>NC_060174.1:23872057-24472057 GCF_021184085.1 Oncorhynchus gorbuscha
TAATTTCTATTGGGCACAAAATAATCTGAACCACAACTAAAACAAACAGCAGATGCGATGCCTCCAACCAACCTGTAGTCACAAGCTTGATGTAGTCATTGTGTGCTATGCATATGGGATCAGATTTGCTACTTTAATACACATATAAGTGAATTTGTCCCAATACTTTTGAGGGGGGACTATGCCCTGTTGTAATTTCTAAACATTTCACCCGATATGGATGAAAATACCCTCACATTAAAGCTGACAGTCTTCATGTTAACCTCATAGTCATTGTTTGATTTCAAATTCAAACGTTTGGAGTATAGAGCCAAAAGAAGAAGAAATGCATCACTGTCCCAATAACTACAGAGGGCACTGTAAATACATGGACTCATTTCCCCATACATCTTACAGGTAGAATAAACTTCTTAAGAATGTCAGGGCTGCCAAAGTTGTTGTATTTATTTTGTAATACCAATTACCCCACCAAAGACATGATTTAAAAAAGTATAATCGGTCATATCAGACTTTAAATGGGCAAATAAAATTCATAGAATAAAAAGGACACCTTCCTCGTAATTGTATCAACTCGCTACCCAACGTTTTTACTTGTCTAATTTCAAAGGATAAAGCGAAGAGCCTGAACAACTTCCGAGTTAAAAACACTATGGAAGAAAATTAAACATGTTCTACAAGAACCAATATCACTCCCTAAAAGCACAACCTTATGGGGAACAATCCTTGGATAGCTTTTCAGAATTTACTGATGAATTGGTCCACATGGAAAACTAAAGGAATAGAAACCGGAAAGACATTTATTTCCATGACAGAATTAAAAAGTAATTTTGGACTGACCAATCTAGATAGTTTCAAATACATGCAACTTAAAAGTAATATTTCACAATTTTTATTTGACATCTTTTGGATATCAGAGCAACCTGCAGGAATCTAATTTGAGTCAGAAAAGGATGTTCATATGATAGGGAAGATATACAAAACCTTGCAGAGAGCATATCCAAATGACCATCTCTTAGAAGAAATTCTAAACTATTGGAACCAAGATTTAAAAAGGAACTGATGTTGGCACAAGATGGAAGGAAAATTGGAGTATAACTAACAAAATTACAGTTAATGAAAGTTTATGCTTAATCTAGTATGAACTAATGTATATAATTTATTATACAAGACAAAATTCACAAATTCTGCAGCACATAGTCATCTTTTTTATGGTGCATTTTAAAAAATGTAACTAGGCAAGTCAGTTAAGAACAAATTCTTATTTACAATGACACCCTAGGAAGAGTGGGTTAACTGTTCAGGGCAGAACAACAGATTTTTACCTTGTCAGCTCAGGGATTCGAGCCACCAACCTTTCGGTTAGTGGCCCAACGCTCCAACCACTAGGCTAACTGCCATACAATCTACTTGCAGTGAAGCTGCTCAACATTTACATTACATTCAGTCATCTAGCAGATACTCCCATCCAGAGCGACCCACAGGAGCAACCAGATCTCCCACCAAGTGAATCTGGGACATGAAACAGCGACCTCTCGGCCACCAGCCCAAGCTCCCGACCTCCAGGCCATGAACCAATCGAGAGCTGCCCCTCAACCGCCCCCCCCTCCCCCAAAAAAAATATATATTAAAAAAATTCTAAAATATGATATTCACAATGTCACTCACACACACTTGATTGAATGGACTTGTCATTCGCACAGTATTGACAAAAAAGTGCATTTGATCTAAATATGGGTAAACGAGGACATTTACTGGTCATCAGGTTTTTCATCCTCGGTCAGTACCTATCATACATGTTGGGTGAGTCCTCTTTCTTATGCAAAAAAACACAACTAAAGATTTCATGCATGAGCATGCAATGCAATGAGAGATATTTTTGAAGCAGGTATTTACTTTGCCGAAACGATCTCGACCTATTCTCAATCTTTAAATGGGTAAGAAGCCCGGGCGTGGAATGCGAGCCGCCCACTGCATGGACGGGAATTCGGCACTGGGCTCTTAGCTTGCCTCTACTGAGAGAATACTGGTTAGTTTATTTTCCTCCGCTTACTAATATGCTTCATTTCAATGGGTTGTCTCGTCTGATCTGAAGGCGTAGTCAAAGTGATGGAGTGTGGCTGGGCGCCCGGGCTCACCTCAGTTCAGGTCAGCGGTCGGAGATCCGTGGCCCAAACCTAACCCTGAGCGCTTCCCCGAGAACTGCATACGTAGTGCGGGCAGCACAAAGAGATAGAGTCCACCGGAAGCCACGCCCGACCATGCAGAGAACGTGGGTGCCTCCCGCCCAAGGAAGGAAGGGAAGGGTGCACGGGGGAGGGGAGAGAGAACCGAGGCCCACTCCCACCGAGCCGTCCTGGTCTGCACTTAGGGGGACGAAGGCCACAAGGAGGTGGCCTGCGACTCCCCCAGCCACGGAACCCCAGGGGTTTCTATTGATGGCAAATCGACCCTCAGACAGGCATAGCCCCAGGAGGAACCTGGGGCCTCAAGGTGCGTTCAAAGTGTTGATGATCAATGTGTCCTGCAGTTCACATTAGCTCTCACAGCTAGCTGCATTCTTCATCGACGCACCAGCCAAGTGATCCACCCCTAAGGGCTGTACTCTTTTGTTTTTATGCAGAGGCTGGTGGCTAGGCTGTGTTAGGAAGGTTGCCCTCCTTTCCCCCGTCGGTCCTTTACCAGAGCGAGAGGCCACATTTCACAGAGCAAAAAGGTTTGAGGTTGAAATGACAGCGTGCGGGCGCTCCTGATGAGATGACCGGAAGGGCAACATTAAACCCCTGCCTGCGCCGGGGGCAGGGGGGCAGCCGCCAGCTGTCAGCTGTGCCGGCGGCTGGCAAACCGTTAAGGGTCCTTCCGCAGTTTCGCCTACGGAAACGTTGTTACCAATTTTACTTTTTCTAGATAGTCAAGTTTGATCGTCTTCTCAGCGCTCCGTGACCGACCCTGTGACCGACCTCCGTGACCGATCACTAAATCATCCGATCGGTAGTAGCGACAGTCAGTGTGTACAAAGGCAGGGACTTATGATCCGCGCTTACTGGGAATTCCTTGTTCCTGGGAATTAATTGCATTCCCCAATCCCTATCATGAGTGGGGTTCGGCGGGTTACCCATGCCTCTCGGCAAAGGGTATACACATACTGATCTGCTGAGTGTGGCTTGCGTGCAGCCCTGGACATCTAAGGGCATCACAGACCTGTTATTGCTCAATCTCGTGTGGCTGAATGCCACTTGTCCATCTAAGAAGTTGGACACCGCCTGCTCAGGCCCAAATAACTAGTTAGCATGCTGAAATCTAGTTCGTCGAAACCGGATGTAGATTGATCGCTATCTTAATTGTAGGTCCAATTAACTAACGTTGCGTCCTCTGCCCTCGAATTAGCTTGAGGGAGTGAGTGAAGAACTTGATCTCTTGTGGGATTGATATGACCCACAATTCATTGCGAACTAATCAGGTGGCCGCAAAGTGTCACATTTAATCATTCTCTCAACCAGCTTCATCAGATGGAATGCATTTCAATTATGCATTGTTAAATTGTGCATTGTT
Source organism: Oncorhynchus gorbuscha (assembly GCF_021184085.1). Taxonomy (NCBI): domain Eukaryota; kingdom Metazoa; phylum Chordata; class Actinopteri; order Salmoniformes; family Salmonidae; genus Oncorhynchus; species Oncorhynchus gorbuscha. Next base: position 23,875,607 of record NC_060174.1, read on the forward strand.
AAAAATTAATTTGTGGATTTTTTTTCCTTAATGCGTTTGAGCCAATCAGTTGTGTTGTGACAAGGTAGGGGTGGTATACAGAAGATAGCCCTATTAGGTAATAGACCAAGTCCATATTATGGCAAGAACAGCTCAAATAAGCAGAGATAAATGACAGTCCATCACTACTTTAAGACATGAAGGTCAATCAAACCTGAGCATTTCAAGAACATTAAAAGTTTCTTCAAGTGCAGTTGCAAAAGTATCAAGCGCTATAATGAAACTGGCTCTCACGACCGCCACAGGAAAGTAAGATCCAGAGTTCTCTGCTGCAGAGGATAAGTTCAGCCAGTTACCAGCCTCAAATATTGCAGCCCAAATAAATTCTTCAGTTCAAGTAACAGACACATTTAAACATCAATTGTTCAGAGGGGACTGCCTGAATCAGGCCTTCATGGTCAAATTGCTGCAAAGAAATCACTACGGACACCAATAAGAAGAGACTTGCTTGGGCCAAGAAACACGAGCAATGGACATTAGACTGGTAGAAATCCGTCCATTGGTCTGATGAGTCCAAATCTGAGATTTTTGGTTCCAACAGCCGTGTCTTTGTGAGATGCAGAGTAGGTGAATGGATGATCTTCGTATGTTTGGTCCCCACGGTGAAGCATGGAGGAAGAGGTGTGATGGTGGTGTTGCTTTTCTGGTGACACGGTCTGTGATTTCTTTAGAATTCAAGGCACGCTTAACTAGCATGGCTACCACAGCATTCTGCAGCAATATGCCATCCCATCTGGTTTGACCAAGAAGAAGAGTGATGCATCAGATGACCTGGCCTCCACAATCACCTAACCTCAACCCAATTGAGATGGTTTGGGATGTGTTGGACCACAGAGTGAAGGAATAGCAGCCAACAAGTGTTCAGCATATGTGGGAGCTCCTTCAAGACTGTTGGAAAAGCATTCCAAGGGAAGCTGGTTGAGAGAATGCCAAGAGCGTGCAAAGCTGTCAAGGCAAAGGGTGGCTCCTTTGAAGAATCTAAAATATATTTTGATTTGTTTAAAACTGTTGTATGAGTAGGTGTGTCCAAACTTTTGACTGGTACTATATGACATTGATTTTATTGTTGTTAAATCGTCTCAGTCTCGTAGTGAGGAGCCTTTAAAATATAACTAGCTTCATAAACATATTTTAGGGAATTCTGAAATGTATTGGAATAAATGACCAAATTATAAACCTAGCTAGCCAGCTATGAGTAACTGTACGGTAGCTAGCTAGCGTAGCTATGACGATATAAAACGTAATTCAAGGGCTGAGGGTTTAGGGCCGAGGGCTGTCTACTTTGAATTTGGCCTGCAGCCCTGGTCACAGATTAGGAGACACTCCCTTTGCAAAAAGAGTAGTGTGTTGTTCCAGTAGTTAGATATACCACTACAGTGCCTTGCAAAAGTATTCATGCCCCTTGGATTTCTTCCCATTTTATTGTGTTACAAAGTGGGATTAAAATAGGTTTAATAGTAAAAAAATATATATACACTGCTCAAAAAAATAAAGGGAACACTTAAACAACACAATGTAACTCCAAGTCAATCACACTTCTGTGAAATCAAACTGTCCACTTAGGAAGCAACACTGACAATTTGTGTCACAAATAAATGTCACATGCTGTTGTGCAAATGGAATAGACAACAGGTGGAAATTATAGGCAATTAGCAAGACACCCCCAATAAAGGAGTGGTTCTGCAGGTGGTGACCACAGACCACTTCTCAGTTCCCATGCTTCCTGGCTGATGTTTTGGTCACTTTTGAATGCTGGAGGTGCTTTCACTCTAGTGGTAGCATGAGACGGAGTCTAAAACCCACACAAGTGGCTCAGGTAGTGCAGCTCATCCAGGATGGCACATCAATGCGAGCTGTGGCAAGAAGGTTTGCTGTGTCTGTCAGCGTAGTGTCCAGAGCATGGAGGCGCTACCAGGAGACAGGCCAGTACATCAGGAGACGTGGAGGAGGCCGTAGGAGGGCAACAACCCAGCAGCAGGACCGCTACCTCCGCCTTTGTGCAAGGAGGAGCAGGAGGAACACTGCCAGAGCCCTGCAAAATTACCTCCAGCAGGCCACAAATGTGCAAATGTGCAGAAACAGACTCCAAATGTGCAGAAACAGACTCCATGAGGGTGGTATGAGGGCCCGATGTCCACAGGTGGGGGTTGTGCTTACAGCCCTGTGCTCTTCACAGATGAAAGCAGGTTCACACTGAGCACATGTGACAGACGTGACAGTGTCTGGAGACACTGTGGAGAACGTTCTGATGCCTGCAACATCCTCCAGCATGACCGGTTTGACGGTGGGTCAGTCATGGTGTGGGGTGACATTTCTTTGGGGGGCCGCACAGCCCTCCATGTGCTCGCCAGAGGTAGCCTGACTGGCATTAGGTACCGAGATGAGATCCTCAGAACCCTTGTGAGACCATATGCTGGTGCGGTTGGCCCTGGGTTCGTCCTAATGCAAGACAATGCTAGACCTCATGTGGCTGGAGTGTGTCAGCAGTTCCTGCAAGAGGAAGGGATTGATGCTATGGACTGGCCCGCCCGTTCCCCAGACCTGAATCCAATTGAGCACATCTGGGACATCATGTCTCGCTCCATCCACCAACGCCACGTTGCCCCACAGACTGTCCAGGAGTTGGCGGATGCTTTAGTCCAGGTCTGGGAGGAGATCCCTCAGGAGACCATCCGCCACCTCATCAGGTGCATGCCCAGGCATTATAGGGAGGTCATACAGGCACGTGGAGGCCACACACACTACTGAGTCTCATTTTGACTTGTTTTAAGGACATTACATCAAAGTTGGATCAGCCTGTAGTGTGGTTTCCACTTTAATTTTGAGTGTGACTCCAAATCCAGACTTCCATGGGTTGATAAATTTGATTTCCATTGATCATTTTTGTGTGATTCTGTTGTCAGCATATTCAACTATGTAATGAAAAAGTATTTAATAAGAATATTTCATTCATTCAGATCTAGGATGTGTTATTTTAGTGTTCCCTTTTTTTGAGCAGTGTATATATATATATATAACAATTCACACTAATGTCAAAGTGGAAGAACAATTATATACACTATCGTTCAAAAGTTTGGGGTCACTTAGAAATGTCCATGAAAACATACTTGAAATTAGTTGCAAAATGAATAGGAAATATAGTCAAGATGTTGACCAGGATATAAATTTAAAATGATTTATAATTTAAATAATAATTGTGTACTTCAAACTTTGCTTTCGTCAAAGAATCCTCCATTTGCAGCAATTATAGCCTTGCAGACCTTTGACATTCTAGTTGTACATTTGTTGAGGTAATCTGAAGAGATTTCACCCTATGCTTTCTGAAGCACCTCCCACAAATTGGATTGGTTTGATGGGCACTTCTTACGTACCATACGGTCAAGCTGCTCCCACAACAGCTCAATAGTGTTGAAATCCGGTGACTGTACTGGCCACTCCATTATAGACTGAATACCAGTTTACAGCTTCTTCCCTAAATAGTTATTGCATAGTTTGGAGCTGTGCTTTGGGTCATTGTCCTGTTGTAGGAGGAAATTGGCTCCAATTTAGCACCGTCCACAGGATATGGCATGGCGTTGCAAAATGGAGTGATAGCCTTCCTTCTTCAACATCCATTTTACCCTGTACAAATCCCCCACTTATCTACCACTAAAGGACTCCCAGACCATCACATTGCCTCCACCATGCTTGACAGATGGCGTCAAGCACTCCTCCAGCATCTTTTCATTTTTTCTGCGTCTCACAAACGTTCTTCTTTGTGATCCGAAAACCTCAAACTTAGATTTGTCTGTCCATAAAACTTTTTTTCCAGTCTTCCTCTGTCCAGTGTCTGTGTTATTTTGCCCATCTTAATCTTTTATTTTTATTGGCCAGTCTGAGATATGTCTTTTTCTTTGCAACTCTGCCTTGAAGGCCAGCATCCCGGAGTCGCCTGTTCACTGTTGACGTTGAGACTGGTGTTTTGCGGGTTTTATTTAATGAAGCTGCCAGTTGAGGACTTGCGAGTCGTCTATTTCTCAAACTAGACACTAATGTCCTTGTTCTCTCGCTCAGTTGTGCACGGGGGCCTCCAACTCCTCTTTCTATTCTGGTTAGGGACAGTTTGTGCTGTACTGTGAAGGGAGTTGTACACAGAATTGCACGATATCTTCAGTTTCTTGTAAATTTTTTGCATGGAATAGCCTTCATTTCTCAGAAAAAGAATAGACTTTCAGAAGGAAGTTCTTTGTTTCTGGCCATTTTGACCTGTAATCAAACTCACAAATGCTGATGCTCCAGATACTCAACTGGTCTAAAGAAGGCCAGTTTAATTGCTTCTTTAATCAGGGCAACAGTTTTCAGCTGTGTAACATAATTTTGAAAGGGCTTTCTAATGATCAATTAGCTTTTTAAAATGATAAACTTGGATTAGCTAACACAATGTGCCATTGGAACACAGGAGTGATGGTTGCTGATAATGGGCCTCTGTACTCCATTGTAGATATTCCATAAACAGCCGTTTCCAGCTACAATAGTCATTCACAACATTAACAATGTCTGCACTGTATTTCTGATCAATTTGATGTTCTTTTAATGGACATAAAAAATGTGTTTTTCTTTTAAAAAAAAAACCCAAGAACATTTCTAAGTGACCCCAAACTTTTGAATTGTATTGTATATATATGTTAAGATGAATGAAAATGTGAAAACTGAAATATATAGCCCCTTTGTTTAGGAAACCCTAAATTAGTTCAGTCGTAAAATTTGGCTTAACAAATCCCATAATAAGTAACATGTACTCACTGAAATAATAGTGGTTGACATGATTTTTGAATGACCTACCCTTCCTTTGTCCCCCATACGTACAACATCTGTAAAGTCCCTTATTGAATCAATTATTGAATTTCAATCACAGATTCTACTACAAATACCAGGGAACATTTCAAAAGCCTCGTAAAGAAGGGCAGTGATTGGTTGATGGTTACCAAAATCAAATCAGACATTGAATATTCCTTTAAGCATGGTCAAGTTAATAATTATGCTGTGGATTACAGTATGTATTAAACCACCCAGACACAAATATACAGTCGTCCTTCTGAACTGAGCTGCAGGGAAGGAATGAAACTTCTCGGGGATATTACCATAAGGCCATTAGTGATTTTAAATCAGTTACGTAGTTTCATGGCAGTGATGGGAGAAAACAGAGGATGAAACTCAACAACTCAATATTACAAACATGTTCTTAATGTTTGGTAGACTCTGTGTATACTGGAGTTGATTACCCAGAAGACAGTGTATGTTCCTGAGTGGCCAAGTTACAGTTTTGACTTAAGTGTGCGTAAATAAAACATGTCAAGACTTGAAAATTACTGTCTAGCTATGATCCCCAACATCTTGACAGATGTTGAAGAATTATGAAAAGAACATGGGCTAATATTGCACAATCCAGGTGTGTAAAGCTCTTAGTGACTTACCCAAGAAGACTCACAGCTCTTAGTGACTTACCCAAGAAGACTCACAGCTCTTAGTGACTTACCCAAGAAGACTCACAGCTCTTAGTGACTTACCCAAGAAGACTCACAGCTCTTAGTGACTTACCCAAGAAGACTCACAGCTCTTAGTGACTTACCCAAGAAGACTCACAGCTCTTAGTGACTTACCCAAGAAGACTCACAGCTCTTAGTGACTTACCCAAGAAGACTCACAGCTCTTAGTGACTTACCCAAGAAGACTCACAGCTCTTAGTGACTTACCCAAGAAGACTCACAGCTCTTAGTGACTTACCCAAGAAGACTCACAGCTCTTAGTGACTTACCCAAGAAGACTCACAGCTCTTAGTGACTTACCCAAGAAGACTCACAGCTCTTAGTGACTTACCCAAGAAGACTCACAGCTCTTAGTGACTTACCCAAGAAGACTCACAGCTCTTAGTGACTTACCCAAGAAGACTCACAGCTCTTAGTGACTTACCCAAGAAGACTCACAGCTCTTAGTGACTTACCCAAGAAGACTCACAGCTCTTAGTGACTTACCCAAGAAGACTCACAGCTCTTAGTGACTTACCCAAGAAGACTCACAGCTCTTAGTGACTTACCCAAGAAGACTCACAGCTCTTAGTGACTCACCCAAGATGACTCACAGCTCTTAGTGACTTACCCAAGAAGACTCACAGCTCTTAGTGACTTACCCAAGAAGACTCACAGCTGTAATCGCTGCCAGAGGGGTTTCTAACATGTATTGACTCAGGGAGCTGAATACTTATGTAACACCTACATTTAGTTATTGAATTGCTATCGATCTTTTAAAAATGTTTTAAAGTCTTTAACTTTCACATTAAATAGTATTTTATGTAGATTGTTGACAAATAATACAATTAAATCCATTGTATTCCCCCTTTGTAACACAATAAAATGTGCAGAGATCCAAGGAGTGTGAATACTTTTGCAAGGCACTGTGCGTGGCAAAAGAGGAATTGACTACTGGAAACACTACCTAGATTTGAATTTAATTCAACTACCACCAAGCTACTGCAAAATGTAATTCAATTACTAGTTGAACTACATGTAGTTCACTACTCCCCAACACTGGTACACAGTGATTAAATACACTGTAATTAAATAAGGCAGGGTAATTATTGTTTTAGCAGGGTTTGTTTTTCTGTATACAGTAGAGTGTTCCAACCTACATTACAGGTTGATAGTGATATAACAAAACCCAGCCTCTTCCTACTATAATAGACAGGTGTTGATACCTGCCCACCATGATCTTAATGTTTTCTGTTTGGGTTTCTCCTCTGGTTTATTTGCCATGCTGTTGCAATCTCTGACAAGGTAAGCTATTAGTTAAAACTATGTAAATCAAACTTTGTAGATCAAATGTATAACTGTATTTCTATTTGTCTGTCTTGTTCCAGGGTGAGTGTCTTCTGACAGTGCAGCTGGGTGATGGAGAGCGTTTGGAGGATGTAGAGTTCTACCTGCTTTTTGCTGGCACCACCCAGAGGCACCTGACCAGTACCTTGAGGATAAGCCATGTCACCCTACAGGCTGTGTGCCCAGGTAAATTCCACCATGCACCACACACACAACTGGTTGCTAGGTCTGATGCTGGACAGTCGTACTGAGGTGGCAGATCCGTTTGGATTAACCAAATCTTTTATGATTACACACACACACATAATGTGGTTCTATCCTCGTGGGGACCTACAATTCTATTCCATTCAATTATATTTTCCCTGACCCTAAAGCACAGGAGGTTGGTGGCACCTTAATTGGGGAGGACAGGCACTTGGTAATGGCTAGAGTGGAATAGGTGGAAATGTATCAACAACAAACACATGGCTACCATTTGCCCCTTTTTAGACATTATTATGAGCCGACCTCACCTCAGCAGCCTCCGTTGCCCTAAACTTAACCCTAATTGTAACACTAAACCTAACCCTAATTGTAACACTAAACCTAACCCTAATTGTAACACTAAACCTAACCCTAATTGTAACACTAAACCTAACCCTAATTGTAACACTAAACCTAACCCTAATTGTAACACTAAACCTAACCCTAATTGTAGCCCTAAACCTAACCTTAATTGTAACACTAAACCTAACCCTAATTGTAACACTAAACCTAACCCTAATTGTAACACTAAACCTAACCCTAATTGTAACACTAAACCTAACCCTAATTGTAAGGAGGAATGGTCCAAAATAACTTCATCCAGAATCCAGACACTCATTAGAGGCTACGGGAAGCGTCTAGAGGCTGTTATTTTAGCAAAAGGAGGCTCTACTAAATATCGATGTGATTTTTCTATTGGGGTGCCCAAATTTATACACCAGTCTAATTTTGCATATTGCACATTTTCTGTTAATCCAATAAACCTAATTTCACTACTAAAATATTACTGTGTCCATCAGTTATTTGATAGATCAAAATGAAATTGCTGATCCAAACACCCAATTATAAATGGAAATCATGGAAATTTTCAGGGGTGCCCAAACCTTTTCATATGACTGTAATTATGTTATTATACAATGTTCTCACATTATAAGAATGTATTTCCATGACTGTGAAAAAAGCAAGATGGCATACATCTAGGAGAGAAGCAGTCATTTACAAATGCTACTTTCCTGTTGCAGCTGCCAAGAGGCTCGTCCCATTTCAGTGGAACCATAAAGCACAAATCATTAGCTGGAAATGTCTCTCTGTGCCTATGAAGAGCGGGTGTGTGTGTATTACTATCCTCGTGGGCACCGGAAATCCTCCAAAGTCCCCACAAAGATAGTAAAACAAGGACAATTATCCCTCGTGGGGACAAAGGCTATTTTAGGCCTAGGAATTAAGTTTAGGGTTAGAATTAGGGTTAGGATAAGAGAAAAAATAGGATTTTGAATGGTAATCAATTTTAGGTCCCCACAAGGATAGTAAAACATATGCTGTGTGTGTGTGTGTGTGTGTGTGTGTGTGTGTGTGTGTGTGTGTGTGTGTGTGTGTGTGTGTGTGTGTGTGTGTGTGTGTGTGTGTGTGTGTGTGTGTGTGTGTGTGTGTGTGTGTGTGTGTGTGTGTGTGTGTATATAGTAAAACAAGGAAAGTAATCTCCCTTGTGGGGACATTTCCCACATCCACATGTGGACAAAGGCTATTTTAAGCTTAGGGGTGAGGTTTAGTGTTACAAAACATCTCCAGTTCAGTTAGGTTTGATGGTTGCCGAGCATGGACAGCCTGCCAGTGTTTTGGGTCATTGTCTTGTTGAAATATCCAGCCCCGGCGTAACTTCAACTTTGTGACTGATTCTTCAACATTATTCCCAAGAATCTGCTGATATTGAGTGGAATCCGTGTGACCCTCAACTTGAACAAGATACCCAGTACCGGCACTGGCCACAGCCCCACAGCATGATGGAACCCCCACCAAATGTTACTGTGGGTAGCAAGTGTTTTTCTTGGAACGCTGTGTTCTTTTGCCGCCATGTTATGACCAAATAACTCAATCTTTGTTTCATCAGTCCACAGCACCTTATTCCAAATGTGTGTTTGCATACCTCAAGCGACTCTGTTTGTGGCGTGTGTGCATCACTCTCCCATACAGCTTCTCCTTGTGCAAAGTGCGCTGAATTGTTGAACGATGCACAGTGACACCATCTGCAGCAAGATGATGTTGTAGGTCTTTGGAGGTGGTCTGTGGACTGTTTTTGACCGTTCTCACCATCCTTCGCCTTTGCCTCTCTGATATTTTACTTGGCCTGCCACTTCTGGCCTTAACAAGAACTGTGCCTGTGGTCTTCCATTTCCTCACTATGTTCCTCACTGTTGACACTGACAGCTTAAATCTCTACAATAGCTTTTTGTTGCCTTCCTCTAAACCAGGGGTGTCAAAGTCAAATGGACGGAGGGCCAAATAAAAAATTTAGCTACAAGCCGAGGGCCGGACTGTTCGAATGTTCATTGAACATTTTTTAAATGACGCATATAGTCTAGTGAACCTAATTGAACCTACTGAAAACCTAACAAATATATTCCAATATGATCAGATAAATAAAGCAATATTTTCTTATGGCTCTGTCAGTAATCTTTAATTTTCAACAGACACAAAAGACAAATTTCCTTTATATAAAAATCCCCATAACATGAACATTAAATGAAAGAAACCGGTATTCAAGGCACCATCAGTAGCCTATATTTTCTATTTTAGCAAAAGTGGGCTAAATTTACTTCAAAGAAAAAAACAATAATAGCAATTTTCTATCATCCACTCAACTGAAATATTTTTAAAATATAATTGGATTGAAATACAATAAAATAAAGTGCAAAAATCTATTAATCAAAAACAACACTTTGTTTAAGGAGAAGTAACATGCAGTGAAAACAAATATTAAACTTTAACTTTTAAACTTGAACTGAGTAAAAACTCTAAATATGTGATTGCACAGTAATGTTCACTTGTTTGAGGTTGAGGGTGATACTTGGTGGTGTCCCATCTTTTCCACAAGTTCATCAATGTTCGGGGTAAGGCTCTGAGCTGAGGAAATCCTCAGAATTGAGTGGAGGTGTTCAGCAGTAAGTCGACTTCTGTGTGATGTTTTGTTCAAGTTCATCAAAGAAAACAGTTGTTCACACAGGTATGTGCTGCCAAACATAGACAACGTTTGAGCAGCCTGGATGCGCAGCTGGGGCATTGTGTCGGGAGGAAACGGGCGAACTCCGCAGCACCCACTGCCGCATATTTTGCCCTCAGTGCATCATTGCATTGGAGGTCAATCAACTCCATTTGGAGGTTTGGTGGTGAGCTTTCCACGTCAACAGCAAATGGGTTACCGAGCAGTTCCAACCTGCTTTTTTGTGCTTCAAAGTCAGCAAATCGGCGTCGAAAGTCAGCGGCAAGCATACCTATTTTATCAGCCAACTGTGCGCTCGGGAACGCACTGGTAGAGAGCTTCTCTTTCATGGTCTGGCAGCTGGGAAAGTGGCTCAAATTTTCTTTCCGCATCTGCGTCTCCCACAGAGTCAGTTTGGTTTTAAATGCCTTCACTGTACTGTACATATCAGAGATGACACGATCCCGACCCTGCAGCTGCAAGTTCATTGCATTCAGATGACTCGTAATGTCACACAGAAAAGCCATTTCACACAGAAACATTTCGTCTCGGAGTTGTGTTGTGTCTTTCCCTTTGCTGTCCAAGAACAGACAAATCTCCTCACGAAGCTCGAAACATCTTTGAAGCACCTTTCCCTGGCTTAGCCATCGCACCTCTGTGTGATAAGGCAAATCACCATGCTCCGTTTCTAACTCCGTCAGAAATGCCTTGAACTGGCGGTGATTCAAACCTTTGGCTCTGATAAAGTTAACTGTGCGCGTGATGATGCTCATTACATGCTCCATTTTCAAGGCTTTACCGCACAACGCTTCCTGGTGTATGATACAATGATAAGCTGTCAGCTCACCTGTCGCGTTTTCCTCTTGCATCTTTTCCCGTATCTTCGTCACCAGTCCGCTCCTGTGTCCACACATCGCAGGTGCTCCGTCGGTTGTCAAACCCACAAGTTTTTCCCAAGGCAGCTCCATCTCATTTACACATCTTGACACCTCTTCATACAAATCATGCCCCGTAGTTGTGCCATGCATAGGACGTAAAGCCAAAAACTCCTCTGTCACGCTTAGGCTGGAGTCCACTCCGCGGATGAAAATTGACAACTGGGCAATGTCAGAAATGTCGGTGCTCTCATCCACAGCCAAGGAATATGCAATGAAATCTTTTCCCTTTTTCACAAGCTGCTCTTTTAGATTGATGGACAACTGGTCTACTCTCTCGGCAATGGTGTTTCTGCTCAGACTCACATTTAAAAAGAGTTGCCTTTTTCTGGGCAAACTTCGTCACAAACTTTAATCATGCAGTTTTTGATGAAATCCCCCTCCGTAAATGGCCGGGCTGATTTAGCGATCTCTTCTGCCAAAATAAAACTGGCCTTGACAGCAGCCTGGCCTTGTGATTTGGCTTTTTGAACAGAGCCTGTCGAGATTTGAGGCCTCGTTTTAATTCCTCTGCCTTTTGTAGCCTTTGTTCCATGTCCATATTCTTGTTTTTGTCCGCGTGTTTCGTTTCATAATGTCGTCTCAGATTATACTCTTTCAGTACCGCCACACTTTCTCCACACAGAAGACACACAGGTTTTCCAGCTACCTCCGTGAACAAATACTCCGACTCCCACCTTGTTTGAAACCCCCGGTTCTCAGTGTCCACCTTCCGTTTTGCCATTTTTGATGGGTATCTGAAAGTTAATTTTACTGTGATGCTGACAACTGCTGTGCCAATAAATATTGAAATGAAGCAGCCTACTGCTCGGTGCGTCACCGTTGCATTGTGGGAAATGTAGTATTGGTGCGTGTAAAAGATCTGCGGGCTGCCGGCTTGCTGCGGTCTGCGGGCCGGTTCTAATAACAAATCAAGATCATCCCAGGGGCCGTAAAAAACCTTCTCGCGGGCCGGATGTGGCCCGCGGGCCTTGACTCTGACATATGTGCTCTAAACCATAATGTTGAATAATCTTTGTTTTCAGGTCATTTGAGAGTTGTTTTGAGGCCCCCATGTTGCCACTCTTCAGATGAGAGTCAAAGAGAACAACAACTTGCAATTGGCCTTAAATACCTTTTCTCATGATTGGATGCACTTGTCTATGAAGTTCAAGGCTTAATGAGCTCACCAAACCAATTGTGTTCCAAGTAATCAGTGCTAAGTAGTTACAGGTATTCAAATCAACAGAATGACAAGGCTGCCCACATTTTTGCATAGCCTATTTTTCACATGTGATTTAATTCTGATTTCATACAACTTAATATTGCTACACTAAAAATCTTTGTCTGGACAATACCCCAGTACTCAGCTTTTATTAGAAAATGAATGGCATGCCACTGTGATCATTTTCTGTGATGACAGAGTCAATTATTATGCAGCCTCAGAGGGGTGCCCAAACTTTTTCATACGACTGTATATCTATCTGTCTGGTTGTTGGCAATAAACCATGTTTTCATCAAAGGGCTGTTTATGTCTAGGCAGCCTTACCAGAAGAAGACTTGGTGATAAAACAAAAATATATTTCAGTGTTTTTGTCTTTCACCCTGAGCAGAATGCAGGGCCCATGTAAAACATGGCTGAAGTGGCATATTGATGATGGTATGATGGCTGCCCTAGCTTTGATTTATCAGTGTGTGTGTGTGTGTGTGTGTGTGGACGTCAGCAGAGCCATGAATAGGAGTATTTGGGTCTTCTGTCCTATCACTCCTGTTACATTATATGAGCTCTCCTTAACAAAGTCCTTTTGCTGTGGAGTCCATGCATTCTTAGAGGAAGGGAGGAACATGGTAAAGAACAGCTCTGTATATCACGTCACTAGGCCATGTTTTAAACACTTCTTGTTGTTGCTAATAGTTTTTGATGGTCATTTCCCCTCTTTGTGACACCTATAATGAATATTCCTCTGATTGTGAGAATAACATATTTACCTTTTGTTTCACAGGCCTCTTCAATGTTACATCTCTATCTGTGGTCTGTTTTAAAATGGTCTGTTTAATGGTCCACTGCGATGGAGGCTAGATTCATGTTTGTCTGCTTTGAAACATGTTGACCCCATGCAGCCAAGTTATTTGGGCAAGCAACGTGGCAGTTACTCTGTCACTCCCACCCATATTAGCTGACTAGAGACATACATGCTAAAGGCTTCCTTTTCATTTCTCTGTGGTTTTTAGAACTATTCACTGACAAATAGTGTTTCATGTTTGGACTTTGTGCATCTTAGCAACCAGAGAAGCCACAGAACTCAAGTCAGCATTGCAGCAGGACAGTGGAGCTTGAACATGGTTTTCTCTGTTCTTCTCTCTGGAGTCTGAGCTGTAGGGCTACGACACACTGTAAACTCACACTGTAAACTCACACTGTAAAGTATATTTGGCATGTTTGAAGCACGTGTGCAGGTTATATTAACCCTCCATCCTCTCTCCCCAGCCCATGACTGCTGTGAGTCGGTGCAGGTCACGCTGTGCTCTGCGCGGTCTGATGGCTCGGTGGACCCTGTGGCCGAGGAGCGCTTCCAATTCGTCCAGGACCTGGCCTTCGACATGGCCCAGTTCCTGGTGAGCGCTGCAGGACGGGCCAACGGTCTGGAGGGGGCTCTGCTGCTGGATGAGTGCCAGATCCCCCTGCAGGAATGTGAGAGACTAGACGAGAGCCTCTCCTTGGCACTCAGACACCTGGCCCTGCCCCAGGGTTGGAGCGTCCTGGGCTCCAACGTAGGCACACCACCGGGCCCCAACCTGGACAACAGCATTGGTGAGTAGGGATGGGGTCTCTGCTTTATGTGTCTCTGTGCGTCTACCTCTGTATGTTTCTCACAGTTTAGTGTTGCAGCACGATCTGTCTGTACATTATTATGCCTTATACCCTCTTAATGTGCCTGTAGATTTCCAACAGTATGTGTTGCTGTGTTCTGTTCACACCTCAGTGAGGTAATTAGGGAACATTTGTTGTTTCCATCGAGAGATGATTTGGCCTGGGTCCCATTCCGCTGTGTGAGTAGTGGAGCATGCCCACCAGGTGGATCACTAATGATACTCCAGCTCCGCCTGTGCATTAATGTTCGCAACAGCCACCTACGGCTTTAGGATAAAGATCCACTCCAGCTAACGGCCAATCAGAGGTCACTTTGTTCATTTTGTGTTTTTTTGGAGGGGCTCTGACATGTGTAACTACTTTCAGTCAAACTGCAGCGATTCTGTTAATGGCACACAGAGGGTCCTGACAGAGGAGAGAGTCTGACTAGAGAAGTCTACCCTAGAAAGGAGAGGAAGGGCTTTAGCCGAGAGAGCAGTGTCCCCTGGGATAGCACCAGTTCTCCACTCCTGATGTTCATGTGTACACCCACTTTATTTCCTCTGTGTTTCTGTTTTCTGCTCCTATTGGGTCATCATCATAAATCAGGAATGCAATGTCAGATATGCTAAAAACAAACATTCCCACCCAATTAATAAGTAGGCAGTAACACACAGTGTTTATATGGTCTATTAACCAGAGCTTGGGACATATTCTGGAGCACAAAAGGGGACATTTGGGATAAATGTTGGCTCTGGTCAGAGCTGACTTGTACGTGTTTCATTTGGAGCCAGTAAGCCTCTTCTTGTCAGTAGAGTGTTAGTGTGCTATCACCTCTCTCTCTCTGCTCCTCTCCTCTCCTCTCCTCTCCTCTCCTCTCCTCTCCTCTCCTCTCCTCTCCTCTCCTCTCCTCTCCTCTCCTCTCCTCTCCTCTCCTCTCCTCTCCTCTCCTCTCCTCTCCTCTCCTCTCCTCTCCTCTCCTCTCCTCTCCTCTCCTCTCCTCTCCTCTCCACTCCTCCCCTCTCCTCTCTCCTCTGCTCCCCTCCCCTCTCTCTGCTCCTCTCTCCTCTCCTCTGCTCCCCTCCCCTCTTCTCTCGCTGCTCCTCTCCTCTCTCTGCTCCTCTCTTCTCTCTCTCTCTGCTTCCCTCTTTCTCTGCTAGACAGATTAAACAAGACATTTCTCTTTTCTAACATTGTCAGTGCTTAGCAATTATAATCCATCATACACATATCTTTAGTTAAGAATGTAAACTCCAGGCTTATTTGATATTTACAGCAATACTACAGAAAGTCATTTGAAGGACCTTTCAGTCCTTTGTGCTTCTCATCCACTGAGACTTTTGTTGACATAGGCACATATGAGCTGTGTCCCAATTGAAGAAGATGCTGCCTCCCAATCCCAAGGTATCTTAAAGTGCTGCCTTCTAAGGTGCCTTCATTCAGGTTGTGACTACAGGGAGTAAAGCTATGACTGGAAGTGACTTTTGTAGCAGGTTAGGAGAGCATTTTTATCTAACTCTGTCTGAACCTTTTCCTAACCTTAACCTAAGTCCCCAACCTGCCACTTTAATTATCATAACCTGCTGCGTAGATTCTCCTAACCTGCTATAAAAAGTCCTTCCGGTCGTAGTTGTACTCCGTCTAATCAGAACTCTTCATTCGGCTATTTTGAAGGTAGCATCCCCTGTATCCTTTGCCGGGGAGGCTAACCCACAACACCTTGTTTTTTTCCCCAGCTGACATTAAGTTGAAGTAGCCTTCTAATCTAGTTAGATTGCATCATATCACCTTTCAATATTAGTTGTCAACTAATATAACACCACGTTATCTTGAACATCCGTGTCATTTAATAATATGCACGGGTGTGATGGTTTGATAGTATGAATTAATCACAATGCGAGCCTACTTATTAGAAAAAACAATAGAAGCTCGAATGCAATATTAGCTTCACACTGAAACACCACTATTATGGTTATTAATAATTCCTAAACACTCAGTAAAATAGCTTATTTAGCTATGTAAACAAAAAAAATCATAGCCTCTATCATGCATGCAAGCTTACCTGTCATGTCCACAACGATGGAGCAGCACACCAAGCAATATGTGAGAGGAGGACCCTATAACGTAGGATAATTATTCTTGTCGGTGTCAACTTAATTCATTAACAGGTACTGAGGATATCGACTCTGTTACTTGTTTACTTGTTATTCATGTCAAATATTTCAATTTTGGGATAGTTGTTCACTGAATTGCTAGCTCACCCTGCTACAGTGACTACGAGGTAAACAAATGTCTCGCGCTCAGTGGAATGGGAATGCCATATGACGTGATGCTGCCTTGGGCCTTGTCCCAAATGGAAAGTGCTACCTACTAAGATAGGTTCATTTGGAAGCAGGTAGGCAGCAGGCAGCTGCCCTTTGGATCGGGACACAACCATGGTCTGAATCCCAAAGCCCTAAAATCGGTATGCTGTGTACCCATGTCTGCGTCTAGTCTACCATCTGTGTATTTAGCTTTGACTGATGACAGCTTGTAATACTAACAGAATGTGTTTAGTCCTCTAATGTTAGTTCCAATTCCTGCATTCTGTCAGAGCTGTGCCACTGACTGCTGATGTGGTGAGCAGTGCCTCTGTCTGGGTTGTAAACCAGTACCTCTGTCAGGAATAGATAAGAGGAACACAAAAACTCACAGAGCTAGAGCCCCTCCTATCAGCCTCTCAAAGGACTGCTTTGTCTTGTCCACTCAGTGATAGATATATCACTATTAAACACATTGGGATAGGTTTATAGTATCAGAATGGCTTTGATCCTTTTTTTCTCAGGGATTCAGCATGTAAGAGCACAGGGGTCTGCCTAGTAACAATGTACAGAACAAGCCAACAATGTATGGCGAGCTAGAAAACACCTGTCAGATTGGCCGGTTTATATGCTTCAAGTGGTTCTGGGTCTGACGTGCACCCATATGAAAGCATGCTGTCCTCTATTTGGTAGGACATGTGAGACTGCTTATATCCCCTGTGCTTTGCATATGCTCCGGTTCCACTATTACCTGAGGTCTTCCCTGATAATATTTGATTCCAAAACTCTTTGATGTTTGAAAAAAGAAAAGGGGGAAAGATGAATGGTCCTTTTAGAATAGATGATGCTGAAGTCAGGTTAGGAACATTTCATTCCTCTCCCCAACCTGCCGGTAGAGTGGACCAGCTTTTTAATGCCTTATCCAGCCCTGGCATTTCCTGAAGCTGGTCCAGGGCACCTTGGTGAGGCACAGTGAGCCTTGAAACTGGAGCTAGCAGCAGGCCACCTTGCCCCGAGGCTCTCTCTGTTAGCTGGCTCTGCTGGCACCGCCCAGTCTAGAGGCCCTCTCTGTTATCTGGCTCTGCTGGCCCCACCCGGTCTAGAGGCTCTCTCTGTTAGCTGGCTCTGCTGGCCCTGCCCGGTCTAGAGGCTCTCTCTGTTAGCTGGCTCTGCTGGCCCCGCCCGGTCTAGAGGCTCTCTCTGTTAGCTGGCTCTGCTGGCACCGCCCGGTCTAGAGGCTCTCTCTGTTAGCTGGCTCTGCTGGCACCGCCCGGTCTAGAGGCTCTCTCTGTTAGCTGGCTCTGCTGGCCCTGCCCGGTCTAGAGGCTCTCTCTGTTAGCTGGCTCTGCTGGCCCCGCCCGGTCTAGAGGCTCTCTCTGTTAGCTGGCTCTGCTGGCCCTGCCCGGTCTAGAGGCTCTCTGTTAGCTGGCTCTGCTGGCCCCGCCCGGTCTAGAGGCTCTCTCTGTTAGCTGGCTCTGCTGGCCCTGCCCGGTCTAGAGGCTCTCTCTGTTAGCTGGCTCTGCTGGCCCTGCCCGGTCTAGAGGCTCTCTCTGTTAGCTGGCTCTGCTGGCCCCGCCCGGTCTAGAGGCTCTCTCTGTTAGCTGGCTCTGCTGGCCCCGCCCGGTCTAGAGGCTCTCTCTGTTAGCTGGCTCTGCTGGCCCTGCCCGGTCTAGAGGCTCTCTCTGTTAGCTGGCTCTGCTGGCCCCGCCCGGTCTAGAGGCTCTCTCTGTTAGCTGGCTCTGCTGGCAGAGGCTCTCTCTGTTAGCTGCATGATGGCACCGTCTGGCCTAGAGGCTGTCTTTGTTAGGTGGCTCTACTGGCACCTCCCGGCCACAGCCAAAAACTAATTCTGAGTAAAATAAAGCACAGAGGGGCATTAATATCATGAAAAACGCAGAAAAACTCCTAAAGGCATATTTCATCCCTTGTCAAATCGGCTGCCAGCGCTCTAAATGCCAACAGAGGATCTGCTAGCATTCCAGCGCATCGCCCGGCGTCTATTAGACTGGGGGTTTGTGGGAGAAAAGTAGCCATGAGAATCCAGCACTGGTGGAAAATCTGATTTGTTAGTGTCTCTCCCTACTCCTGTAAGTGGTTGTTGGAGTGAGAGTTCTACCATAGAATGGGGCTGACAGAGAGGAAATGACGGCCCATGCTCATTTTGTCTCTGTGTTTCTACAAATCAGATCCACTGAACTGAGTCTGTAGAGATCTGGAGCGGGGTTGATTTTTATTTTTCACGTTGATAATTTCCTGTCAATGACTCTAGGCGTTCTCATCTGCCACTGTAGGCATTATGGTAAGTTTGGGTATTACAATTTCCTAACATTTGTTTTGTTCTTTTTGTATTGTGTGTCTGACAGTGTGACGAAATACAGTGCCTGTTCTTGTTTTACTTCCCTTTTTCTCTGCCATCTTCTGACAGGAAAATGACACCAAAACATAAAAACAACCTCTACTCTGCAGTGGTGATTACAATCTCTGCTTCAAGACTCCTGGGGCCTCATTTATCAACATTGTGTAGAAACTATTCTAAAATACTACTCACGAACAGAATTTAGAATGTTTGTACGCATAGAAAAAGTGTGATTTATCAAACAATCCTACGAGCGTCATACTCACAGTGGTACGAGATGATAACTGTTGATAAATACCAATTCTTCTCAGTGCTCGTGCACTACCTTGGCTATTTGGTTCAAATCAAACTTTATTTGTCACATGTGCCGAATACAATACTGTGAAATGCTTACATACAAGCCCGTAACCACCAGTGCAGTTCAAGAAAGAGTTAAGACAAGATTTACCAAATAAAATGTAAATTTTAAATTTTAAAATTAAACAATAAAATAACAATAACGGGGCTGTGTAAATGGGGTATCGGTACCGAGTCAGTGTGCGGAGGTACAGGTTGGTTGAGGTAATTTGTACATGTAGGTGGGGTGAAGTGACTATGCATAGATAATAAACAGCGAGTAGCAGCAGTGTAAAAACAAATGGGGGGTATGAATGTAAATAGTCCGGGTGGCCATTTGATGAATTGTTAAGCAGTCTTATGGCTTGGGTGTAGAGCTTTGACCCAGTGATGTACTGGGCCGTACGCATGATCCTCTGTAGCGCCTTACAGTCAGATGCCGAGCAGTTGTCATACCAGGCGGTGATGCAACCAGTCAGGATGCTCTCGATGGTGCAGCTGTAGAACTTCTTGAGCAGCTGGGGACCTATGCCACATTTTTTTAGTCTCCTGAGGGGGAAAAGGTGTCATCGTGCCCGCTTTCCAACTGTCTTGGTGTGTTTGGACCATGATAGTTTGTTGGTGATGTGGACACCAAGGACCTTGAAACTCTCGACACGCTCCACTACAGCCCCTTTAATGGGGGCCTGTTCAGCCCGCCTTTTCCTGTAGTTCACGATCAGCTCCTTTGTCTTGCTCACATTGAGGGAGAGGTTATTGTCCTGGCACCACACTGCCAGGTCTCTGACCTCCTCACTATAGTCTGTCTCATCGTTGTCGGTAATCAGGCCTACCACTGTTGTGTCGTCAGCAAACTTAATGATAGTTTTGGAGTCTTGTTTTGCCACGCAGTCGTGGGTAAACAGTGACCACCATCTATGGTAAAAATCATCTCTTTAAAGCCAGTGGGGAATATACAACGCCATACCATGAAATAGCCTACAACGGCGCAACCAAAAAAAGCTTAGAACAAAACACTGAACCAAAAGGTTTAATTTGGCTGCCTCGGTTATATTTTGATCATTAAAAATTCAAACGTAAGTATATAGCGAGGACCAATTGGGCCATTTCAAGTTGCCTTAGCAATTGAAAATAGAGTTCAAATGAGTAGGCTCACTAATAAGCCATCCATCCTCAACAGCTCCCTTCTGTAGGCCTCCACATTTAGCAGTGTTTTTTGCGCTTCACATAACCTATCACCTGTACAGAAAGAGTGGAAACCTTTTCTGTTCACATAGTTGAACTCATTATGGGATGGTGCTCTTATGGTGATGTGGGTGCTGTCTATTGCTCAGTTTATATTTGGGAACCCATTGATGGCAAAGAAACCCCTCTTGACTTCACCCTGTTGTGCGATGGTGTTTTGCTGATGATTGCATCCAAAACATTGGCTCATAGAGGGATGTGAGATGCCGATCTGCAATCTCCCGCAGAAATGTGTCTGTGGCCAAAATCCAGAGGCTAGATAGCTCTTTGATGTGCACCGGAATGGAACGTTGGCCTTTCTAAAGTAGGTCTCACATCCTCACAAAGATCCTATGAGATTGGTTTTGGGAAACGATATCTGATGAACCGATCTGTACTTTCTGCAAAAAAAGTCCCACCTGTTTCTAAAAAAAAGCACTCTCTGCGAAATGCAGCGTGTGCCAAATCTTCCAACATGATCAGCCTTTTATCATTGTCTCACTGGTTTATAGTATTTCAACAGAGGTTTCAATTTCACACGTGCCTCCAATTTAGCAAAATGACTGTACTTTATATTGATTAATATTGTAACAAAGGCACTGATATGGTCAAATTATATATAGCCTCTCAAGATATGTTGCATGAATTCACAATGGTAATACAATTAATTAGGCCCACTATCATCATTATTAGGCCCACTATCATTATTATTAGGCCCACTATCATCAGTATTAGGCCCACTATCATCATTATTAGGCCCACTATCATCATTATTAGGCCCACTATCATCATTATTAGGCCCACTATCATCATTATTAGGCCCACTATCATCATTATTAGGCCCACTATCATCATTATTAGGCCCACTATCATAATTATTAGGCCCACTATCATCATTATTAGGCCCACTATCATAATTTAAAAAAAGGTCAACATATATGTTTTCCTCATTCTGTGCTTGACAAGCAGCTCCCTCATTCCAGCACTTGGCACGTGTGTACGCATGGTCATGGTTGTGTGTAATTTCACACACACCCATCCAAATGTTTATACTGATAAATCTCACACTTTGCGTGTACATGATCCTACGCATGGATTACGCACAGATTTGTGCCTTCATATGATTGATAAATGAGACCGATCACAATGAAGTAGTAGGAGATACAGTGGTTGCAAAAAAGTATTTAGTCAGCCACCAGTTGTGCAAGTTCTCCCACTTAAAAAGATGAGGGAGGCCTGTAATTCTCATCATAAGTACACTTCAACTATGACAGACAAAATAAGAAGAAAACAATCCAGAAAATCACATTGCAGGATTTTTTATGAATTTATTTGCAAATTATGGTGGAAAATAAGTATTTGGTCACCTACAAACAAGCAAGATTTCTGGCTCTCACAGACCTGTAACTTCTTCTTTAAGAGGCTCCTCTGTCCTCCACTCGTTACCTGTATTAATGGAACCTGTTTGAACTTGTTATCAGTATAAAAGACACCTGTCTACAACCTCAAACAGTCACACTCCAAACTCCACTATGGCCAATACCAAAGAGCTGTCAAAGGACACCAGAAACAAAATTGTAGACCTGCACCAGGCTGGGAAGACTAATAGGTAAGCAGCTTGGTTTGAAGAAATAAACTGTGGGAGCAATTATTAGGAAATGGAAGACATAAAAGACCACTGATAATCTCCCTCGATCTGGGGCTCCACGCAAGGTCTCACCCTGTGGGGTCAAAATGATCACAAGAATGGTGAGCAAAAATCCCAGTACCACACGGGGGGACCTAGTGAATGACCTGCAGAGAGCTGGGACCAAAGTAACAAAGCCTACCATCAGTAACACACTACGCCGCCAGGGACTCAAATCCTGCAGTGCCAGACGTGTCCCCCTGCTTAAGCCAGTACATGTCCAGGCCCGTCTGAAGTTTGCTAGAGAGCATTTGGATGATCCAGAAGAAGATTGGGAGAATGTCATATGGTCAGATGAAACCAAAATATAACTTTTTGGTAAAAACTCAACTCGTCGTGTTTGGAGGACAAAGAATGCTGAGTTGCATCCAAAGAACACCATACCTACTGTGAAGCATGGGGGTGGAAACATCATGCTTTGGGGCTGTTTTTCTGCAAAGGGACCAGGACGACTGATCCGTGTAAAGGAAAGAATGAATGGGGCCATGTATCATGAGATTTTGAGTGAAAACCTCCTTCCATCAGCAAGGGCATTGAAGATGAAGCGTGGCTGGGTCTTTCAGCATGACAATGATCCCAAACACACCACCCGGGCAACGAAGGACTGGCTTCGTAAGAAGCATTTCAAGGTCCTGGAGTGGCCTAGCCAGTCTCCAGATCTCGAACCCCATAGAAAATCTTTGGAGGGAGTTGAAAAGTGTTACCCAGCAACAGCCCCAAAACATCACTGCTCTAGAGGAGATCTGCATCGAGGAAATGGCCAAAATACCAACAACAGTGTGTGAAAACCTTGTGAAGACTTACAGAAAACGTTTGACCTCTGTCATTGCCAACAAAGGGTATATAACAAAGTATTGAGATAAACTTTTGTTATTGACCAAATACTTATTTTCCACCATAATTTCCACCATAATTTGCAAATAAATTCATTAAAGATGTCACTACAATGTGATTTTGTGGATTTATTTTTCTAACTTTGTCTGTCATAGTTGAAGTGTACCTATGACCAAAATTACAGGCCTCTCTCATCTTTTTAAGTAGGAGAACTTGCACAATTGGTGGCTGACTAAATACTTTTTTGCCTCACTGTATCTCCTACTACATCATTGTGATCGGTAGGCAGAAGGTCTCCATAAGACTTAATCACTTACTCACACTGAATTGGACTATAGCTGTGTGTTTTTTTAGTTAGACACAGTTAGTCAGGCCTTCCTGGTGACTCATTGAAGCAGAGAATCAGCAGTCTGACCTGTAGGAGTGAGAGGGTAGGAGGGGGTGGGGTTAATAGACATATGACTCAGGAAGAACAGTGTGTCACACAGGTTAGGGGGCGGGACTCTGACAGGGTTATCAGTTAAGGCTGATAGCGAAGGTGGGAGGTGTTAGGGAGAGTGGAGAGAGGGACGACCGTGTCCGCCTGCAAACGCACTGAGGGATTTACATGTGAACATACTGTGCTGCAAAACAGATTATTGGTCACACGGTAGTAGAGAAAACAGGTTGGATATTAAGCAGAGGAGTGTTGTTGGATGCTCACTGGCAGGACATCGTTGAATGTGTGTTGTGTTCTAGTTAGAAGGCTGTAACTGTTGACCGTGTCTGAGCCCAGTGTAACTCTCCCTCCCTGTGTGTCCCGTTTCAGCTGAGCCCGGTCCACACGAGACCCTCTTGCACTTTGCGGCTCGGCGCGGTCTGCGGAGGGTAGCCTTGTTTCTGCTCCAGCAGCCAGGAGGCAGAGAGGCTCTCAGACTGCCCAACAAGCAGGGCTCTACACCAGTCAGCGTGGCAGAGAAGAGGGGCCACGACCAGCTACAGCAGCTCTTCACTGAGTAAGTACTTAACTGGATCACATACTGTTTATTACACACAGGATCTAAACACGAATAACCTTTTAATAGCCTTTATTACACTAGTAATAAACTTCAGATACGTTATTATTATGTTTCTATGGGAGTAGGCTGGCTAGCCAATCGTTTCTACTAAACCTGGGACAGACTTTATGCTGAACATCAGAACTGGTTGAACTAACAGTGTCATCATAATATATTCTGCTGTTTTATCTGTGAATGAAAGGCACAGCCCTCTCCACAGTATTTATTGGCTCTCAACATCGTCACATCTTTACCTAGCACCTCTTCCTCTTTTTTGAACACATACTCTTGCACTCCTATATTCTTCGAGACATTAGCTAGCAAACTAGGATTTGGAATCCAAATCAACGAGAGGTCTAACCATGGGAATGGGAGCAGCTCTATGGTTAGGAGGGACTTGTTGTGGATGTTGAAATGTGTTTGGAGTGTTGGCGGTACACACAGATAAGCAGCCGGACCAAGGACAAACTCCGGACTGCTGCTGTAAACAGCTGAAGTCAGCACAGAAATCACCACAGAATCCAACTTTATTTATATGCACTTTGTTAAAGTACATCAAATCAGACTAGTATGGGTCTTTTGTCGTGGGATTAAATCACAAAATGTACCTAGAATTAGGAGGAAAAGTGTACGTGCTAGATGACAGCTCATAGACTGCACAGCGTTCTCACCGGCTGTGATAGCTGTATGGGTCTGTTTTCATGTGCTCTGTGACACATCTGAGCTGTATAAAAACACCAGGCACCACAGGTACAAGTGGCGGGAAATAGATGTTCTCGGGTCCTTGTATACAAACTGTCAGAGCTTTATCACATTTGATTTAGCAGGGGTAGTTCTGTCCTATTGGTAGACGATGAACACAACCTCCACTGGCACCTCACCAAACCAGTTTGTTTACCTGTTCCATCAGTGTCCGTGACACAGTGGTGATCTGTTCTCCAGCTGAGCACATATGAGCAACCTCATTACAGAGATCACCTGAGATCATCAGCTTTCTCTATAACATGGAGATTGAGGTGTCACCTTGACAGAGATATGCTATCCTGTGCTGACCAGGAACAGTAAAGAGTTGTCCCAGGGACACTCTCAGGCCACATCAACGGTGTCTCTCGGTCGGTCTGCGTCACACAGGCTGTCCCCTGGGTCACCGGATCCTGGGTGTCTGTCGGCCGTGCCCTGGTTTGGTGGAGGCGGTGAAACCTTATAACCATAGGAAAGAAAAGGGCCTAGTGGGAGCTCCTCGGAGAGTTAGTGTGTGTGTGTTACAGAAGAGAACCAAGCTGTAGCTTTTCTCCATACCAGACCAGCATTCTCTTCTTACCTACACTACCTGTACTCCTTCACCTGGACACCAAGCCTGTCTGTCTGATATTGTTAGGGGAAGCTGGTATGTTTTTGAAGTAGTCCTGAGTTAAGCTGGGAGTAGAGAGATTGAGTCACCTGGCTGCTGGTGTTAAATGCTCTGAGACAGGATTAGTTCAGGTCAGGGAGAAGCTGAGGGCCTGCTGTTATTTGGCACAAGAAAACTGTTAGGTGTCATGACTGAATTCCAACTCTGAAGACAGCATACATGTGTTAATTCCACCTGCTGACTGTGGGAAGAAGTTGGTTAAGTTGTATACTAGTAATCCAGTAATAAAGTAGTAAAAGCTCTAACATGTATAGTGCAGTTCTGTGTGTTGTTAAGATATCTCCCCTGGATGTGGAGAGAGTTGAGGCTGCCTCAGGCCCCACAGAATGCCTCTGTTCTTTCCCCGCCCTGCGTCTTGCCTTTCAGTCCCCACTGAGTGATGTCAGGGGGTTGCCATGGACACCCATTCAGCCCTTTATTGCCCTGCATTGGCACTGAGCGCCATGAGGCAGGTGAGAACAGCTCCAGATCGCATCACTACTGCAGACCTGGCTTAAAATACCATTTGAAATCTTTTAGTGTTTGCTCTAACCGGCCTGGAGGTACCATATGGCCGGGATATGACGTTTTTGGGACTGTTCCATTGGTCCAATATGCCAGGCAAGCTCAATCAAGCACAGATTAAGTATTTTAAATGATTTCAAATACTTTTTGAACCTAGGTTTGCACTCCTGTCCCAGGGGCTTCATGGGGCTGGGGCTAGAGGGGGACTTACATACTCCCTCATTCCTTTTGTTTCTAAAGCCCTATTTATGGAAATAGATTGTTTTGTTGTGTCTCTCACCGGAGTGTACCAGCAGTGACATCATCACCCCTGAGTCAGTTGGGGTCAGTTACACGCATTGTAAGAGAGTAGAAAATGTGACTCTACCCAGGCAGAGACAGACCCAGAGCCAGCTCAACAAGACAATACACTGCTATAGACGTTTCGACCCTGCCTGGGTTTACCCATTACAAGACACATTTAGTCTAGAACCATGAAGGAAACTTAATTTTAGCTCAGCCATGTTTGGTCTCTTTTCTTAATTTTTGTTACTCGGTAGAAGTGTTTTGACGTGAAGTAGATTAGAAAGGGAGAGGTAGTGTTTTCATTTTCAATTCCACTGATACCGTAGAACAATGAATTAAATACCAGAAAGCTGACCGAGTAGAAGTAGCAATACAATGAAGCTGAACCAGTTTGGAGGTTGGCGGTCGATTGATGAAAGGTTTGGTAGTACACCATGTCTCCAGTGCATTCCTACCCCCGGAATGAACCTGTCATTCACACTAGGTGATATATTATGGGCGTAGGTAGTGGTGCTGAATGCTGAATCAGTGCTATGTCATTTGGCTACCTCCGTTCTGACACGGTGTGCTCTGTTTGTGTTGGGCAGGGTTGAGACCTTGTCAGAGACCCGGATAAAGACGGAGGAGAGACAGTGTTACCCAGGAGGCCGAGTGCTGCAGCACCACCCTAAACTGAACACATACACCCTGACGGTGGACACGTTGCTAGGGAAACCTCTGCCCAGCCTAAAGGGAGAGGTGGAGGAGCTACAGAAACTCATACAGCGCCACAGAGACGACAATGTGAGATATATAACTCTGCTTTAAACTCTATCTGCTTTTAAACCATGTCTGCTTTCATCTCTTTCTGATTTGAACTCTCACATGTTGTTGTTTTAAATCATGACTTGAGGTATTCCTTACAGCTCCTAATGGAGCTAAGGGCTCATACAGTACAGTATGTACTCTCAGATCCTACAACCAAATCTTGTGTGCACTAGCTAGCTAATTAATATCTGCCAAAAGAGAAAACATGGCCTATTGTGAGTTACCTGCATGCTCTCCGTTTGTTTGCTCTGAAAGATTTTTTGTACATCTTATCTTTACAGGAAGTTAATGTGTGTGTGTGTATAATAAATAGTGTGTGATTTATTATTTGTGTCATTTGTTATTCACACTGTGTTTCTGTTTGTGCTTTAGGAAGATCATGTGCTCCAGCAGCAGTCACCAGATGAGCTGAACACAACAGCAGGATCCAGTGGTATCAGCAACACATCAGCACACTCAGCCACAGAGTCCCAGCCCCCCCACAGCCATGCCCAGCAGCGGAGAGAGGGCGAGACTCCGGCTTTCAGCGCACCATCCTGTGGAGACCAGCAGGAGGAAGCTGATAGAGAGAGGACAGGCGTAATCACTGCCACCCAGGGCAGCAAGGCAGGGCGCTGTAAAAGGAACCAGGAAGAGAACGAGAAGTGGAGAGCAGAGACTGAGACGGGCGATAAGGCTGTTGCTGCTCCGACAAAGGCTTCACGAGCCATGGGCCACGCGCAGTCTCAGGAACACACGGAAGCTAAGCATCAGTCCCTGAGGACTACAGGCAGCAGCAGTAGTGGCTGTGGGGACACAAGTGTTCAGAGGACTATGGAAAGGCAGGGCGAGCCTGAGAACATCCAGGAGATGGAGTCTGGGGCTCCTGTGGAGAATGGACAGCACGATAAACATAGCGGTGAGGTTGAGGTGGAGTATGCTGAGGCCACTTCTGAATGTACTCTTCAGACCTTGACGGGAGCTGTGAGCCGCCATGAGGCACAAGCTGTAGAGGCACAGGACTCCGAACAAAGACAGGAAACCACTACAGCAGTGACAAGTTATTCTGTGGAGCCCGAGTGGGCCGATAACAGCAACCAGACCTGGGAGTCTGAGAGGGGCGGTACAGACGAGAGAAAGACAGAGGCAGGAAACCCCAGCCAACAGACCAACGGTAGCACTGAGACAACCAGCAGCAGAAGTGGAGAGACTGACACAAACAGCATGAAGCAGAGCCCCATTATGGTGGAGGGAGAGATCAAGAGCAACCATTCACACGGACCAGGTTACGTTACAGCAAAAGAACCCAATGAGCAGCAGGTCCTGGATCAGCAAGTTGAGGATACAGTGGAGGTAGTGGCAACCCCACCACAGCCAAGGCGGGACCAGAACGGCACCCACAGCCAGGGCCACGAGACTGGGCAGGAATGTGAGGAACAGCCGTCCACTGATTTAGCCAACAGAACAGCTGAGGACAGAGAGAGTGGAGAGACCATGGGACGACAACACTGTGATGTCACGGTCCACACATCCCCTTTTGAGGAGGGGGAACTCGTCCAGTCTGTCGGCTGCTCCACAGACAAGCTGTCTAAGGAGGGGACAGTCACAGGACAGGAGGCCCCTGGGAAGAAGGTGTCTGTACAGTGGGCATCGTTAGAAGAGGCAGACTCTCTGGCATGTAGAGAGGAAATAGCAGCCACAGCAGTAGCAGTGGTGGCTGTAGCAGTAGCAGCTGCTGTAGCAAGCCTAGAACAATGCAACTCAAACTCCATGCTGGAGGGAGGCCAGGTACAGGAAGCTGCCGCAGAGAGCCAGAGTAAGCATCAGACTGGACCCAAAGACACTGCACGAAGGTCAGGGGTCACGGTGTCTGAGGCCACTGAGAACCTTAGCACCTCAGACAGGGGTCCGACTGTCTCAGCAAGTCCATTAGAGGAGGATGTGATGGTCAAGAACCCCTCAAAGGGAGCGGATGAGCCTCATGTCAGACAGGGAGAGGAGAACAGTGATCTGTCCAATACCACACATGGGAGTGAGAATGGAGTGGAGGCCCAACTACCAGGCCTGAGTCTGACACAGGAAGAAAGTGTAGAAGCCAGCAGAGAGTGTGCAGACTCCCACTCGCACACGTTATTACATGATGAAAGGGCTGTGGACAGACAGAGTGCTGAGGTCATATCCTCCTCCTCCTCTATCTCCCCAGAGAGATCCTCAGAGCTGACACATCAGGAGGCCATCCCAGAGAGCACGGCCCCACCAGCCCCACCTGAACATACACATACACCCAGTGACTTGACCCTGACCACCCTTACACACCCAGACAGTGGTACATCCCTGAATCCAGAGCTGACTTCCCCATTGGAGCTAGACAATGGAAAAGGCCTGTATGACGAGCAGTACAGCTCCCCTGTGGAAGTAGTCATTGGCATGTCCTTGGGCCTTCTGTCTTCAGACACACTGGAAAGCCTGGATGGTGTGTGTGTGAGAACACTGGATACTAAAGAAGAGCATTCTGAAGATTTAAGACAGCTTGACAAGCCAGTGAAAGGTATGGCCACATAATAATACACATATAGCTAGTTTGTAGCTAATTATGGCTCTTTTATATTGATTTATCATAGATATTAATTTATTGCTGAATGCTTTTTTAGTTGACATTTTTCAAAGAGGAAGAGTTTTTGTCGATTTTTGCTCATATTTCATTTACATTTTGTCTCCAACCATTTCTAGCATCATTTTTATACTTATTTTTTTCAAATAGGGACATTCTTCTATTCTCCCCCTGTTCCTTGATGTACAAGAGATGTGTTTTCTGTCAATATAACTGGTAAAATAATGGTTCATAAGCAACTATGAGGGGCCCCATAAAACGATATTTTGTATTTTCTGGAATTCCGTTTTTTTCCAGTAGGCCTAACAGCAGAAACATTCCTAGGCCGACACATTCCTCTCTTGTTTAATGCACAATTTAAGGTTAATTACGCCACACAAAAAAATCACATTTGTTTAGTTATTTTCCCAGACCTCAAAATTGGTCTTCTGATGCATTGACATTGACTCAGGATGTTTTCCTGGTTTTAGATTTTTTTTTTTTAACTCTCAATAATACACATATTCATAGAGAATTCATGAAAATGTATGTTCTGAGTCAATGTCAATGCATCAGAAGACCCATTTTGAGGCGATTCTTTTGTTGTTGTGTTTTACACCTTTAATTGTGTATTAAACAAGAGAGGAATGTGTCTGTCTAGGAATGTTTCTGCTGTTAGGACTACTGATGCAGCACTTAGTTTGCAAAACAATGGCCAACCAATTGATACAAATAATCATATTCTGTCAGGTAAGCCTGCTTAGCAATTAACATTTACTTGAGAATGTTTTTGGGGAACGTTTTTCTGTCTACCCTCACGACGGTTATCATTAGCATCATTAACTGGCTACGCACAGGGTGATAAACTGCACGTACTTTCAGAATTGCTTGGCAAAGCTACTCATAGGTTGTGTTCCTATCTTGTATTATTTCTTATTGTTGTTGCATTGTGGAGAAGGAACCTGCAAGTAGGCATTTGATTGGACGATGTACACCAGGCGTATCCCCTACATACAACTAATTAAACATTTGAAACTTGAGGATGGCTGGAGCTGCTGTTAGCTGGTGAACTACCTTTTGGAGACCCCTCCTCTACTGTATACAGTCTCTGAGCCTGGCCCAGCTGCTAAGTTCAGGCCCAGTGTGCATCGCTCAAACGCTGTTGAAGTGCACCGCCTGCTCTGAGGCATAGCACACCGTCGTATGACTCTGAGCATGTGACCATTAGTTCAGCTGTGTGTCAACTGCTGCTAGAGAGAGGCTGTCATTTGTCATGACATTCTGGCGATGTTGAACTGCGGAATATTTACGTCAAACAAGTCCCCAAACAGAAACTAGAACCAAATGTAACTTAAGTCCATAATATTGTCAGCTTCAGTATGTGAATTAGAGAAGCTTAATTTTCAGGAGAAAAATAACATGAGACTCTGGCCTCTGGTCCTTTAGTCAGTCTGAAAAGGTCAAAGGCTTCATATCAGTCAACTAGAGCGCTATGTGAATGGAGCTTGCTGTGTATTTATGTATGTCAGTCTGTGTATCCAAGCAACAACACAATGATCTCACCAGACCTTACAGTAGGTTCTGAAAATAGAGGTAGCCTGAACGGTGGTCTTCCACTCGGAGCCCCGGGCCAAATCTTGGCCGTCTGTAAGCACATGGCTACGCCCTGGCCCTTTCCCGTCTGGATGGGAATATGAAGCAGAATAGATCCTCTACATCTACACTGATGTGGT
This sequence comes from Oncorhynchus gorbuscha, assembly GCF_021184085.1. Classification (NCBI taxonomy): domain Eukaryota; kingdom Metazoa; phylum Chordata; class Actinopteri; order Salmoniformes; family Salmonidae; genus Oncorhynchus; species Oncorhynchus gorbuscha. Next base: position 23,906,565 of record NC_060174.1, read on the forward strand.
ATAAATAGCAGGGCAGTGTTGACTGATGCTGAGCAACATCATTGTTCCCTAATAGAAATGACTAAGTTTCCCCCAACCTACCTCCTCTCTTCCTGCATGACAGCTGCTTTGTTGTTGCTATCCAAATGGTTGTCAAGGCATAGACCATTTTATACATTAGACACTACTGGTATGATTCGTTATTATGAGTTTGTGTTTTGAGTTCAAATGAAGTTTCATTTACTGAGATGATTCTGTGTTAGTTTTTCCATAAGGTCATGGCTTCATATTCCTCTTCCTGTGTCCTCATACAGTCCCTGTGTCATACCTATGTCTCTTACTGTATCTCTCCCCAGACAAAGACATAGTCTGTCCATCCCAGGGAGAAGAGAAGGAGAAGAAGGAATCCCTCTCAGACACGGCAGACTCTACACTGGTGAGTTTATGTTCATGTGTTTATGAATGTACAGTCCCAGGTTGTTTAATAACTTGGAACATAAGTAAAAACGTACTGTGACTCCAGTTCCCACAAATCAGGGGGAAGTCACATGTAGTTTTATTAATGTAACATTTTTCATGACTGGGAGACTATTTGTTTCTGGGAAGCAGTCTCACCTGACCTCACTAAATAAACCCTTTTCACGTTTGCCTTCACTTTTGGGGATGTCCGTACAAACATGACGCACTTTTCGGCCTGATATGTTGAACTCTGTCTTCTAAAAGTCGAGTGGGAAGATTTGGGAAAGCTGTGGCCATGCGGTTCACTGTGTGTGTGCGCCCTGCCCTGCCCTGCCCTGTTTAACCAGAAGAAAAGAAAGATGACCTCACTGTATCTTCTCTCCCCTGAGAGGAGTGATATGAGGGGTAAGAAACAAGCCGTCGAGAGGGAGGCAGAAATAACAGTCTGACAACAGCAGCAGAAGTGTGAAGGAAGGGAGGGAGAGGAAGTGTCTTATTACCAGCATGATACATCCACACCAGCAGGGCCAGGGCACTGCCCTCCATCACAGCTCTAGAAATATATCTCTTCCTATGGGAAGCCATATTGTTTCATACAATTGTCATTATCGGTTTTTGACCACCTGGTTCTAAAAGGTGTCCTTCTGTTGTATAGTAGGTATTAAAAACTTGGTGGTTCGAGCCCTGAATGCTGATTGATTGACAGCCATGGTATATCAGACCATTTATTTTTACTGTTCTAATTACGTTAGTAACCATTTTATAACAGCAATATAAAACCTCTGGGGTTGTGGTATATGGCCAATATACTGTACCATGGCTAAGGGCCAGTATCCAGGCACTCCGCATTGCGTCGTGCTTAAGAACAGCCCTTAGCCGTGGTATATTGGCCGTATACCACAACCCCTCAGGCCTTATTGCTTAATGATGTTATGGTGAGGGACTGACCTTGCAGATGTAGGCAGCCTTCCTTTGTGATTGTCTTGTGGTATTTTGTGTCAGCATAGGCCACAAAGCCTATGTGACTGGGATGATCTCATACTGTATACTTCATTCATGTCATATGCTTCAGCCACAAACACATGGTGTGTGGCACCACTGTTGCAATCACACAAACAATCACACCACAATCTCACCGTGTGCTCGTCATCGACGTTGTTTAGCTTAAACTCTGTCTGCAACGATGACACTTGTATTTCCTCATGAGGTATTTTAGTATTGTTCAGTTCTAATTTGTTCTGTACTTCTGTTCCCCCCCACCAGTCTGTGGATGTGGTGGAGCTGTGCTGCTCTCATGCTAATCTGGGGAGTGGCATGTAGATGTATACAGAGCCTTCAGAAAGTAGTTATTCCACATGTTGTTGTGTTACAGCCTGAATTAAACATGTATCACCCATCTACAATACACACAATAGCCCATAAGGGCAAAGTGAAGACATGTTTGTTTTTTTGCGAATGTATTGAAAATTAAATACAGAAATATACATTTGGCAGCGATTACAGCTGTGAGTCTTTCTGGGTAAGTCTCTAAGTGCTTTCCACACCTGGATTGTGCAACATTTGCCCATTATTATTTTCTAAATTCTTCAAGCTCTGTTGATTTGGTTGTTGATCATTGGTAGACACCCCATTTTCAAGTCTTACTATAGATTTTCAAATAGATTTACAGTACCAGTCAAAAGTTTGGATTCAAGGTTTTTTCTTTATTTGTACTATTTCTACATTGTAGAATAATAGTAAAGACATTGAACCTATGAAATAACACATATGGAATCATGTTGTAACCAAAAAAAGTGTTAAACAAATCAAAATATATTTTAGATTTGAGATTCTTCAAAGTAGCCACCCTTCGCCTTGATAAAAACTTTGCACACAAAATTTGGAAACATTTCAAAAAACATAATTCCACTTTGACATTATGCGGTATTGTATGTAGGCCAGTGACAAGAAATATACATTTAATACATGTTTAATTCAGGCTGTAACACAACATCATCTGGAGGAGGTAAAGGGGTGTAAATACTTTCTGAAGGCACTGTAGACAAGGCCACTATCGCAGCTCTCTCATGGCCAGACTCCCACCTCCCTACATTGTTAGCATTTGAAAGGAATTACACTAACTCTGGAGCACTCTCTCTTTTAAGAGACTCACACAATGTTGTGTGTAATTGCGGACTATTGTTTTAGTTGCTGAATTCAGTCGTTTTGGATAGAAATGTCATTTTATGTGACGTCGGAGCTCCAGTCCACCAACACCTGTCGCCACTCAACTCCATCGTAAATCATGGAGTTGAGTTTAACAGGAACAGGAACCTTGACAAACATTTTTCAATGGTAAATGGCCTGAGTAAACTATCTTATTTATTCACAATCTTTGTTTTCTGCCTCATTGATTATGACAACATGTCAGAGGGACAGATTGGAGGAGATGCCTGGAATAATAACTTGGTGCATGTCACCAACAGAGAGATGTTTCACATCAACTGGAGTGGCATGTTGGTCGACAGACTGCACCAGAGATCTACATTTGTTTGAAAATGTTCATGACCAAAGTTTTCAACAATACATGGATCATACAAAGGAGAATATAGAGCACTTACAGATTCACTATTGATGTTACATTGATGATATGAAGTAAGATGTTACGTTTGTGGAATGCTTTGTTTTGACATGCATCACAGATTTTAGTGTGAAGGAGTTAATGCGAGGTACAGTTGAGTAATCTTCGAAAAACAGAACTCTTTGAGTACTGTGGGGGAAGAGTTGCAGAGAGCAGCCGGGAGAGAAGTAAGTCCTGAAAGACAGAGCAGATGGAGCTTCTGTTCCTGCCAGCCACGGCTGTGTGTCCTCAGGCACCCCCTTGTGTTGTGTTCTAGTATAACTACCTCCAGATGTGTGCTTGGGCTGCTCTTCGCTGCAATTCATATGGTTTTAACAAGAAAAAGACAAGACAGATTATTAAAAGTTGTTTTTTATTCTTCTCCAGAAGCCTTGGTTCAGTAATATTTTAGAGGCATTCTTGAGAGCCTGCAGTTTAGTCAGCAATTGTGATTAGGAAGGGTAATGATTTTTTGAGTTTTCACAGGTTACCAAAGCGAGCATGGTATTAAGGCTGTTATAAATCTGGCACTCGTCCTTACTGCAGTGAAATGGTCTGTCTGGGCACTGTACAACTTAGTAGGTCCTGAGGCTGCTCAGTGCTCCATTCATAACAGGAAGGAGGTTTTCCACCATATTGTTTGATTTTGGGGACGATTGGGTTGGGAGGAAGGGGTAGCTTGTGAAGTCTTCAGTGAGATTGATCAGTGGAGCTAGACGAACACACTGAGCCTGTTCATGGCTCACTGAGTCTGACCATGGTGAGTCTAGCTGTCGTGAGTGTGTGTGAAAAGGGGAATGTCAGTCGTTTCACTAAGTATTTACATGTCCCTCTTCTTCTCCCTCCATCTGGTTTCTCTTCCTCTTCCTCCGTAGGTCCTCTGTAGTTGTACAGCAGGATACACGCTTAGAAAAAAAGGTTCCAAAAGGGTTATTTCGCTGTCCCCATAGGAGAACCCTTTTTGGTTCCAGGTAGAACCCTATTTGGTTCCAGGTTGAACCCTCTGTGGAAAGGGTTTTACATGGAACCCAAAAGGTTTCTACTTGGGTCCAAAAAGGGTTTTTCAAAGGGTTCTCTTATGGGGACAGCCAAATAACCCTTTTAGGTTGCAGCCATGCTATGTTGTTGTCTTAGGTCTCTCTTTATGTAGTGTTGTCTCTCTTGTCATGACGTGTGTTTTGTCCTATATATATATTTTTATGTATTATCCCAGCCCCCATACCCGAAGGAAGCCTTTTGGTAGGCCGTCATTGTAAATAAGAATTTGTTCTTAACTGACTTGCCTAGTTTTAAAAAATGTCCTAAGAGTCTATGAGGAAACATAGTTAGTTTTTCTTTCTTTCTCTCTAACACCTACTGTAGGGAGGTCCTACACCAGCGTAGGTCCTATAGGGTAGTTCTATAACAGCGTAGGTCCTATAGGGTAGTCCTATAACAGCGTAGGTCCTATAGGGTAGTCCTATAACAGCGTAGGTCCTATAGGGTAGTCCTATAACAGCGTAGGTCCTATAGGGTAGTCCTATAACAGCGTAGGTCCTATAGGGTAGTCCTATAACAGCGTAGGTCCTATAGGGTAGTCCTATAACACAGGTCCTATAGGGTAGTCCTATAACACCGTAGGTCCTATAGGGTAGTCCTACACCAGCGTAGGTCCTATAGGGTAGTCCTATAACAGCGTAGGTCCTATAGGGTAGTCCTATAACAGCGTAGGTCCTATAGGGTAGTCCTACACCAGCGTAGGTCCTATAGGGTAGTCCTACACCAGCGTAGGTCCTATAGGGTAGTCCTATAACAGCCTGGGTCTTTTTTGGTTATGGTCCTGAACTAGCCTAGGTCCTAAGCCCAGAGCTCCACAGGTGCCATGTATTTAGCAGAGACCCAGTCTCAGACCCTCTATGTTTGTATGCATCAGGGCTTTACAAAGGCCCCTTCACAGTGCCCCCCCCCCTCTCTCTCAACCCACCCTGACCCACTGCCTTTTATGATAAATGATCCTTCTCCCAGGGGACGAGCTGCACCCACACCACTATGCTAACTGAGCAGGCAGCATGGGAAATGATACGCTTAGTGACATTTAGTGAATTCTGCCTTCTTAAATGTTTTGAAAAGGGCTGTTATTTACAGTAGGCATGTGTTGAGAGTTTGTTGTGGCATGCAAACGACTGCCTTCAAATAGAAGGCCGCCGTTTGTTAGCGCAGCACGAGAGGCTGGAGGAAATATGGAAGTGTTTACTGTTAGAACGGTCGGGTGGGGGCGGGGCACGCAGATCAGTCTCAATAGAAACAGGAAGCTTTGGCTATGAGGGTGATTTGTGTGTGTGTGCATTTGTGTGTGTGTGTGTGCCCTTGAGAGTGTTCTGTGCTGTTTTCTCATTTTCTGGCTATGCACTCTATGTGCACAGTGTGTTTCTATCAGCTTGCATGGCTTTGTCCTGTCTTTGCTCTCGTGTGTGACTTCCTATTCAGAATGGCTGCTAAGCCAGACTGCCAGTTGTTTGAACTATCTTAGCAATTGTAATAATGATGTAACACTGTGAATTGGTTGGACATTTCTTGCAAGTTACGCAGTCGGGTGGAAAAAGAGAAGCTAAACCACATGTTTTCCCCCTTCTCCATAGTGATAGGTTTTCACCAATGAGAATGACCTGACTAGAAAAAAAACCCTAAACAAGATGGGCACATCATGTATTTTGGTCTGTTCTTTTCTGTTCCTCTCCTAATGTTATGTGTATTGTGCCCTGGAGAGTAGTAGGATTAGGACCATGTTGTTCTTGGTTCCTGGGGTTGTGTTGCGTTCTGCTCTGCTGCCCAGACGTTTTAGTTAGTAGAATGGAAAGAGCCCCAGCCGTCTCAAGTCTCTCTCTCTCTCTCTCTCTCTCTCTCTCTCTCTCTCTCTCTCTCTCTCTCTCTCTCTCTCTCTCTCTCTCTCGTCAAGTGGACATTTTTGTAATGGTTGCCATGCTTCTAGCTGTTTGTCCTTTCCATTGATCTGTCTGCAGATGTGTAGTTTTTTCCTGCTTTCTTCCCCAGTCTTCCACACAGAGGGCAGTTCTGCATTCTCCTCATCTTCTGTTCCCGGGGGTTGAGGTCATTTTACTCACATTTTCTGCTTCTACTTAAATATTTGTTTTAAATATTTGTTTTTAATGAAAACAATTACTAACTGTAGTATTATTTAATAGAAACCTATGGGAGAAGTAACAGTATTTGTTTTTGATTATTTGTGTAGTTATTTGACATTTTACTGCATTGTTAGGAGCTAGTGACAATAATTTCACTGCATCCGCTATAACATTTTCTAAACTGTGTATGTGACTATCACACTTTTATTTGATAGTTTCCCTTAGGAAAAGACTTATCCTTCTTCCTTATGGCCGAGGAATCACCGTTTGTAGGAGAGCGTCCCTCTCCTGGGGTCAGGATGGCAGTATGCAGGGCAGGCCTCAGAGGCTTCTCTCATGGCCGGCTGCCTTAGACTGTTTCCAAAGACACACACGCTCTCCCTGCCGCTCAGCATCACAGCACAACACTGTTCAACTCGTCACTAAAGAGACACAGGAAGAGGAAATAGATGGAGATAGAAGGGAGGATAAGAGGATGGGAAATGAACCGAAAATGGAAATAGATGAATAGAGGAAAACAGCCAAAAAAGCCAAAAAAAGCAGTATCAGTAAAAGGGAGGCCAGGAAAAGAGGGAGAGGCTCGGTGAGTAACAGTGAATTTGAGAGGAGGGAGGAGTGTGTGGGAGAGAGGGAGGGAGGGTCAGACCCAGGGGCTGGTTCTGTGAGCAGATGTGGGAAGAGTTGCTCATTTTCCCCAAACTTTACGAAGGACTCCACAAGGCTGGGCTTCATGTTGGAATCTAGCGCATTTCTGTTAATAACCACTCCTTTTCACTGCCTGGAAAGATGTACGAGCGACACAAGCGGAGGTACAGTCTGCGTGGAAAGGGGGAGAGAACAGTGGATGTCGTTTTGATAAAGGTATGAATGGACAGGGAATATTTTCAGTTGCCACATGAGAGAGAGCTCTACTCCTATGGATATGGTCATGGAAATATTTTGTAACTAGTTTTTATAAATGTGTGTTGTGTTTTTAGCTTTTCTTCTCTGCTGTATCCGTGTGGTAACAAAGTAGCTTTCATATCTACACCGCAAAAATGTCACAGAAACATGATTTAGTCGCTGAGTGTGTATTTGTCCGGTTGTGTCTAATTATTAGCTGTTCCTCTGTGTGTGCTCAGGAGGTGTGGAGTGTGTGTGTGAACCGTTGGTAGATGGGCACACTGACAGCCTCTAGGAGTGTGCTCTCAGGGTGGAGTTTGTTTTTGGATGGAGAGTGGAGGCCTGCAGGCCAGATCCCATTAATCCCATCCATTCTCTTTCCTTCTTTCTCTCTTTCTCTCTCATTCTCTCTGTTTTCTCTTCCCTCCTCTCCCGATCTGTCTCTCTCATTCTCTCTGTTTTCTCTTCCCTCCTCTCCCGATCTGTGTCTCTCTCTCCCTTTCTATCACTCTTGCTCCTTGTTTATTTTGGTTGACTCTTTGTCTGTGTGCAAAGTGTGAGTTACTGAATACAATGCTAGGATTCTGCATGTGATGTGTATTTGGTTGTCTGTGTGCAAAGTGTGAGTTACTGAATACAATGCTAGGATTCTGCATGTGATGTGTATTTGGTTGTCTGTGCAAAGTGTGAGTTACTGAATACAATGCTAGGATTCTGCATGTGATGTGTATTTGGTTGTCTGTGTGCAAAGTGTGAGTTACTGAATACAATGCTAGGATTCTGCATGTGATGTGTATTTGGTTGTCTGTGTGCAAAGTGTGAGTTACTGAATACAATGCTAGGATTCTGCATGTGATGTGTATTTGGTTGTCTGTGTGTGTCGGGATAGATTATGCCTAAAATATCAAATCAAATATATTGTCAAAACCTGTCCCATTTTTAATTGTACAGATAAAACATTTTATTTAAAAAAGAATACAGCTTAGATCATATTTTTCCATAGACGTTCACAGATACAATCTTATAAAACAGGCAAACCTGAATTTGTATTCTGTAAAACACACTTATTGCTCAAGGGTATGGCAACCTTTTCAGTGGAGGATGAAGGATTTGAGTGATATTCATAGCATCTCACACATCATTATCACATCAAGCATGTCTCCCTACTGTAGCTGGGTGGCACTGGGAACAGGGGTGGAATGTGTCTTGTGGGCTTTGGGCTGGTGAATATACAGTATACGTAGTGGTAAGGAAGGGCACTTTATTTGTATCTGAGAGAGGCCAGCCCAAATCAGCAGAGCCTGTTCTAGCACTTCGACAGAGTAGAGTGGCCTGTGGATTAGGTGTGTGATAATGGCTCAGGCTGCATCTCTGTGGCCAGGCGTCAGACTCTATCTTTGGGCTTGAGTCCTGGGACGTCTCCTCTCTGCTCGCCATCATCTTTGGATGTCACAGAACAGGCCAGACTAGCATTGGACAATGATGAGATTTAACACCTGGTTGGTCGCTCCTCTTGGATGTCACAGAACAGGCCAGACTAGCATTGGACAATGATGAGATTTAACACCTGGTTGGTCGCTCCTCTTGGATGTCACAGAACAGGCCAGACTAGCATTGGACAATGATGAGATTTAACACCTGGTAGGTCGCTCCTCTTGGATGTCACAGAACAGGCCAGACTAGCATTGGACAATGATGAGATTTAACACCTGGTAGGTCGCTCCTCTTGGATGTCGGCCCACCACCTCAAGCTCAACCTCAAGACGGAGTTGCTCTTCCTCTCGAGGAAGGCCTGCCCTGTCATGTTTTGTCTTATATTGTCTTGTCATTTTGCTTTTCCTTCTGTTCGTTTTCCCCCTGCTGGTCTTTTTAGGTTCGTTCTCCTTTTTCTCTCTCCCTCCCTCTCTCTCTTCTCTCTATCGTTCCGTTCCTGCTCCCAGCTGTTCCTATTCCCCTAATCTATCATTTAGTCTTCCCACACCTGTTCCCTATCTTTTCCCCTGATTAGAGTCCCTATTTCTCCCCTTGTTTTCCGTTTCTGCCCTGTCGGATCCTTGTATATTGTTCACCGTGCTGTGTCTTTGTATCGCCCTGTCGTGTCGTGTTTCCCTCAGATGCTGCGTGGTGAGCAGGTGTCTGAGTCTGCTACGGTCAAGTGCCTTCCCGAGGCAACCTGCAGTTTATTATCGAGTCTCCAGTCAGTTCTCGTGATTACGAGTGAAATTGTTTTTATGCTTTATTTACCGCTCCGATTTGTCTAGGAGTATTGCTATTTCCTTAAACTGGATTAAAGACTCTGTTTTCGCCAAGTCGCTTTTGGGTCCTCATTCACCTGCATAACATGCCCGCTTTAAGAACTCTCCATCACGGTTGTCAACTCCATGGTGTCCCCCTCCCAGAGTGTAAAAATCCTTGGCGTGACCATGGACAACACCCTGTCTTTCTCTGCAAATATCAAGGCAGTGCAGGGCCATGCTCTACAACATCCACTACAAGACCATGGTGCTTTCCTATAGAACAGCAAGAGGAACTGCCCTTCCCTACCTTCAGGCTATGCTCAAATCATACGCCCCAGCCTGAGCACTCTGTTCTGCCTCCTATGCTCTTGGCCGTCCCACCCCAACGGGAGGACAGCTCCCGCTCAGCACAGTCTTCTCTGTCCTGGCAGTGATTGAACCAGCTTCACTCTGTTAGGACAGCAGAGTCCCTGCCCATCTTCCAAAAACATTTGAAACCCTACCTCTAAAAAGTGTATCTTAAATAAATCCCCAAATGTGTCTTTTCTTACTAGCACTGACTTTGCTAATAACTATTTTATTGAGGGAAAATGTACTTACTACAGCTGTGACTGTTGTTTTACATAGCTATCCTAAGATGAATGCACTAATTATAAGTTGCTCTGGATATGAGTGTCTGCTGTATCACTAAAATGTTAAATACCATTTTGGATGGCTTCAATACAGAGGGGAAGAGAAGACCAAGTACACTGTTATTGTGTTGTATTTTTCCTCATTTTGAATGACTACCTCATCTCTGTCCCCCACACAATCTGAATTTCAAACAGATTCAAACACAACGACCAGGGAGGTTTTCCAATGCCACATAAAGAAAGGCACCCATTGGTAGATTGGTATTTTTTTAAATTTAATAGCAGACAATGAATATCCCTTTGAGCACGGTGAAGTCATTAATTACTTTTTGGATGGTGTATCAATACACCAAGTCACTACAAAGATACAAGCATTCTTCGTAACTTAGTTGCCAAAGAGGAAGGAAATCGCTCAGGGATTTCACCATGTGGCCAATGGTGACTTTAAAGCAGTTACAGAGTTTAACGGCTGTGATAGGACAAAACTGAGGATGGATCAACAACATTTTAGTTTTTTTCACCTTTATTTAACCAGGTAGGCTATTTACAACTGCGACCTGGCCAAGATAAAGCAAAGCAAAAACAACAACATAGAGTTCCACATGGGATAAACAAACGTACAGTCAATAACACAATAGAAAAATCTGTATGCAGTGTGTGCAAATGAAGTAACGAGGTAAGGCAATAAATAGGCCATAGTGGCGAAGTAATTACAATTTAGCAATTTACACTGGAGTGATATATGTGCAGATGACGATGTGCAAGTAGAAATACTGGTGTGCAAAATTGCAGAAAAACAAAATCAAATATGGGATGAGGTAGGTAGTTGGTTGGTTGGGCTAATTACAGATGGTCTGTGTACAGCTGCAGCGATCTGTAAGCTGCTCTGACAGCTGATGCTTAAAGTTAGTGAGGGAGATATAATTATCCAACTTCAGTGATTTTTGCAAATCGTTCCAGTCATTGGCAGCAGAGAACTGGAAGGAAAGGTGGCCAAAGTAGGTGTAGGCTTTGGAGATGACCAGTGAAATATACCTGCTGGAGCGTGTGATACGGGTGGGTGTTGCTATGGTGACCAGTGAGCTGAGATAAGGCGGGACTTTACCTAGCAAAGACTTATAGATAACCTGGAGCCAGTGGGTTTGGCGACGAATATGTAGCAAGGACCAGCCAACGAGAGCATACCGGTCATAGTGGTGGGTAGTATATGGGGCATTGGTGATAAAACGGATGGCACTGTGATAGACTGCAACCAATTTGCTGAGTAGAGTGTAGGAGGCTATTTTGTAAATTACATCGCCAAAGTCAAGGATCGGTAGGATAGTCAGTTTTGCGATGGTATGTTTGGCAGCAAGAGTGAAGGAGGCTTTGTTGCGAAATAGGAAGTCAATCCTAGATTTAATTTTGGATTGGAAATGCTTAATGTGAGTCTGGGTTGAAGAGCATGCACTTAGTTTTACTTGCATTTAAGAGCAGTTAGAGGCCACTGAAGGAGTGCTGTATGGCGTTGAAGCTTGTCTGGAGGTTTGTTAACACAGTGTCAAAAGAAGGGCCAGAAGTATACAGAATGGTGTCGTCTGCGTAGAGGTGGATCAGAGAATCACCCGCAGCAAGAGCGACATCATTGATATATACAGAGAAAATAGTCGGCCCGAGAATTTACATCTGTGAGTCTAATACTTTCCGTAATGCTAACCATAATACTAACTGTAATAACAGAGTGAGAAGAAGGAAGCCTCAACAGAATTCATATATTCCAAAACATGCATCCTGTTTGCAATAAGGCACTAAAGTAAAACTGCTAAACATGTGGAAAAGAAAAGTACTTTATATCCTGAATACAAAGTGTTTATTTGGGGGGGAAATCCAACACAACACATCACTGAGTACCACTTCAAGCTAGGTGCTGGCTGCATCATGTTATGGGTATGCTTGTCATCGGCAAGGATAAAAATCAACAGAATAAAAATTAGGATTAGGATAAAAATCAACAGAATAGAGCTAATTAGACAAAATCCTAGAGGAGCCCCTGTTTTAGTTTGTTTTCCAACAGACACTGGAAGACAAATTCACCTTTCAGCAGGAGAATAAACCTAAAACACATAGCCAAATATACACTGGAGCTAAGCTGTTAGAGGCTTTCCCAGAAAGACTCACAGATGTAATCGCTGCCAAAGGTGATTCTAACATTTATTGACTCGGGTGTGAATACTTATGTAAATGAGATATTTCTGTATTTAATTTTCAATACATTTGTAAAAATGTCTAAAAACACGTTTTCACTTAGTAATTATGGGGTATTGTGTGTAGAGTAGATGGGTGAAGGGGAAAAAACATTTGTGAACTAGTCAAGGGATATAAACACTTTTTGAAGGCGCTGTATATTAGAGACTAGATGGCCTCTATACCTTATTTATTGCATCTGTCTTACACCATCCCTCAAAAGTAGGGGTGACGGCGGTAGTGGTCAGATCAAATCTATTTTTCCTTAGCTTTGGCCCTTTCTCAGACTGACAAACTGTCCTGTGAAGTTCTTTGGTGTTGTGTGGTCATGTGTGCCGTGAAGGGCGATGGCCAAGTAAACTCAGTGCCAGATAGACCAGGGTAAAACTCGTTGCTAGTACCACTCCTGGGAGAAAATCTTGTTTGAAATTACCCCCCCCCCCCCCCCCCCGGCTCTATTAACTATGCCTCAGCTTCAGACAAATTCATCTCGGTAAAGCCGCCTTCAATTTTAGTGCCCCCCCATTTTTGGAATAGTCTACAAAACTCATCTTGATCGTTTTGAATTTGTTGTATCGTTGTCCTCAGGGCACCATTGTAATTGAGACCCTGGTCTCAATGGGTTCGCCTGAATAAATAAAAGTTCAATAAAAACAATTTACAAATCTATTCTAAGTGCATGTATTGATCGTATGTGCGTAAACTAAGCTTGGCAGTGTTGTTTTTATCTACACAGTAAGTACTGTAACAAAGCACTTCAAATGAGTTCTCTCCAAGGACATTCCTCTCCCTTGCTGTGCCACTGTGTCACGCCAGCCATTGGATGTCACTGTGGAAATGGCAGGTCTCTGTCTGCCAAACACTATATTTTGGTTTATTTTCCTTCGGGGACACTTCTGAACATGGAGCCTCTTTCTCCACCCACCTTTATCAATGTTTAGCTGATCATCTACTTTTCTCAGACAGGCTTAAGGCCTGAAATACTGTGTAAATAAATGCATGCTATTTTTGTATAGAATATAATAAAATAGAATAGAACAAAAATGAATTATTATTCATTGTTGGATAATAATGGATATGTGTTTGTACCTGCATGCATTGTATACAATAAGAATTGTGTCCATGTCTCATGTTCTATATTGTATGTTAACTATGTGTGTCCGGTGTGTGTGTGTCTGCTGTGGGGCCTGGACCCTGGGCTTCTGGAGGATAAGAGTGTAGTGTTCTCCTCCGCCCAGTGCTGCAGGGCACACAGAGGCTGCTCAGTGATTGACTGGGCTGTAGGCAGGCCCATCAATTAGGCCTTGTGCATTGTCCACTAGCCACTTTGACTGTGCAGAGCCCCTGGTATTAGAAGCCCCCTCCCCCCACATCCCTCTAGTGGGGCTAAGACAATTAACCACAAGCATGGGGAAATCCACGTTTTCACATTCCCACCATAGAGAAGAGCAATGTACACATGGACTTTATTCTCTCTCCCAATCTCTCTCTCCCAATCTCTCTCTCCCAATCTCTCTCCCGCTCTCTCTCTCCCGCTCTCTCTCTCCCGCTCTCTCTCTCCCGCTCTCTCTCTCTCTCTCTCTCTCCTCTCTCTCTCTCTCTCTCTCTCTCTCTCTCTCTCTCTCTCTTTATTGGGTTTCATGCTTTGAAATATAATTGACTTTTACCTGACTCAATCAGTTCTGTCATCAAGTAAGTTGTCATTAGTAATGAACGTCAGTGCACGTGTTTGTGTTGCGAAAGAAAGCAGTGGAATAGCTTCATAACTTAATTGTTGGATCATAAATCATTTCAATCTCTGGCCCTTAAGGACTGTTTAGTCCAGACAGGTAACTGATTGACTGATTTATTTCCTCTTTAATTAACAAAAAAGATCCTGGACGTCTTGACTTTTCTCTCCTCAGTGGTGGAAACCCAATAGACAGTGAACTCTCCTCTGGAAGTCCAGATAGCTGATCATTTCTCTTCTCATTTTGAGAATGTACTGTATAGTAATACAGACCTGTGTTATGTATTGCATATGTCTTGATTACTGTGGCTCTGTGTGTGTGGTTGAGTCAGAGTCAAGGTCTTCAGACGGATATTTAGTCAAGATGTCACATAGGATTTTGCTGACTGTAGACCAGGTTGTGTGTCCTACCAACCCAGACTGCTAGGCTCATTAACATCACAACTGGTGACTACACAACATGGCATCAGAATGGAATACAGCTATGTGTCCAGCAGTTTGTCAATGAACTGGGTCCGGTGTCAGAGTCCTGTGTTTGATGTGGACTGGGCACACCGTCAGGGGTCCAGGGGGCTGTCACAAACTCAACTGGGTCTGGGCTGATGGGACCATAGTCATTGATTCAGTCAGGACCTTTACATCTTAGAGTCTGGTTGGATAAAGGGTGGTGTATTGTGGGGCTGGTCTGTGATAGGATGGGGTTGCCTTATGTGATAGGATCCTGGTGAGGTCTCCACCGGGTCATCTACAGGTTGTAAAGGGATAGAAAGGTCCTAATGTGTCCTCTGTTTTCGTGATAAACCATACTTATGTCCGGATGTGGGTCGTCTGGTGTGATACTGTCGAAGCATGTTGCGATGTGTCCGTGGGTTGTCTATGTGAGATAAACCTTGATGAGGTCTCATCGTGGGTTGTCTGTCAGTGATAAAAGCATGTTGAGATGTGGTCATGGGTTATCTATCTTTCCGTGGGTCGTGTGGTGTGATAAAGCCATTGTGTGGTCTGAGAGGATAGTATCTCCAGGTCACGTGTCCGTATTGTCACCCTGGCCTGAGTCTGAGCAGCAGCAGCTGATAAGGGGAGGAACAATAAGGCCCTGTAATCAGCAGCTGCTCGTGCGTGTTTGTGTGTGTGTGACTGGAGAATGTCCTGGATAAACACATAAACATAAGCAGATACACACACACACACACACACACACACACACACACACACACACACACACACACACACACACACACACACACACACACACACACACACACACACACACACACACACACACACACACACACACACACACACACACACACACACACACACACACACACACACACACACACATGCAGTCACACTTGCATGCACGAGTGCATTCGAATAAAATACTCATGTAAACACACAAACACGTGTTTGTTTTACTATCCTTGTGGGGACTAAACAATTGATTCCCATTCAGAATCCTATTTTCCCTAAAACCTTAACCTAACCCTAATTCTAACCCTAACCCTAAACCTAACCTTTAAGCCTAAAATAGCCTTTTTTCTTGTGGAGACCGGTGAAATGTCCTCAATTGTCATAATTGTCCTTGTTTTACTATCCTTGTGAGGACTATGGTACCCACAAAGATAGTATAAGCAAAAGCACACAGCCACACACACACACAGCATGCACACACACACACACACACACACACACACACACACACACACACACACACACACACACACACACACACACACACACACACACACACACACACACACACACACACACACACACACACACACACTTATTACAAACTGAGTACAGTGCATGCGAGGATTAAAATCAAATCAAATGTATTTATATAGCCCTTCGTACATCATCTGATATCTCAAAATGTTGTACAGAAACCCAGCCTAAAACCCCAAACAGCAAGCAATGCAGGTGTAGAAGCACGGTGGCTAGGAAAAACTCCCTAGAAAGGCCAAAACCTAGGAAGAAACCTAGAGAGGAACCAGGCTTTGAGGGGTGGCCAGTCCTCTTCTGGCTGTGCCGGGTGGAGATTATAACAGAACATGGCCAGGATTGGCTCTGTAGTTGGCGACCTGGAGTCACATGATGAGTGGTCTGCCTGTGCGTGTGATGTTTGGGGCTGTATGATGGGGTACTGAGGCGGAGCGGTGTGAATCTCCTCTCTGTCCTCTTCAACTCTCCATGGCCAAGTTCTCAATAAACCCCTCCCTGGAGAAGTGTAATTATTGTAGTCACTATATTGTAACTCTTGAAATCTTCAGCTGATCTATTTGGGTTGTAATAAGGGCATCTACTAGAAAAAGCAATAGTTTATCTCTATTCATTTTGTCATCACACTCTGTATGAATCTGAGTGTTTGTGTTCTCCTTCTTCCATTCTGCTCGTACTGACATCTGAACAGTGAACACTGATCATCCTTATATTGCTTGAAGTCCTGCTAGACCCAGAGCCTCAGACTGCTAGCAGCTGTTAGCTGAATGTCAATCAGGCCTCATGTTTACATGTGGGCAGAATTCCTCTCTGACTCCCAGTCCAAATTCCCAGCAGCATGTGTGGTGAGCAGCAGTCTCAGCTTAGCTCAGCCCAGGCTGTTCCAGACAGAGAGCCTGCTGCCTGTATGCTGCCTGTATACTGCCTGTATCAGACCTGGGCCCATGGGATAGGCCAGATGTGGGCCTGGCAAGTCAGATTGCGGCACAGTCCCACTGTTTGTGGTCTTTTATTCACGTGATTAGATTCTCTCTACACCCAGGAATGTATTTCTTCTCTCCCCCATATGCAAGTCTGGGTTCTGTGGTAGGGAAAATGGTTCTGTGGTAGGGAAAATGGTTCTGTGGTAGGGAAAATGGTTCTGTGGTAGGGAAAAAATGGTTCTGTGGTAGGGAAAATGGTTCTGTGGTAGGGAAAATGGCTCTGTGGTAGGGAAAATGGTTCTGTGGTAGGGAAAATTGGGTCTTCCAAAGTAGAGGCCATCAATGTTAATGTCCTGAGACTAACACTACTGTAAGTCTGTCTGACTGTTCATACACAACCAACCAGCCAAGACAATGTGGTTCAGAATACTAGGAATTCTTCTCAGATTCTTGGGGTTTATGAAAATAGAACATTCTGAGAAACGGGCAGTTGGTGAATATCCAGTAGTGGTTTTGTCTCTCAAAAACTACAAATGTTTACCCTCTACATTGCTGAAGACATCTGTTGTATAAGTTCAGTCTTGTTGATCACAAATGTCTTCTGTTTACAGATCCACAAAGAGAAGGAGTCATTTTACCCTGTCCAGCCCTGCACAGATCCCACACTACAGGTGAAAACCACGATCCCAGAATGCACAGGTAAGAACGAGTCAAAATATGATGCCGTACTGTAGATGAGGCTAAGGGAACTTACATACAGATCTGTTAGTCAAAGGAACTCTGTCTTCAAGGCAGCTTGTCAGGGGAATTTGTATTGACAATTTCCAGCAATGGCATTGCCAGTGTTGAGTTTTCATTTCTGCCAGGACGTCACTAATCATTGGGGGTTATATAAGATATGGAGGAGCATAAATGAAGATTAGGAGGGTTGTCAGAGTTCCAGAGGTCCTTGCTTGGATCATGGAAGAGCATTTGCCAGAATGTAATTTGATTTCTGGAGGATCTCAGTTGGAAAGGCGAGGTTGTAACTTGATTTCAGAGGATTAAGACATACTGTAGAGGAGAGAGCAGTGCTTTGTAGGAGGAGAGAGAGAGGCTTAGGGCGTTTTCACACACAGTTCTGAGCTATAGTTCCAATCATTTAGATTATTTGTTGCATTGTATTTTTTTCATTTGGTCCATTTGTTTTCACATTGCCAAATATCAAGCAAACTAAAATGCCTAAACAAAAACACGTTCAGGCAAGTAATTTACTAATTTTGTTGTAGCCTATGCTGCCCAATGAGGCCTATGCAATCTCAATGGCCATATCGCATTTTGCGCATTCCATATCTCAAAACCATATCAAGTATCTCTGTTGCAAAATAGTTTATATTGAGCGCAACATTTTGAGTTGAGAAATAAAAATGATACTTACAGGAAGCTGAGAACTATGATAGCTGTGGTTTCCCCACAATTGGATTTTAAAATGTTATACAATAAGAACACTTTACTTGTTTTATCTTGGAACATAAATGTTTTCCCAGGAAAGGAGAGAGAGTGGATTGCTCCACACAGCAGTGAAACAGGTACAGGGGCAGGCAGACACTTTCTTTTCAGGAATGATGAAGTTAATGTACTTGACCTTTTGACCAAATCATGATTTTAGCCTCTGAAAAAAAAATGTTTTTTAAAAGTAAGGTGACCATATAGATAGAATGTGCAGCTCGCACCAATGCCACCAATTAAGAATTGAACTTGCACAGTCAAGTCAAAGGGTCGAAAACGGCAACTAAATAGTCCCAGTCTGGAGCACTGAAATGGTAAGGTCATTGATGCAGATAAGATGGGTATGGAATGGTACTGGTTTCTTTGAATCTTATCCCTACTGTACCATGTGTCCCTTCAGTATCACTGCACCCCTTGGCTTGGCAGGCCAGGCATGCAGCACACTGTGCAGCTCACCAACAAGGCTACCCTACCTCTGCTACCTTTGATATCTGAAGAAGATAGTTTATGTTGCTCATTATTTCATAGGATTTAGACTACTGTTCACATCTGTGCAGAGATTAGTTGCCATTAAGTAAGATTTCGCCGACATAAACTCGGCAAAAAAAGATATCCCTTTTTCAAGACCCTGTCTTTCAAAGATAATTCGTAAAAATCCAAATAACTTCACATCAAATTCAATTTTATTTGTCACATACACATGGTTAGCAGATGTTAATGCGAGTGTAGCGAAATGCTTGTGCTTCCAGTTCCGACAATGCAGTAATAACCAGCGAGTAATCTAACCTAACAATTCCACAACTACTACCTTATACACACATAAGAATATGTACATAAAGATATTTGAATGAGTGCTGGTACAGAACGGCATAGGCAAGATGCAGTAGATGGTATAGAGTACAGTATATACATATGAGATGAGTAATGTAGGGTATGTAAACATATAAAAGTGCCATTATTTAAAGTGGCTAGTGATACATGTATTACATAAAGATGGCAAGATCAAATCAAATCAAATCAAATTTATTTATATAGCCCTTCGTACATCAGCTGATATCTCAAAGTGCTGTACAGAAGCCCAGCCTAAAACCCCAAACAGCAAACAATGCAGGTGTAAAAGCACGGTGGCTAGGAAAAACTCCCTAGAAAGGCCAAAACCTAGGAAGAAACCTAGAGAGGAACCGGGCTATGTGGGGTGGCCAGTCCTCTTCTGGCTGTGCCGGGTAGAGATTATAACAGAACATGACCAAGATGTTCAAATGTTCATAAATGACCAGCATGGTCAAATAATAATAAGGCAGAACAGTTGAAACTGGAGCAGCAGCACAGTCAGGTGGACTGGGGACAGCAAGGAGCCATCATGTCAGGTAGTCCTGGGGTACGGTCCTAGGGCTCAGGTCCTCCGAGAGAGAGAAAGAAAGAGAGAATTAGAGAGAGCATATGTGGGGTGGCCAGTCCTCTTCTGGCTGTGCCGGGTGGAGATTATAACAGAACGTGGCCAAGATGTTCAAATGTTCATAAATGACCAGCATGGTTGAATAAGGCAGAACAGTTGAAACTGGAGCAGGAGCATGGCCAGGTGGACTGGGGACAGCAAGGAGTCCTCATGTCAGGTAGTCCTGGGACATGGTCCTAGGGCCCAGGCCAGTTGAAACTGGAGCAGCAGCATGGCCAGGTGGACTGGGGACAGCAAGGAGTCATCATGTCAGGTAGTCCTGGGGCATGGTCCTAGGGCTCAGGTCCTCCGAGAGAGAGAAAGAAAGAGAGAAGGAGAGAATTAGAGAACGCACACTTAGATTTACACAGGACACCGAATAGGACAGGAGAAGTACTCCAGATAAACAAACTGACCCTAGCCCCCGACACATAAACTACTGCAGCATAAATACTGGAGGCTGAGACAGGAGGGGTCAGGAGACACTGTGGCCCCATCCGAGGACACCCCGGACAGGGCCAAACAGGAAGGATATAACCCCACCCACTTTGCCAAAGCACAGCCCCCACACCACTAGAGGGAAATCTTCAACCACCAACTTACCATCCTGAGACAAGGCTGAGTATAGCCCACAAAGATCTCCGACACGGTACAACCCAAGGGGGGGGAGGAAACCCAGACAGGCCGACCACAACAGTGAATCAACCCACCCAGGTGACGCACCCCCCAGGGACGGCACGAGAGAGCCCCAGCAAGCCAGTGACTCAGCCCCGTAACAGGGTTAGAGGCAGAGAATCCCAGTGGAAAAAGGGGAACCGGCCAGGCAGAGACAGCAAGGGCGGTTTGTTGCTCCAGAGCCTTTCCGTTCACCTTCCCACTCCTGGGCCAGACTACACTCAATCATATGACCCACTGAAGAGATGAGTCTTCAGTAAAGACTTAAAGGTTGAAACCGAGTTTGCGTCTCTGACATGGGTAGGCAGACCGTTCCATAAAAATGGAGCTCTATAGGAGAAAGCCCTGCCTCCAGCTGTTTGCTTAGAAATTCTAGGGACAATTAGGAGGCCTGCGTCTTGTGACCGTAGCGTACGTGTAGGTATGTACGGCAGGACCAAATCAGAGAGGTAGGTAGGAGCAAGCCCATGTAATGCTTTGTAGGTTAGCAGTAAAACCTTGAAATCAGCCCTTGCTTTGACAGGAAGCCAGTGTAGAGAGGCTAGCACTGGAGTAATATGATCAAATTTTTTGGTTCTAGTCAGGATTCTAGCAGCCGTATTTAGCACTAACTGAAGTTTATTTAGTGCTTTATCCGGGTAGCCGGAAAATAGAGCATTGCAGTAGTCTAACCTAGAAGTGACAAAAGCATGGATTAATTTTTCTGCATCATTTTTGGACAGAAAGTTTCTGATTTTTGCAATGTTACGTAGATGGAAAAAAGCTGTCCTCGAAATGGTCTTGATATGTTCTTCAAAAGAGAGATCAGGGTCCAGAGTAACGCCGAGGTCCTTCACAGTTTTATTTGAGACGACTGTACAACCATTAAGATTAATTGTCAGATTCAACACAAGATCTCTTTGTTTCTTGGGACCTAGAACAAGCATCTCTGTTTTGTCCGAGTTTAATAGTAGAAAGTTTGCAGCCATCCACTTCCTTATGTCTGAAACACATGCTTCTAGCGAGGGCAATTTTGGTGCTTCACCATGTTTCATTGAAATGTACAGCTGTGTGTCATCCGCATAGCAGTGAAAGTTTACATTATGTTTTCGAATAACATCCCCAAGAGGTAAAATATATAGTGAAAACAATAGTGGTCCTAAAACAGAACCTTGAGGAACACCGAAATGTACAGTTGATTTGTCAGAGGACAAACCATTCACAGAGACAAACTGATATCTTTCCGACAGATAAGACCTAAACCAGGCCAGAACATGTCTGTGTAGACCAATTTGGGTTTCCAATCTCTCCAAAAGTATGTGGTGATCGATGGTATCAAAAGCAGCACTAAGGTCTAGGAGCACGAGGACAGATGCAGAGCCTCGGTCCGATGCCATCAAAATGTCATTTACCACCTTCACAAGTGCCGTCTCAGTGCTATGATGGGGTCTAAAACCAGACTGAAGCATTTCGTATACATTGTTTGTCTTCAGGAAGGCAGTGAGTTGCTGCGCAACAGCCTTCTCTAAAATCTTTGAGAGGAATGGAAGATTCGATATAGGCCGATAGTTTTTTATATTTTCTGGGTCAAGGTTTGGCTTTTTCAAGAGAGGCTTTATTACTGCCACTTTTAGTGAGTTTGGTACACATCCAGTGGATAGAGAGCCGTTTATTATGTTCAACATAGGAGGGCCAAGCACAGGAAGCAGCTCTTTCAGTAGTTTAGTTGGAATAGGGTCCAGTATACAGCTTGAAGGTTTAGAGGCCATGATTATTTTCATCATTGTGTCAAGAGATATAGTACTAAAACACTTGAGCGTCTCTCTTGATCCTAGGTCCTGGCAGAGTTGTGCAGACTCAGGACAACTGAGGTTTGGAGGAATACGCAGCTTTAAAGAGGAGTCCGTAATTTGCTTTCTAATAATCATAATCTTTTCCTCAAAGAAGTTCATGAATTTATCACTGCTAAAGTGCAAGTCATCCTCTCTTGGGGAATGCTGCTTTTTAGTTAGCTTTGCCACAGTATCAAAAAGGAATTTCGGATTGTTCTTATTCTCCTCAATTAAGTTAGAAAAATAGGACGATCGAGCAGCAGTAAGGGCTCTTCGGTACTGCACGGTACCATCCTTCCAAGCTAGTCGGAAGACTTCCAGTTTGGTGTGGCGCCATTTCCGTTCCAATTTTCTGGAAGCTTGCTTCAGAGCTCGGGTATTTTCTGTGTACCAGGGAGCTAGTTTCTTATGAGACATTTTTTTAGTTTTTAGGGGTGCAACTGCATCTAGGGTATTGCGCAAGGTTAAATTGAGATCCTCAGTTAGGTGGTTAACGGATTTTTGTCCTCTGGCGTCCTTGGGTAGGCAGAGGGAGTCTGGAAGGGCATCAAGGAATCTTTGTGTTGTCTGTGAATTTATAGCACGACTTTTGATGTTCCTTGGTTGGGGTCTGAGCAGATTATTTGTTGCAATTGCAAACGTAATAAAATGGTGGTCTGATAGTCCAGGATTATGAGGAAAAACATTAAGATCCACAACATTTATTCCATGGGACAAAACTAGGTCCAGCGTATGACTGTGAGAGTGAGTGGGTCCAGAGACATGTTGGACAAAACCCACTGAGTCGATGATGGCTCCAAAAGCCTTTTGGAGTGGGTCTGTGGACTTTTCCATGTGAATATTAAAGTCACCAAAGATTAGAATATTATCTGCAATGACTACAAGGTCTGATAGGAATTCAGGGAACTCAGTGAGAAACGCTGTATATGGCCCAGGAGGCCTGTAAACAGTAGCTATAAAAAGTGATTGAGTAGGCTGCATAGATTTCATGACTAGAAGCTCAAAAGACGAAAACGTCATTTTATTTTTTGTAAATTGAAATTTGCTATCGTAAATGTTAGCAACACCTCCGCCTTTGCGGGATGCACGGGGGATATGGTCACTAGTGTAGCCAGGAGGTGAGGCCTCATTTAACACAGTAAATTCATCAGGCTTAAGCCATGTTTCAGTCAGGCCAATCACATCAAGATTATGATCAGTGATTAGTTCATTGACTATAATTGCCTTTGAAGTAAGGGATCTAACATTAAGTAGCCCTATTTTGAGATGTGAGGTATCATGATCTCTTTCAGTAATGACAGGAATGGAGGTGGTCTTTATCCTAGTGAGATTGCTAAGGCGAACACCGCCATGTTTAGTTTTGCCCAACCCAGGTCGAGGCACAGACACGGTCTCAATGGTGATAGCTGAGCTGACTACACTAACTATGCTAGTGGCAGACTCCACTATGCTGGCAGGCTGGCTAATAGCCTGCTGCCTGGCCTGCACCCTATTTCATTGTGGAGCTAGAGGAGTTAGAGCCCTGTCTATGTTGGCAGATAAGATGAGAGCACCCTCCAGCTAGGATGGAGTCCGTCACTCCTCAGCAGGTCAGGCTTGGTCCTGTTTGTGGGCGAGTCCCAGAAAGAGGGCCAATTATCTACAAATTCTATCTTTTGGGAGGGGCAGAAAACAGTTTTCAACCAGCGATTGAGTTGTGAGACTCTGCTGTAGAGCTCATCACTCCCCCTAACTGGGAGGGGGCCAGAGACAATTACTCGATGCCGACACATCTTTCTAGCTGATATGCACGCAGAAGCTATGTTGCGCTTGGTGATCTCTGACTGTTTCATCCTAACATCGTTGGTGCCGACGTGGATAACAATATCTCTATACTCTCTACACTCGCCAGTTTTAGCTTTAGCCAGCACCATCTTCAGATTAGCCTTAACGTCGGTAGCCCTGCCCCCGGGTAAACAGTGTATGATCGCTGGATGATTCGCTTTAAGTCTAATACTGCGGGTAATGGAGTCGCCAATGACTAGAGTTTTCAATTTGTCAGAGCTAATGGTGGGAAGCTTCGGCGTCTCAGACCCCGTAACGGGAGGAGTAGAGACCAGAGAAGACTCGGCCTCTGACACCGACCCGCTGCTTAATGGGGAGAACCGGTTGAAAGTTTCTGTCTGCTGAATGAGCGACACCGGTTGAGCGTTCCTACAGCATTTCCTTCCAGAAACCGTGAGAAAGTTGTCCGGCTGCGGGGACTGTGCCAGGGGATTTATACTACTATCTGTACTTACTGGTGGCACAGACGCTGTTTCATCCTTTCCTACACTGAAATTACCCTTGCCTAACGATTGCGTCTGAAGCTGGGCTTGCAGTACAGCTATCCTCGCCGTAAGGCGAGCACAGCGGCTGCAATTAGAAGGTATCATGTTAATGTTACTACTTAGCTTCGGCTGTTGGAGGTCCTGACGAATCGTGTCCAGATAAAGCGTCCGGAGTGAAAAAGTCGAGGAAAAAATAAATATATGAACGGTAATTAAAAAGTGAAACCCGTAAAGTTGTCAGGTAGCAAAATAGGTTGGCAACAAAACGCACAGCAATTCGAAAACAAGCCTGCAAGTTGTGACCGGAAATGTGATGCAGTAGATGATATAGAGTACAGTATATACATATACATATGAGATGAGTAATGTAGGGTAAGTAAACATTATATTAAGTGGCATTGTTTAAAGTGGCTAGTGATACATTTTCTTTTTTACATCAACTTCCATTATTAAAGTGGCTGGAGTTGAGTCAGTATGTTGGCAGCAGCCACTCAATGTTAGTGGTGGCTGTTTAACAGTCTGATGGCCTTGAGATAGAAGCTGTTTTTCAGTCTCTCGGTCCCAGCTTTGATGCACCTGTACTGACCTCGCCTTCTGGATGATAGCGGGGTGAACAGGCAGTGGCTCGGGTGGTTGTTGTCCTTGATGATCTTTATGGCCTTCCTGTGACATCGGATGGTGTAGGTGTCCTGGAGGGCAGGTAGTTTGCCCCCGGTGATGCGTTGTGCAGAACTCACCACCCTCTGTAGAGCCTTACAGTTGTGGGATGAGCAGTTGCCTTACCAGGCAGTGAATCAGCCCGACAGGATGCTCACGATTGTGCATCTGTAGAAGTTTGTGAGTGCTTTTGGTGACAAGCCGAGTTTCTTCAGCCCCCTGAGGTTATAAAAGGTTTGAACACTGTTTCTCACAAACCCACCGTCGCTGGACCAGACAGGACTGGCAAAAAGTGTTCTTCACTGACGAGTCGCGGTTTTGTCGCACCAGGGGGGATGGTCGGATTTGCATTTATTGTCAAAAGAATGAGCGTTACACCGAGGCCTGTACTCTGGAGCGGGATCCATTTGGAGGTGGAGGGTCCATCATGGTCTGTGGCGGTGTGTCACAGCATCATTGGACTGAGCTTGTTGTCATTGCAGGCAATCCCAACGCAGTGCGTTACAGGGAAGACATCCTCCTCCCTCATGTGGTACCCTTCCTGCAGGCTCATCCTGACATGACCCTCCAGCATGACAATGCCACCAGCCATACTGCTCGGTTCTGTGCGTGATTTCCTGTAAGACAGGAATGTCAGTCTTCTGCCATGGCCAGCAAAGAGCCTGGATCTCAATCCCATTGAGCACGTCTGGGACCTGTTGGATCGGAGTGTGAGGGCTAGGGCCATTCCCCCCAGAAATGTCCGGGAATGTGTAAGTGCCTTGGTGGAAGAGTGGAACATCTGGTGCAGTCCATAAGGAGGAGATGAACTGCAGTACTTAATGCAGCTGGTGGCCACACCAGATACTGACTGTTACTTTTGATTTTGACCCCCCCTTTGTTCAGGGACACATTATTCCATTTCTGTTAGTCACATGTCTGTGGAACTTGTTCAGTTTCTGTCTCAGTTGTTGAATCTTGTTATGTTTATACAAATATTTACACATGTTAAGTTTGCTGAAAATACACGTAGTTGACAGTGAGAGGACGTTTCTTTTTTTGCTGAGTTTATATGGCAGTTCTGTTTCTAGCTCCTAAGCAACTTTGCAGTATTTTTTTGTGTGTATTATGTCTTACATTATTAGCCCAAAATATTTTATGTTATTACATACATCCATAAATAACTTTTGGATATCAGAGCGACGGTAACTCACCAGCATTACAACCAGGAATACGACTTTCCCGAATTGGATCCTTTGTTCGTATTCCCCCAGGGCAATTGAACTTATTCCAGGGGCTGCCCCAAAATACAGCCGGCGGAGAAGAGATATTCGTAGTGGACATCTAGTCCGACTCAAGAGGGTGAACACCATCCACCGCTTCCGAGTATGTTACTCGGTAATGTTCAGTCTCTGGATAATAAAGTAGACGAGCTCAGGGCGAGGATTCCCTTCCAGACAGACATCAGGGATTGTAACATACTCTGTTTCACGGAAACATGGCTCTCTCAGGATATACTGTCCCCATCCATATAGCCATGTGGATTATCAGTACATCGCACAGACAAGAATAAAGAACTCTCCGGGAAGCAAAAAGGCGGGGATGTTTGTTTCATGATTAACCACTCATGGTGTGATTGTGATAACATACAGAAACTCAAGTCCTTTTGTTCACCTGACCTAGAATACCTCAATCATATCTGACCATATTAATTCCCAAGATAATTGTCTTCGGTTATAGAACTACGCTGGACTTTATGCAATCTGGAAACCACATTTATTGTAGCTGGGGATTTTAACAAAGCAAATTTGAGGAAAGGGCTAGCAAAGTTCTACCAACACATTGACTGTAGTACTCACACTAGTAAAACATTGGACCACTGCTACCCAACTTTTCGAAATGCCTACAAGGCCCTCCCCTGCCCTCACTTTGGCAAATCAGATCACAACTAAATTTTGCTCCTCCCTTCCTATAGGCAGAAACTCAAACAGGAGGTACCCGTGCTAAGGTCGATTCAACGCTTGTCTGACCAATCGGAATCGTTGCTTCAAGATTGTTACTGAACATGCGGACTAGGATATGTTCCGGGTAGCCGCTGAGAATAACGTTGACGAATACATGGATACAGGGACTGAGTTCATCACGAAGTGTATAGGATATGTTGTACCCACTGTGACTATTAAAACCTACCCAAACTAGAAACCGTGGATAGATGGCAGCATTCGTGCAAAACTGAAAGCGGGAACCACCGCATTTAACCATGGCAAGGTGACAGGGAATATGGCCGAATACAAACCGTGTAGTTATTCCCTTCGTTTGGCAATCAAACAGGCAAAACGTCAGTACAGAGACAAAGTAGAGTCGCAATTGAACGGCTCAGACACGAGATGTATGTGGCAGGGTCTACAGACAATCACAGACTACAAAGGGAAACTAGTCACGTCGCGGACACCAACGTCTTGCTTCCGGACAAGCTAAACACCTTCTTCTGTCCACTTTGCGGATAACACAGTGCCACCGACGTGGCCCACTACCAAGGACTGTGGGCTCTCCTTCTCCGTAGCCGACGTGTGTTAGACATTTAAGCGTGTTAACCTTCGCAAGGCTGCTGGCCCAGATGGCATCCCTATCTTCATACTCAGAGCATGCACAGACTAGCTGGCTGGTTGTGTTTACAGGCATATTCAATCTTTCCCTTTTCCAGTCTTTCCCAGTGCTGTCCTCACTTGATTCAAGATATTCCTCTACCCAAGAAGGTAAGGTAACTGAACTAAATGACTATTGCCTTGTGGCACTCACTTCTGTCATCATAAAGTGCTTTGAGAGGTTAGTTAAGTATCATATCACCTCTACCTTATCTGACACCCTAAACCCACTTGAATTTGCTTTCCGCCCCAATAGATCGACAGACAATGTGATCGCCATTGCAATGCACACTGCCCTATCCCATCTAGACAAGAGAAATACCTATGTAAGAAATCTGTTCACTGACTATAGCTCAGCACCCAACACCAGAGTACCCTCCAAGCTCATCATTAAGCTCGGGGCCCTGGGTCTGAACCCCGCCCTGTGCAACTGGGTCCTGGAGTTCCTGACGGGCCACCTCCCAGGTGGTGAAGGTAGGAAACAACACCTCCACTTCACTGATCCTCAACACAGGGGCCCCACAAGGGTGTGTGCTCAGCCCCCTCTGTACTCCCTGTTTACCCATGACTGTGTGGCCATGCACGCCTCCAACTCAATCATCAACCAATCATCAAGTTTGTCAGATGACACAACAGTAGTAGGCCTGATTACCAACAATGAGGAGACAGCATACAGGGAGGAGGTGATGGCCCTAGGAGAGTGGTGCAAGGAAAATAACCTCTCACTCAATGTCAACAAAACAAAGGAACTGTTCATCGACTTCAGGAAACAACAGAGGGAGCACGCCCCTATCCACATTGACGGTACCGCAGTGGAGAAGGTGAAAAGCTTCAAGTTCCTCTTTGTACACATCACTGACTATCTGAAAGGGTCCACCCACACAGACAGTGTGGAGAAAAAGACACAATGGCGTCGCTTCAACCTCAGGAGGCTGAAGAAATTTGTCTGGGCCCCTAAAGCCCTCACAAACTTTTACAGATGCAATTGTGAGCATCCTGTTGGGCTGTATCACCGCCTGTTACAGCAACTGCACAGCTTGCAACCGCAGGGCTCTCCAGAGGGTGGTGCGGTCTGCCCAACGCATCACCGGGGGCAAACTACCTGCACTCCAGGACACCTACACCACCCGATGTCACATGAAGGCCAAAAAGATCATTAAGGACATCAACCACCCGAGCCAAGGCCTGTTCACCCCGCTATGATCCAGAAGACGAGGTCCGTACAGATGCATCAAAAGCTGGGACCGAGAGATTAAAAACCAGCACCTATCTTAAGGCCATCAGACTGCTAAATGCAGCCATCACTAGCCGGCTTCCACCCGGTTACGCAACCCTGCCCCTTAGAGGTTGCCCTCTATACATTGACTTGGAATCCCTGGCCACTTTAATAATGGAACCCTAGTCACTTTAATAATGTTTACATACTGCTTTACTTGTCTCATATGTACTGTATTCTATTCTACTGTGTTTTAGTCAATGCCGCTCAATCTAATATTGATATATTTCTAAATCCCATTCTTTTACTTTTAGATTTGTGTGCATTGTTGTGAATCGTTTTAAGATACCACTGCACTGGTAGATACTACTGCACTGTTGGAGCTAGGAATACAAACATTTCACGACACCTGCTATAACATCTGCTAAATATGTGTATGTGACCAATAACATTTGATTTGATCGTAGCTTAAAAAGATCTCCAAATCACTGTATCTTGTGTTTATGTTATGCGCTTCCCTTCGTTTTAGGCAACTTTCACTTCCACTGTTCCACTGGTTGCTAGGGCAAACAATGACAAAACAACAACCCACTCATACAGTATACTCATAGAATAAAATCCTTTCTGACATCAACATCCTGCCCAAAAGGATTGCAACTAGCGATGCAATTATGTTTTGCAGCACATTTGACTTACTGATCATTTGACTGTGTTGTGATCAAAGTGGTGAATCTGGCCCTATTCTCTTAGAAAATGTGACCTTGATGATCAATCTTTCTGTTGTGTTTTGATATTGAAAAATCTGGTTGTCTTTTAAAGCCTGTTGACTTGGGACTCCCGAGTGGTGCAGAGGTCTAAGGCACTGCATCTCAGTGCCAGAGGCGTCGCTATAGTACCTCGTTCGAATCCAGGCTGTATCACATCTGGCTGTGATTGGTAGTCCCATAGGGCAGCACACAATTGACTCTGCATTGGCTGGAGTATGCCCATTGTATATAAGAATGTGTTCTTTACTGACTTGCCTAGTTAAATAAAGGTTCAATTTAAAAATAACAATACAATGAAATATGTGCTGCCTTGCCATGGTAAATATCTGACTCTAATCTTAATACCAATTTTCTCTTTCCCAGAATTCCCAGTATCCCCATGCTCAGAGATTGTTGGAGGCTCTGTGTCGACCACCGGTGCCCTGCGGGACTCTGTCAGTGATTTGGACAGTCTGGGAGAGGAAGGTGTCTTCAGAAAGGTGAGATCAGCACACTGGAACGAGACATTCCCTTTATAGTCACAACACCGTCAAAGAAGAAGAGTAAGCCTGTGTCTTGAGTGGCTATGACATGATAGCATATGAGTATATTATAAGTCAGTTATCCTATAACACAAACAACATGGTCTATGACTTTATGTTGGATGTTTCTGGTGATATATTTCCATATAATTCCCAGCTCCTCTATTCGTTAGCTTATGTTTTGGCCTCTGGCCCCCACCTCCAGTCCACAGCAGACTGGTCAGCTTGCCTGTTCCATGTAACATCAGCAGCCTCCCATGAGCACTCCTTCCTGGGCCAGCAAACTCATTATGACCTCATCCCCCTCGCTCATTCCTGCCCCCCACCCTTTTTTCTGGGCTGCGGCATAATGGCACTCCAATGCAATTTCACATTACAGCCTTGGTCCTCATTTCTTGTTTCTTGTGGATAAATACTGATTTTGGCATTTAATACTAAAGGCCATAGAACCATTGAAGAACATATTCATAAATGGCAAAAAGGACAGTCAAAAAATAAATAATAAGAAACAAGATTTTGTGTCTGTTCTAAATCAGGAAATATATACAGTGCATTTGGAAAGTATTCAGACCCCTTGACTTTTTCCACATTTTGATACGTTACAGCCATATTCTGAAATTGATTAAATCGTTTTTCCCTCATTAATCTACACACAATACCCCGTAATGACAAAGCAGAAACTGTTTTTTAGAATTTTTTGCAAATGTATCAAATAAAATAAAACTGAAATGTAACATTTACATAAGTATTCAGGCCCTTTACTCAGTACTTTGTTGAAGCACCTTTGGCAGCTATTACAGCCTCAAGTCTTCTTGGGTATGATGCTACAAGCTTGGCACACATGTATTTGGGAGTTTCTCCCATTCTTTGCAGATCCTCTCAAGCTCCATCAGGTTGGATGGGGAGCGTCTCTGCACAGCTAATTTCAGGTCTATCCCGAGATGTTAGAACGAGTTCAAGTCTGGGCTCTGGCTGGGCCACTCAAGGACCTTTAGAGACTTGTCCCGAAGTGACTCCTGCATTGTCTTGGCTGTGTGCTAAGGGTCGTTGTCCTGTTGGAAGGTGAACATTCGCCCCAGTCCTGAGCGCTCCAGAGCAGGTTTTCATCAAGGATCTCTCTGTACTTTGCTCTGTTCATCGTTTCCTGGATCCTGACTATTCTCCCAATCTCTGCCGCTGAAAAACATCCCCACAGCACAATGCTGCCACCACCATGCTTCACCGTAGGGATGGTGCCAGGTTTCCTCCAGACGTGACTTGGAATTCAGGCCAAAGAGTTCAATCTTGGTTCATCAGACCAGAGAATCATTGTTTCTCATGGTCTGAGAGTCCTTTAAATGCCTTTTGGCAAACTCCAAGCGGACTGTCATGTGCCTTTTTCTGAGGAGTGGCTTCCATCTGGTCACTCTAACATACATGCCTGATTGGTGGAGTGCTGCAGAGATGGTTGTCTTTCTGGAAGGTTCTTCCATCTTCACAGAGGAACTCTGGAGCTCAGAATGAGCATCAGGTTCTTGAACACCTCCCTGACCAAGGCCCTTCTCCCCCGATTGTTCAGTTTGGCTGGGAGACGAGCTCTAGGAAGAGGCCACTGTGGTCTTTGGGACCTTCAATGCTGCAGAAATGTTTTTGTACCCTTCCCCAGATCTGTGCCTCGACACAATCCTGCCTTGGAGCTCTACGGACAATGCCTCATGGCTTGGTTTTTGCTCTGACATGCACTGTCAACTGTGGACCTTATATAGACAGATGTGTGCCTTTCCAAATCATGTCCAATCAATTGAATTTACTACAAGTGGACTCCAATCAAGTTGTAGTAACATGTCAAGGATGATCAATGGAAACAGGATGCACCTGAGCTCAATTTCGAATCTCATAGCAAAGGGTCTGAATAGTTATATAAATAAAGTATATATATTTTTTTTATTAACACATTTGCAAAAATGTCTAAACTGATTTTCCCTTTGTCATTATGGGGTATTGTGTGTAGAGTCACGAAAAGAAAACATCATTTTATATATTTTAGAATAAGGCTGTATCGTAACAGAATGTGGAAAAGACAAGGGGTCTGAATCCTTTCTGAATGCACTGTATATACAATTTTACACATATTTAACCCCTTTTTTTTTGGTTAGTCACAAAACAATCTTCATGCTTCCATTTGTTTTTTTAAACCCGGGACCGGTTACCTTCAGACGAGTTCTGTGACAGTTTTAGGGTCGTAGAGCAAAACGGAGAGGTGTTCGTGAGAATCTCCCCTTTCCATAATCTCCCATTTCCATTAGTTTGTGCCCACCCCTCCCCCACAAAAAAAGATATCTCTAGCTTAAACTGACAGATTAGGTTGTTATGTCATTTAGATTGACGCACCAGTGCATCAACACTATTATTGCACACAGAGTGAGTCATGCAACGTATTATGTGACTTTTTAGGAAAAGTTTTACTCTTGAACTTATTTAGGCCATAACAAAGGGGTTGAATACTTATTGACTCAAGACATTTTCATGTTTTATTCATTTGTAACCATTTCTAAAAATGTAATTCCAATTTAACATTCTGGGGTATTGTGTGTAGACCAGTGACACAACATTTCA
Source organism: Oncorhynchus gorbuscha (assembly GCF_021184085.1). NCBI lineage: Eukaryota > Metazoa > Chordata > Actinopteri > Salmoniformes > Salmonidae > Oncorhynchus > Oncorhynchus gorbuscha. The sequence goes on from NC_060174.1 coordinate 23,939,173, forward strand.
ATTGAATCCATGTCAAATTCAGGCTGGTCAAGGGGTGTGAATACTTTCTAAAGGCACTGTATCTCCTCTCTAACTACTCCCAGACCTGTCTCTGCCCCTCCGCCATTATGCAATAGATTTTGAAAGTTCGAGTGAACTCAGCACTTTGGACAAACACAGCCAGTCAGTGACCAAAAAAGGACCTGTTACAATTAGACTTTCACTACTCAAAGGCCCTTTAAAACAACCCTTTAAAGCTAAGTTTTTAGCTGTGTGTGTGTGTGTGTGTGTGTGTGTGTGTGTGTGTGTGTGTGTGTGTGTGTGTGTGTGTGTGTGTGTGTGTGTGTGTGTGTGTGTGTGTGTGTGTGTGTGTGTGTGTGTGTGTGTGTGTGTGTGTGTGTGTGTGTGTGTGGGTCTTGTAGGCAAAATGAGTATAGTGGTTATTACATGTGTTTTCATGTTAGATTTTAACATTTTATTTTAAACTTATTTTAGTTTGTTAGATTTTAGACTTGATTTACTAGTTTTTAATTAGTTTTAGTTTGATAACAACATTTCAATTTCGTTTTATTATTTCATTTCTGTTTTACTGTTAGGGACAGAAAGTAGCCTATGTGTGGGAGGCTAGGAGCTATTTATGTGTTGTAGGCCTATAGTCTTTTGGGGGGGGGATGCCACTTCTTGCTGCTGGGGGGCAGTAATACATTAGGTGATGGGCCAAGACCATAGACGTGGATAAACATGACATCTCTGTATCTGTGCCATGAGGTAAGCTAATGCAGGGGTTGGATGAAAGTTGGATGCCAGAGGATTCAGTATGCATGCGAAGAGCTCACACAGTAACTTCAGGAGGACCTGTGCCAACTATTTTGCAACAGTAATTGACTGCAAGTGTCCCTCAAGGCCAGTCGCCACATCAATCAGTGAATGGCTGTCAGTTTGAAGTTGGTTTGGTTGGGTTGCGAACGGCTCCATCAACTTCACAAGCTGTTCTAGCTTTGCTCAGTTACTTCCTGTACTCGCCCTCAGATTTCTTGACTGTTAGCTCGTGATAGATAAGGATAGTGATGCACGAGCTACACCTATTTGAAACATGGACATCAACTGGCAGCATTTACCGCCAGATTCAGAGGCTCAAAAACCCCATTACCAAAAAAGCTTGAAATCCCCTTTTAGATTTTTGTCCTGAGTGTAGAAGAAAAAAACGAAACTTCATTTATGATGGTTTTTATTTTATTTGAATTAGTTTTACAGTCTCAAAGAGAGTAGTTTCAGTATAGTTTTCTTTTTTCAAATGTTTTAATATCACTTTACTAAATAGTTTTTCCAATTTTAGTTCTTGTTTTAGTTTCAGTTTTCATTTACTATAATAACCTTGCCTATAGGTGTGTGTTTGTGTAGACAGTGTTAGCTGGTTGACTGCTGCTCTGCTGCATGAGCTCAGGAAGGGTGACTCATTTGTTCTGGAAGTTGATATTCTATGGCCTGGTCCTCATAAAGGGGCCTGCATGATTATGCTCTGAGCCACAGTGGCCGTCCGTTAGCTCACCACCCGCTCGACGCCCACTACTGGACAATGTGAAAACTAATGATACAGTCCCAATGGAAATCATCTGCAGCCTGCCTGCCTGCCGGCCTCCCTAAAGGGTGTGTGTGTGTTTCTGTTGTTATGTAACCTTTTATAGGGCTGGAAAGAACTCTCTCTCCCAGCAGCATGTCTCTCTCTCACTGCCTTGCCCTTTCCCCTCGCCACACTGAAGGCTGCAGTAAGCTCAGACTAAAGGCAGCTCAGACCGGTCATCAGTTCTAACCTCACTGGCATACAAGACAGGACATTAGGTCAAAACTGACTACCTTGACAATAGATACAGATTTATTTAGCTTTCACACCTTTAGTATAATTTATGTTTTTAGCTTTGTTTTTGGTGTAAAACAAAGTGCCCCTTACCCAAATGTGTTAGCTGAAATGTGCAATTCCAAATCCTTCCACAATGCCATTCAGTTGACTTTGACTGCAGTGGGTAACAGGGTCTTTCTGTATTCTCTCTGTCCAAAGGGAGAGGAGGCTGTGACTAGGCCAAGTGAAAGCAACAGTGGTGTGTCGGTGTCCTTCTCCTCCATAGACGACGTGGCCAGTGTGGGTCCCCTCAGCACCAGCTCCCAGGGCAGTGTGGGTCCTCTCAGTGTCTCCTCCCAGGGCAGAGTGGGCCCCGCTTGGGCTGGGGCGGGGGCAGGGGTGTTGAGTACTAGGGCCAGTTGGAGTGCCGGAGACGGCTGGCAGACGACAGGGAGGGGGGGAGAGGAGGACGAGAGGAAAGACAAGCTGACAGAGGTGCCTGTGTGCTCCGCTATCCTGCGCTCCTCTATCCGCTCGCTCTCTCCATTCCGCCGGCACAGCTGGGGCCCGGGGAAGAATCCTGCAGGAGACACAGACATGAACCAACGCAGGTGAGTCCTCTTAACCCCACACACTGACCTCTAACTCAACACACTCACTACCCTATAGTACATACCCAGGAAGGATAGCTATGGATGAGTGGTGAAAAGTCATAATCTGTGTGAACCATAAGCCTCCAACTCCTACAGTATCCTGACTTGTCCTCGGCATGATGATATCTATTGGAGTCACTTGAGACAGTAGTACCCTGGGAAGTGCAGTCTGCAGGGATGAGACTGACAGAGACTTGCTTTCCGAGGACTGGTCCTCATACGGCCTCACTTTGTGTTTGTGTGTCAGTGGGCCACTGTTTGTGTGTGTGAGCGCATGTGTATGTATATATTTGTCTCTGTGTGTATTTAATCCATGCTTTTCCCTCAGGGGGCCTTATACAGTACAGTTAGATAAGCCTGGAGGCACCTCTGTGTCAGTGGACTTTGTGGGAAAGACCTGGTCCAGGTCAAAGGTTAAAAACTGTGATTTTGATTGGCACCATTTTCCTTTTTATTCATTATCACCCATGTGATCATGTTCTGTACTGTCAGTGCTCTCATCTCTCTCTGTTCATCCCATCTTTTCTGTCCTCTCCTCATCTCTCCATCTCTTCTCAGTTTATTGCAAGGTCAAGGGGAAGGGAAGCCTCGAAAGCCAACATTTCATAGGAGAAGGTACCACACAGTTATTCCTCACTGTTATCATTCTGACTCTCCCTGGTGTGTCACTGCCAAGCTGTGCTTTAATTACAGGAAGAAAATGTAAAATGCATTGCTACCTATATTGAGCACTCCCTAATCAAATCAAATTGTATTTTATGTGCCTTATGCAATGGAAAAATCATTTCTAAAACATATAAAGAATGAAGACAGTGAAAACTTTATTTCTCTCCAATATGATATGTATCAAAGACACCTCAATGGAAAAAAACCTTCCCCATTAACTCACCCCTTTGATCATCACAGCTCACCCTGAAATAACATCACCCTTTCCCTTCTGCTTATGTCTGTCTCTCCTCTCCTCTCCTCTCCTCTCCTCTCCTCCTCTCCTCTCCTCTCCTCTCCTCTCCTCTCCTCTCCTCTCCTCTCCTCTCCCTGGCATCTCCCTGTCAGTATGAGCTGGTGTCCCTCCAACGTCCCCCCTCCCCACCTGGAACAAATTGATAGCAGAAGGTATGCCATCACCGTGTCAACTAATAGCTTAAGAGGACAAACACACAAACAAAATGAAATAAATAAAAAGAGAGAAAGAGGCCTCTGCATATTCTCTGTTCTGTGCATGTCTGTGTCTGGCTTGGTGTGTCTCTGGCTTGGTGTGTCTCTGGCTTGGTGTGTCTCGGGCTTGGTGTGTCTCTGGCTTGGTGTGTCTCTGGCTTGGTGTGTCTCTGGCTTGGTGTGTCTCTGACTTGGTGTGTCTCTGGCTTGGTGTGTCTCTGGCTTGGTGTGTCTCTGGCTTGGTGTGTCTCTGGCTTGGTGTGTCTCTGGCTTGGTGTGTCTCTGGCTTGGTGTGTCTCTGACTTGGTGTGTCTCTGGCTTGGTGTGTCTCTGACTTGGTGTGTCTCTGGCTTGGTGTGTCTCTGGCTTGGTGTGTCTCTGACTTGGTGTGTCTCTGGCTTGGTGTGTCTCTGACTTGGTGTGTCTCTGGCTTTGTGTGTCTCTGGCTTGGTGTGTCTCTGACTTGGTGTGTCTCTGGCTTGGTGTGTCTCTGACTTGGTGTGTCTCTGGCTTGGTGTGTCTCTGGCTTGGTGTGTCTCTGGCTTGGTGTGTCTCTGTGTCTCTGACTTGGTGTGTCTCTGACTTGGTGTGTCTCTGGCTTGGTGTGTCTCTGACTTGGTGTGTCTCTGACTTGGTGTGTCTCTGGCTTGGTGTGTCTCTGACTTGGTGTGTCTCTGGCTTGGTGTGTCTCTGGCTTGGCTTGTGTCTCTGACTTGGTGTGTCTCTGGCTTGGTGTGTCTCTGGCTTGGTGTGTCTCTGGCTTGGTGTGTCTCTGGCTTGGTGTGTCTCTGACTTGGTGTGTCTCTGGCTTGGTGTGTCTCTGGCTGGTCTCTGGCTTGGTGTGTCTCTGGCTTGGTGTGTCTCTGGCTTGGTGTGTCTCTGGCTTGGTGTGTCTCTGACTTGGTGTGTCTCTGGCTTGGTGTGTCTCTGGCTTGGTGTGTCTCTGGCTTGGTGTGTCTCTGGCTTGGTGTGTCTCTGGCTTGGTGTGTCTCTGGCTTGGTGTGTCTCTGGCTTGGTGTGTCTCTGGCTTGGTGTGTCTCTGGCTTGGTGTGTCTCTGGCTTGGTGTGTCTCTGGCTTGGTGTGTCTCTGGCTTGGTGTGTCTCTGGCTTGGTGTGTCTCTGGCTTGGTGTGTCTCTGGCTTGGTGTGTCTCTGGCTTGGTGTATGCTTTGTCACTGCTGCCGTTGCTCTCTCTTTGTCTTATTCACCTTGTTGGTCAGTTGTGGTCGGCCTCAGCGATGCACAGTCACTTATCTTCTTCCCTCTCTCTCTCTCTCTCTCTGTCTCTCTCTCTCTCTCTTCTGAGACAAGGAAGCTAGAATTTAGATAGGAAGCATCAAGCATCTTTAGAACAATAGTATTATACTGCTACACTGCTTGTTAACTATTGCAAAGATTAGAATGACTAATATAGTCATCATCATCATCAGTGAGCCAGACAGGTGAGTTATGGTTTTAGTTCTGTTCATCTCGCTTAGCCAGACTTACAGCTTCAGTGAGAGGATCAATTGACACACATCTAGAATGAGATAATAGATCTGTTGTACTCTAATAGTGAATGCTGATTTCTTATGCATTCATAAATTACATAAGTATGGTCTCAAAGGAGTTTATTTGTCACCTATTATTTAACATGCTACACTTTTTCATTAAGTTAACTAGGTTGTTTAACTGATTTGAAGCTTGGGGAATTGTATTTTTGATGTTTATTTTACTTCAGTTATTTCCCCCTTACATTTGTGTTTAGGTTTACATGTATGTGTTTCTTCCTGTTTGTGCTGGTGTTCATATGTATTTTCTTTGTCTATACATGCTTTTCCTCTTTTCTGTATCTCATCATCTCCTCACTGCAGGGATCCACTCAAAAAATATATTTAGTTATTTTTTTCATTAGTTCACTGTCAAGTTTTCAAGATATCAAGATGTGCAAAACGCATCATCATCATGATGTGGCAAGTGACCCTTTGCTTCTTGAAAATCGAATATCTTCAAAACGTAACTGCTGATATACAAAACATTTTGGGACTGTATCAACAGTGGACTAATTTAAAAAAAAATATATATATATTGTTTTCCTTTAACTGTGTATATCTGTATGTACTTGTGCACTCCACTTGTGTGGTTTCAGTTTTGAAATAACTGATTGTGTCATCCTTTCTGGAGCATGAAGATCTGCTGGGTGTGAGTTCACTTCCTACCAAGGGTTTAAAGATCTCACAGGGTGTTTGTATCTACTGTCCCTAAACAAATGACCACATCTATCACCAGAAACACCAGTGGAGTGTTCTTTCACTAACATGGTATTGTTTTGTCTGCAGTTACAGTTTGGAGGGTCTGGCTGGAGAGGAGGATGCTGGGAAGATCTCCTCTGGTGTGGGAACTGTTGCGCGTCTGGACAGTGAGGAGAGGGGCTCGCTTCTGTCCCTAACAGAGGAGCAGGAGTCAGACCTGGGAGACTACAGCAGCCTCGACAGCCAGGTAACCCTCACACACTATATTGTCCAGGCGTATCTTTACCATAGAGGTCCTGTGTTTTGCTTGCACAATGACTTGCACTTGCACTGAATCAATGAATCTTCGTACCATCCCATGTAGACTGGTTCTCTCTATGCACAGTAGTTCCTGTTTTATTTTCAGCTCGCTGATCTCTCTCTCTCTCTCTCTCTCTCTCCTTTATTTCAGAAATCAGGTAGAGTTCTGCCTGTGAGACACAGCTGTTCCTCCATTCCTCACCAAGCACTCACCAAGTCGGTGTCCATGCTGGCCATCAGTCACAGAGACCTGGACGGTGAGGGTCACTTTAACACTCTCTCTGGGTTACTCTCTCTCTATCTTTCTCTCTCTCTATCTTTCTCTCTCTCTCTCTCTTTCTTTCTCTCTCTCTCTCTCTATCTTTCTCTCTCTCTCTCTCTCTCTCTCTCTCTCTCTCTCTCTCTCTCTCTCTCTCTCTCTCTCTCTCTCTCTCTCTCTCTCTCTCTCTCTCTTTCTCTCTCTCTCTCTCTCTCTCTCTATCTTTCTCTCTCTCTCTCTCTCTCTCTCTCTCTCTCTCTCTCTCTCTCTCTCTCTCTCTCTCCCTCTCCCTCTCTCTCCCTCTCTCTCTCTCTCTCTCTCTCTCTCTCTCTCTCTCTCTCTCTCTCTCTCTCTCTCTCTCTCTCTCTCGTGACATGGTGGTACACAAGGCCAGGGCATGTACCCACAAAGTGTCTCAGAGTAAGAGTGCCGATCTAGGATCAGTTTAGGCTTTTAGGTCATTATGAATAAGATGATATGGACAGAACCTAGATCAGCACTCCTACTCTGAAATGCTTTGCGGATTCAGGCCCATGCCTCTATCTATCCAACAATCAAGTCTCCTGTCACCTGCTGTTTCCAACCTCGTCCTACAGGTACATTTTCTCTCTGTCCTTCTGCTGTGTTTCCCAGACAGGAATCAGGTGGTTTGTTAACTCTCTCAATCCCAATCTCCTCTGGGGCTAACAGGGGCTACTGTTAGATCTTCTCACTATCACTGGGGTTATTATTTCTGCCTTCTCTTGTTTCCCTGTCCCTTTGTGTAGGGTTCACTCATTTGATCACTTGGAAGGGAATGAGGGACGGCCCAGGTTCTTGTGCTAATTTAACGTGTGGTTTGATATTTTTTGTACCTTTGAACTGGATAGCCAGTGGACGGAATCAACCAAAGAAGCGCATCTCCTTCAGCATCTCTCCGATCTTCCCAAAATCTAGAACATTATTTTCTATTGGCTCTTCCTCCAGTGATGAGGAGGAGGTAGTAAGTAAGTTCTACATTTCCCAGAATGCCCTGAGTGTCCCCTTAGCCCCTGGCTGCTTCCTGTGTAGTGTGCCTCTAGGTCAACCCGTGTCACTAAAGGACGTTACCTCTCTCTAAATCAACTCTTTTAAAACAATTCATCTCTGTTTGGTCCCCTAACCTTAACAAGGTTAACATCAGGCAAATAATTTGGTTTGATAAAATAACAATCAGTAGAAGTCATTGTTTCTAAAAATGTTTTACTTACATAGGCTCAAAATGCCTCTAGTTACTAATACAAATCTCAACAGGTGATCAAATATGCACTGTTTGCTGTTCTGTTTATGTGAAGTTTCAAGCAAATTCAACTATTTGATCAGTTTCGAAAACCTTGGCTGCCATGAAAATGACTGAAAAAAGTATGAATGGATGTCAAACCTGCCAAGATGTTCACATGTTTCATAAATGTTTAACTATTTTGTCCTTTTAAGAGCCTTGTATTTCTGAACTATATCTACATTGCTGAAACCCATGCAAGAACAGCAGACTCATTGTGCAGATTTTTTGAAAGAGTAGGGACGCTGTAGCAGAGTGAAAAGCCCTTTTGCAGTCCAGTCAGCCATATGTTACATCTGCTGGAGACACATATAATCCCAGAATCTATTTCCCACTATTGGTATCTAACTGAGACCAAATAATCAGCTTTCTGTTAGCATTGTAGCCCCTTTTCAAAGTAGCCCTTTTTCTATTGTATTTCACATGGCTGACATTCCTATTATGTCTCTCCTGTGAGTTTTACACACATTTCTCCCCTCTCATTCCTCCATCAGTTCCATTTATTCCCCCTAGTCTCCATTCTTTGGAATCCACATAAACACATGTCAAAGTGTTCCTGTTGGGCTTCACAGCTGCTAGAAAGGATAGGAACATTTCACTGCTGCTTTCACACTCCTTTGAGCCTTGTATATTATTTTGGAGAGAACGATTGCTGGGGGATGATGTTTCAAAGGGCTTTCGCTGCTCTCGCGTGTCATATCTACAGCTTAAGAGCTGTGAGTGATTTTGCCTGGCAGATTTTGTTGTTGAAAATGTCTCTGTGTTTGTCGTGATATGTGTGTCTTATTGAGCTTTGTTGTAGTTCTGAGGCTGCGATTCAGTGCTGTGTCTGACCCTCAGTACATCTCTTTATTATTGGCCACCCTTGACTACTACTGTACATCTATGCTGCATAATCGTCACATTCCTTTGTGTATGCATTTGTTGGTCTTGTTAATTGGCCAAGTCCTTAACCAAATGACCCAGTGTGCAATTCCACATTTAACCTGGTTCTGTTGGATGTTGGTACTACTACGTGTTATGTGATATCACTTCTGCTTGGAAATGTAGTGTAATGGTTATGTAATGTATGCTTGTACTGAAATACTGAAATACTGATAAAAGTACATATATTTTTTTCGGGGGGGGGGGGGGGGATTCCACTCTGTAATCTCTGTTGTTTCAACATGCTTTCATTGCTCGTATTGTATATACATGTACAACTATATTTTGATCAGATTTTGATCATCGTTTCTCAAACTACATTAACAACTCCCTGTCCCATTTAAGGTGGCAGGTAGCCTACCACGTAGAGTGTGGGCCAGTAACCAAAAGGTCGGTGGTTCAAATACCTGAGTCGACAAGGTGAAAAATCTGTAGATGTGCCCTTGAGCAAGGCACCTAACCCTAATTTGTTCAAGGGGCGCCGTACTACTATGGCTGACCCTGTAAAACACCACATTTCACTGCACCTATCTGGTGTACCAATAAACAATTATAATTATACATGTAAATAAATAAATGGCACAATCTGCTGTTCCATTGATCCAGCTCATCACCTCCTCTCTCTATTTCTGCTGTAGGAATGGGATCGGCATCACTAGAACATAGGTAAGACAGAAACCTTGTCCCTTTTCATATGGGCCTGTTCTTAAAGGCTATTTCTCCAGCAGGGTAATATCTGACAGTATACTGAGTTTGTCTCTCTGGTTCTCCTACTCTTTTTCATCCAGCATCTCTGAGGAGGACCCGGGGCCACTGCGGAGCGACTCTGAGGGGAGACAGGGGACCAAGGTCAGCCGCACCTTCAGTTACCTCAAGAGCAAGATGAGTACTAAGAAGAACAAGGTGAGTCTGTCCATTCAGCCTCTCTTCCTCCTCCTGCACTAGCGAAGCAAATCACATTTTATTGGTCACATGCTTTGTAAACAAAGGTGTACACACAGGTGTAGACTAACAATGAAATAACCGGCATAGGGCCTGGCTCCGAATTGCCCCTCAGGGGATAAATGAAGTATGAAGTGACTTGAATTTAAGAAGATCCAGTAGTACAGTACCTTTTCGGTCTGATCCCAGCGCCATTGTCTGTATTGGTGTTGAATCCAATGGATTATTACGTGTCTAAAGGTTTCTCATTGTAGTTCTTTGTATACAAGTTTTCAGGTTATAATTTATGTCCAGGCTAATAGCTGTGTGCAGGCTAATACACATATTGCAATCTCAAAACTGTCGTTTCCAGAATAAGATACTTTTCCCTGGCGCTTATCTGTGTTCTAGGTGTCATAATGAGATTGTAAATGACTGTGAGGGAGTATACAGTATATATCTGCTGGGTAAGTGTATCTGGCTGTGAGTCTGTGAGTTGTGAGAAGCAGAGCGAGGCGCCTGGTCTGCACGCAGTAGGGAAGCCAAACAGGAAATAGAGGCATGCTGTGGTTTGTCTCAAACAGACGTCTGTATGGCATCACTGCTGCTACGAAAACAAACCACAATTATTTCAGACCTAATAACATTAGACTTCCTGATAACATTAAGGGAAATAACAGTGATGCCCAGACCATGCATCAACACAGTTCTCATGTGATTTGATTTCCCTATGTTGTATCCAAAACAATATCTTTCTATGTATTTTATAGCAGGCCTAGTTATTACATAGAAGAACATGCTTATCATCAAAAATGCTACTCAATCCATAACACATGCATACAGACTGAGAAAAATTTCCAATGTTTGTATAGCTTCCAATATGGGTTTTGAAAGTATGTACCCTGTACAGTGCATTCGGGAAGTATTCAGACCCCTTGTCTTTTTCCACATTTTGTTAAAGCCTCATTCTTAAATGTATTAAATCGTTTTTCCCTTATCAATCTACACACAATAGCAAATAATGACGAAGTAAAAACAGGTTTTTAGCAATTTTTGCTAATTTATAAAAAATTAACTGAAATATCACATATACATAAGTATTCAGACCCTTTACTCAGTACTTTGTTGAACCACCTTTGGCAGCGATTACAGCCTTGAATCTTCTTGGGTATGACTCTACAAGCTTGGCACACCTGTATTTGGGGAGTTTCTCAGGTTGGAAAGGGAGCGTCGCTGCACAGTTAATTTCAGGTCTCTCCAGAGATGCTTGATCGGGTTCAAGTCCGGGCTCTGGCTGGGTCACTCAAGGACATCCAGAGACTTGTCCCAAAGCCAATCCTGCGTTGTCTTAGCTGTGTGCTTAGGGTCATTGTCCTGTTGGAAGGTGAACCTTGACCCCAGAATTGAGGTCCTTAGAGCTCTGGGGCAGGTTTTCACTCTGTACTTTGCTCCGTTCATCTTTGCTCGATCCTGATTAGTCTCCCAGTCCCTGCCGCTGAAAAACAACCCCACAGCATGATGCTGCCACCACCATGCTTCACTGTAGGGATGGTGGCATGTTTCCTCTAGGCCAAAGAGTTCAATCTTGGCTTCATCAGACCAGAGAATCTTGGTTGTCCTTCTGGAAGGTTCTCCCATCTCCACAGATGAACTCTGGAGCTCTGTCAGAGGGACCATCAGGTTCTTGGTCACCTCCCTGACCAAGGCCCTTCTCCCCAAATTGCTCAGTTTGGCTGGGCGGCCAGCTCTAGAAAGAGTCTTGATGGTTTCAAACTTCTTCCATTGAAGAATGATAGAGGCCACTGTGTTCTTGAGGAGCTTCAATGCTGCAGAAATGTTTTGGTACCCTTCTTCAGATATTGCCTTGAAAAAATTCTGTCTTGGAGCTCTGCGGACAATTCCTTCGACCTCATGGCTTGGTTTTTTCTCTGACATGCACTGTCAACTGTGGGACCTTATATAGACAGGTGTGCCTTTCCAAATCATGTACAATCAATTGACTTTACCACAGGTGAACTCCAATCAAGTTGTAGAAACATCTCAAGGATGATCAATGGAAACAGGATGCACCTGAGCTCAATTTTGAGTCTAATAGCAAAGGATGTGAATACTTATGTAAATAAGGTATTTCTGTTTTTTTATTTTTAATAAATTATCAAACATTTCTCAACCTGTTTTCACTTTGTCATTATGGGTTATTGTGTGTAGATTGATGAGGAAAAACATGAATCTATTCCATTTTAGAATAATGCTGTAATGTAACAAAAGGGAAGGGGTCTGAGTACTTTCTGAATGCCCTGTACATACTTTACAATAGTTTGCTGAGACTGTGAGCTAGATTATAGGCCGGAAGTTGCAGTGGGGCTGGTGTGTAACGGAGACTGCAAAACAGTCAGCACAGACACTCGTGGTACATCCATGGTAGCTCACTTCCTTCTTTTGGGCTGATGGCTGGCAACATGGGAACGCCAGAGTTCCATCTGTAGATTCTGTACTGCCTGTTGTTCCAGACCAGCGTACAGACCAGCGTACAGACAGACTGTCACTGTAATAATGTATCAGACAGACAGACAGACTGCCACTGTAATAATGTATCAGACAGACAGACTGTCACTGTAATAATGTATCAGACAGACAGACAGACAGACTGTCACTGTAATAATGTATCAGACAGACGTACAGACTGTCACTGTAATAATGTATCAGACAGACAGACAGACAGACAGACAGACAGACAGACAGACAGACAGACAGACAGACAGACAGACAGACAGACAGACAGACAGACAGACAGACAGACAGACACTGCAATAATGTATCAGACAGACAGACTGCCACTGTAATAATGTATCAGACAGACAGACTGTCACTGTAATAATGTATCAGACAGACAGACAGACAGACTATCACTGTAATAATGTATCAGTCAGACAGACAGACTGTCACTGTAATAATGTATCAGACAGACAGACAGACAGACAGACACTGTCACTGCAATAATGTATCAGACAGACAGACTGCCACTGTAATAATGTATCAGACAGACAGACAGACTGTCACTGTAATAATGTATCAGACAGACAGACTGCCAATGTAATAATGTATCAAACAGACAGACAGACTGTCACTGTAATAATGTATCAGACAGACAGACTGCCAATGTAATAATGTATCAAACAGAGAGACAGACTGTCACTGTAATAATGTATCAGATAGACAGACTGCCACTGTAATAATGTATCAGACAGACAGACTGTCACTGTAATAATGTATCAGACAGACTGTCACTGTAATAATGTATCAGACAGACAGACTGCCACTGTAATAATGTATCAGACAGACAGACTGTCACTGTAATAATGTATCAGACAGACAGACTGTCACTGTAATAATGTATCAGACAGACAGACTGTCACTGTAATAATGTATCAGACAGACTGTCACTGTAATAATGTATCAGACAGACAGACTGCCACTGTAATAATGTATCAGACAGACAGACTGTCACTGTAATAATGTATCAGACAGACAGACTGCCAATGTAATAATGTATCAAACAGAGAGACAGACTGTCACTGTAATAATGTATCAGATAGACAGACTGCCACTGTAATAATGTATCAGACAGACAGACTGTCACTGTAATAATGTATCAGACAGACTGTCACTGTAATAATGTATCAGACAGACAGACTGCCACTGTAATAATGTATCAGACAGACTGTCACTGTGATGTTGTGTAGACATGTCCTGGCACACGGTTGCTCCCTGAAGCTGAGAGCTGATACAATACAGGATGAGGTAGGAGATATTGGTTCTTTGTGTTGGCTAACGCCTGTTGCCTGTCTCACGGCTCACTGCTCAGAAAGGAACAGGCTCTGATGCTCTTCTCTAAATACACATTCTTCCCTTTTTCAGGAGGAATTGCTTTAGCAACACATTTAGTTTGAGTCAGAATCATAGGATAGAGTGTGTTATCGGCCAGTCCAGTGTATTGTGTCTGTGGTTAAATTGATATATTGTAACTTTTTGTCATAATTATGTTTCTTTTTGTGAATGAGACTTCTGGATAGAAAATACAGAAATATTGTGAAGGGGTTTTTGACAGCTGTCAAACTTCAGTACATCTTTGCGCAAATGACTCATATCTCTCGGCTTTGGCTAAGTACTATCGAAGTGTGAGATCTATTTGTGAGCCCTTGATTGCTTACAGTATCACCGGAAAGCAAACACAGTGCCATAGTGCTTTGACTTAGAGACTTTATGGTATTCCCTTTGTGTCTCTAACTCTCTGCAGGAGAAAGAGAAGGCTCAGGGGAAGGATAAAGAACCCAAGGAGAAGGAGAAAAAAAACGTGAACGGCCATCTCTTCAGCTCTGTGAACCCAGCCCCATCCTCAACCTGCCACCAATGCAACAAACCCATTATCACTAAAGAAGCCTTCCTCTGCACCAGTAAGACAACAAATCTGAGTGTTTATGAGAAACCAGACTCCACAGAGTTATTTAGTCTCTCTGTTCCATGGTAAGGGACCACTGCTCTAGTTTTAGCGCCATTTACCACACCTCAATTCCCCTTATTCCTTTACATGGTGATTACATAGGCCTACACTTGGTGCTGCTTTGGCCCTGTTTTGTGTGTATTTCTACCTTTGAAACTATGCTGTCTCCGTAAGTCAGTAGATTCAGTACTTTAAGGTATGTTTTCAGGGGCTCAAGCCGTGTTTTCCATCATTGTGTAATGTCTGGTGGTGGAACATCCTACGTCAGCTCCAAGTAATGTGACAAAATGGTGACTGGTTATCCTGTTTATTCATTCAGTCTCGTCACTTTACTGAAACTGCTCCACATTAAGCAGGACACGGGAAATTCTCCATATCCAGGGTCTATCTGCAGAGAGCTAAAGAGGATGTTGTTTATTCTGGGGCCATCAGAAGTGGACGTATATAGGAACTATGTCGCTGCAGTATATTCATTCCTCCCACCATCTCTGTATGGCCAGCAGCATGCATTAGAAGAGCAGAGTACTTTGTTTGTTGCCTGTCTGTCTGAAGCGTGATGGATTGGGTGGGTCTGTCCCAGTGAATAGGAGTTGGGTGGTTAGAGGGAACCAGAGACAGGGGAGGGATGTGCCCCTCGGCCCAGTCAGTCCTCTGAACGTTTCAATGGGTTGCATCACTATTAACTAATAGAGTGTAGTGTCTAATGGAGAGCTGCCTCCTCTCCAGTGGTGGAAAAAGTATTCAGTTGTCTTACTTGAGTAAAAGTCAAGATACCTTAATAGAAAATGACTCAAGTAAAAGTGAAAGTCACCAGGTAAAATACTACTTGAGTAAAAGTTGTAAAGTATTTGGTTTATATATACTTAAGTATGAAAAGTAAATGGATTTGCTAAAAATGTAGTTAAGTATCAAAAGTAAAAGTACAAACGATTTCAAATTCCTTATATTAAGCAAACCAGACGGCACAATTGTATTGTTTTTATGTATTGGCGGTTAGCCAGGGGCACACTCCAACACACAGACATCATTTACAAACGAAGCATTTGTGTTTAGTGAGTCTGCCAGATCAGAAGCAGTAGGGATGACCTGTGATGTTCTCTTGATAAGTGTGTGAATTAGACTGTTTTCCTATCAAAATGTAACGAGTACTTTTGGGTGTCAGAGAAAATGTATGGGGTAAAAAGTACATTAGTATAAGTATAAATAGTTAAGTAAAGTACAGATACCCCAAAGTAGTACTTTTAAAGTATTTTTACTTAAGTACTTTACACCACTGCTCCTCTCTCTGTTCTCTCAGACTCATTTTGAGAGATTCAGTCTTGTCATGATCTGTGTTTGACACACAATTTAAAAAATGGACACACACCGTGTTGCACAGCACAGTCCCCACACACTGTTTAAAACCTCCAGCTGGGAGAGAGTAATAGCACAGTCCTCACACACTGTTTAAAACCTCCAGCTGGGAGAGAGTAATAGCACAGTCCCCACACACTGTTTAAAACCTCCAGCTGGGAGAGAGTAATAGCACAGTCCTCACACACTGTTTAAAACCTCCAGCTGGGAGAGAGTAATAGCACAGTCCCCACACACTGTTTAAAACCTCCAGCTGGGAGAGAGTAATAGCACAGTCCTCACACACTGTTTAAAACCTCCAGCTGGGAGAGAGTAATAGCACAGTCCTCACACACTGTTTAAAACCTCCAGCAGTAATAGCACAGTCCTCACACACTGTTTAAAACCTCCAGCTGGGAGAGAGTAATAGCACAGTCCCCTCTCACTGTTTAAAACCTCCAGCTGGGAGAGAGTAATAGCACAGTCCCCTCTCACTGTTTAAAACCTCCAGCTGGGAGAGAGTAATAGCACAGTCCCCACACACTGTTTAAAACCTCCAGCTGGGAGAGAGTAATAGCACAGTCCCCACACACTGTTTAAAACCTCCAGCTGGGAGAGAGTAATAGCACAGTCCCCACACACTGTTTAAAACCTCCAGCTGGGAGAGAGTAATAGCACAGTCCTCACACACTGTTTAAAACCTCCAGCTGGGAGAGAGTAATAGCACAGTCCCTCTCACTGTTTAAAACCTCCAGCTGGGAGAGAGTAATAGCACAGTCCCCACACACTGTTTAAAACCTCCAGCTGGGAGAGAGTAATAGCACAGTCCCCTCTCACTGTTTAAAACCTCCAGCTGGGAGAGAGTAATAGCACAGTCCCCTCACACTGTTTAAAACCTCCAGCTGGGAGAGAGTAATAGCACAGTCCCCACACACTGTTTAAAACCTCCAGCTGGGAGAGAGTAATAGCACAGTCCCCACACACTGTTTAAAACCTCCAGCTGGGAGAGAGTAATAGCACAGTCCCCTCTCACTGTTTAAAACCTCCAGCTGGGAGAGAGTAATAGCACAGTCCCCACACACTGTTTAAAACCTCCAGCTGGGAGAGAGTAATAGCACAGTCCCCTCTCACTGTTTAAAACCTCCAGCTGGGAGAGAGTAATAGCACAGTCCCCTCTCACTGTTTAAAACCTCCAGCTGGGAGAGAGTAATAGCACAGTCCCCACACACTGTTTAAAACCTCCAGCTGGGAGAGAGTAATAGCACAGTCCCCTCTCACTGTTTAAAACCTCCAGCTGGGAGAGAGTAATAGCACAGTCCCCACACACTGTTTAAAACCTCCAGCTGGGAGAGAGTAATAGCACAGTCCCCTCTCACTGTTTAAAACCTCCAGCTGGGAGAGCCTGCTCATTGTTGTGTTTCTCCCCTCTTCCCAACTCTTTCCTCCCTGAAGTGTTGTTGTGTTGGTGTTGTTTGGATGGGCTTGACTGGAGGTGGAGTGAACTCTATGGTCTGTTCCTACTCTACACTCAGTCTTGATTCCTCTGTTTTATGTTTTATGTTGTTAGGTCAACTGTTTATATGGCGCCTGCTCTGAACACCCCTCACCTTAACCTGGGTGTGTCTGCTAACTGTGTTCAGTAAACAAGACTTTGTAGTTGTTCAGAGGTCAGACATGGAGTGCTGAGAGAGGTACTGTCAGACACTGTACCCTGTCTGAAAAGGGAAATGAGGCAGATACATAGAAAATATGTTTTTCTTTATAGAACATCATACCATTTTGGGACTTTTTCAAATTATTTTATGCAGCCTAAAATGGGATGGAATCTGGATGAAGACATTTTCTCAGTGTACAGATTGGAGTTTCCTCTTGCTGCCTGTTTGTTTCTATAGTTCAGGGTGGTTCAGATGAGCAATGTTGATTTGGTATGAGTCACATCACCAAGCCAGCAGGTTTTTTACACTGTTGTGTGATCTTGTTGCATTGAAATGACATTATTTACACTAGTAGCAAGTAGCAACGATGTCACCTGATGAAAGAGGAGAGTGAGATGGGTAGACCATACTACTCTGCTTTTCCTGCAGTCTTAAACAGATGTTTCTACCAAATCTTTGTCCTAATGTTGTTTTTCCTCTGATGATTTCAGACTGCAATGCACAGGTCCATAAGGGCTGCAGAGAGCGTCTTCCTGTGTGTGTCCAGGTCAAAATGAAGGTAAGCTTGCGGTCAGCTGTCTACAACGCTACTTTGTTCAAACACACAGGAACAGAATGCATCTGTGTGGGATCAGTCTCTGTCTATCGTGAATGAATGGGTAACAGGCGTGTTAATGGCATTGATGTATTGTAATACACTACTGTATTTTTCAGCAGCAGAAGCAGCAAACGGTGCCGGATTCTGAGTCCATATCCGGAGTCGTGTTGAGAAGTAAATGTAATATATTTATTTGTGCAGTTCAGATGTACAGTTGAAGTAGGAAGTCTACATACACCTGAGCGAAGTACATTTACAATTCCTGACATTCACAATTCCTGACATTTAATCCTAGTAAAATGTCCCTGTCATAGGTCAGTTTGGATCACCACTTTATTTTAAGGATGTGAAATGTCAGAATAATAGTAGAGAGTGATTTATTTAAGATTTTATTTCCTTCATCACATTCCTAGCGGGTCAGAAGTTTACATACACTCAATTAGTATTTGGTAGCATTGCCTTTAAATTGATTAACTTGGGTCAAACGTTTCGGGTAGCCTTCCACAAGATTCCCACAATAAGTTGGGTGAATTTTGGCCCATTCCTCCTGACAGAGCTGGTGTAACTGAGTCAGGTTTGTAGGCCTCCTTGCTCGCACACGGTTTTTCAGTTCTGCTTTTTCAGTTCTGCCCACACATTTTCTACAGGGTTGAGGTCAGGGCTTTGTGATTGCCACTCTAATACCTTGACTTTGTTGTCCTTAAGCTGTTTTGCCACAACTTTGGAAGTATGCTTGGAATCATTGTCCGTTTGGAAGACCATTTGCTTTAACTTCCTGACTGATGTCTTGAGATGTTGCTTCGATATATCCACATAAATTTCGATCCTCATGATGTGAAGTGATGTGAAATTTTGTGAAGTGCACCAGCCCCTCCTGCAGCAAAGCACCCCCACAACATGATGCTGCCACCCCCGTGCTTCACTGTTGGATGGTGTTCTTCGGCTTGCAAGCCTCACACTTTTTCCT
Organism: Oncorhynchus gorbuscha; assembly: GCF_021184085.1. NCBI lineage: Eukaryota > Metazoa > Chordata > Actinopteri > Salmoniformes > Salmonidae > Oncorhynchus > Oncorhynchus gorbuscha. The sequence continues at coordinate 23,957,781 of NC_060174.1, forward strand.
CCAAACATAACGATGGTCATTATGGCCAAACACTTCTATGCGGTTTCCTCCAGCATCTTCACAAGATCCTTTGCTGTTGTTCTGGGATTTATTTGCACTTTTCGCACCAAAGTACGTTCATCTCTAGGAGACAGAACACGTCTCCTTCCTGAGCGGTATGACGGCTGCGTGGTCCCATGGTGTTTATACGTACGTGCTATTGTTTGTTCAGATGAATGTGGTACCTTCACTTTTGATTTTCCCATGATGTCAAGCAAAGAGGCACTGAGTTTGAAGGTAGGCCTTGAAATACATCCACAGGTACACCTCCAATTGACTCAAATGATGTCAATTAGCCTAATAGAAGCTTCTAAAGCCATGACATAATTTTCTGGAATTTTCCAAGTTGTTTAAATGCACAGTCAACATAGTGTATGTAAGCTTCTGACCCACTGGAATTGTGATTATAAGTGAAATAATCTGTCTGTAAACAATTGTTGGAAAAATGTATTATGTCAAGCACAAAGTAGATGTCCTAACCGACTTGCCAAAACTATAGCTTGTTAACAAGAATTTTCTGGAGTGGTTGAAAAACGTGTTTTAATGACTCCAACCTAAGTGTATGTAAACTTCCGACTTCAACCTTGTCTGTCTCAATCTATGCATTGTTAATATTTCCCCCCCAAAATCCCAAGTACTGTATATGTTTTTATGTACAGTATTTATTTGACTTTGTGCATGTAGAATTCCTGATATCCTAATGAGCTGTACTACTTTACATGCTAACTGTATTTGTGTGATCAGCTACATCATCGGCATCGTCTCGGGAGCGTCCGTGGTCTGCCATCTTGTCCCCTGATGACCAGGCCATGGTTACGGTGGCAGCGGTGGTGCCTCGCAGGAATCACAGCATCCTCCCCTTTAACAAAAGCAACCTGTCCAAGAGCATCTCCATCAGCAACATCGCAGGGTGAGACACAACGCCACTCAATCACCAACCAACTCACTGTCGCCCCTTACATACTCGGGTTGTACAAACGGTGTACATTTGCATGCTGACACACATCAACAATACTGTGTACTCACAAGTGTTGTGTCAAATGCATTGTACAACCAGAGTGGTGTATACACAACTTATGTTATCACTGTAACAGTCCCTCCTGTTTCTCTCTTCCACCCTGTCTGTCTGTCTGTCTGTCTGTCTGTCTGTCTGTCTGTCTGTCTGTCCATGCAGGCCATTGATGGATGAGATGCCACTGAAGGGCCTGAAGTACCTGTCCCAGTCCACAGACTCACTGCACAAGACCTCCAAGGTCAATGAGTCCACTGAGTCTCTCACTGATGAAGGTAAGGTAGTGAGTTGGAGAGTTATCACTGTGACAGAGCCTGTATTTGCTGTACTCTCTTTGTGGGGATCGGTTCGAAGGAGTGAGCAAATGTGACATGTTCGGATTTCCTCTGTTTTCAGCTGTTGTTTTGCATGACTTTGTATTGGTCCAATTTACAGCATATGTGAGTGTAGGAGAGCATATGTATGCTTACAGTACATACTGTTTTGCCACTACTGCCCTGTCCGAACTAACTGTTCATGTGTGTTTTATGTGTGTTGTCCTAGGGACTGAGATGATGGACAGCCAGCTGATGGGAGAGTTTGAGGCAGAGTCTAAGGATCTTGAGGCAGACTCCTGGACCTTCACTGTGGACAAGAAGTATGTGAAGGGGCTCAAGAAGGAGGTGGTGAAGAGACAGGACGTCATCTATGGTAGGAGGGCAACTCTCCCAATCCCACTCATTCCTTCATATGTTCCCATCCTTTGTTTCAGTCAAACAATTAATTTATCAATTTAATAGGATATCTGTGGGACTAATAGTAAAGATTTGTCCTTTTTACTTTTAAAATGTATTACCTTTTAATGTGGAATAAACACAACCAGTCGTCATGTTCTCATCTGATTGTCAAACAATCACTTCAATAGGCTCCTGTAAGCCTGTCTACTCGAACATCATTCCTACATCCGTACACTGCACTGTGCACCCGCCATTTGATGAGTGGAAAGAGACATCTGTTTAGGCGCCCGCATACTAGGTTCACTTTGTTCTTGTTCTTGCCGAGGAGGTCTTAGTCGCTTCATTTTACAGCAAACTAAGATGTTCAGAGCATTATTTCTCATGTGAAAAAATGTGCATGAAAACTAAAACTAACTAAATTCTTGCTGAATGACAACAAACACTTAATTGAAGAATCCCGTTCATAGTTCAGACTCCTACTAAGAGTATTACCGTTGAAGAATCACCAACGAAGGGGCGTAGACTTCGTCTACCGGACTTCGACTTGAAAACAAATGGCGTTCGAACAGCCGGGAAAAAACCTCTGAACATCAAAACCAACAAAAACACAGTAGTGGAAAAAGTACCCAATTTTCATTCTTGAATAAAAGTAAAGATACCTTAAAAGAAAATGACTCAAGTAAAGGTGAAAGTCACCCAGTAAAATACTACTTGAGTGAAAGTATAAAAATGAGTGAAAGTATAAAAATGTTTGGTTTAAATGTACTTATGTATCAAAAGTAAAAGTATAAATCACAAAAAAATCCTTATATTAAGCAAACCAGACGATACAATTTTCTTCTCTTTTTTTGAAAGGCTAGCCAGAGGATAGCCACAGTTCAACGCTCATGCATCATTTACGAACAAAGCATTTGTGTTTAGTGAGTCTATCAGAGGCAGTAGGGATGACCAGGGATGTTCTCTTGATATGCGCGTGCATTAGATCATTTTCCTGTCCTGCTATTAAGCATTGAAAATCTAACGAGTATTTTTGGGTGTCAGGGAAAATGTATGGAGTAAAATGTACATTATATTCTTTAGGAATGTAGTGGAGTAAAAGTAAAAGTTGTCAAAAATATTACTAGTAAAGTACAGATACCCCAAAAAATGACTTAAATAGTATGTTAAAGTATTTTTACTTAAGTACTTTACACCACTGCAAAAACAACACAAATGTTTTCATAATAAATACACTGTTTGGACTGGGAAGCATGCGACAGGCTTTACAAAACACCCCAACATGTAATGAATGACATTCAGTGATGGTCATTCATTAGACTTAACCTGAATGGATGGGTCCACTGCTGTCCGCGTGCATCTCCATCTTTGTCGTCGAACCACACCGCATTTCGGAGCGTATTAAACATTTGCACATTTTTTTCATGCGACTGACATGTGGTAATGATAAATAAAAGTGTAATAGCTGACAGTTTTATTTGCATCTTTGTTTAATTATTGTGATAGGGCCATGATTAACCGGTACGGCGTATCCCCAGTAGTTATTTTGACGGTACTCTGTACCGGACCTTACCAGCTTACTTTCACCCTGGGGTTAAACACAATGTGAGGGTGTTGTTAATTGGGATTTTGCACTATAACCCACTCTCTACTTCTCCATCCTACCCTTCCCTTCCTGTCTCTCTGCAGAGCTGGTCCAGACAGAGATGCACCACGTACGGACGCTGAGGATCATGTCTGAGGTGTACAGTAAGGGCCTGCAGAAGGAGTTGCAGCTGGAGGCCCTCACGGTGGAGCGGGTGTTCCCCATGCTGGACGAACTCCTGGACCTACACACAGACTTCTTCACCCACCTCCTGGAGCGCAAGAGGGAGTCTTCAATCGAGGGTCGGGATGACGGGAGCTTCCTCATCCACAAGATAGGGGACGTCCTTGTCTCACAGGTTAGCAGGGGGAGACTGTTTGTCGGCATGAGGGGTTTAGTGATCGTTGTGTAAATGTTGACTAGTAGACTAACCTGTAAGTTAATCTTCGATGGGTTGTCTGGTCTTCAGTTCTCAGGGCCCAATGCGGACCGCATGAAGAAAGTCTACGGGAAATTCTGCAGTCGCCACAACGAGGCGGTTAACTTTTATAAGGAGCTTCACACCAAAGACAAACGCTTCCAAGCCTTCATCAAGGTAACTAACTGCTCTTTGTTGTACATGGTTATACCCTCTACAACCACTGTGATTATTATTATTTGACCCTGCTGGTCATCTATAAAAATTTGATCATCTTGGCTGTGTTCTGTTATGATCTCCACCCGGCACAGCCAGAAGAGGACTGGCCACCCATCATAGCCTGGTTCATCTCTAGGTTTCTTCTGCTTGCTGTTTGCTTGCTTGCTGTTTGGGGTTTTAGGCTTGGTTTCTGTACAGCACTTTGTGAGATCAGCTGATGTAAGAAGGGCTTTATAAATACATTTGATTGATTATAAGCAGTATGAAAAACATAATTATATCCACCAGGTGGTGCCACTACACTGTTGTAATTTTATTGCATAAATCTGCAGTTGTTTGAAACAGAATATTCATATATCAATTGGATCTGTCTGTTTTTCAGAAAAAGATGAGCAGCACAATCGTCCGAAGACTAGGCATTCCAGAGTGTATCTTATTAGTGACACAGCGAATAACCAAGTACCCCGTGCTACTACAGAGGATACTGCATCACACCAAAGGTGAGGCCTGGTATTCTCTATTCCTTGAATGGCACTCGTACACTCCCTCTGTGATGTCTCTCCCTCTGTGTGTGCTGAAGTGACATGCGGGTCTTCTTTCCCTGATGCAGAGAATGAGGAAGACCATGACGATATAACCCAGGCTCTGAGACTGGTGAAGGAGATTCTAAATGCGGTGGACAACAAGGTGAATGAACACGACAAGAAGAAACGGTTGAAAGAAGTGTACAGCCGTACGGACAGCAAGTCCATTCAGAGGATGAAGAGCGGCCAGATGTTTGCACGGGAAGACCTGGTGAGAGGCAGGAGGCTGCTGCATGATGGACCACTGCAGCTCAAGAACTCTGCAGGCAGACTAAAGGGTACGGGGATCAGCCTTGTCTTATCTGTATCATTCGCCTTCTCTGTCTCTCGCTAGGTTTCTCTTTCTTTCTCATTCCCTCCTCTCTCCCTCTCCTTCTAGTTTTTTTTCACTCTTTCTGTCCTCATTCTCCCTCCCTCTCCCTCTCTTGCCCCTCCCTCTCCCTCTCTTGCCCCTCCCTCTCCCCCATTCTCTCTCCCTCTCTTGCCCCTCCCTCTCCCTCTCTTGCTCCTCCCTCTCCCCCATTCTCCCTCCCTCTCTTGCCCCTCCCTCTCCCTCTCTTGCCCCTCCCTCTCCCCCATTCTCCCTCCCTCTCCTCTCTTGCCCCTCCCTCTCCCCCATTCTCCCTCCCTCTCCTCTCTTGCCCCTCCCTCCCTCCCTCCTCCACTGATCCCGACTCTGTTATTTTCCTCAGATGTCCAGGCCATGCTGCTGTCTGACGTGTTTGTGTTCCTCCAGGAGAAAGACCAGAAATATGTCTTTGCCTCACTGGTATGTTATTTTTGTTTTTCCCAGCTCAATGTTTCATATGTACCACACTTTGTAGAGAACCGTGCCCACTTCATGTTACTTTACACCAAGTTTAGCTTTCTGTGCTGTTATAACACCAGTCCTTCAAGGTTTATCCAGCTCTATTAATATTGTGCCTCGCAAGGCCGTGACATTCTAGATGTACATTTTAATGAAGCAGTATATAAGCTTGGTTACACTCTTTGTATAATCTTATCTTGCAGTTTTTTACCATTCACTTACGTTTGGAGTTTTCATTCAGCTCCCCTTTCCTTGGGCTTTACATTGAATTTCCCTATAGTAGCTTCCATAGAAACTTCCCACTGGTCTATACATCCTTCAATAGAAATCTGGTCTATACACACTTCAATAGAAACCTGGTCTATACACACTTCAATAGAAACCTGGTCTATACACACTTCAATAGAAACCTGGTCTATACACCGTTCAATAGAAACCTGGTCTATACACACTTCAATAGAAACCTGGTCTATACACACTTCAATAGAAACCTGGTCTATACACACTTCAATAGAAACCTGGTCTATACACACTTCAATAGAAACCTGGTCTATACACACTTCAATAGAAACCTGGTCTATACACACTTCAATAGAAACCTGGTCTATACATCCTTCAATAGAAACCTGGTTAATACATCCTTTCTTCTCCATTCTCTCTCTCTCTCTCTCTCTCTCTCTCTCTCTCTCTCTCTCTCTCTCTCTCTCTCTCCTCTCACTCCATCTTCCCTTTTTCTTTCCCCTCCATCCCCGCTCTCCCGTCCCCCAGGATCAGCGGTCCACGGTGATCTCCCTGCAGAAGCTGATTGTGCGTGAGGTGGCTAACGAGGAGAGGGGTCTGTTCCTGATCACAGCGGGGATAGAGAAGCCAGAGATGGTTGAGGTGCTGGCCAGCACCAAGGAGGAACGCAACACCTGGATGCAGCTCATACAGGACGCCATGCACTCCATGTGAGCCAGTTAGACAGGAACACACATAGAAATATAATGACTAGAATGGGGAAAACCCATCAGACCACAGCAATTTGTTTATTATAAAAAATATCTGGAATTCTATATCAATGGGAACACACACATTGTGTACCCACAGATACACAAATATATACGCAGAAGATGTTTGTTTTATACTCCACATGCAGTGTAAATGGTTTGATTGATGGAGGATTCTGTGTGTTAACAGAGAGAAGGATGACGATGAGGGAATCCCCAGTGAGACTGAGGAAGACAAGAGACTGCTAGAGACCAAAGCACGGGAGATTAGAGGTAAAACCTGTTCTGTTTTTTTTTCATCAAATTCTGTATAACCTGATGGATATCCTCTGTCAGTGTTGTGTATGACAGGTATTAACCACAGTGTGTGTCTCTGTTCCTCTCAGAGCTGCTGAGGAAGAAGGATGAGCAGATCATGAGTCTATTGGAGGAGAAGGTGAAGGTGTTCAGGGACATGTGTGAGGGACCAGCAGAGGAGACCAGACCGACCCAGTCTATCAGGACCAAAATGCTGTTTAGAGCCACCCCAGATGACATCACCAAGGGAGAGCCCATCATGAAGGATGCCCTGAGGGAAGGTGACTCAGAGTGGACAGTCCTCTGGCAGAGACCAAACACAACACAGATGACCCTTTATTCAATCAGTGGTCACCTATTGAATTACCTGGACACATGGCCAACCAGTGATTTGCCCCTAAAGACACAGAGGACCAATCAGAAACAATCAGGAAATTACCCGAAAATACCCTTAATATAATATAATGTCGGTAGCAGCTGAAAGACCAAGGCAGAGAGATTACAGAATAGTGCCGAAAAGTCATTGTTTGCTAAAGCCAGAGTGATATATGGTTACTTGTCATAGTTATTTATATGAGCGTTTTCTCTCTGTAGACAGCGATAGAATCAATGCATAAAGCACACAAATGGATTGCTTGAACGCTGCAGGTTGAGTAATGAGCCAGATATTGATATTTCTTCTCATTTTCTCCTGGTTCCCTTAGAAACCCAGTTTATGGAGCCCTGTCCAGGTTTCTTCAGCTACCTAGAGTAGTGTGTGTAGTCGTTACTGAAATCATACAGGATGCTGTGTGTACATGTAGCCAGTTAAGGGTCACAAGACCTGGCAAATAGTCATAAAAAACAACACACAACTGTGAATGATTTTATGTCATGTTACGGCATGAATACAGAACTAGAGTGCAGGTCCTATCCTTATGTGTGTAATGTGTGTGTGTTTCAGTGGAGACTCTCCATGTGCTGGTGAATGGAAGTCTGGGCGGGGCTGTGGGGCAGCAGGTGTCCAGTACCCAAGATGCATCAGGGGGCAGTGTGGGGCCAGTGTGTCTGCCTCGCCGCGCTGAGACCTTCGGTGGCTTTGACAGCCACCAGATGAACATCTCCAAAAGTAAGGTCACATCACTCACTCCTACTCCCTCTCCCTATGTACCTTGACTGCCTGTCATACTGTAGCTGAGCTGTGGGATAAAGGTCTCTTTTTATTCCAGACGGAGAGAAAGAAGAGGGGGATGACTCATTAGACCTTCGGAGGACTGAGTCAGACGGTGTGTTAAAGAAGGTAATTACAGTAACTGTACAACTCAGAGGTCTATGTGTGTGAGTCACAGCAAATTAATGAAAGGAACAGAGGAATGCTTGAAGACCAGCTTAGACACACACACACACACACACACACACACACACACACACACACACACACACACACACACACACACACACACACACACACACACACACACACACACACACACACACACACACACACACACACACACACACACACACACACACACACTTTGTTCATTAACTCCTGGCTATTCTTTATAACTATTATTTCCTAACCAATGCCATCAGGAAGGATTTAAACTTGTATGTGTCTCAGTAGGCCTGGTCCGCTCCCCCATCACCACCACTGACATTAACAGACAGACATTATCCCAGCCCGAGGCCCTGGGCTGGCTGAGCTGAGCTGGTCCATATTAATAAGGCTCCATTAGGCTAGGTGATGCCCCCGGGCTGGGCTGAAATGTGTGGGAGCAGTCCTGTGCTTTTAATGCCTACAATCTCCTCTGCTCAGGCCTCCCCGCCAGGCAGGTGGGATCAATCTCTTCCTTTGAGGGGGTGATTAACGTGACCCCTCGCTTCAGCAGCTCTGTTAATATCTCAGTAACTAACTGCAGCTGTACTTGTCTTCTTCCACAGGGGGGCAACAACAACCTACTGCTACTGCTCAAGAGGAACAGTGAGGTAGGTCTGACTCCAACGCTATGTTACACTATCAGCATACTGTACATCCCTGACTGACTGGCTGGCTGACTGACTGGCTGACTGGCTGCGTGAGAGAGGCATCACTACCTGTTCCCACAGACGGGCCTCTAGTTGCCGCTGTACTGTATTATGTTATTTCATAGGAAGTATTTTATTGTGTGTATGTTCCTACTGTGTAACCACACACAGGTACATGTTTATGATCTCTCTTCTCGTCTTATAATGTAGCAGGTCCTCCAGAGTGTCACACACCTCCATGACCTCCTCAGCACACTACAGGTATATCCACTTCTCCTCTCTTTCATGCAATGTTCTCCTCGCTTCTTCACGTTTCCGCTCCTCTTTTATTAGATAAATCACGCAGAGCTGTTAAAAACCACACTGACATACAAAAACTGCCCATTAGTATGCATGTCAATACAACTTCATGTGTTTATAACCATTGTTACTGTCCTCCTACAGGCAGTGGTGGTGCAGCAGGACACCTTCATCGAGGACCAGCGTCATGCTCTGGCCGAGCGGCCAGCCTCGCGCCACTCCTCCACCTCCTCCCTGTCCTCCTCCTCCTCGCGGCCCAACTCCCTGATCGAGCAGGAGAAACAGCGCAGCCTGGAGAAGCAGAGGCAGGAGGTGGCCAACCTGCAGCGGCAGCAGGTGGCCCACGCTGATGAGAGGAGGAGGAGGGAGAGGGAGTGGGAGGTGAGGGAGTCGGGGCTGGGCGACAGGGAGGTGCAGGTGAAGGAGCAGGAGGAGGAGACAGTGAAGAGGCGTAGGCAGATGGAGGAGGAGAGGAAGGAGCTTCTAAGGAGGAAGGAGGAGTATCAGAGGGATCTGGAGAGGCTGAGGGACGCCCAGAGGAAGCTGGACAGAGACAAGGAGACGCTGCAGCGGGAGGCTGAGATGGTGGAGCAGATGAAGAAAGCCGAGGTGAGCTGGATCGGCCAACACGGTTCTCAAAGAGGGCTACTGCTCACTGGTCTCTCTGTCTGTTACCTTACATTACAGAAATCAAATAACTATTATTTAACAAAATGTAACCACAATGGACTGACTACACATGGGCCATGTAATGATGGCCTTTAAATAACCCTTTACCTACCACTTACCATAATCTGGGCTCAAGCCTGAGCTTCTAATCCTAAAACTAGCTCAACCTTGAATCCTAGACATAATCTCTTCCTTCAAAAGTCAGATTCCATCATTAATATGCTGTGAGGCTTAAGTGCCTACTTGTTGTTGTTTGGTTTGATCTGTAGGCAGAGCAGGCACACAGGACCCAGCGGACGCCCTCCACCACCTCAGAGGAGTCCATGAAGTTTCAGAGCTCCACCTCTCTGGATAAAGAGCCTGGAGGAGGGGAGGCAGAGCTGTCTTCCTCCCCCGCCACCAAAGACCCCTTCCTGAGGATGGGCTCCAAGAGGAAAGGGAAGAACCTGAACCCCTTCTCCTCCTCTTCCTCTTCCTCCAACGCCAGCTCCAAGGCCCAGAGCAGCACAGAGGGCCAGAACCAAATCCCTAACCGCCTGATGCAGCTGGCCAAGACCAAGGACAAGGACAAGAAGGAGAAGAAGAAGAAGAAAGGGAAGGGGCAGCAATCACAGCCAGGTACCAGTAGCACCAGCCAGGTACCAGTAGCACCAGCCAGCTACCAGTAGCACCAGCCAGGTACCAGTAGCACCAGCCAGCTACCAGTAGCACCAGCCAGGTACCAGTAGCACCAGCCAGGTACCAGTAGCACCAGCTAGGTACCAGTAGCACCAGCTAGGTACCAGTAGCACCAGCCAGGTACCAGTAGCACCAGCCAGGTACCAGTAGCACTAGCCAGCTACCAGTAGCACCAGCTAGGTACCAGTAGCACCACACATCTTTGTAAGGAAAAGAGAGCCATGGGAAAAGTTGAGTTACCTGTGCTACGCGCTATACACTGAGTGTACAAAACATTATGAACACCTGCTCTTTTCATGACATAGACTGACCAGGTGAAAACTATGATCCTTTATTGATGTCACTTGTTAAATCCACTTCAATCAGTGTAGATGAAGGGGAGGAGACAGGTTAAAGAAGGATTTGTAAGCCTTGAGACAATTGAGATATGGATTATGTGTGTGACATTGTGCCTTTCAGAGGGTGAATGGGCAAGACAAAAGATTTAAGTGCCATTGAACAGGGTATGGTAGTTGGTGCCAGGCGCTTCGATTTGTGTCAAGAGCTGCAATGCTACTGGGTTTTTGACAGTCACAACAGTTTTCTGCGTGTATCAAGAATGGTCCACCACCCAAAGGACATCCAGCCAACTTGACACAACTGTAGAAAGCATTGGAGTCAACATGGGCCAGCATCCCTGTGGAACGCTTTTTACACCTTGTGGAATCCATGCCCCGACAAATTGAGGCTGTTCTGATGGCGAAAGGGGGGAAAGGTTCCTAATGTTTGGTATACTCGGTGTATAAGGGATGTTGTTACAGTCTAACTAAAGTCTATGTCCGTCTTTCTTCTCCACAGATCCCGGGAACACTGGGGTCACAGAGCCTCAGTGTGACGGAAAGATCTTCTTCTGTTGATCCCGCTGTCATCCACTATCCCACAATGTCCCACACTCACTGCATCAACTGACTGCCAGACCATGTAGTAGTGTGACCAGATAGACATGCACCCCATTGACATACTGTACCCTACCCACTGACCTGGACCTGGAGGGGTCGACCATGGCCATGGACAGGATGTACAGCTTGAGCACTTCCTGTGAACTTATTACGGAACCATGCAGACACTTCGCGCTTAGTTGCCACTGAATTGTCAAGGTGTAACTTTTAGATGAAGATAATTTGGGTTTGATTCTGTGGTGAAGCTGCAAGTCTGCTGTGGCATGGATTGGATTGGTATGCATGGGTTGGTTACTTTGGAGTTTGATAGTGTTCAGATATGATTTGGACAGTTTCAGGAATTTTACCATGGCTAGAAGAAGATTTAGCATTCATGAAGTATACAGTAGCTGACATTCATTTTCTATGTGAAGGGAAGACTTAACAGAGCGGGTGTCGTAGGGGAGTGACTGTTGTAGAATATGCTGCATTTCACAAATTTAAGTATACCCAAATAGCCAATATGACAAAAGAGAGCATACAGTACACCCTATTCAACAATTCCAGTTGAGTGAGTAAAGCTTATGCAATAGTGTTTATTGTCATACTTCTAAAGGTATTGCTTAACACTGGGCCCCATAATGCTTTGTTCCCGTCTGTAAGGAACTACAGCCTCATTTCTCCCATCAGCACAACATCAGTTGTAAAGAAAGGCAACTCAAGGTTAGAGAAGACATGACTAACCACAGAGTTTGAGTTATAAGAAGAGGATGAATGAGTCTGGGAGAAACGGAAAACAAGACCAGCCAAAGAAAGAGAAAGAATAGCTTGTAATGGAGGAGAGAAAGTAGAGAAAAGAAAGAGAGAGAGATGAGTGACGAAGAGGAAGAGCTGAAGAAAGAGTATGTAAGGAAGCGAAACTCAAAGACATAGTGGCTGACTTGCTTTTGTCGCTATTGTCCACTTTGCAATTGAATATAATGATGATAACCTGTTAGACGTTACGGTTCCAGCTGATTGAATGGGTAGAAGAAACATTTAGACATTACGGTTCCAGCTGATTGAATGGGTAGAAGAAACATTTAGACATTACGGTTCCAGCTGATTGAATGGGTAGAAGAAACATTTAGACATTACGTTTCCAGCTGATTGAATGGGTAGAAGAAACATTTAGACATTACGGTTCCAGCTGATTGAATGGGTAGAAGAAACATTTAGACATTACGGCTCCAGCTGACTGAATGGGTAGAAGAAACATTTAGACATGACGGTTCCAGCTGACTGAATGGGTAGAAGAAACATTTAGACATTACGGTTCCATCTGACTGAATGGGTAGAAGAAACATTAGAGGTGTTTCTATTCCTCCACTGCACACTTGAGTTTGAATTTGTGAACCATTTTATTTGTAAATCACTGCAATGCAATACTGGCATAGGGTTTGAAGGTGATGATAATATTCACTCTGTTACAAGTGGCAAGACTTCCTGCTTTACAATGAGTGACAATCATTCAATGTACACAGACTAAATCGAAATCAAGACTGATTAAGGGATATCTATCTCACAAGAATGGATTTACAGAAACAAAAATTATGATACAATTTTTGGGTAATATTTTAATGCTGATATTGGAATAGATGAATCTAGCCCTGACCAACCATTCCCATTGGAATTACACTGATACTGTATATCTGCCTGCAGGACAGGCTGTTCGTCTATTAGTCAAACCAAACCAAACCTTTCCTCTGGACAAAACCCCATGTTTCCTATTTTCCCTGCAGTCTGCTCTAGTATTGGTAGCCTGTGGTACCATAAGCTCTCTTGTGCCTCTCAAATAGTCCAGAATAATTCCTGTCCCTGTATTTTCTTCATTGATATTTTTCCGTCCCCGGTCCAGTCTGGGGTTTTGATCCATATAACCAGTGGTTCATAATGTGTCATATTTCACTTTTCTCCTTTCTCTTTAGTGCTGATGAGCAGAATTTAAAATGAAAGCACAGCAAAGTCCTCTTCTGACTCTGTAAAACTGAAATATGGTGCTAATCATCAGTCACATAGGCTGTGTTTACACCCGATTCTGATCTTTTTATCACTAATTGGTCTTTTGACTAATCAGATCAGCTCTAAAAATATATATATATGGTCTGATTGGTAAAACTACAAATTAGTGGAAAAAATATCAGAATTAGGTTGCCTGTGTAAATGCAGCCTAACTGCTCTGCTTCTTGTCTGCGTTGGTTTATCTTGTTTTGACCATCAGATGGCGCTGTGGCAATCTTCATAATTCACCACTACTATCTACTTTGTTGGATTTGTCATCTTGATATTTCACAACAATTCCCCCTGGTCATATATATTTGTAAAGTGAATCACCACGTTAACATAGTGCGTTATGGCCTTGTTTAGTGATTTTAGAAAAGTGAAAGCATAGGGAGGGATCATTGGCATTTTGATTGATTGGTTCATTCACATTTACTGACTTGCCTTAATAGACATATTCCGCTTTTGACAGGTGTGAACGTTCTTAGACCCTACCCTTTATCACTTGATATTCTTCTGGGAATATCTGCTAATCATCCCTTCAACAACAACCGTCATGGCCGTCTACAGTATAGATGCTGAGCAGTGCTACAGTAGCTCTGAAATGTTGTACATGATGCATTGTGGCAGAGATAGGGGAGACCATTATGCTCAAATTGAAATGCACTAGAATATTAGCCAGCATCTGTGAGGAGTTGGAGTGGGTTTTACAGTTATACTGTATGCCAGTGCTTTTAAAGTAATTTGTTGTTTGTACTAAAAAGGTACAATTTGTATTTCTTGCAGAATTTCATGTAAAAATACAAAATAAAAGGGCAAAGCAACCATTATGTAAATATGTGTCATGTACAAATTTAACTTTTAAAGTATTGTTTGTGGATTTTTGGATCGATTTAAGCTTTTTATAATGAGGCTTTATTTATCAGTGTCCTCCCTGTTTTGGAGGTATAAAATGTAAATTCATTTTTCTCTTAATAAATAACTATTATTGTTTGTCAACTGAGATTTGTGTCTGTGTCTATTTTCTCCCCCTGTCTTTGTGTGTTAATTGTGTGTTCTATAATGGGATGGCTTTGGTGTGCCTCTAGGCCACATAATGGCCAGTCAAGCAGGACAACTGCACGGATCGTGTTTCACAGTTTTTGGGTGAATGTTGGCCTTAATTGACTGTCTGATGCCAGCTGCACAGAGGGTATGTTTGATTTAACCACCCGTTACTCTCTTTCTCTCTCTCTGTCTCTATGATCCTGTGCTGTCTAGTTTGACGAGGTACCTGGCGAAACTGCCATTCCTCTGCAGGGGACGTTGTCTTTCTTTACGCTTGTGTGTTCCACTCCATGGACAGGATAGAAATGTACTTGTCTTTTTCATCCACCTCACTGGCAGCTCTGTAGGCTGAGAGTGGCTTCAGGAGGAATTCTGTGGTAGAGGGTGTGGCGGAGTCCACTTCTGGATGTGAATAGCCCTGCCTTTGTCAGTGACAATAAATGACCCTGCCCAGCTGGCCTGCACCGCACTGCACTGCGCCGAGGAGGAACACAGGACTTCAAGGTACGAGGATGGGAAGATAAACTGTCTAATCAGATCCAGTCAATCTATCAGTTTTTACTAACACATTATACTCTATTTCTGCTTTCTATTATTTTGTCCCAGATGAGTATCCATATTTGACTTTGAACGTTTTTTGGGATACGAACAGCTTTATTAAGCCGTGATGAGCATTCTCGAGCAGCTGCTGTGAAATGCCGCACTTTCAGGTCCAGATCTATATAATTCCCAAAGCTCCAGCCTACAAGATGTCTGCCATTATAACTTCACCTAAGCACATATTCATCTTTGCTAGTATGACCTTTTCAAAGTGCTTCCAAATCCCCCTGGCCCTCCCTCCCTCAACTGCAGTGGAAGAATGACTGGGCAACCTGTCACACCGTTAGAATGTGAGCAGAACAGCAGAGATTTGGCTTGTAAAGGATGATATTATCATGCATTGCTCACTGTCAGTAGTGACCTTTATCTAGCTCCTGGTGCCAATTTGTGCGTAACGTGAAAGAGCCATTCTAGACTGCTCCATCTGGGGGGAGAAAAGAAAAAGGAACAAACAAAAGAAACCTGAGTCTTTATTGTGTTCCGTGTTGACGGGCATATAAATACTGTCGGTATGTTCGCTAGAACAATAGTGGCAGACTGGTGTTGTGCTCCGATATGGGCATGAGTCATTATTCTCCTTTTACATATTATACTACAAACATCAATGATCTGCTCACCGTGGTAGTCAACTTACAGTATGTTATGGCAACCTATCTGCCTCAGTTGAGTACTGAAACCTGTGTATATATAACATGGGAAACACCTTGATACCAGATGAAGAATATACTGATATACTGATTTTAGAGAAAGTAGAGGCATCAAAGAAACATAATACATATTAAGATGCATTAAAGAGACCAGCCTGTATGGTAGTGAGCTATTTCAATATGATAATAACTTTAATGAGATAGGCGGTCATCTCAGATGGATGGCTGACTGATGTCTTTGTTTTACAATGAAAGCTGTATAACTTGCCAGCCTGGGTTTATACAAGCCAGTACCTCGTAAATCTCACAGGTGTCACGTTCTTTTGTTCATTCCATATATATCACATTGGAAGCAGGACAGTGCAGTGCCTCCCTGTCTCTCCCATTCCCCCACACAACACGCAGGCAGCACCCTATGGGTTATTATTGAACTCAATCACTGTCTGATGGAAATGGGAGGCAGAGGGTCTGAAGCCATTTCCATCCATCTCTGGGCCTCCTCTCCCCGGGGGCAGCGGTGATGAGGCTAGGGTTCATAATTTACCCCCTCAGCGGCTCCCACCATCGGCAAATCATATTTCACCTAGACTCTTAAAGGTTCAGAACTAAATTGATTCCGCTCTGCAGCTCTTTCTCTCTCCTTCTCTTCTTGTTTTTCTCCCTCCCTCTGTTCCTCTCTCCGCCTTCACCTTTCAATCTCTATTTCTGCTCATTTGTTCTCTATACCTGATCTGCAGAATATATATATATATATTTTTGCCTTTTCCATTAATCATAAATGATGGCATTAGGCCTATATTGATCCCGTTGGAGTGGCAGAGAGAGAAGGGATAATAATGCTCATCCAGAACTTCTGCTTCTTTTTCAGGCTGTTAAATGAACATGTCTTTCTTCTGAACCAGACCTCATTTTTTGTAAGGTACATGCACTTCAAAAGCACTTTTCCTCCCTGCCCATTATTATTTCTATGGCCTCCCACTGTGCTGTAGCAGTCAGGCAGTAAGGCAGACACACAGCTTGGCATGTGAGCACATCCTTGGTGTGACATGTGAGGGGTTTGGTCATCATTGTCATGTTTTGTCTTAGATTGTCTTGTCATTTTGCTTGTCCCTCTGTTCATTTTCCCCCTGCTGGTCTTTTTAGGTTCGTTCCCCTTTTTCTCTCTCCCTTCCTCTCTCTCTTCTCTCTATCGTTCCGTTCCTGCTCCCAGCTGTTCCTATTCCCCTAATCAATCATTTAGTCTTCCCACACCTGTTCCCTATCTTTTTCCCTGATTAGAGTCCCTATTTCTCCCCTTGTTTTCCGTTTCTGCCCTGTCGGATCCTTGTCTATTGTTCACCGTGCTGTGTCTGTGTATCGCCCTGTCGTGTCGTGTTTCCCTCAGATGCTGCGTGGTGAGCAGGTGTCTGAGTCTGCTACGTTCAAGTGCCTTCCCGAGGCAACCTGCAGTTCTTGATCGAGTCTCCAGTCTGTTCTCGTCATTACGAGTGGAATTATGCCTTATGATTGTAAATTTACTTTACTGGATTAAAGACTCTGTTTTCGCCAAGTCGCTTTTGGGTCCTCATTCACCTGCATAACAGAAGGATCCGACCAAAGAATGGACCCAGCGACTACAGACGCTCGTAACACTGCCGTCGAGATCCAAGGAGCCATGCTCGGCAGACACGAGCAGGAATTGTCTGCTGCTCGCCATGCCGTGGAGAACCTGGCCGCTCAGGTTTCCGACCTCTCTGGACAGTTCCAGAGTCTTCGTCTCGTGCCACCTGTTACTTCCTGGCCTGCCGAGCCTCCGGAACCTAGGGTTAATAACCCACCTTGCTACTCCGGGCAGCCCACGGAGTGCCGCTCCTTTCTCACCCAGTGTGATATTGTGTTCTCTCTCCAACCCAACACATACTCTAGCGAGAGAGCTCGGGTTGCTTACGTCATTTCACTCCTTACTGGCCGGGCTCGAGAGTGGGGCACAGCTATCTGGGAGGCAAGGGCTGATTGTTCAAACAATTACCTGAACTTTAAAGAGGAGATGATTCGGGTTTTTGACCGTTCAGTTTTTGGTAGGGAGGCTTCTAGGGCCCTGGCTTCCCTATGCCAAGGTGATCGATCCATAACGGATTACTCTATAGAGTTTCGCACTCTTGCTGCCTCTAGTGACTGGGAACGAGCCGGCGCTGCTCGCTCGTTTTCTGGAGGGACTCCACGCAGTGGTTAAGGATGAGATTCTCTCTCGGGAGGTTCCTTCCAGTGTGGACTCTTTGATTGCTCTCGCCATCCGCATAGAACGACGGGTAGATCTTCGTCACCAAGCTCGTGGAAGAGAGCTCGCGTCAACGGTGTTTCCCTGCTCCGCATCGCAACCATCTCCCTCCTCTGGCTCAGAGACTGAGCCCATGCAGCTGGGAGGTATTCGCATCTCGACTAAGGAGAGGGAACGGAGGATCACCAACCGCCTGTGCCTCTATTGCGGATTTGATGGACATTTTGTCAATTCATGTCCAGTAAAAGGCCAGAGCTCATCAGTAAGCGGAGGGCTACTGGTGAGCGCTACTACTCAGGTCTCTTCATCTAGATCCTGTACTACTATGTCGGTCCATCTACGCTGGACCGGTTCGGGTGCTACATGCAGTGCCTTGATTGACTCTGGGGCTGAGGGTTGTTTCATGGACGAAGCATGGGCTCGGAAACATGACATTCCTTTCAGACAGTTAGACAAGCCTACGCCCATGTTTGCCTTAGATGGTAGTCATCTTCCCAGTATCAGATTTGAGACACTACCTTTAACTCTCACAGTATCTGGTAACCACAGTGAGACTATTTCTTTTTTGATTTTTCGTTCACCTTTTACACCTGTTGTTTTGGGTCATCCCTGGCTAGTATGTCATAATCCTTCTATTAATTGGTCTAGTAATTCTATCCTATCCTGGAACGTTTCTTGTCATGTGAAGTGTTTAATGTCTGCCATCCCTCCCATTTCTTCTGTCCCCACTTCTCAGGAGGAACCTGGCGATTTGACAGGAGTGCCGGAGGAATATCATGATCTGCGCACGGTCTTCAGTCGGTCCCGAGCCAACTCCCTTCCTCCTCACCGGTCGTATGATTGTAGTATTGATCTCCTTCCGGGGACCACTCCTCCTCGGGGTAGACTATACTCTCTGTCGGCTCCCGAACGTAAGGCTCTCGAGGATTATTTATCTGTGTCTCTTGACGCCGGTACCATAGTGCCTTCTTCCTCTCCGGCCGGGGCGGGGTTCTTTTTGTTAAGAAAAAGGACGGTACTCTGCGCCCCTGCGTGGATTATCGAGGGCTGAATGACATAACGGTTAAGAATCGTTATCCGCTTCCCCTTATGTCATCAGCCTTCGAGATTCTGCAGGGAGCCAGGTGCTTTACTAAGTTGGACCTTCGTAACGCTTACCATCTCGTGCGCATCAGAGAGGGGGACGAGTGGAAAACGGCGTTTAACACTCCGTTAGGGCATTTTGAGTACCGGTTTCTGCCGTTTGGTCTCGCCAATGCGCCAGCTGTTTTTCAGGCATTAGTTAATGATGTTCTGAGAGACATGCTGAACATCTTTGTTTTTGTCTATCTTGACGATATCCTGATTTTTTCACCGTCACTCGAGATTCATGTTCAGCACGTTCGACGTGTTCTACAGCGCCTTTTAGAGAATTGTCTCTACGTGAAGGCTGAGAAGTGCTCTTTTCATGTCTCCTCCGTTACTTTTCTCGGTTCCGTTATTTCCGCTGAAGGCATTCAGATGGATTCCGCTAAGGTCCAAGCTGTCAGTGATTGGCCCGTTCCAAGGTCACGTGTCGAGTTGCAGCGCTTTTTAGGTTTCGCTAATTTCTATCGGCGTTTCATTCGTAATTTCGGTCAAGTTGCTGCCCCTCTCACAGCTCTTACTTCTGTCAAGACGTGTTTTAAGTGGTCCGGTTCCGCCCAGGGAGCTTTTGATCTTCTAAAAGAACGTTTTACGTCCGCTCCTATCCTCGTTACTCCTGACGTCACTAGACAATTCATTGTCGAGGTTGACGCTTCAGAGGTAGGCGTGGGAGCCATTCTATCCCAGCGCTTCCAGTCTGACGATAAGGTTCATCCTTGCGCTTATTTTTCTCATCGCCTGTCGCCATCTGAACGCAACTATGATGTGGGTAACCGCGAACTGCTCGCCATCCGCTTAGCCCTAGGCGAATGGCGACAGTGGTTGGAGGGCGACCGTTCCTTTTGTCGTTTGGACAGACCATAAGAACCTTGAGTACATCCGTTCTGCCAAACGACTTAATGCCCGTCAAGCTCGTTGGGCGTTGTTTTTCGCTCGTTTCGAGTTTGTGATTTCTTACCGTCCGGGTAGCAAAAACACCAAGCCTGATGCCTTATCCCGTCTGTTTAGTTCTTCTGTGGCTTCTACTGATCCCGAGGGGATTCTTCCTTATGGGCGTGTTGTCGGGTTGACAGTCTGGGGAATTGAAAGACAGGTTAAGCAAGCACTCACGCACACTGCGTCGCCGCGCGCTTGTCCTAGTAACCTCCTTTTCGTTCCTGTTTCCACTCGTCTGGCTGTTCTTCAGTGGGCTCACTCTGCCAAGTTAGCTGGTCATCCCGGTGTTCGAGGCACTCTTGCGTCTATTCGCCAGCGCTTTTGGTGGCCGACTCAGGAGCGTGACACGCGCCGTTTCGTGGCTGCTTGTTCGGACTGCGCGCAGACTAAGTCGGGTAACTCTCCTCCTGCCGGTCGTCTCAGACCGCTCCCCATTCCTTCTCGACCATGGTCTCACATCGCCCTAGACTTCATTACCGGTCTGCCGTTGTCTGCGGGGAAGACTGTGATTCTTACGGTTGTCGATAGGTTCTCTAAGGCGGCACATTTCATTCCCCTCGCTAAACTTCCTTCCGCTAAGGAGACGGCACAAATCATCATCGAGAATGTGTTCAGAATTCATGGCCTCCCGTTAGACGCCGTTTCAGACAGAGGCCCGCAATTCACGTCACAGTTTTGGAGGGAGTTCTGTCGTTTGATTGGTGCGTCCGTCAGTCTCTCTTCCGGGTTTCATCCCCAGTCTAACGGTCAAGCAGAGAGGGCCAATCAGACGATTGGTCGCATACTACGCAGCCTTTCTTTCAGAAACCCTGCGTCTTGGGCAGAACAGCTCCCCTGGGCAGAATACGCTCACAACTCGCTTCCTTCGTCTGCTACCGGGTTATCTCCGTTTCAGAGTAGTCTGGGTTACCAGCCTCCTCTGTTCTCATCCCAGCTTGCCGAGTCCAGCGTTCCCTCCGCTCAAGCGTTTGTCCAACGTTGTGAGCGCACCTGGAGGAGGGTGAGGTCTGCACTTTGCCGTTACAGGGCACAGACTGTGAGAGCCGCCAATAAACGTAGGATTAAGAGTCCAAGGTATTGTTGCGGCCAGAGAGTGTGGCTTTCCACTCGCAACCTTCCTCTTACGACAGCTTCTCGTAAGTTGACTCCGCGGTTCATTGGTCCGTTCCGTGTCTCCCAGGTCGTCAATCCTGTCGCTGTGCGACTGCTTCTTCCGCGACATCTTCGTCGCGTCCATCCTGTCTTCCATGTCTCCTGTGTCAAGCCCTTTCTTCGCACCCCCGTTCGTCTTCCCTCCCCCTCCCGTCCTTGTCGAGCGCACCTATTTACAAGGTACGTAGGATCATGGACATGCGTTCTCGGGGACGGGGTCACCAATACTTAGTGGATTGGGAGGGTTACGGTCCTGAGGAGAGGAGTTGGGTTCCGTCTCGGGACGTGCTGGACCGTTCACTTATTGATTTCCTCCGTTGCCGCCAGGATTCCTCCTCGAGTGCGCCAGGAGGCGCTCGGTGAGTGGGGGGGTACTGTCATGTTTTGTCTTAGATTGTCTTGTCATTTTGCTTGTCCCTCTGTTCATTTTCCCCCTGCTGGTCTTTTTAGGTTCGTTCCCCTTTTTCTCTCTCCCTTCCTCTCTCTCTTCTCTCTATCGTTCCGTTCCTGCTCCCAGCTGTTCCTATTCCCCTAATCAATCATTTAGTCTTCCCACACCTGTTCCCTATCTTTTTCCCTGATTAGAGTCCCTATTTCTCCCCTTGTTTTCCGTTTCTGCCCTGTCGGATCCTTGTCTATTGTTCACCGTGCTGTGTCTGTGTATCGCCCTGTCGTGTCGTGTTTCCCTCAGATGCTGCGTGGTGAGCAGGTGTCTGAGTCTGCTACGTTCAAGTGCCTTCCCTAGGCAACCTGCAGTTCTTGATCGAGTCTCCAGTCTGTTCTCGTCATTACGAGTGGAATTATGCCTTATGATTGTAAATTTACTTTACTGGATTAAAGACTCTGTTTTCGCCAAGTCGCTTTTGGGTCCTCATTCACCTGCATAACAATCATCTTCTGTGCTCCAGCAGATGTTGCCCTTCTCTGCATGCTCTGTAATTTTGCTGTGTTTTCCCCAAAGACCGTCTTCTACTCACCAGCCCACCACAACCAGGCTCTCCCCCAACTCTCCTCCAACATCCCCTAGCTCTGTGGGGGGGGGGGGACGTGAGGGTGGAGGATTATGCAAGATGCACACACACAGGCCACAATAGAATCTATGGGTTGTAGCCGCAGCTGACGGAATTCAATTGTTTTCGCTCCATTACGGCTGTCAACAAGGGTATTTTAATGTGCCGGTTCACTGGGAGCTTAGCGCTCGCTCTGCCATTGGCGCTGGACTAGCGGGGGCTTTGGAAGCTTCTGGGATTGTGTGTGCATTCATTAGCACTAGGCTGACCAGGCACTGCAGCCAGCTACTGGTGAGCAAGCAGGACATTTCAATCGCTGGGGCACAACAATAGATCAAAGGGCCTGCCAGGCCAGTTGAAAATGTGAGAGTCCATTGGGCTCCTGGTGAACATGCTCTTTGAGAGAGAGAGGATGAGTTCATCGGTATGTCGATCAGGGGTTCCAGGCTCCACCATGTTTCTGATGGAGCGTTGTTCTGCTCTGTCCTGAACAGACCAGACGGACTGCTCATTGATCTGACTGGGCCTTCTGGGGGAGCTGCACTATGCAGCCCACTGGGTGTCGTCTGACCAATTACCACAGCCCTCTGTGTCTGTATGTAAATACAGTATTTTGAGGAAGTGCAGCATGTTGTGTCGGTTGGCCTGTCTGTATGTTCTGTTGATGGGTTTTAAAAAAGAAAAGGATTAATGGGTGTGTTTTGTGCTGGCATTAGCTTGAGTAATGGGTTTCTGGTCAAATGCAGATGTATACAAACCCCTGGAACGCTACATCCAGAGTAGCGAATGCCACAGTCCATGGTCTGGGTACACAAACAACTGTAGTCAGCTTTTTCACCCCCAATCACAGGGCAAGCAGCTGTAGGGCCTTGTTTGTGATCTAATTACTACACTTATCCAGAGCGACTTACAGTAGTGCATGCATACATTTTTATACTGGTTCCCTGTGGGAATCAAACCCACAACCCTGGTGTTGCAAGTGCCATACTCTACCAAATCAGCTACATGGGACAACAATTAAGTATTGGATTCTGTCTTCAAATATACTTATTCTATACTTATTCATGTCACCATTATAGAACATTGATTACTTTGCATATATAAGACATTTACAGTATATGTTATTGGTAAATTAAGGGTGAATACAAACCTTGTGTAAGGAAAATTACTGTGTGAGACTAGGGGAAGTACAGAAAGTTAAATAGCTGTGCAAACATGTCATTGAAGAATATGAATATTTCTAAGAAAGGAGGCGAATGTCACACCCTGACCATAAGGAGCTTTTTATGTTTCTATATTTGGTTTGGTCAGGGTGTGATTTGGGTGGGCATTCTATGTTCTTTATTTATAGGTTTTGTGTTTATATGGTTCTCAATCAGGGACAGCTGTCTATCGTTGTCTCTGATTGGGAATCATACTTAGGCAGCCTGTTTTGCCACCTTAGGTTGTGGGATGTTTTTTTTCTTTTTAAAGCTCTGTGTAGCCTTCAGAAAGTGACGGTCGTCGTCGTTTTGCTTCGTGTTCAGTTGTAAATAAAGTATGAACACTTACCACGCTGCACCTTGGTCCGACTACTCTTCCGACGAGCGTTACAGCGAAGAGTAACAGTCTAGTCTCAGTTCCTGAAGGTAGGCCAGATGCTGTAGAACTAGGATAAGGATGGGTGTGGAACTCAACTCAATAAGGTCAACATTTGAAGAGAGAAGAAACCTTTTGGAGGGGGGCCAGAGGACTTAGGCAGGGCCATGACAATACCAGTAAGAAGACAGACTGAGTTTCTGCCTAGCAACAGAGAAGGATTGTTTATCTTAGGTATGAGTATTTGCTTCTGTGACTTGTATGTTGTGCTTGCAGCTGAGGCCCCCATTGGGTTGAAACTTGGTTTGAGCTTTCAGAGAGTTTTTACTCTGTCTGTTCAGAACCTAACATGATAAAAAATATTTATCTCCACCAGTTTGTAGATGTACCTCAGTGGTCATCAAACGTCAAAATCACTTTCTGAGTCAAAATGTATGTCGCTCTTCCGCTCAGATTTTATTTTACATGACTTTAAAAACATATGCGTATGCAATATTAACATTTAAGTAATTTAGCAGACACTTCTCCAGAGCAACTTACAGGATAAATTAGGGTTAAGTGCTTTGCTCAAGGGCACACAAAACAGATTTGTTTCACCAAGTCGCTTCAGGGATTCAAACCACCAAACCACCTTTCGGTTGCTGGACCAATGAGCTTAACCGCGAGGCTACCTGCCACCCGGCTGACCTATTAAAAACAGTACTGTAGCAATGAGGTTTGTACAGTAGGCTATAGGCCCAATACATTCAATTACCCTGCCAACGCATTCTTCGGGACATTTAGAAATATACAGTACCTGTCAAACATTTGGACACAGCTACTCATTCAAGGGTTTTTCTTAATTTTTTACTATTTTCCACATTGTACAATAATAGTGAAGACATCAACTATGAAATAACACATGTAGCAACCAAAAGAGTGTTAAACAACTCTATATATTTTAGATTCTTCAACGTAGCCACCCAACAAAAGAGAAAGACAAAGGAAAACATAAAACAACAATGCAAAAAAACAAAGGACAACATGAATCATAACATCAAGGCCAACTGAATATGTTTGAGTGCATGTATTGCACTATTTAACTCTGGGTCTGCCTTTCCTGTGGCGGTCCTCATGAGAGCCAGTTTCATCATAGCACTTGATGGTTTTTGCAACTGCACTTGAAGAAACTTTCAAAGTTGAAATTTTCCACATTGACTGACCTTTGTCTTAATGTAATAATGGACTGTTGTTTGAGCTGTTCTTGCCATAATATGGACTTGGTCTTTTACCATAAGGTTATGTTCTGTATAACAGCCCTAGCTTGTCACAACACAACTGATTGGCTCAAACACATTAAGATGGAAAGAAGTTCCACAAATTAACTTTTAAGAAGGCACAGCTGTTAAAATGCATTCCAGGTGACTACCTCATTAAGCTGGTTGAGAGAATGCCAAGAGTGTGCAAAGCTGTCATCAAGGCAAAGGGTGGCTACTTTGAATAATCTCAAATGTAAAAAATGTATTTAGATTTGTTTAACACTTTCTTGGTTACTACATGATTCCATGTGTTATTTCACAGTTTGTCTTCACTATTACTCTACAAAAGGTGTGTCAACTTTTGACTGGTACTGTTTATATTTGAAAAATGTCAGGTAGGCTATATGATCACACCTGTAATAAGTTGTTATATTACTTGTGGGGAACCGCTGAGTGAGCATACATTTAAATCATTTGTATTTTACTGGGCTGATGGTGCCTGCAGCTGATGGTCAGTTTCATCCTCAGTCAGCATCTCAACATCCCTCCGTTCTCCTTTTCCTCTACTGTGTAATGGCTCTCGTCGAAAGGAGTTAACCAAAGCGCAGCGTGGACAGTGTTCATGATATTTTATTTTCAAAAAACACTCAAACAAAATAACCAAAGTGAAAACGAAATCGCACAGTTCTGTCAGGTACAGACACATTAAACAGAAAACAAGATCCCACAAAACCCAAAAGACAAATGACAACTTATATGTGATCCCCAATCAGAGACAAAGATAGACAGCTGCCTCTGATGGTGAACCACACACGGCCAATAACAAAGTAACAAAAATAGAAAACATAGACTTTCCCACCTGAGTCACACCCTGACCTAACATAGAGAATCAAAAGGATCTCTAAGGTCAGGGCGTGACACACTGACCTAACATAGAGAATAAAAAGGATCTCTAAGGTCAGGGCGTGACACCCTGACCTAACATAGAGAATAAAAAGGATCTCTAAGGTCAGGGCGTGACACCCTGACCTAACATAGAGAATAAAAAGGATCTCTAAGGTCAGGGCGTGACACACTGACCTAACATAGAGAATAAAAAGGATCTCTAAGGTCAGGGCGTGACACACTGACCTAACATAGAGAATAAAAAGGATCTCTAAGGTCAGGGCGTGACACCTGACCTAACATAGAGAATCAAAAGGATCTCTAAGGTCAGGGCGTGACACCTGACCTAACATAGAGAATAAAAAGGATCTCTAAGGTCAGGGCGTGACACCCTGACCTAACATAGAGAATCAAAAGGATCTCTAAGGTCAGGGCGTGACACCCTGACCTAACATAGAGAATCAAAAGGATCTCTAAGGTCAGGGCGTGAGACCCTGACCTAACATAGAGAATCAAAAGGATCTCTAAGGTCAGGGCGTGACACACTGACCTAACATAGAGAATCAAAAGGATCTCTAAGGTCAGGGCGTGACACACTGACCAAAAAGGGACACTGTTTTCCAGCTGATGGTGAAACTTGAGTCGCATCGCATTATTTCTGCCTCATGCACAAATTCATGTTGTTACTCCTATGAGCAGAGAAAGTGAAATTCCTCAATATTAAAAAAGTCCCAATCCGCTAATAACAATGCAACCAAGCCTATTGATCCACTTTCCTACTTACTCATTACAGCTGCAATGCTGGTTGTAGAGCAGGTGGAAGAAGGAAGAACTCACATTTTATGGCTTATAAAAGTGTTGAATGAATTGTGTTGACAGTGCTGAGAATGAACTTAAACATGAATTCACTCGTAAAAACAAAAGCTCTTTGCTGTATTCGCTGACATTCTCGCTCTAGTTTTTATTTTTATTTAACCTTTATTTAACTAGGCAAGTCAGTTAAGAACAAATTCTTATTTACAATGACGGTCTACCAAAAGGCAAAGGCCTCCTGCGGGGACGGGGGCTGGAATTAAAAATATAGGAAAAAACAGACATCACGACAAGAGAGACACAACAACACTACTTAAAGAGAGACCTAAGACAACCTAGCATGGCAGCAACACATGTAGCAACACCACATGACAACATGCATATTTATTTCACCTTTATTTAACCAGGCAGGCCAGTTGAGAACAAGTTCTCATTTATAACTGCGACCTGGCCAAGATAAAGAAAAGCAGTGCGACAAAAACAACACAGAGTTACACATAAACAAACATACAGTCAATAACACAACATTTTTTTTAAATAGAAGAATCTATGTATAGTGTGTGCAAATATAGAAGAGTAGGGAGGTAAGCAATTAATAGGCCCTAAATGCAAAAATAACTACAATTAAGCATTAATACTGGAGTGATAAATGTGCAGATGATGATGTGCAAGTAGCGATACTGGGGTGCAAAAGAGCAAGAGGATAAGTAACAATATGGGGATGAGGTAGTTGGGTGTGCTATTTACAGATTGGCTGTGTACAGGTACAATGATCGGTAAACTGCTCTGACAGCTGAGGCTTAAAGTTAGAGAGGGAGATAAGACTCCAGCTTCAGTGATTTTTGCATTTCGCTACAGTCATTGGCCGCAGAGAACTGGAAGGAAAGGTGGCCAAAGGGAGTGTTGGCTTTTGGGATGACCAGTGCAAAATACCTGCTGGAGCGCGTGCTATGGGTGGGTGTTGCTATGGTGACCAGTGACCTGAGATAAGGTGGGGCTTTACCTAGCAAAGACTTATAGATGACCTGGAGCCAGTGGGTTTGGTGACGGAAATATAATGAGGGCCAGCCAACGAGAACATACAGTTCGCAGTGGTGGGTAGTATATGGGGCTTTGGTGATAAAACGGATAGCTATGTGATAGACTACATCCAGTTTGAGTAGAGTGTTTGGGACTATTTCGTAAGTGACATCGCCAAAGTCAAAGATCAGTAGGATAGTCCGTTTTACGAGGGTATGTTTGGCGGCATGAGTGAAGGAGGCTTTGTTGCAAAATAGGAAGCAGTTTCTAGATTTAATTTTGAATTGGATATGCTTAATCTGAGTCTGGAAGGAGAGTTCAGTTTGTTTTACATTTATTTTTATTTCACCTTTATTTAACTAGGTAGGCCAGTTGAGAACAAGTTCTCATTTACAACTGCGACCTGGCCAAGATAAAGAAAAGCAGTGCGACAAAAACACGGAATTACACATGGGATAAAAACGTACAGTCAATTACACAATAGAAAAATCTGTATACAGTGTGTGCAAATGAAGTAAGGAAATAAATAGGCCAATAGTGGCGATGTAATTACAATTTAGCAATTTACACTGGAGTGATATACAGTGGGGAGAACAAGTATTTGATAACCTGCAAAATCGGCAGTGTTTCCTACTTACAAAACATGTAGAGGTCTGTCATTTTTATCATAGGTACACTTCAACTGTGAGAGACAGAATCTAAAACAAAAATCCATAAAATCACATTGTATGATGTTTAAGTAATTCATTTGCATTTTATTGCATGACATAAGTATTTGATACATCAGAAAAGAAGAACTTTAATATTTGGCACAGAAACCTTTGTTTGCAATTACGGAGATCATACGTTTACTGTAGTTCTTGACCAGGTTTGCACACACTGCAGCAGGGATTTTGGCCCACTCCTCCATACAGACCTTCTCCAGATGCTTCGGGTTTCAGGGCTGTCGCTGGGCAATACGGACTTTCAGGACCTTGAGATGCTTCTTCCGGAGCCACTCCTTAGTTGCCCTGGCTGTGTGTTTCGGGTCGTTGTCATGCTGGAAGACCCAGTCACGACCCATCTTCAATGCTCTTACTGAGGGAAGGAGGTTGTTGGCCAACATCTCGCTATACATGGCCCAATCCATCCTCCCCTCAATACATTTACATTACATTTAAGTCATTTAGCAGACGCTACGGTGCAGTCGTCATGTCCCCTTTTCAGAAAAGCATCACCAAAGAATGATGTTTCCACCTTCATGCTTCACGGTTGGGATGGTGTTCTTGGGGTTGTACTCATCCTTCTTCTTCCTCCAAACTTGGCGAGTGGAGTTTAGACCAAAAATCTCGATTTTTGTCTCATCAGACCACATGACCTTCTCCCATTCCTCCTCTGGATCATCCAGATGGTCATTAACAAACTTCAGACGGGCCTGGACATGCGCTGGCTTGAGCAGGGGGACCTTGCGTGCGCTGCAGGATTTTAATCCATGACGGCGTAGTGTGTTACTAATGGTTTTCTTTGAGACTGTGGTCCCAGCTCTCTTCAGGTCATTGGCCAGGTCCTGCCGGGTAGTTCTGGGCTGATCCCTCACCTTCCTCATGATCATTGATTCCCCACGAGGTGAGATCTTGCATGGAGCCCCAGACCGAGGGTGATTGACTGTCATTTTGAACTTCTTCCATTTTCTAATAATTGCGCCAACAGTTGTTGCCTTCTCACCAAGCTGCTTGCCTATTGTCCTGTAGCCCATCCCAGCCTTGTGCAGGTCTACAATTTTAACCCTGATGTCCTTACACAGCTCTCTGGTCTTAGCCATTGTGGAGAGATTGGAGTCTGTTTGATTGAGAGTGTGGACAGGTGTCTTTTATACAGGTAACGAGTTCAAACAGGTGCAGTTAATAGAGGTAATGAGTGGAGAACAGAAGGGCTTCTTAAAGAAAAACTTAACAGGTCTGTGAGAGCCGGAATTCTTACTGGTTGGTAGGTGATCAAATCCTTATGTCATGCAATAAAATGCAAATTAATTACTTCAAAATCATACAATGTGATTTTCTGGATTTTTGTTTTAGCATCCGTCTCTCACAGTTGAAGTGCACCTATGATAATTACAGACCTCTACATGCTTTGTAAGTAGGAAACACTGCCGATTTAGCAGGTTATCAAATACTTGTTCTCCCCACTGTATTTACAGATAACGATGTGCAAGCAGAAACAAATCATACTGGTTTGCACAAGAGAAAAAACAAAAACAAAATGGGGATGAGCTAGGTAGTTGGTTAGATGGGCTATTTACAGATTGGCTGTGTACAGCTGTAGCGATCGTTAAGCTGCTCTGACAGCTGACGCTTAAAGTTAGTGAGGGAGATATACGTGTAAGTCTCCAACGTCAGTGATTTTTGAAATTCGTTGCAGTCATTGGCAGCAGAGAACTGGAAGGAAAGGCGGCCAAAGGAGGTTTTGGCTTTGGGGATGACCAGTGAAATATACCTACTGGAGCGCGTACTACAGGTGGGTGTTGTTATGGTGACCAGTGAGCTGAGATGGTGGAGATTTACCTAGCAAAGACTTATAGATGACCTGGAGCCAGTGGGTTTGGCGAAGAATATGTTGCGAGAACCAGCCGACGAGACCATTCAGGTCACAGTAGTATATGAGGCTTTGGTGACAAAACGGATGGCACTGTGATAGACTGCATCCAATTTGCTGAGTAGAGTGTTGGAGGCTATTTTGTAAATTACATCGACAAAGTCAAGGATCGGTAGGATAGTCAGTTTTACAAGGGTATGTTTGGCAGCATGAGTGAATGAGGCTTTGTTGCGAAATTGAAAGTTGATTCTAGATGTAACTTTGGATTGGACATGCTTAATGTGAGTCAGAAAGGAGTTTTTACAGTCTAACCAGACACCTAGGTATTTGTAGTTGTCCACATATTCACATTGTCCAAAGAAGGGCCAGATGTATACAGAAGGATGTCGTCTGCGTAGAGGTGGATCAGAGAATCACCAGCAGTAAGAACGACATCATTGATGTATACAGAGTAAAGAGTCGGCCTGAGAATTGAACCCTATGGCACCCCCATAGAGACTGCCAGAGGTCCTGACAACAGGCCCTCCGATTTGACACACTGAACTCTAACTGAGAAGTAGTTGCTGAACCAGGCGAGGCAGTCATTTGAGAAACCAAGACTATTGAGTCTGCCGATAAGAATGCGGTGATTGACAGAGTCGAAAGCCTTTGCCATATCTATGAAGATGGCTGCACAGTACCGTCTTTAATCGATGGTGGTTATGATGTTGTTTAGGACCTTGAGTGTGGCTGAGTGCACCCATGCCCAGCTCGGAAACCAGATTGCATAGCAGAGAAGGTACGGTGGGATTTGAAATGGTCGAAGATCTGTTAATTAACTTGACTTTCAAAGATTTTAGAAAGGCAGGGTAGGATGGATATAGGTCTTTAACAGTTTGGGTCTAGAGTGTCAACCCCTTTGAAGAGGGGGATGACCATGGCAGCTTTCCAATCTTTGGGGATCTCAGATGATACGAAAGAGAGGTTGAACAGGCCAGTAATAGGGGTTGCTACAATTTTTGCAGATCATTTTAGAAAGAGAGGGTCCAGATTCTCTAGCCCAGCAGGGGGTGCTGAGATGTTGGCCGAGGTAGGGGTAGCCAGGTGGAAAGCATGGCCAGCCATGGAAAAATGCTTATTGAAATGTTCGTAGATTTATCTGTGGTGACAGTGTTTCCTATCCTCAGTGCAGTTAGCAGCTGAGAGGAGGTGCTCTTGTTCTCCATGGACTTTACATTGTCTCAAACCTTTTTGGAATTAGTGCTACTGGAAGCAAACTTCTATTTGAAAAAGCTAGCCTTAGCTTTCTTAACTGACTGTGTGTATATTGGTTCCTGTCTTCCCTGAAAAGTAGGATATCGCGGGGGCTATTCAATGCTAATGCAGAATGCCACAGGATGTTGTTGTGCTGGTCAAGGGCAGTCAAGTCTGGGGTTTACCAAGGGCTATATCTGTTCTTAGTTCTACATTTTTTTGAATGGGACATGCTTTTTAAGATGGAGAGGAAAGAACTTTTGAAGAGCAACCAGGCATCCTCAACTGACGGGATGAGGTCAATATCATTCCAGGATACCTGGGCCAGGTCGATTAGAAAGGCCTGCTCTCTGAAGTGTTTTAGGGAGCGCTTGACAGTGATGAGGGGTGGTCGTTTGACCACGGACCCATTACGCACGCAGGCAAAGAGCCAGTGATCGCTGAGATCCTGGTTGAAGACAACAGAGGTCTATTTAGAGGGCAAGTTGGTAAGGATGATATCTAAGAGGGAGACCATGGTGTCGGATTTAGGGTTGTACCTGGTAGGTTCCTTGATAATTTGTGTGAGATTGAGGGCATCTAGCTTAGATTGTAGGATGGCCAGGGTGTTAACCATGTCCCACTTTAGGTCACCTAACAGTACGAACACTGAAGATAGATGGGGCAATCATTTCACATATGGTGTCCAGGGCACAGTTGGGGGCTGAAGGGGGTCTATAACAAGTGGCAACGATGAGAGACTTGTTTCTGTAAAGGTGGATTTTTAACAGTAGAAGCTCGAATTGTTTGGGCACAGACATGGATAGTATGACAGAACTCTGCAGGCTATCTCTGCAGTAGATTGCAACTCACTCCCTTTGGCAGATCTATCTTGTCGGAAAATGCTATAGTTTGGGATGGAAATTTCAGGATTTTTGGTGGCCTTCTAGTGGTTAGTGTTGGACTAGTAGCCAGAAGGTTGCAAGATCGAATCCCCGAGCTGACAAGGTAAAACATGTCTGTCGTTCTGCCCCTGAACAAGGCAGTGAATCCACTGTTCCTAGGCTGTCATTGACTTTCCTAGTTAGGTAGAGAAAAATTAACTGTTACTAAAAGTGTCCATGATTGATTCTTTTAATGAAGAGATGGAGATAAAACAGTCCAATTTGTGTTTTTGCAGCTCGTTCCAGTACCAAGCTGCAGCGAACTGAAAAGAGTGACCCAGGGATGTGTGCTTTGGGGACCTTTAACATAATGTGACTGGCAGAACGGGTGTTTGTGGAGGATGAGGGCTGCAGTAGGTATCTCAGATAGGTAGGAGTGAGGGCTAAAAGGGTTTTCTAAATAAGCATCAACCAGTGGGTCTTGTGACGGGTATACAGAGATGACCAGTTTACAGAGGAGTATAGAGTGCAGTGGTGTGTCCTATTAGGAGCATTGGTGGCATATCTGATGTATAAATGGTAAAGAACATCTAGCCGCTCGGGATCATCCTTACCTGCCGATCTATAAATTACGTCTCCGTAATCTAGCATGGGTAGTAGGATGGTCATCTGAATCAGGGTTAGTTGGGCAGCTGGGGTGAAAGAGGATCGATTACGATAGAGGAAACCAAGTCAAGATTTAAGCCTGCAGCTTTGATATGTGCTGTCTAGCCATACTCCCAAGTACTTGTATGAGGTGACTACCTCAAGCTCTAAACCCTCAGAGGTAGTAATCACACAGGTGGGGAGTCAATAAAAATAGCAGCACAACATTGCTTAAAATCAAAAGCAATGGTGACATAATTAAGGACCTTTAAGGTTGCAGTGACACATCCATAACCTGAGCAGAAACCAGATTGCATACCAGAGAGAATACAGAGAGAGAACTGCTCCTTAAAGCTAATAACCTTGCCCTTCCGGATAACCTGAGTGCACTTATTTCTCAGTTGCCTGAACAAGAGCTAGTCAACCTGAGTATGCGTATGCCGATCCTTTCGCCAAATGGAATTCTTGAGGTGGAGTAACTCTGCCAGATCATGGTCGAACCAGGGGCTGAACCTGTTTTTCTTTTCTCATTTTCTTTATGGGGTGTTTGTTAACAATACCACTGAAAATATATAAAAAAGAAGGTCCATGCGTCTTCGAAGCTGATTCTATACCAATTCTATACCATGAAGGAAGGCTTTGCTCCTAAAAATGTTTTGCAAGCGTATGACAAATCAGGACAGGTCATTTCACTGAGCAGCCATTATGAAAACAGGCTGTAAAAGAGTGATCACTAAGGTCATGGTTTTAAACGTTTAGAAATCTACAGTAACAACTTTGCTGTTTCTTTTTTTTTAACGTCTGCTACATTACTGCAGACATGGAAATCTGAGACATCCGATTGGCCAGCGATAGGCCTATAGAGCACTTGATTTGCTCTCCGGGCCCACCGGGAAGGCTGATTTTGAACCTTTTGAACCATAAAATGGGAACCCTTCGCCTACCCGGTGCGCAGTGCACCTGAATCGGGTGGACCTACTGCGAAAAGTGTAATACCATTTTTTTTTAAATAGGTACGCAAGGCTTTATCGTTGGGTTTTTTACAGAAATATTTAGCGATCGACTAGGAATGCCTTGGAGATTGACAAGTCAATTGTGATTGACCAGTTGATGACCACTGATGTAGTTCTCTGTCTATGAGTTTTTAGTTTCAAGGTTGTGACCGTTAACTTTAAATGGGGCTTCTGTTTGAAACAAAAATTGGTGAATGTAAATATTTTGTAGACTTTGATTTAGATGCTTCCTATTGGGCATACCTCCATGGTTACCAGGCTGTTGACACACAATGGCCAACATCTCCTCAGTGACAGCTGCTTGGCAAATACCACCCTGTAATGAAAAAGAGGAGAGAAAGAAGACAAACATGTTGCTTGAGAGAAACTTGGCTGGAGGTCAGAGCCATAGCCAGGGCAGGGCACCTTGACGAGTCTGAAGTATTGGAATTTCATGATCTAACCACTCAAGACTTCTAGTCATTAGGCATTCAAATTGTTTAGCCTACTTTGAATGGGGTAGAGGAATTGTCTTCTGCACAGCAGGTTGACACAAAAAAAAAACATATGGAACTGGTGGGATTGTTCATTATATTCATTCTAACAGTATGTACAGTATACAACATAGTATTCTCCCCTTTCACTTTCAAGAAATATATTTTGTCATCAATAATTAAAAATTTCATTTTGAAGTAAGACAAACTATCTTGAAAACCGAAGTGAAACCTGTTGATTCATGTCTGTAGTGACAGGTAGATGAAGTTGGGGGGATGAAGTGATGCACAGAGGGGCCTTGGATCCTACTTTGTATAATAGGAATGAATGACATTAGTGAGACTGTTATGAGAATGCTGTTCTCAATGTTCATAAACTGAACTTCACTTAAATTACTCTGTCTATTACTTAAGAGTTTGTAAGGTTCTTATTGAAATGAAATATGCAGAGGCCAGTTTACAATAGTCAGTAAGGTTTATTTACGAGAGCGCTGCTGTACATATACAAAGACATTCCCCTTTTATAACTTTCTCTTACCCTACACACATACATATACACCAACATAGGGATTTTCTCATGAGTCTCACCACAGTTTATTACCACTCAGCTGACAGTTCCAGTCTCCCCCAGATATGAGAGCTCTGGAGGGGCTCTCCCTTTCTTATCTTATCTCCCCAGAGTTACAGCCAGGTCGGTTCAAACATAGGTTAATGCACCTCTCCGTTCTCTTTCGACACACACATGCATTCCTTTCTTCCTAGGTCTAAGCTACATAACCCCTTCCTAATGAACAAATATTATTTATCGTTATAGAAAGACAGGGTAGAATTCTGTTAAATGTGTACATCATTTAGTCATTATTCATAATAATCATAACACAGACAACAGGCTCTTTTCAGCCACAGGCTAATACAGGAGAATAGTTTGGTTGTGAAGGAAACCTCTGCTTCTCACCACCGGGCAAAGTCCTCCTTGTTTTCCCCTCCTCGTCCCTAGGGTCCTTCAGTTTTTATTCAAATGCTAATCTAGAGGAGGAAAAAAACACTTGGCCCTACTAGGCATCAGTTCTAGTGTCATCCCTGACTGACTGGTAATCATCCAAAGGCCCTTTCAGGGTAAAACAAAAAATAGGGGGAAAAGATGTTATAGGTTTAAGCCAATCAGTGTCCGTTTTACTGAACATCACTGCTAAATGCTTTGGAATGGAATGAAGCGAGGAGAGGACAGGAGTCACATTCTCTGAAGGAGCCTTGTGAGGACGCTAGGGTTCTGACATCTCAATGTTAAGTCCCAACTCAGACCATGCCAGGGCCCCAGTCAGTCTATACCAAGGTCCCAGGCAGGCAATTTAATGATCAACTACAATCACACACCTGATAGGCTATGGATAGGACCAGGAGTGTTTCTTCCACATGTAAACTAAGCAGGAAAAACTCTGGGACCTAGTTTTAGCCTTTGATAATAATTCTTAACTAGTTGTCCTGGTCACTTAAGTCTCTCGTTAAAAAGTACGCCATAGGGCACACTGATTCTGCTAGGTTCACATCCCTACATACAGCGGACCATATGGCATGCAAATACCTTGAAACAGTTTGATAAAGTGAACATTTCAAACACAGCGGACCGTTTTTTTCCTTGAGGACCCAACACCGGCACATTTTGTCACTCAAGGCCCCCACACCAGCCCATTTATTCCTTGAGGCCCCGATTATTAGCCAGATATTTATCATTTTGTGCAAAAAAACTAGTTAGACAGGCCCACTAGGCAAAAAATTATCCACCTTATCTGGTGTTTCGGTCTGCCCCTGCCAGACTAATATTTTCTATAAAGTGCACTATTTATCTATAAGCTAATGCTCCCCAAAGGGGTGGAAGCCAAGTCAGTCCATCTCCTGCAGCAGCTTAGAAACAAACAATGTTTTTGGAGAGAGTTTATTATTAGTAAGTTTCATATTCATAACCGTAGACATAGTAATGCATCTGCCACCTGTAGACATAAAAGGTAGGAATGCATCTGGTTGGTCAGTCTGATCACACAGCCATGAAAGCCAGTCCTCTCCCGTCCTTGTCAGCCGGGTCCAGAGCATGATTGATTGATTACACTTGGAAGACCAGTGGCCAGGGAGATAGGAGTAATTAAGCCTGCTAATAGGGTGTGACTAATGAAGATGAGAGATCATTCTAGAGAGCCTTTCACTACTTAACAATGGCGTTCTCTGTCTGCTCCACATTTGTCTCTTCTTTTTGGGTGCCTTTGTGATAACGAACGTGTTTCCACTCCATCAATTACTTCTTGGGCTGTAAATCCAGACAGAGAGTGTGTCTCAATAGAACAGAGAACAGAACGGCCATTGAGTATCAAAAACAGCATGTTCACCATTGCCAGCCTTTGATTTCCCCGGACACCCTCAAGCGTGTTATATATATGTTTTATGCTAGATGTTGATAAAGATTAAACATCTTTTTCATATTGTGTCACAGTGGAGGGAGTCAGTTTCATACATTGTGTTGTTCCTCTTCCAAATAGGCTTGTATAATGCCCATCCCCTCTCTCTCTCCCCTATCCTGCTCCCCTCACAGTCCAGCCACAGGAGGAAGGAGACAGGTGAGTAATAGAAAGCAGGGTGTTATTATTATTGTGGAGAGGAACCTCAATCTCAGACAAGTGCCGACATTTGTTGTCAGGTCATGTGTGTATGTTCCCATCAATGTTTGAACAATGAATACGAATGGCACTATGCACTCAGATAGGCTGTTTTTCACAGAAAGGATGAGTGAGTGAGAGGTAGAGAGAGGTAGAGAGAGGTAGAGAGAGGTAGAGAGACAGAGGACCAATGGTGTGCCACCCCCTCCTCTCCTCCCCTCCTTCATTCTTTATCCATCCATATCTCTGAGTCTGCCAATGGTCATTTATAACCTATTAGAGATCAATAGAGATCTCTGATAGGTTCAACGGTTAGGCTAAAGGATTACACAGCAGCCATTCTCAGTCTGTTGCTGTTGCATATGACATTATTGATTTGATTTATAACAGTGATGAAACACTCACCACATAGAAACATCCCAACCAAGCTACTGTACTAGTACTGTGCTGATTCTGTATACATTTACATTACATTTGAGTCATTTAGCAGACGCTCTTATCCAGAGTGACTTACAAATTGGTGCATTCACCCTTGACTTTTTCCACATTTGTTATGTTACAGCCTTATTCTAAAATTGATTCAATTCGTTTTTTCTCATCAATCTGTACACAATACCCCATAATGACAAAGCTAAAAAGAATCCCTGTAAAAACACTTGACATAAGTATTCAGACCCTTTACTCAGTACTTTGTTGAAGCACCTTTGGAAGCGACGACAGCCTTGAGTCTTCTTGGGTATGACGCTACAAGCTTGGCACACCTGTATTTGGAGAGTTTCTCCTATTCTTCTCTGCAGATCCTCTCAAGCTCTGTCAGGTTGCATTAGAAGCATTGCTGCACAGCTATTTTCAGATCTCTCCTGAGATGTTTGATCGTGTTCAAGTCCGGGCTCTGACTGGGCACTCAAGGACATTCAGAGACTTGTCCCGAAGCCACTCTTGCATCTTGGCTGTGTGCTTAGGCTCGTTGTCCTGTTGGAAGGGGAACCTTCGCCCCAGTCTAAGGTCCTGAGCGCTCTGGAGCAGGTTTTCATCAAGGATCTCTCTGTATATTGCTCTGTTAATCTTTGCCTCGATCCTGACTAGTCTTCCAGTCACTGCTGCTGAAAACATTCCAACAGCATGATGCTACCACCACCATGCTTCATCGTAGTGATGGTGGCAGGTTTTCTCCAGACGTGACGCTTGTAATTCAGGCCAAAGAGTTCAATCTTGGTTTCTTCAGACCAGAGAATCTTGTTTCTCATGGTCTGAGAGCCGTTATGTGCCTTTTGGCAAACTCCTAGCGGGCTGTTGTTCCTTTTACTGATGAGTGGCTTCCATCTGGCCACTCTAACATAAAGGCCTGATTTGTGGAGTACTGCAGAGATGGTTGTCCTTCTGGAAGGTTCTCCCATCTCCACAGAGGAACTCTGGAGCTCTGTCAGTGACCATCAGGTTTTTGGTCACCTCGCTGATCAAAGCCCTTCTCCCTCGATTGCTCAGTTTGGCCGTGCGGCCAGATCTAGGAAGAGTCTTGGTGGTTCCAAACTTCTTCCATTGATGAATGATGGAGGCCACTGTGACAATCCTGTGGACAATTCCTTTGACCTCATGACTTTTGCTCTGACATGCACTGTCGACTGTGGAACCTTATATAGTTATTTGTACTCTGATTGAATGACAGGAATCTTTCATATCCATCATATATCCTCTTCGGATCCCTGTGGATATGAAATGGTAAGTTTAGGCGGAGGACAGACATCAATGTTCATTATGATGAGATGCATGACCTTCGAGTGTTTCTAAAAATCCATGCCAGACCAGTAATACGGTGTCTTTGATGTGAATACAGTTTAATGGTGAATCCATCCCGTTTCCCATTTCCCCTTCCCTCTGACAGTACAGCGTGTTCTCTCTCTCTATGATTTCATCTGAAAGGTGTGAAAGTGGATAGTACCCTATGCTGACGCACGGCAACACCTCGCTTGTGAAACTACCGAAAGTTGTTTTCTAGATAGTATCCTCTCAGAAATCTTATTTTGTCACTCAATGTTTGTGTGTGCCTGTGCTATGTTCTCTCCTTTTCTTAATATAATTTCTCCACATTTTACCCAACATCTGTCCAAATACCTTTCTTTGGCCTTCATGGAAACCTAATACCTTAGCTGTGATCACCGTCAGTCATTGTCATTCTCCAGCTTTTAGTGAAGTGGTTCCTGAACTTTTTCACTATTGTCACGTTTACATTGCCTTCAGAAAGTATTCATACACCTTATATTATTCCACATTTTGTTGTGTTACAGCCTGAATTAAAACTGTATTAAAAACATAATAATCTCACCCATCTACACACAATAATCCATAATGGAAAAGTGAAAACATGTTTTTTTGACATTTTTGCTAATTTATTGAAAATAAAATACAGATATATTGAATTTACATAAATATTCACAACCCTGAATAAATACTTTGTAGAAGCACCTTTGACAGTGATTACAGCTGTGAGTCTTTCTGGGTAAGTCTCTAATTGCTTTCCACGCCTGGATTGTGCAACCTTTGTCCATTATTCTTTTCAACATAATTCAAGCTCTGTCAAATTGGTCATTGTTAGAAAACCTCATTCACTGTCTTCTTGGTAAGCAACTCCAGTGTAGATTTGGCCTTGTGTTTTAGGTTATTGTAATGCTGAAAGGTGAATTAATCTCCCAGTGTCTGGTGGAAAGTTGACTGAACCAGGTTTTCGTCTAGGATTTTGCCTGTGCTTAGCACCATTCTGTTTTTTCTTTATGCTGAAAGACTCCCCAGTCCCTAACGATGAAAAGCATACCCATAACATGATGGAGCCACCACTATGCTTAAAAATTTGGAGAGTGGTACTCTGTAAATGGATTTGACCCAAACGTAGCTCTTTCTATTCAAAGGACAAAAAAGTTCATTTCTCCATTTTTGCAGTATTACTTTCATGCCATGTTGCAAACAGGATGCATGTTTTGGATATGTTGTATTCAGTACAGGCTTTCTTCTTTTCACTCTGTCAATTAGGTTAGTAATGTGTAGTAACTACAATGTTGTTGATCCATCATCAGTGTTTCCTATCATAGCTATTAAACTCTGTAACTGTTTTAAAGACACCATTGGCCTCATGGTGAAATCCCTGTGCAGTTTCCTTCTTCTCCGGCAACTGCTTTAGGAAGGACGCCTGTGTTTTTGTACTGACTGGGTGTATTGATTCACCATCCAAAGTGTAGTACCTTCACCATGCTCTAAAGGATATTCAATGTCATATTATTTATACCCATCTACCAATATGTGCCCTTCTTTGCGAGGCGTTGGAAAACCTCCCTGGTCTTTGTGGTTGAATCTGTGTTTGAAATGCACTGCTCGACTGAGGGACGTTACAGATAATTTTATGTATTTGGTACAGAGATGAGATGGTCATAAAAAATAATCAACACTATTATTGTACACAGAGTGAGTCCATGCAACTTATTATGTGACTTGTTAAGCAAAATTTTACTCTTGGACATATTTAGGCTTGCCATAACAAAGGGGTTGAATACTTATTGACCCAAGATATTTAAGCCCTTCATTTTTAATCAATTAGTAAACCTTTGAAAATAAGAATTGCACTAAATGTAATACATGTTAAATTCAGGCTGTAACACAACAAAAAAATGTGATACAAGTCAAGTGGTGAGAATACTTTCTGAAGGCACTTGTATTTCTATGGGCACAAGCACTGTCAATGAGACAAACTTTTCACACCCCTCTTGTTGGCGGAGAGAATTCTGCAGGTTTAAAGCTTATTTCCTGCAATTCCATACATTTTTCCATGGTGTGGAATTATTTTTATTTTTTCTTCATTTTAAAGCTAATTTAAAGTTAATTTCCTGCAATTATACAACATTTGCCATTGGGTGATGAGAACATTTTGCAGTTTTAAAGCTCATGTTGGTTCATGTGATATTTGAGTGACCAACATTACAACAAAATCAATGGGTTAAAATCCTAGCTAAAAAAAAGGCTAGTTGATCTGGACATTTCTGAAAAGCTATAAATATAAGGTCTGCAATGACTGGCATGACAAGAGGCAAACTGATGCAATACCCAATTTCAAAATTGCACTTTACTCTACATCCAGTGTCATTACACGCTGTGACACAGTAATAAGCATGTATGATGTGCCATAACAGCTGACAATACTTGTCATAACATGTCATAATATGGTCATAACACTGTCATTGCATTATTCTATGGCTGGTTGTGACACCTACATAAGAATGTAAAAATCCAAATTATTCAAATGAGTTTTTCCCTGCCAAGAAGATTCCTTTCATCTGAAAGTCTTTTTCTTAATTCCTTTGTTGTTTTTTCTAATGAATTTTTACAGTCATGTTTTTTCCCCATCATATTTTAAATAACTTTGTGACACTGTCATGAAGCATTACGACCATCCTGTGTCACTTTCCTTGGAATAAGAAAATACATTTTATGACACTGTCAAGAAACATTATGACCATCATTATCATATAAGCCGAATAGGCCTATCATGTACATGCCAGTCATAAGTTAAAAAAAGGGTGTCTTGTCCTGCTGCTGAAATCTGCTCCTGCAGTCATTCCACTCATCAGCAACAGAGCATTGGGGTATGTGCATGTCTGACATCAATGTGTGTGCAATTTCAATTTAAGGGGCTTTATTGGCATGGGAAACATACGTTTACATTTTACATTTTACATTTTACATTTAAGTCATTTAGCAGACGCTCTTATCCAGAGCGACTTACAAATTGGTGCATTCACCTTATGACATCCAGTGGAACAGTCACTTTACAATAGTGCATCTAAAACTTAAGGGGGGTGAGAGGGATTACTTATCCTATCCTAGGTATTCCTTAAAGAGGTGGGGTTTCAGGTGTCTCCGGAAGGTGGTGATTGACTCCGCTGTCCTGGCGTCGTGAGGGAGTTTGTTCCACCATTGGGGGGCCAGGGCAGCGAACAGTTTTGACTGGGCTGAGCGGGAGCTGTACTTCCTCAGTGGTAGGGAGGCGAGCAGGCCAGAGGTGGATGAACGCAGTGCCCTTGTTTGGGTGTAGGGCCTGATCAGAGCCTGGAGGTACTGAGGTGCCGTTCCCCTCACAGCTCCGTAGGCAAGCACCATGGTCTTGTTTACATTGCCAAAGCAAGTGAAATAGATGAACAAAAGTGAAATAAATAATTAACAGTGAACATTACACTCACAAAGGTTCCAAAATAATAAAGATGTGTCATATTATGTCTATGTATGGTGTTGTAATAATGTGCAAATAGTTAAGTACAAAAAGGAAAATAAATAAATATGGTTGAAGTCGGAAGTTTACATACACTTAGGTTGGAGTCATTAAAACTCCACAAATTTCTTATTAACAAACTATAGTTCTGGCAAGTCGGTTAGGACATCAACTTTGCATGACACAAGTCATTTTTCCAACAATTGTTTACAGACAGATTATTTCACTTATAATTCATTGTATCACAATTCCAGTGGGTCAGAAGTTTACATACACGAAGTTGACAGTGCCTTTAAACAGCTTCCAGAAAATGATGTCATGGCTTTAGAAGTTTCTGATAGGCTAATTGACATAATTTGAGTCAATAAGTGTACCTGTGGATGTATTTCAAGGCCTACCTTCAAACGCAGTGCCTCTTTGCTTGACATCATGGGAAATTCAAAAGAAATCAGCCAAGACCTCGGAAAACAAATAGTAGACCTCCACAAGTCTGGTTCATCCTTGGAAGCAATTTCCAAACACCTGAAGGTACCACATTCATCTGTTCAAACAATAGTGCGCAAGTATAAACACCATGGGACCACGCAGCCGTCGTACCCCTCAGGAAGGAGACTGTTCTGTCTCCTAGAGATGAACATACTTTGGTGCGAAAAGTGCAAATCAATCCCAGGACAACAGCACAGGGACCTTGTGAAGATGCTGGAGGAAACGGGTACAAAAGTATCTATATCCACAGTAAAACGAGTCCTATATCAACATGACTTGAAATGCCGCTCAGCAAGGAAGAACCACTGCTCCAAAACCACCATTTAAAAGCCAGACTACAGTTTGCAACTGCACATGGGGACAAATCGTACTTTTTGGAGAAATGTCCTCGAATCTGATGACCATCGTTATGTTTGGAGGAAAAAGGGGGAGGCTTGCAAGCCGAAGAACACCATTCCAACCGTGAAGCTCGGGGGTGGCAGCATCATGTTGTGGGGGTGCTTTGCTGCAGGTGATACTGGTGCACTTCACAAAATAGATGACATCATGAGGGAGGGAAATTATGTGCATATATTGAAGCAACATCTCAAGACATCAGTCAGGAAGTTAAAGCTTGGTCGCAAATGGACAATGACCCCAAGCACACTTCCAAAGTTGTGGCAAAATGACTTAAGGACAACAAAGTCAAGAAATTGGAATGGCCATCACAAAGCCCTGACCTCAATCCTATAGAAAATTTGTGGGCAGAACTGAAAAAGCGTGTGCTAGCAAGGAAGCCTACAGACCTGACTCATTTACACCATCTCTGTCAGGAGGAATGGGCCAAAATGCATCCAACTTATTGTGGGAAGCTTGTGGAAGGCTACACGAAACCTTTGACCCAAGTTAAACAATTTTAAAGGCAATGCTACCAAATACTAATTGAGTGTATGTAAACTTCTGACCCACTGGGAATGTGATGAAAGAAATAACGCAATATATGTCACAACAGGTCTAAATATGTGTCATGACAATGTTATGACCATATTACAGTTAATGACAAGTTATGTCAGCGGTTATGACATATTATGATGTGTTGTGACACTGAGTGTCAAGTAAAGTGTTACCATTCATTCTACTATTACAACTTTCAAGAGTGGGACCAAAATTACAGCTTAGACAGCTTCAGGCGAGTACTACCCCAGACATTCCGGTGGTTACCCCTCTAAACACTGGGTTTATACCCTGTCCCACCCCCTCCTCAGGACAGTTCTAATACCAGGTCACAGTGTCATAAGACTGTTATACAAATACACAGCTACTAGGACTGGACAGACTGACGCCCTGAGCCCACCCCTCCCCCCCTCGGCCCCAGCAGTTGGCTCGGTCTGGCCATATAACCTACTGCTGGAGGGAGAGGGATGGAGGGAGGGAGCAGCAGCTGTATTTACCCCGAACACCGCAGTAGAC
Source organism: Oncorhynchus gorbuscha (assembly GCF_021184085.1). NCBI lineage: Eukaryota > Metazoa > Chordata > Actinopteri > Salmoniformes > Salmonidae > Oncorhynchus > Oncorhynchus gorbuscha. The sequence continues at coordinate 24,001,993 of NC_060174.1, forward strand.
AATGTGACAGGGTGGTTACATGAGCCACAGTAATGTGTTCTACTGAATTACAGTCAGGGGAAACCAGGGAGAGAGGTGAGGTCACTCAGAGAAGAAGGGGAGAGGAGACTAAAGAATAACAGCAGTATGGCTGCTCTGATGCCCGGGTTTTCAGGATACTGTTCTCCAGCTATTATGGCAAATAGATTACTGTGCCCCAACAGTGACCTCTTGACGATTATTGTCACAACACCTGAACACCATACTTTATACATTACTTTATTAATGACCCTGTAATTTGTGTCCTTTGCACTGTGTTCTTTCCAGTGACATGCTATATATGACACATTTACCGTAAAGAGCTTATATTATGCTATGATGTATTATGACAGCATTCCTACAGTATTCTTGAAAGGCACCGTGCCCTTTAATAATCTGTATAGCGTAGTGATTCAGCATATAGCAGGGTTGGGTTCTAAAGTGCAGAGTGATCTGATAAAGGACAGGAATGCCAGGTAAGGTCCATTAGGGTGGATGTGTTATGCTGCATATCCTGTCTTTGACACACTGGCTCTGCTCTACTCTACTCTGGCACCAAGGCTGGCTGCTGTTGGTTTCCAGAGGTAGAACAACTCCTCTCAGAGAGTGAGAGAGAGCCAGCAGCTTCTCTCCTCTTCTCCTCTTTCATCTCGTCTTCTCTTCACTGCTCCGTACCCCAGAGATCTCCCTCCAACAGGCCGGGTATCCCACCTCTTCAAAGGCTGTTAATTGCATTGTTAAAAATGTGTGGGATGACTCATCTGTCCAGGGGACCACACCTCTCTTGTCTCCTGTCATGTCCTGACCAGGCCTGTCCATTGGGCCCCTGGGAGCCGCGGTGCTCTGGCTGGTGCATGGCCCTGTTCACTGCAGACTGTACTACACCTACCTTGACTAACAAGAGGCCTGGTCCTGTCACACAACAGTTGGCAGAAGGGGAGGGATGGGAGACCTTTGAGATTCCATCCACATTAGAGTATACAGTATACAGAGTCCTGAAATGTGGAAGTGGAATCCCTGCATAGCGCACAGAGCACTGTAAGTATAGTGCTCTTCCAGTGACATATTTACCATATTTGGGGAGTCTATAGAGCAAGACTACAAAATAGAAAGGAAGAATACTGCCCAATGGGCACACCACGCCATTTAAACTTGGATAATTGGGTAATACATTATATATACAAAAGCATTTGAACACCCCTTCAAAAATTGGATTCAGCTTATTTCAACCACACACGTTGCTGACAGGTGTATAAAATCGAGCACACAGGCATGCAATCTCCAAAGACAAACATTGGCATTAGAATCATCTTACTGAAGAGCTCAGTGACTTTCAACGTGGCACCATCATAGGATGTCACCTTTCCAACAAGTCAGTTTGTCAAATTTCTGCCCTGCTAGAGCTACCCCGGTCAACTGTAAGTGCTGTTTTTGTGAAGTGAAAATATCTAGGAGTAACAACAGCTCAGCCGCGTAGTGGTAGGCCACACAAGCTCACAGAACGGGACTGAGTGTTGAAGCTCATAGCACATAAAAATGGTCTGTCCTCGGAATCAACACTCACAACCAAGTCCAAACTGCCTTTGGAAGCAACGTCAGCACAAGAACTATTAGTCGGGAGCATCATGAAATAGGTTTCCATGGCCGAGCAGCAATGCCAAGTGCAATGTCAAGAGGCTGGAGTGGTGTAAAGCTTCCTGCCGTTGGACTTTGGAGCAGTGGAAATGCGTTCTCTGGAGTGATGAATCACACTTAACCATCTGGTAGAATCTGGGTTTGGTGGATGCCAGGAGAACGCTACCTGCCCCAATGAATGGTGCCAACTGTCAAGTTTGGTGGAGGAGGAATAATGGTCTGGGGCAATTTTTTATGGTTCGGGCTAGGCCACTTAGTTCCAGTGAAGGGAAATCTTAACATTGCAGCATACAATGACATTATCAACGATTCTTTGTGGCAACAAAGTTTGGGGAAGGCCCTTTCCTGTTTCAGCATGACAATGCCCCCATGCACAAAGTGAGGTCCATACAGAAATGGTTTGTCGAGATCGGTGTGGTAGAACTTGACTGGCCTGCACAGAGCCCTGACCTCAACCCCATCGAACACCTTTGGGATGAATTGGAACTGAGACTGTGTGCCTGACCTAATCTCTCAACATCAGTGCCTGACCTCAACATAAACTATTGTAGCTTAATGGAAGCAAGTCCCTGCACCAATGTTCTAACATCTAGTGTAATGTCTTCCCAGAAGAGTGGAGGCTGTTATAGCAGCTAAGGGGGGACCAACTCCATGTTAATGCCCATGATTTTGGAATGAAATTTTCAACGAGCATACTTTTGGTCAAGTGGTGCATTTGGTTGAGACTTTGATCAATAAGACTTCAACCTATATTTACCCACTCAAAAATACAGCCAAAAGTTAGTTGAATTTCCAATTTGGAATCACTATGCTTCCAACCATCTAAAAGTACAACCAAAATTAAATAGAAAAACTATTTTTTTGACAGATTGCTTCTTTTAGTTTTCACACAAATGTCTATCACTGCACTTTCAACCCTTTTTAAAAGCACAGCTAAATTCAAATGGGAATACAACATAAGATATTTTGTTTATTCATCTAATAGAAGAACCAAATGCCTTGCATGGATTGCAGTTGAGATTACATTGTAAGTGCAATGTGCAGGTGATTAATGCTGTTCGAGATTCTGCACAGATTATTACAGGAATTGTGAAGATCTCCACAGACCTGTAACCACCTAGGCATGCTCTCTTGAACATGCACACTTTATATGGTGGCCATGGATGTGTTACTCATTTTAAAATAGAATGTTACATTAGTTTGTAAAATAGCCTTAAATTTAGGATTTTTACTGTATTACAAAAGTAATATTGACGTGTGTTTGGTTGACAATGCAACCAAATATCAACAATTAAAGGAGATGTAACTACTGCTTGGATAGTTCCATCTGAGACACTGGCTTAATCCAATTTGTATTTTAGGTTGAGTTGGAAACATGAATCCAACATATAAATTGTTAACTTGTCGACAAGTAAATAAGCTATTGTATTTCAAAAGTGATATTGAATTATGTTTGTTTTCAATGCAACCAAATATCAACATTTGAAGGAGATGTATCTTCTGCTTGGTTACTTCCATCCGTGTCTTAAATTCCAGTTTTTATATAAATGAATAATTGATGTTGGATTCAGGTCTCCATCTCAACCAAAAAAAATAGAATTGAATGAACAGGGCTAAATCAAATCAAAGTTTAAATGCACTTTAAATAAAGTTTGATTTCATTAAGTGCTATTCTTCAACTTTGATTTTTGGTTAAAATGACGATGTGAATCCAACACATCAATTATTAAGTTGGAGATAAGCTGTAATTAAAGCCAGTAGCACAGATGGAACTATCCAAGCAGAAGATTAATCTCCTTCAAATGTTGATATTTGGTTGCGTTGACAAGGCCAACACCCGCAAAAAAAAAAAAGTTGCTATCTAGAACCTTAAAGGGTTCTTCGGCTGTCCCCATAGGAGAACCCTTTAATTAACCATTTTTGGTTCCAGGTAGAAGAACCCTTTTGGTTTCCACAAAGAAGCCTTTCCCCAGAGGGTTCTAGATGGAACAAAAAAGGGTTCAACCTGGAACCAAAAAGGGTTCTCCTATAGGGACAGCCAAAGAACCCTTTTGCTAAGTGTTTTTTTATGTATTGTCTATTGTTAGTTGATTTCTGAGTTAAATTGAAACTATAGCTGTTGATGACTTTGCAAATTATATATGAGTGATAAAGTATGGCCACATTTCATTCGCTCTACCCTTAGGAATGACTTCACTATAAACAGGGAATCTATTTAGTTTTTGAGTGGAGATCTCTCAATAATCATTCTCACTGTATCACATTGGTAATAGTCAGTGACAAATATCATATCTAAGCTGGGCTTGGTTAAATCCCTGGATGGAAGACCAAATGGATAGCTGTAGATAGATCAATTCTCCAGTAGGAGGTGCTGCCCGGTCTATCATTTTTGTCTGGTAATGGATATAACGTTGAAAATCTGACATTGTTCTAAAGGTATTTTATTCAAGATTTGTCTATGTTGAAATTTGGTTACCATGATGACATAATCCTGTGGTTGAAATTTCACCCTCAAAACAACTATTTTCAAATCCAATGTTTTTTCCACGTAGATTCCATAATACATTTACAAATTACATTGGTGAGAACTGATGACTTCCATGCTCTTTGTACAGTATTCCTCTCGGGGTAGAACATCAGGCTACACTTCTTCAGGTTGTGCTTTCTATAAGAGGACGCATCAAACCCCCACTGGGCCTTGTTCACACGCTGAGTCTGTGGCTGACATGACTGCCTCCAAAATATCTTTCTTCCATGTGGTGTGAGGCTTGAAACAACTCCCCCATTCCATCCCTCCCTCCTCCCTTCTGCCCACTTCACATCTCCCGCTCTTTCACCAGTGAACATGGTTTACATAACATGATTCTCACTCACGAGAAAATGGAAACAGCAATGCAAACAATGACAACAAACAAAGTGTCCTACTTTGAAAGGCAGTGCAGCAAAGAGTGACTAAACCCTGTGCTCAGATTCATTATTCTGTGTGCTGTTGACGTGTGAACACTGTTCTCCCCTGGCATGCTGTTCCTCTACTCAGCTGCAGGAGATGTGTACTTGAAGATAATCTCTCAAGGATTAGCAAAAATGAAAGAGTTTTATATTGTTCTTTGTTGTGTGTGAGTGTGCGTGCATGGGATTGTGCGCATGCGAGTGTGTGCATGCATGTGTGTGAGAGAGAGCGTGTATATGCATGTTTGTGAGAGAGAGCGTGTGTAAGACAGAGTGTGAGCTTGTGTGGCTGTGGCATCCAGCACAAGCTTTGTTGTTTCAGCACTGCTCTGGGAGGTCACCTCTGATTTTACAGCTTCATTTCTCGCATAGTTCCTTCCCACACTTGGCACATTTACTGCCAGACAGACAGAGAGATGACATTACCCCAGAGTAATGCACAGACAGACAGAGATCCTGGGCTGTGGAGCCCTGGGCTTACCTATACCCGGCAGCTCCAGACTCCTGTTATGTAAATTTGACAATCTTAAGGAGCCAGGCTTCCCATTGAACCTGGGTGGAGCGTGTCACAGCATGTTTCTGTGGAAATGCTATGTTCGCTCCTACATTCCCCTCTCTCAAGCTGTCATTACACAGAAGGCTTTACAGTAAGTAATGTTGAGAATTTTCTCAGCAGGTTTACATAAAATGATTCACTTAACCGTAACAAATTATGAAAGAAAATATAAAATATGAAATGATGTAGCAATGTAACTATACTGTTATATGGGATTAGATTAGGAGAGCAAAGAAATACATAACTTTTTGAAGATCACAGTAGTTTCGGAGATAAGTAAAGTTCAGGCAAGGGAGACGCTGATGACTCTCCAGTTTCTCTTTAACTCATTTGGATATGACCACTGACTTAGGTAAGTTCCAACAGAAACCCTCCCATGTAAACAGTCCTGGTGTGTCCTGAGGTCAGGTTGCCTGTATTGTAGTGGGGTAGAGGGGGAGGGTCCTGTAGAAAGGAGTGAGCTCAGTCCCAGCAGCAGCAGTGATAAGGTCTTATTTATTACACTGGCCTCGGAGTTATAGTGGAACAATCGCTGAATAAGGAAGTGCTGCCACCATCAATCTGTGTATTTGTGTAAACACAGAGACTCTTCTGCTTCTGCAACTAGAGCACTGTCTATGAATTTGAAGGGGTTCTATTTCAAGTCTTTAGGTGACAAGACACATTTCTTCAGTCTCCTGAGGTTGAAGAGGCGCTGTTGCGGCTTTTTCACCACACTGTCTGTGTGAGGTGAACCATTTCAGTTTGTCCGAGATGTGCCGAGGAACTTATAACTTTCCACCTTCTTCACTGCTGTCCAGTCAATGTGGATAGGGGGATGCTCCCTCTGCTGTTTTCTGAAGTCCACAATCATCTCCTTTGATTTGTTGATGTTAAGTGAGAGGTTGTTTTCCTGACACCACATTCCGAGAACCCTCACCTCCTCCCTGTAGGCTGTCTTGTCGTTGTTGGTACTCACTTCAGCCATGGAGAAGGAGAGGGAGGAAACACAGCCCTTAGTAGCGGGCCATGTTGGTGGCACTGTATTATCCTCAAAGCGGGCAAAGAAGATGTTTAGTTTATCTGGAAGTAAGACGTCAGTGTCTGTGACATGGCTGGTTTTCCCTTTGTAATCCGTGATTGCATGTAGACCCTGCCACGAACGTCTTGTCTGAGCCGTTGAATTGCGACTCCACTTTCCCTATACCGACATTTCGCCCTGTTTGATTGCCTTGTGGACGGAAAAACTACACTTTTGTATTCAGCCATATTCTCAGTCATCTTTCCATGGATAAATGCGATGGTTCGCGCTTTCAGTTTTGCGCGAATGCTGCCAACTATCCTGTCACGTCCTGAACTTAGTTCCTTTTTTATGTCTCTATTTTAGTTTGGTCAGGGCGTGAGTTGGGTTGGGCATTCTATGTTTTTGTTCTATGTGTTATAGTTCTATGTGTTTGGCCTGGTATGGTTGCCAATCAGAGGCAACTGTCAATCGTTGTCTCTGAGAACCATACTTAGGCAGCCTGTTTTCCCACTATGGTTTGTGGGTAGTTGTTTTCTGTGTCTGTGTTTTCACCATACAGAACTGTTTTGATTTTCGTTGTTTCACGTTTGTTATTTTGTGTTCAGTTGTAATACATTTAACATGGACACGTACCACAATGCATATTGGTCTGATCCTTCCTATTCCTGTTCCTCAGATGAAGAAGATTGTTACAGAACTACCCACCAAAAAAGGACCAAGCAGCGTGGTAACAAGGAGCAGAGGGTTCTGGACTCCTGGACTTGGGAGGAGATACTAGACGGTAAGGGACCCTGGGCGCAGGCTGGGGAATATCGCCGCCCTAAGGAAGAACTGGAGGCAGCGAAAGCTGAGCAGCAGCGATATGAGGTAAGACAGCGCAACAGGCACGAGAGGCAGCCCCCAATTTTTTTTGAGGGGAGGGACACGGGGAGATTGGCGGAGTCAGGCAATAGACCTGAGCCAACTCCCCGTGCTTACCAGGAGAGGCGTAGTACTGGTCAGGCACCGTGTTATGCGGTAAAGTGCACAATGTCGCCAGTGCGCGCTCATAGCCCGGAGCGCTATAGGCCAGCCCCCTGCAAGTGGGAGTGGGCATCCAGCCAGGGCGTTTTGTGCCAGCTCAGCATTTTGGTGTCCGGTACGCCATTTCGGCCCAGGGTATCCTGCGCCGGCGCTGCGTGCTGTGTCTCCGGGCGCTGGTAGGGTGCCGTTCACCCTATGCCTGCGCTCCGCCCGTGCCGGGCGAATGTGGACATTGAGAGGTGCGAGTGGTATGCACCAGATCTCCAGTGCTCCCCCACAGCCCGGTTCAACCTGTACCTGCACTCTGGAGGGTCCGGGCTAAAGTGGTCATCCAGCATGGAGGAGTGGTGCCAAGGCTGCGCACCAGAGCTCCAGTGCTCCCCCACAGCCCGGTCCATCCAGGTGCCTCCTCCACGCACCAGGCCTCCTGTAGGTCTCCCCAGCCTGGTGGGTCCTGTGGCAGCCCCACGCACCAGGCTGTCTCCCAATCTCCTCCCTCCAGGTTCTCCCGCCTGTCTGGCGCTTCGAGTCTCCCTCCTGTCCAGAGCCCCCGTCAGTCAGGAGCCGCCCGTCAGTCAGGAGCCGCCCGTCAGTCAGGAGCCGCCCATCAGTCAGGAGCCGCCCGTCAGTCAGGAGCCGCCCATCAGTCAGGAGCTGCCAGAGCCGCCCGTCAGTCCGGCACTGCCAGAGCCGCCCTTCACTCCGGCGCTGCCAGAGTCGCCCGGCGATTCGGGGCCCGATGTAAGAGTCCCCAGTCCGGGGTCGCCGGCGGGGATCGCCGCTCTAAGTAGGCCAAGACTAAGGTGGAGTGGGGTCCACGTCCTGCGCCGGAGCCACCACCGCGGACAGATGCCCACCCAGACCCTCCCCTATGAGTTTAGGTTTGGCGGCCGGAGTCCGCACCTTTGGGTAGGATACTGTCACTTCCTGACCTTAGTTCCTTTTTTAAAGTCTCTATTTTAGTTTGGTCAGGGAGTGAGTTGGGGTGGGCATTCTATGTTTTTGTTCTATATGTTATAGTTCTATGTGTTTGGCCTGGTATGGTTTCCAATCAGAGGCTGCTGTCAATCGTTGTCTCTGATTGAGAACAATACTTAGGCAGCCTGTTTTCCCACTATGGTTTGTGGGTAGTTGTTTTCTGTGTCTGTGTTTTCACCATACAGAACTGTTTTGATTTTTGTTGTTTCACGTTTGTTATTTTGTGTTCAGTTGTAATACATTTAACATGGACACGTACCACGTTGCATATTGGTCTGATCCTTCCTATTCCTGTTCCTCAGATGAAGAAGATCGTTACTTAAACACGGTTTCTGGTTAGGGTAGGTTTTAATAGTCACTAAGGGTAGGCACATTTTGGAGTGGCCTTTTACTGTTCCCAGCACAAGGTGCATCTGTCTAATGATCATGCTTTTTAATCAGATTCCTGATATGCCACACCTGTCAGGTGGATTAATTATCATGGCAAAGGAGAAATTCTCACTAACATTTGAGAGAAATCAGCTTTTTGTGTGTTTGGAACATTTCTGGGATCTTTTATTTCAGCTCATGAAACATGGGACCAACACTTTACATTTGTTGTTCAGTATATATATAGATTGTAAACATTAGTGGGGCATACTGGGCCGAGTATCAAACCTTGGGGAACCCCTTGAATGTAACTAAAGGAACTCAGATTTGACCCCATCTACCTTGATGGCCTGAGTTATGTTATTGAGATAATTATGAAACCATTGGCAAGCATCAGTACCCAACCCTATTGAGGATAGCTTATTCAACAGAAAAACATGGACTACAGTATCAAAAGATTTTAACAAGCTACAAAATTGGCAGCACAATTCTTTCTATCATCTAAGGCATTTGCAATTTATTTTGCAACAAAAATGGTAGCCATAGTTGTGCTTAACTAGCTGGCCAAGACCAGTTTGACTACCATTTCTTTCAAATAGGAAACCAGGATGTCATGCCCTGGTCAAAGTATTTTGTGTTTATCTTCATGTATTGGGTCAGGCCATGGTGTGGCATGGGTTTTTGTATGTGGTGTGTATATATTGGGATTGTAGCTAGTGGGGTGATCTAGCAAAGTCTATGGCTGTCTGGAGTGGTTCTCAATCAGAGGCAGGTGTTTATCGTTGTCTCTGATTGGGAACCATATTTAGGCAGCCATATTCTTTGAGTTTGTCATGGGTGATTGTCCTTAGTGTCCTTGTTCCTGTCTATGTGTTAGTGTACACAAGTATAGGCTGTTTTCGGTTTTCGTTACGTTAATTGTTTTTTGTAGTGTTTGTATTTAGATTTGTGTTACGTTTGTTTTTTAAATTATGGATCGCAATCTACACGCTGCATTTTGGTCCGACTCTCCTTCACCATAAGAGAACCGTTACAGAATCACCCACCACAAACGGACCAAGCAGCGTGTCAACAGGCAGGAGCCACAGGAGAGGCAACAGAGGCTGCACTACCTGGAGAAATGGACATGGGAGGACGAACTGGACGGTAAAGGACCCTGGGCTCAGCCTGGAGAATATCGCCGCCCCAAGGAAGAACTGGAGGCGGTAAAAGCTGAGAGGCGCAGGTATGAGAAGGCAGCACGGCGTAGCGGATGGAAGCCCGAGAGTCAGCCCCAAACATTTATTGGGGGGTGGCTCACAGGGAGTAGGGCTACGCTAGGTAGGAGACCTACACTAACCTCCTGTGGTTACCGGAGGGCTAGAGAAACCGGGCAGGCACCGTGTTATGCAGTGGTGCGCACGGTGTCCCCAGTGCGGGTGCATAGCCCTGTGCGGTATATTCCAGCTACGCGTATCGGCCGGGCTAGATTGAGCGTCGAGCTAAATGCCATGAAGCCGGCTCTATGCATCTGGTCCCCAGTGCGTCTCCTTGGGCCAGCTTACATGGCACCAGCCTTGCGCTCGGTGTCTCCGGTTCACCTGCATGGAGCAGCCAGAGCTGCTAGCCTGCATGGAGCAGCCAGAGCTGCCAGCCTGCATGGAGCAGCCAGAGATGTCAGTCTGCATGGAGCAGCCAGAGATGTCAGTCTGCATGAAGCAGCCAGAGATGTCAGTCTGCATGAAGCAGCCAGAGATGTCAGTCTGCATGAAGCAGCCAGAGATGTCAGTCTGCATGAAGCAGCCAGAGATGTCAGTCTGCATGAAGCAGCCAGAGCTGCCAGTCTGCAAGGAGCTGCCAGTCTGCAAGGAGCTGCAAGTCTGCAAGGAGCTGTCAGTCTGCAAGGAGCTGCCAGTCTGCACGGAGCCGCCAGAGCTGCTAGTCTGTAAGAAGCCGCCAGAGCTGTCAGCCTACATGGAGCAGCCAGAGCCGCCAGTCAGCGTGGAGCAGCCAGAGCCGACAGTCAGCATGGAGCAGCCAGATCTTTCAGTCTGCCAGGATCCGCCAGTCAACCAGACTCTTCCAGATCTGCCAGTCAACCAGACTCTTCCAGATCTGCCAGTCAACCAGACTCTTCCAGATCTGCCAGTCAGCCAGACTCTTCCAGATCCGCCAGTCAGCCAGACTCTTCCAGATCCGCCAGTCAGCCAGACTCTTCCAGATCCGCCAGTCAGCCAGACTCTTCAAGATCCGCCAGACTCTTCCAGATCTGCCAGTCAACCAGACTCTTCCAGATCCGCCAGTCAGCCGGGATCTGCCAGGATCTGCCAGTCGGCCAGGATCTGCCAGTCGGCCAGGATCCGCCAGTCGGCCAGGATCTGCCAGTCAGCCAGGATCTGCCAGTCAACCACGATCTGCTGAAACCACCAGCCAGCCAGGATCTGGTAGATCTATTTACCTGCCTGAGCTTCCTCTCACTCCGAGCTTCCTCTCACTCCCGAGCTTCCTCTCACTCCCGAACTCCCTCTCACTCCCGAGCTTTCCCTCATTCCCGAGCTTTCCCTCAGTCCCGAGCTGCCCTTCAGTCCCGATCTGCTCCTCAGTCCAGTGGGGTTCTGGGTGAGGACTACTAGGCCATGGTCGGCGGCAAGGGTGGACTATCCAGGGACGCGAGGAGAGGGGACTAAGACATTGACTGAGTGGGGTCCACGTCCCACGCCGGAGCCGCCACCATGGACAGACGCCCACCAGGACCCTCCCTATTGTTTTGAGGTGCGTTCGGGAGTCCGCACCTTAGGGGGGTGGGGGTTCTGTCACGCCCTGGTCGAATTATTTTGTGTTTATCTTCATGTATTGGGTCAGGCCAGGGTGTGGCATGGGTTTTTGTATGTGGTGTGTATATATTGGGATTGTAGCTAGTGGGGTGAACTAGCAAAGTCTATGGCTGTCTGGAGTGGTTCTCAATCAGAAGCAGGTGTTTATCATTGTCTCTGATTGGGAACCATATTTAGGCAGCCATATTCTTTGAGTTTGTCGTGGGTGATTGTCCTTAGTGTCCTTGTTCCTGTCTATGTGTTAGTGTACACAAGTATAGGCTGTTTTCGGTTTTCGTTACGTTTATTGTTTTTTGTAGTGTTTGTATTTAGATTCGTGTTACGTTTGTTTATTAAATTATGGATCGCAATCTACACGCTGCATTTTGGTCCGACTCCCCTTCACCACAAGAGAACCGTTACACAGGAATAGGAAATATGAAGCCAAACAGGAAGCCAGAAATAAAATGCTGATTAAAAGCATCACAGATCTGAACTTTTTCAGTAATGATGGAGTTTAAAACTACTTGCTTAGGCAGGGAAGTAGAGGAATTACCAAGCTTCAGTGAATGAACAGTTTTCCAGAATTTAGAGGGATCACTAACAGAGTATGTTTTTGGGGGGGTTCTGTGGTTCGTATTGACCTGCAGGGATGTTCCTGTCCCACCGGGCACTAGCGACTTCTGTGGCGGGCCTGGCACAATACACGCTGACATGGTTGCCAGGTGTACAGCGTTTCCTCCGACCCATTGGTGCGGCTGGCTTCCAAGTTAAGAGGGCATTGTGTCAAGAAGCAGCGCAGCTTGGCTGGGTTGTGTTTCGGAGGATGCATAGCTCTTGACCTGTAACTACCAATTGGATAACACAAAATTGGGGAGAAAAAGGGATAACAAAAATAATAAAACCTCTCGAGCCAGCTAAGGCATCCCTGGTTTCTTCAGGCAGTGGCACACGGACCCGACTTCACCAACCAAAACAAAAAACAACAAAAAACTCCCTGATGCTTCCAATATTGGTGTCAGCATCTGTGAGGACAGACACTGGGAGAGGGGAAGCAAGTACAGGGACTGAATATTTGATAAATAACAGACATGAAACAAAACACGGGCGCCTGGACAAGGGAAACATAACGACATTAATGCTGACATGGGGATCAAATTGAGAAATAGACAGATATAAAGGAGGCAATCAACAAAGTGATGGAGTCCAGGTGAGTTCAATGAAGTGCTGATGTGCGTAACGATGGTGACAGGTGTGCGTAATACATTTACATTTAAATCATTTAGCAGACGCTCTTATCCAGAGCGACTTACAAATTGGTGCATTCACCTTATGACATCCAGTGGAACAGTCACTTTACAATAGTGCATCTAAATCTTAAAGGGGGGGGTGAGAGGGATTACTTATCCTATCCTAGGTATTCCTTAAAGAGGTGGGGTTTCAGGTGTCTCCGGAAGGTGGTGATTGACTCCGCTGTCCTGGCGTCGTGAGGGAGTTTGTTCCACCATTGGGGGGCCAGAGCAGCGAACAGTTTTGACTGGGCTGAGCGGGAGCTGTACTTCCTCAGTGGTAGGGAGGCGAGCAGGCCAGAGGTGGATGAACGCAGTGCCCTTGTTTGGGTGTAGGGCCTGATCAGAGCCTGGAGGTACTGAGGTGCCGTTCCCCTCACAGCTCCGTAGGCAAGCACCATGGTCTTGTAGCGGATGCGAGCTTCAACTGGAAGCCAGTGGAGAGAACAGAGGAGCGGGGTGACGTGAGAGAACTTGGGAAGGTTGAACACCAGACGGGCTGTGGCGTTCTGGATGAGTTGAAGGGGTTTAATGGCGCAGGCAGAGAGCCCAGCCAACAGCGAGTTGCAGTAATCCAGACGGGAGATGACAAGTGCCTGGATTAGGACCTGCGCCGCTTCCTGTGTGAGGCAGGGTCGTACTCTGCGGATGTTGTAGAGCATGAACCTACAGGAACGGGCCACCGCCTTGATGTTGGTTGAGAACGACAGGGTGTTGTCCAGGATCACGCCAAGGTTCTTAGCGCTCTGGGAGGAGGACACAATGGAGTTGTCAACCGTGATGGCGAGATCATGGAACGGGCAGTCCTTCCCCCGGGAAGAAGAGCAACTCCGTCTTGCCGAAGTTCAGCTTGAGGTGGTGATCCGTCATCCACACTGATATGTCTGCCAGACATGCAGAGATGCGATTCGCCACCTGGTCATCAGAAGGGGGAAAGGAGAAGATTAATTGTGTGTCGTCTGCATAGCAATGATAGGAGAGACCATGTGAGGTTATGACAGAGCCAAGTGACTTGGTGTATAGCGAGAATAGGAGAGGGCCTAGAACAGAGCCCTGGGGGACACCAGTGGTGAGAGCACGTGGTGAGGAGACAGATTCTCGCCACGCCACCTGGTAGGAGCGACCTGTCAGGTAGGACGCAATCCAAGCGTGGGCCGCGCCGGAGATCCCCAACTCGGAGAGGGTGGAGAGGAGGATCTGATGGTTCACAGTATCGAAGGCAGCCGATAGATCTAGAAGGATGAGAGCAGAGGAGAGAGAGTTAGCTTTAGCAGTGCGGAGCGCCTCCGTGATACAGAGGAGAGCAGTCTCAGTTGAATGACTAGTCTTGAAACCTGACTGATTTGGATCAAGAAGGTCATTCAGAGAGAGATAGCGGGAGAGCTGGCCAAGGACGGCACGTTCAAGAGTTTTGGAGAGAAAAGAAAGAAGGGATACTGGTCTGTAGTTGTTGACATCGGAGGGATCGAGTGTAGGTTTTTTCAGAAGGGGTGCTACTCTCGCTCTCTTGAAGACGGAAGGGACGTAGCCAGCGGTCAGGGATGAGTTGATGAGGGAGGTGAGGTAAGGGAGAAGGTCTCCGGAAATGGTCTGGAGAAGAGAGGAGGGGATAGGGTCAAGCGGGCAGGTTGTTGGGCGGCCGGCCGTCACAAGACGCGAGATTTCATCTGGAGAGAGAGGGGAGAAAGAGGTCAGAGCACAGGGTAGGGCAGTGTGAGCAGAACCAGCGGTGTCGTTTGACTTAGCAAACGAGGATCGGATGTCGTCGACCTTCTTTTCAAAGTGGTTGACGAAGTCATCTGCAGAGAGGGAGGAGGGGGAGGGGGAGAAGGATTCAGGAGGGAGGAGAAGGTGGCAAAGAGCTTCCTAGGGTTAGAGGCAGATGCTTGGAATTTAGCGTGGTAGAAAGTGGCTTTAGCAGCAGAGACAGAGGAGGAAAATGTAGAGAGGAGGGAGTGAAAGGATGCCAGGTCCGCAGGGAGGCGAGTTTTCCTCCATTTCCGCTCGGCTGCCCGGAGCCCTGTTCTGTGAGCTCGCAATGAGTCATCGAGCCACGGAGCGGGAGGGGAGGACCGAGCCGGCCTGGAGGATAGGGGACATAGAGAGTCAAAGGATGCAGAGAGGGAGGAGAGGAGGGTTGAGGAGGCAGGATCAGGAGATAGGTTGGAGAAGGTTTGAGCAGAGGGAAGAGATGATAGGATGGAAGAGGAGAGAGTAGCGGGGGAGAGAGAGCGAAGGTTGGGACGGTGCGATACCATCCGAGTAGGGGCAGTGTGGGAGGTGTTGGATGAGAGCGAGAGGGAAAAGGATACAAGGTAGTGGTCGGAGACTTGGAGGGGAGTTGCAATGAGGTTAGTGGAAGAACAGCATCTAGTAAAGATGAGGTCGAGCGTATTGCCTGCCTTGTGAGTAGGGGGGGAAGGTGAGAGGGTGAGGTCAAAAGAGGAGAGGAGTGGAAAGAAGGAGGCAGAGAGGAATGAGTCAAAGGTAGACGTGGGGAGGTTAAAGTCGCCCAGAACTGTGAGAGGTGAGCCGTCCTCAGGAAAGGAGCTTATCAAGGCATCAAGCTCATTGATGAACTCTCCGAGGGAACCTGGAGGGCGATAAATGAAAAGGATGTTAAGCTTGAACGGGCTGGTAACTGTGACAGCATGGAATTCAAAGGAGGCGATAGACAGATGGGTAAGGGGAGAAAGAGAGAATGACCACTTGGGAGAGATGAGGATCCCGGTGCCACCACCCCGCTGACCAGAAGCTCTCGGGGTGTGCGAGAACACGTGGGCGGACAAAGAGAGAGCAGTAGGAGTAGCAGTGTTGTCTGTGGTGATCCATGTTTCCGTCAGTGCCAAGAAGTCGAGGGACTGGAGGGAGGCATAGGCTGAGATGAACTCTGCCTTGTTGACCGCAGATTGGCAGTTCCAGAGGCTACCGGAGACCTGGAACTCCACGTGGGTCGTGCGCGCTGGGACCACCAGACTAGGGTGGCCGCGGCCACGCGGTGTGGAGCGTTTGTATGGTCTGTGCAGAGGAGAGAACAGGGATAGACAGACACATAGTTGACAGGCTACAGAAGAGGCTACGCTAATGCAAAGGAGATGATGATGGGCAGCCTGGCACCCTTGAGTGCCAGAGAGGGGGAGCGGGAACAGGCGTGACAGATACGGCATTTCTACCCTATTTGCAGCTCAAATTGTCAGGATTTGCCCAGGATTGTTCAGGTTTTGGTCACTAGATGCCCCCATTGTGCTTTTTTGACCCTTTTGTTTTTCCCTTGTTCTAGTTATTGGTTGCACCCGTGCCTCATTTCCCTTGAATGTATTTAAACCCTTAGTGTTCCTTATTTCTTTGCTCTGTGTTTGTATGTTAGCACCCAGCCATGCTGTGAACTTTTGTTTCTCTAGTTGGATTTTCTTGAGGTACTCTGGTTTTGTTCTTGTTTATTTTTGATTATTCTTTTGAGGTTTGTTTTTTCCCAGCTGTTCTTACCACTTTGTAGATTTTCCTTGTGTCTTGGAGGATATACATTTTTTTCTCTTGGAATTACTTTTGACGTTGTGGATTTATGCTTTTGCCTGAAGATTATTTTCTTTATTAAATCACTGTCTCTAGTACTGCTGTGTCTGCCTCATCTTCTGGGTTCTGCTGACTATTAGTGGCTCAGTTTACTAAGTGACTGTTTCTCACATCGGAGGCCTGAGTTTGTAACCAGGTCCTGACACAAATCAATAATAAAATGTAAATCCTCAAACGGTATTGATGTGGGATCTAAAAGTGTGATAGACAACAAACTGAGGGGTGTTGCTTATGGGAAAAAACGTTTTCCGCCTTATACAAGCTGGTTGGCATCTCCTCCTCAAACAACAACATCCCTGCTCAGTTATGTTGGGAACAGGACATGGGTGTATCTCTCACTGCAGTACAGTGGGATGCAACATGGAAAAGCACAAAATCGAGGTTGGTACACTAATGCATCTGTTATGGAAATGTCCAGCCGTCAAAAGACTTTGGACTGAGGTAGGTGATATGTTGAATTTTGAATGTACAGTATGTTAGTATGTAGGGTGGACAATATCTAACCTAGAACCATGCAACATACAGTATCATTGCATTGGCCTTCCATTCAGTCAAAACAACAAATGGAAAAACCTAAGCCTGTAACAAATAGGAACATCCATTAAGTCATCCAGAAGCATCCTACTAATTCAATTTCCCAGGGAAGGGGGAGACCCTTTCGTGGAGGGATCCCTGCAGAACACTGGCCAGTCGTTTATGGAGAGACGACATGGCGGCAACACACCCATCAGGTCAGAGCGGCGTCCAGCTACTGGAGTAGAAGAGAAAGTATGTGGATGTTTTATTTTATTATATTTAACTTTTATTTACCTTGGCAAGTCAGGTGATGTGGATTCCCCAATAGCTTGTGTAAGTTCACTACTTGTTTGCTAAGAGTAGCCACTTCACCTCTGTAGTCCTCTGCGAGCAAACAGTCGCTACATTGAAAGTCCAGGGGGACCACGTTATCTGGGAATAAAACAAAATTTCACAGCTCCTGCAGCATTGTTAACGACCTCCATTTCAAACTTTAGGCTAACTGTGCTTCTGAGTCTCTCTTCTTGGCAGGAATTTACAAAAAAACAACAACATGCATGTCAATCTCTCATGACTCAAAGTGGAGGAGAGATTGACTGCATCACTACTTGTCTTTGTCAGAGGTATTGATGTATTGAAAGTACCAAACTGTCTGTTTCAATCAGTTAAAACACAGCACAGACACCCATACATACCCCACTGAAACAAGACATGCTACCAGTGGTCTCTTCACAGTCCCCAAGTCCAGAACAGAGGCTAAGAAACGCACCATACTATATATAGCAATGTCTACATGGAACTCTCTCCCACCAGGTAACTCAAGCTAGCAATACAATCGGATTTGAAAAAAAACTGATAAATCAACAACTCACAGCACAATGTGAAAGGGGGAGAGCGAGAGACACATACACATTATTCTTAGTAATGGAATAATGGAGCAATGTACATATGATGCACAATGTTTTGTATGATGTAATGTTTTATTTCTGACCCTGGGAAGAGTAGCTGCTGCCTTGGCAACAGCTAATGGGGATCTTAATAAAATACTAAATGTTGTTATATTTATAAAAGTTATTACATGAATTAACCAGTGTTACTACATACACCATATTACAGGGACTAATTAATACATTCAGCTTAAATTCAACTAGAGACCTGGCTCAGCTCACATGTTGTTAATTCTCATGGCTGCTATACATGATTTATAATAGAGGAGGACAACATGCAACAGTTGTGTCCTGGATGGAATATTTGATTGTCTTTATGATGTTTGGTTCTGAATTCCAGCTCAAGCTTAAAGTCCATGGATTGTTGAAAGAGATTCAGTGTTGGGGAAGCTATTCTGAATATATATATAGTTTTCCAAGGTACCAATTACTTCATACTGGAAGAATTAAGCTATACTAAAGCTACCCTTCAGAAAAATATAGTTTATTAACTAAAGATACATTGAAAAAGTAGTTATCTACATCCAAACTACTTTGTGAAAAATGATCATATGCAAATCTAAGATGTCATATAATACAAATAGCAAAAGCAGATCGCTCTCGAGTCCCTTGTTAACAGGATGTGTTGTTGAGTCTATTAAACACAAACCTATGTTTCAAGTGAAAATGAGGCAGGTATTATGCTAACAAAGAAAGGAAATTCTTGCCTACAATTTTAGAAGAAAAACAAAAGCCTAAAAGGGTTCTTTGGCTGTCCCCATAGGAGAACCGTGAAGAACCCTTTCGGAAACCTTTTTTTCTAAGAATGTAGACCCATCTTTACTTTTTGCAAAAAAGTAATTTATTAGTAATTCCAGTTGTTTTCTACACCGCTACATGGCAAAATAGTAATTAACTACTGAAAACACTAACTATATTTGAATTTAGTTCAACTACCACCAAGCTACTGCAAAATGGAGTATAGTTACTAGTGGAGCTAAATGTACAGTAGCTCACTACTCCCTATCACTAGAAAGACTACACAATGGTATTTCCAAGTGGCTTTACAACCTTACACAGCTTGCTTCTCTCTCTCACCCCCCCCCCCTTAATTTTACTTCTTATACTTTCCCCAGAATTTGTGAGCCATTGTGAATGCGGTAGCTAGCAAATTTACAACACAACACTATCCATGTTGTAGCCTACTGTTCAGTGTAGGGTTTGTTGTAATTGTAGTTTTGTCCTCAACTGTTCTTGTTTGTATGCTCTATCCCAGTGGTGCAGTCAGGCCAGTCCTAGTCTGCTGCTCTCTGCTCCACAATGACAACACCAACCACCCCTTACAATATTGCTGCAGCCAATTCTCAGCTTGACGTTTAACCTCTCAACTCCCATGAGTCTGTGTATCCAAGGCACTCACTGAGAGAAGGTCAATAGACTTTCTGCAGAACATGTCTGCATACTAAGCAGTGAGTGCAGCAGACCACTGTCAATCCCATCGCTGGTGAGTGAGATTCGCTGTTCAAAGTGTTTATTTAGTTTTACACAGACTTATAGGGCTAATGGAATTTATTGATTTCACATGTCTCTCTTAGTCAGTGGTAAATCAAATATGAGATTGTGGAGTATCTGACAAGCCCTGATCTATGTTTGGCATTAGAGGGAGGAGTGAATGTGTGAAAGGTCTTCTTAATGTACACTGACCAAAAATATAAACGCAACATGGAACAAAGATTTTACTGAGTTACATTTCATCTAAGGAAATCAGTCAATTGAAATAAATAAATAAAGCCCTAATCTATAGATTTCACATGCCTGGGAATACAGATGGGGCCCTGTTGGTCACAGATACCTTTAAAAAAAAAGTTTGCATCTTTCGCATAGAGTTGATCAGGCTGTTGATTGTGGCCTGTGGAATGTTGTCCAATTCCTCTTCAATGACTGTTCGAAGTTGCTGAATATTGACGGAAACTGTGACATGCTGTCGTACACGTTGATCCAGAGCATCCCAAACGTGCTCAATGGGTGACATTTCTGGTGAGTACGCAGACCATGAAGGAACTCTGACATTTTCCGCTTCCAGGAATTGTGTATATATTTGTATTCAGCTTAAATTATTATCTCACCGGCATGCATTGTTTCTCCACTCAATTGTGTATGTTCATGACATTTCTGGGTAGCTGCCAAACTAGGTTATTAGCCTGACTGTACGTACAGTATAGCCCACAGTATTGTGGTCATCAACAGTGTGGCTCACAGTATATGTCAGATCCTTGTACTTGTACATTTACAGTAGGGCAATTGAGAGATACTGCCTGAAAAATCGTGTAAACATTCTTTACGAGTCATTATGTTGAACAAAATGTAAACTTTCTCTAACGGTTGCCTGTGCGGCTTGTCTTTCAGTTGCTCTAAATTTTGGACAAAACATCCACAGGAAAGTATTGCTTTACCAACTTTTCAGGGAGCTGGTAGGTATGGTTTGATTTGGCACCGAGGTAAAGTTTGTTTTATATTGGATATTTGGTTTTCTCTCATCTATAGCTATTGAACCAAGCATTCCATGAACAATGGGTTGGCAGGTAGCCTAGTGGTTAGAGCGTTGGACTTGTAACTGAAAGGTTACAAGATCAAATCCCCAAGCTGACAAAGTAAAATATATGTTGTTCTGAATAAGGCAGTTTACCCATTGTTCCTAGGCTGTCATAAAAATATAAAATAACTGTTCTAAATTGACTTGCCCAGTTAAATAAAGGTAAGAAATCAGGAGAGGATGGAGAACAACACATAAAAAAAGTGCATTTTTAAAATTTGTTGGTATATTTAAATCCTAATAAACATTAAAAAAAGGTGTTGCTTGTTCTCCATCCTACTCTGATATGCCTACCAGCTTTCTAAAAAGTCAGGTAAACAATACTTACCTGTGGATATTTTGTAAAAAATGTAGAGCAGCTGAAGGACAAACCGCACAGACAAATGGTATGTGAGGTTTGTAATTTTATTCAACATTCTGGCTTGTAAGGAACATTTACATGATTTTGCTGCAAGTATATACAGTTGAAGTCAGAAGTTTACATAAACCTATGCCAACTACATTTAAACTCAGTTTTTCACAATTCCTTTAATCCTAGTGGGGATTCCCTGTTTTAGGTCAGTTAGGATCACCACTTTATTTTTAGAATGTGAAATGTTATAGTAATAATAGTAGAGAATGTTTTATTTCAGCTTTTATTTCTTTCATCACATTCTCAGTGGGTCAGAAGATTACATACACTCAGTTAGTATTTGGTAGCATTGCCTTGAAAATGGTTTAACTTGGGTCAAACGTTTTAGGTAGCCTTCCACAAGCTTCCCACAATAAGTTGGGTGAATTTTGGCCCATTCCTCTTGACAGAGCTGGTGGAACGGAGTCAGGTTTGTAGGCCTCCTTGCTCGCACACGCTTTTTCAGTTCTGCCCACACATTTTCTATTGGATTGAGGTCAGGGCTATGTGATGCCCACTCCAATACCTTGACTTTGTTGTCCTTAAGCCATTTTGCCACAACTTTGGAAGTATGCTTGGGGTCATTGTCCATTTGGAAGACCCATTTGCGACCAAGCTTTAACTTCCCTGACTGATGTCTTGATGTTACTTCAATATATCCACATAAATTTACATCCTCATGATGCCATCTATTTTGTGAAGGGCACCAGCCCCTCCTGCAGCAAAGCACCCCCACAACATGATGCTGCCACCTCATTGCTGGATGGATGGTGTTCTTCGACTTGCAAGCTTTTCCCCCTTTCCTCCAAACATAACGATGGTCCTTATGGCCAAACAGTTCTATTTTTTGTTTCATCAGACCAGAGGACATTTCTCCAAAAAGTACAATCTTTGTCTCCATGTGCAGTTGCGAACTGTAGTCTGGCTTTTTGATGGCGGTTTTGGAGCAGTGGCTTCTTCCTTGCTGAGTGGCCTTTCAGGTTATGTTGACATATGCTGAGCCATTTGGCCTTTTTCCAAAGCGACTTACAGTCAGGTTATTGACCATTGACCATATTGACCATTAGACCATTAGACCATAACATTAGACCATAACAACATTAGACCATTAGACCATAACAGCATTAGATAACAACATTAGACCATAACAACATTAGACCATAACAACATTAGACCATTAGACCATAACCATTAGACCATAACAACATTAGACCATTAGACCTCCAGACCATCTTCATAACAACAAGGACCATAACAACATTAGACCATAACAACATTAGACCATTACAACATTAGACCATTAGATCCATTAGATTAACAACTGTTGTTCTGGGATTAGACCATAACAACATACTTTTGATATAGATACTTCTGTACCTGTTTTCAGCATCTTCAAAGGTCCTTTGCTGTTGTTCTGGGATTACATTCATTCATCTCTAGAAGACAGAACGCATCTCCTTCCTGAGCGGTATGACGGCTGCGTGGTCCCATGGTGTTTAAACTTGCGTACTATTGTTTGTACAGATGAACGTTGTACCTTCAGGCGTTTGGAAACTGCTCCCAATGATGAACCAGACCTGTGGAGGTCTACAATTTCTTCTCTGAGATCATGGCTGATTTATTTTTATTTTCCCATGATTTCAAGCAAAGAGGGACTGTGTTTGAAGGTAGGCCTTGAAATACATCCACAGGTACACCTCCAATTGACTCAAATGATGTCAATTAGCCTATCAGAAGCTTCTAAAACCATGACATCATTTTCTGGAATTTTCCAAGCTGTTTAAAGGCACAATAAACTTAGTGTATGTAATCTTCTGACCCACTGGAATTGTGATACAGTGAATTATAAGGGAAATAATCTGTCTGTAAACAATTGTTGGAGAAATGACTTGTGTCGTGTACAAAGTACATGTCCTAACCGACCTGCCAAAACCATAGTTTGTTAACAAGAAATTTGTGGAGTGGTTGAAAAACAAATTTTGATGACTCCAACCTAAGTGTATGTATACTTCCGACTTCAACTGCACCAATGAATTGGTATTACAGGCTGATTAATCAGACTAGGTGACACCCAGAGTTCTAAAGCTGGGATTGTTCATGTTCAAGTCTTATGAACAGAATCATTTCAGAAGAGATTTACTAGCTGTCAAACGAAGTTCTCCTATGCCAATGATCTCAAATGGATTCATGGTAACACTAAAGGACAGGATTGACATGAATGAATGTACCCAGATAATTGCACTTTGAGGGATAATACATATTTATTGTTAGCAGTAGCTCAACTCAAATCAAAGTGTATTGGTCAAATACACATGGTTAGTGGATGTTAATGTGAGCGTAGCGAAATGTTTGTGCTTCTAGTTCCGACAGTGCAATAATATCTAACAAGTAATCTAACAATTCCCCAACAACTACCTAATACACACAAATCTAAAGAGATTAATATGTACATATAAATATATGGATGAGCGATGGCCGAGTGGCATAGGAAAGGTAGATGGTATAATGGTATACTGTATGTACAGTAGATGTTATGCATTATGTACATATGATATGAGCAATGTAAGAAAGGCAAACATTATGAAAGTGGCATTATTTAAAGAGGCATTAGTTAAAGTGACAAGTGATCCATTCATTAAAATGGCCAGTGGTTGGGTCTCAATGTAGGCAGCAGCCTCTGAGTTAGTGATGGCTGTTTAGCAGTCTGATGGCCTTGAGATAGAAGCTGTTTTTCAGTCTCTCGGTCCCAGCTTTGATGCACCTGTACTGACCTCGCCTTCTGAATGGTAGAGGTGTGAACAGGCAGTGGCTCGTGTGGTGGTTGTCCTTTTTGGCCTTCCTGTGACATCGGGTGCTGTAGGTGTCATGGAGGGCAGGTAGTGTGCAGTCTGCACCACCCTCTAGAGAGCCTTACGGTTGAGGGTGGTGCAGTTTCCGTACCAGGCTGTGATACAGCCCGACAGGATGCTCTTGATTGTGCATCTGTAAAAGTTTGTCAGGGTTTTGGGTGACAAGCACTGTTGCGCCTTCTTCACCACACTGTCTGTGTGTGTGGACCATTTCAGTTTGTCTGTGATGTGTACGCCGAGGAATTTAAAACTTTTGTCCTTCTCCACTGCTGTCTCTTCGATGTGGATAGGGGAGTGCTCCCTCTCTACTGTTTCCTGAAGTTCACAAGCATCTCTTTTATTTGTTGACATTGACTGAGAGGTTGTTTTCCTGACACCAAACACAGAGTGCCCTCACCTCCTCCCTGTGGGCTGTTTCTTGTTGTTGGTAATCAAGCCCACTGCTGTTGTGTTGTCTGCAAACTTGATGATTGACTTAAAGGCGTGCATAGCCACACAGTCGTGAGTGAACAGGGAGTACAGGAGGGGGCTAAGCACGCACCCTTGTAGGGCCCCAGTGTTGAGGGTCAGTGAAGTGTTCAAGTTCTCTCACGTCACCCCGCTCCTCCGCTCTCTCCACTGGCTTCCAGTTGAAGCTCGCATCCGCTACAAGACCATGGTGCTTGCCTACGGAGCTGTGAGGGGAACGGCACCTCAGTACCTCCAGGCTCTGATCAGGCCCTACACCCAAATAAGGGCACTGCGTTCATCCACTTCTGGCCTGCTCGCCTCCCTACCACTGAGGAAGTACAGTTCCCGCTCAGCCCAGTCAAAACTGTTCGCTGCTCTGGCTCCCCAATGGTGGAACAAACTCCCTCACGACGCCAGGACAGCGGAGTCAATCACCACCTTCCGGAGACACCTGAAACCCCACCTCTTTAAGGAATACCTAGGCTAGGATAAAGTAATCCTTCTCAACCCCCCTTAAAAGATTTAGATGCACTATTGTAAAGTGGCTGTTCCACTGGATGTCATAAGGTGAATGCACCAATTTGTAAGTCGCTCTGGATAAGAGCGTCTGCTAAATGACTTAAATGTAATGAAAATGTAAAGTGGAGATGTTGTTTCCTACCTTCACCACCTGGGGGCGGCCCATCAAAGTCCAGGCCCCATTTGCACAAGGCGGGTTGAGAGGATACTATGGTATTGAACTCTGAGCTGTAGTCAATGAACAACAGTCTTACATATGTTGTCCAGATGGGATAGGGCAGTGTGATGGCGATTGCTTTGTCTGTGGACCTGTTGGGGCAGTAATGAAACTGAAGTGGGTCTAGGGTGGCCGATAAGGTAGAGGTGATATGATCCTTGACTAGTCTCTCAAAGCACTTCTTGATGACAGAAGTAAGTGCTACGGGGCAGTAGTCATTTAGTTCAGTTATATTTCCCTTCTTGGGTACAGGAACAATGGTGGCCATCTTGAAGCATGTGGGGACAGTAGATTGGGATAGGGAGAGATTGAATATGTCCGTAAACATACCAGCCACCAGGACGCGGTATGGGATGCCGTCTGGGCCGGCAGCCTTGTGAGGGTTAACATGTTTATTGTCTTACTCGCGTTGGCCACAGAGAAGGAGAGCCCACAGTCCTTGATAGCCAGTCGGTCTGCGCATTTTTTAATTTTTAATTTATTTCACCTTTATTTAACCAGGTAGGCAAGTTGAGAACAAGTTCTCATTTACAATTGCGACCTGGCCAAGATAAAGCAAAGCAGTTCGACAGATACAACGACACAGAGTTACACATGGAGTAAAACAAACATACAGTCAATAATACAGTATAAACAAGTCTATATACAATGTGAGCAAATCAGGTGAGAAGGGAGGTAAAGGCAAAAAAGGCCATGGTGGCAAAGTAAATACAATATGGCAAGTAAAACACTGGAATGGTAGTTTTGCAATGGAAGAATGTGCAAAGTAGAAATAAAAATAATGGGGTGCAAAGGAGCAAAATAAATTAAATACAGTTGGGAAAGAGGTAGTTGTTTGGGCTAAATTATAGGTGGGCTATGTACAGGTGCAGTAATCTGTAAGATGCTCTGACAGTTGGTGCTTAAAGCTAGTGAGGGAGATAAGTGTTTCCAGTTTCAGAGATTTTTGTAGTTCGTTCCAGTCATTGGCAGCAGAGAACTGGAAGGAGAGGCGGCCAAAGAAAGAATTGGTTTTGGGGGTGACTAGAGAGATATCCCTGCTGGAGCGTGTGCTACAGGTGGGAGATGCTATGGTGACCAGCGAGCTGAGATAAGGGGGGACTTTACCTAGCAGGGTCTTGTAGATGACTGACAGTATGAAGCGAGGGCCAGCCAACGAGAGCATACAGGTCGCAATGGTGGGTAGTATATGGGGCTTTGGTGACAAAACGGATTGCACTGTGATAGACTGCATCCAATTTGTTGAGTAGGGTATTGGAGGCTATTTTGTAAATGACATCGCCAAAGTCGAGGATTGGTAGGATGGTCAGTTTTACAAGGGTATGTTTGGCAGCATGAGTGAAGGATGCTTTGTTGCGAAATAGAAAGCATTTACATTTACATTTAAGTCATTTAGCAGACGCTCTTATCCAGAGCGACTTACAAATTGGTGCATTCACCTTATGACATCCAGTGGGACAGTCACTTAACAATAGTGCATCTAAAACTTTGGGGTGAGAGGGATTACTTAACCTATCCTAGGTATTCCTTAAAGAGGTGGGGTTTCAGGTGTCTCCGGAAGGTGGTGATTGACTCCGCTGTCCTGGCGTCAGGGAGTTTGTTCCACCATTGGGGGCCAGGGCAGCGAACAGTTTTGACTGGGCTGAGCGGGAGCTGTACTTCCTCAGTGGTAGGGAGGCGAGCAGGCCAGAGGTGGATGAACGCAGTGCCCTTGTTTGGGTGTAGGGCCTGATCAGAGCCTGGAGGTACTGAGGTGCCGTTCCCCTCACAGCTCCGTAGGCAAGCACCATGGTCTTGTAGCGGATGCGAGCTTCAACTGGAAGCCAGTGGAGAGAACGGAGGAGCGGGGTACGTGAGAGAACTTGGGAAGGTTGAACACCAGACGGGCTGCGGCGTTCTGGATGAGTTGAAGGGGTTTAATGGCACAGGCAGGAGCCCAGCCAACAGCGAGTTGCAGTAATCCAGACGGGAGATGACAAGTGCCTGGATTAGGACCTGCGCCGCTTCCTGTGTGAGGCAGGGTGGTACTCTGCGGATGTTGTAGAGCATGAAACAGGAACGGGCCACCGCCTTGATGTTAGTTGAGAACGACAGGGTGTTGTCCAGGATCACGCCAAGCTCTGGGAGGAGGACACAATGGAGTTGTCAACCGTGATGGCGAGATCATGGAACGGGCAGTCCTTCCCCGGGAGGAAGAGCAGCTCCGTCTTGCCGAGGTTCAGCTTGAGGTGGTGATCCGTCATCCACACTGATATGTCTGCCAGACATGCAGAGATGCGATTCGCCACCTGGTCATCAGAAGGGGGAAAGGGAAGATTAATTGTGTGTCGTCTGCATAGCAATGATAAGAGAGACCATGTGAGGTTAACAGAGCCAAGTGACTTGGTGTATAGCGAGAATAGGAGAGGGCCAAGAACAGAGCCCTGGGGACACCAGTGGTGAGAGCGCGTGGTGAGGAGACAGATTCTCGCCACGCCACCTGGTAGGAGCGACCTGTCAGGTAGGACGCAATCCAGCGTGGGCCGCGCCGGAGATGCCCAACTCGGAGAGGGTGGAGAGGAGGATCTGATGGTTCACAGTATCGAAGGCAGCCGATAGATCTAGAAGGATGAGAGCAGAGGAGAGAGAGTTAGCTTTAGCAGTGCGGAGCGCCTCCGTGATACAGAGGAGAGCAGTCTCAGTTGAATGACTAGTCTTGAAACCTGACTGATTTGGATCAAGAAGGTCATTCAGAGAGAGATAGCGGGAGAGCTTAGGACGGCACGTTCAAGAGTTTTGGAGAGAAAAGAAAGAAGGGATACTGGTCTGTAATTGTTGACATCGGAGGGATCGAGTGTAGGTTTTTTTCAGAAGGGGGTGCAACTCTCGCTCTCTTGAAGACGGAAGGGACGTAGCCAACGGTCAGGGATGAGTTGATGAGCGAGGTGAGGTAAGGGAGAAGGTCTCCGGAAATGGTCTGGAGAAGAGAGGAGGGGATAGGGTCAAGCGGGCAGGTTGTTGGGCGGCCGGCCGTCACAAGACGCGAGATTTCATCTGGAGAGAGAGGGAGAAAGAGGTCAGAGCACAGGGTAGGGCAGTGTGAGCAGAACCAGCGGTGTCGTTTGACTTAGCAAACGAGGATCGGATGTCGTCGACCTTCTTTTCAAAATGGTTGACGAAGTCATCTGCAGAGAGGGAGGAGGGGGGGGAGGGGCGGAGGATTCAGGAGGGAGGAGAAGGTGGCAAAGAGCTTCCTAGGGTTAGAGGCAGAAGCTTGGAATTTAGCGTGGTAGAAAGTGGCTTTAGCAGCAGAGACAGAGGAGGAAAATGTAGAGAGGAGGAGTGAAAGGATGCCAGGTCCGCAGGGAGGCGAGTTTTCCTCCATTTCCGCTCGGCTGCCCGGAGCCCTGTTCTGTGAGCTCGCAATGAGTCATCGAGCCACGGAGCGGGAGGGGAGGACCGAGCCGGCCTGGAGGATAGGGGACATAGAGAGTCAAGGGATGCAGAGAGGGAGGAGAGAGGAGGGTTGAGGAGGCAGAATCAGGAGATAGGTGGGAGAAGGTTTGAGCGGAGGGAAGAGATGATAGGATGGAAGAGGAGAGAGTAGCGGGGGAGAGAGAGCGAAGGTTGGGACGGCGCGATACCATCCAGTAGGGGCAGTGTGGGAGGTGTTGGATGAGAGCGAGAGGGAAAAGGATACAAGGCAGTGGTCGGAGACTTGGAGGGAGTTGCAATGAGGTTAGTGGAAGAACAGCATCTAGTAAAGATGAGGTCGAGCGTATTGCCTGCCTTGTGAGTAGGGGGAAGGTGAGAGGGTGAGGTCAAAAGAGGAGAGGAGTGGAAAGAAGGAGGCAGAGAGGAAAGAGTCAAAGGTAGACGTGGGGAGGTTAAAGTCGCCCAGAACTGTGAGAGGTGAGCCGTCCTCAGGAAAGGAGCTTATCAAGGCATCAAGCTCATTGATGAAGTCTCCGAGGGAACCTGGAGGGCGATAAATGATAAGGATGTTAAGCTTGAAAGGGCTAGTAACTGTGACAGCATGGAATTCAAAGGAGGCGATAGACAGATGGGTAAGGGGAGAGAGAATGACCACTTGGGAGAGATGAGGATCCCGGTGCCACCACCCCCGCTGACCAGACGCTCTCGGGGTGTGCGAGAACACGTGGGCGGACGAAGAGAGAGCAGTAGGAGTAGCAGTGTTGTCTGTGGTGATCCATGTTTCCGTCAGGGCCAAGAAGTCGAGGACTGGAGGGAGGCATGGGCTGAGATGAACTCTGCCTTGTTGACCGCAGATTGGCAGTTCCAGAGGCTACCGGAGACCTGGAACTCCACGTGGGTCGTGGCGCGCTGGGACCACCAGAGTAGGGTGGCCGCGGCCACGCGGTGAGGAGCGTTTGTATGGTCTGTGCAGAGAGGAGAGAACAGGGATAAACCGACACATAGTTGACAGGCTACAGAAGAGGCTACGCTAATGCAAAGGAGATTGGAATGACAAGTGGACTACACGTCTCGAATGTTCAGAAAGTTAAGCTACGTAGCAAGAATCTTATTGACTAAAATGATTAAAATGATACAGTACTGCTGAAGTAGGCCAGCTGGCAGTGGGTGCGTTGTTGACACTACACTAATCAAGTCGTTCCGTTGAGTGTAATAGTTTCTGCAGTGTTGCTATTCGGGGGCTAGCAGGCTAGCTAGCAGTGTTGTTTACGTTACGTTGCGTTAAAAGAACGACAATAGATGGCTAGCGAACCTAGAAAATCGCTCTAGACTACACAATTATCTTTGATACAAAGACGGCTATGTAGCTAGCTAAGTAGCTAGCTACGATCAAACAAATCAAACCGTTGTACTGTAATGAAAATGAAGTGAAAATGTGATACAACCTGTGAATGCGACCGGGTAGTTGAGTTCTATACAGAAGACGTTGGCTAGCGTTGGCTAGCTGTTGGCTAGCTAGCAGAGTCACCTACGTTAAGGACGACAAATAGCTGGCTAGCTAACCTCGGTAAATTAAGATAATCACTCTAAGACTACACACTCTAAACCTAAACAACACAATTATCTTGGATACGATGATACGATGATACGAAGACAGCAAAGACAGCTATGTAGCTAGCTAACACTAAACTAATCAAGTCGTTCAGTTGAGTGTAACAGTTTCTCCAGTGCAGCTAATCAGTGGACGTTAGCTAGCTGGCTAGTGAAGACTACGTTAGGACGGCGAAATACGATAATTACGCAATTATCTTTGATACAAAGACGGCTATGTAGCTAGCTGAGAAGAAATTGCTAAGATAAGACAAATCAAACCGTTGTGATATAATGAAATATAATGAAAAAGTTATACTACCCGTTGGAGCGACGTGCAGATGCGACCACTCGCTCCAAGCCAATTCTAGATTTAACTTTGGATTGGAGATGTTTGATATGGGTCTGGAAGGAGAGTTTACAGTCTAACCAGACACCTAAGTATTTGTAGTTGTCCACGTATTCTAAGTCAGAGCCGTCCAGAGTAGTGATGTTGGACAGGCGGGTAGGTGCAGGTAGCGATCGGTTGAAGAGCATGGATTTAGTTTTACTTGTATTTAAGAGCAATTGGAGGCCACGGAAGGAGAGTTGTATGGCATTGAAGCTTGCCTGGAGGGTTGTTAACACAGTGTCCAAAGATGGGCCGGAAGTATACAGAATGGTGTCGTCTGCGTAGAGGTGGATCAGGGACTCACCAGCAGCAAGAGCGACCTCATTGATGTATACAGAGAAGAGAGTCGGTCCAAGAATTGAACCCTGTGGCACCCCCATAGAGACTGCCAGAGGTCCGGACAGCAGACCCTCTGATTTGACACACTGAACTCTATCAGAGAAGTAGTTGGTGAACCAGGCGAGGCAATCATTTGAGAAACCAAGGCTGTCGAGTCTGCCGATGAGGATGTGGTGGTTGACAGAATCGAAAGCCTTGGCCAGATCAATGAATACGGCTGCACAGTAATGTTTCTTATCGATGGCGGTTAAGATATCGTTTAGGACCTTGAGCGTGGCTGAGGTGCACCCATGACCAGCTCTGAAACCAGATTGCATAGCAGAGAAGTTATGGTGAGATTCGAAATGGTCGGTAATCTGTTTGTTGACTTGGCTTTCGAAGACCTTAGAAAGGCATGGTACGATAGATATAGGTCTGTAGCAGTTTGGGTCAAGAGTGTCCCCCCCTTTGAAGAGGGGGATGACCGCAGCTGCTTTCCAATCTTTGGGAATCTCAGACGACACGAAAGAGAGGTTGAACAGGCTAGTTAATAGGGGTGGCAACAATTTCGGCAGATAATTTTAGAAAGAAAGGGTCCAGATTGTCTAGCCCGGCTGATTTGTAGAGGTCCAGATTTTTCAGCTCTTTCAGAACATCAGCTGAATGGATTTGGGAGAAGGAGAAATGGGGAAGGCTTGGGCGAGTTGCTGTTGGGGGTGCAGTGCTGTTGACCGGGGTAGGAGTAGCCAGGTGGAAAGCATGGCCAGCCGTAGAAAAATGCTTATTGAAATTCTCAATTATGGTGGATTTATCAGTGGTGACAGTGTTTCCTATCTTCAGTGCAGTGGGCAGCTGGGAGGAGGTGTTCTTATTCTCCATGGACTTTACAGTGTCCCAGAACTTTTTTGAGTTAGTGTTGCAGGAAGCAAATTTCTGCTTGAAAAAGCTAGCCTTGGCTTTTTTAACTGCCTGTGTATAACGGTTTCTAGCTTCCCTGAATAGCTGCATATCACGGGGGCTGTTCGATGCTAATGCAGAACGCCATAGGATGTTTTTGTGTTGGTTAAGGGCAGTCAGGTCTGGGGAGAACCAAGGGCTATATCTGTTCCTGGTTCTAAATTTCTTGAATGGGGCATGTTTATTTAAGATGGTTAGGAAGGCATTTAAAAAAAATATCCAAGCATCCTCTACTGACGGGATGAGATCAATATCCTTCCAGGATACCGCATGCTCTGAGGACGTGGCTAGGGATGCCGTCTGGGCCAGAAATCTAGCGAGGGTTAACACGTTTAAATGTTTTACTCACATCGGCCACGTAGAAGGGGGGGGGGGTGCAGTCCTTGTTAGCGGTCTGCGACAATGGCACTGCATTATCCTCAAAGCGGGCAAGGAGGGTTTTTAGTTTGTCTGGAAGTGTGTCATCGGTGTCCGTGACGTGGCTGGTTTTTATTTTTGTAGTGATTTCCTGTAGACCCTGCCATATACCTCTCAGAAAACATGAAAGGACACTGAAACAAGGCATTTGTGTTCCCTTCTCTGAACAGTGAGAAAGGTTGTTGATATTTATTTATTCAAAACAGTAGGCATTCATTGCATTTTGAAATCCTGTGAAGTTTAGCAAGACTTAAGTGTTGCTTGAGGGTTTTCTGAACTGGGAAGAGAGGGGTGGATATGCTAAAATATACATAAGTGAAGATCCAGGATTGCTCAATTATGAAGCAGCTTATGAAAACACCTGTAACAACTCTGATGCTGCATTTCAATTAGAGAGCAACCTCCCTGTGAATGCTAACATGCTATTAGGGCCATACACAGACCATTTCATGTAGCAGTTTGGAAGTATGCAGCCTGAAAGTAGTTAGGTATAGTACTTTATTATATGGTAACACCTATAGTCAGGAGTAAAT
Source organism: Oncorhynchus gorbuscha (assembly GCF_021184085.1). Taxonomy (NCBI): domain Eukaryota; kingdom Metazoa; phylum Chordata; class Actinopteri; order Salmoniformes; family Salmonidae; genus Oncorhynchus; species Oncorhynchus gorbuscha. The sequence goes on from NC_060174.1 coordinate 24,034,259, forward strand.
TTGTGTGGGGGTTACAAGGGACGTCCTGGTGCAGAGTGCCACCATCTCAGGATGGAAAACAGCATATAGTGGGAATTGATTACATGGAAAATCAACTAGTTTTATGAACAGTGCCATCCCAATCTAACATGCAGGACAAGCCCACATCCTTGTACACATAAATTAATAAATGAAAAAGGAATGTGATATTTGCAGTCTCTTGTATGCACGCCTCTAAAGGAAATTAAAGTATGTGTTGGAGGGAAGGTGATCTTGGATGATATTGGATATCAGCGATGATGAAGGGCAACAGGTGGTCTGTCCAGACGGCTGAGAGGCAGGTGGGATCGTCTCCTGGCAGAAGACTCACCTTCCACCTGCCCAGAGGACTTGCTACACTGCCTGGCGATGCCTGCCTGTGCCGTCATTGGCTGCCTTTTGGAACTCCTCCTAAAGCTTCTGGGCTGACAGCCACACATGCAGATTAGAGGTGAGGGTAAATGTGTCTGTAATGAGCTAAAAACAGAGTTGCAACAACCTTGTGGACATACTGTCACTCTGAGTGTCAGGTTGAGAGATTGGTAAGTGGGTTGGTGTTATTATTTGGACGGGTATAAGGATGAGTGGACATCTAGATCAAATATTCCCATTTCCACTACTTAAAAAGTGGCCGGGGACAATACTTCTGTTTTTAAACTTTCCTTTCAGCTAAAAAAATAATAATCTGTGAAATCTAGAGTTTGCATTTATTTTCCCTAAGGGGCCAGGACTGAGCTGGAAATATCTCTGTTGTGGTCCGCTTCCACACCTGTCACTCCCAGCCTAATGGGTCATGCTAATAGCTTCTCACTGTAGCAGAGCAAACGTTACAGGATAAGACCCTTGTATCCTGGGAAAGAGAGGGTTGCAAGGCAAACAGTTATAAATAGAACTCTAAATAATTGATTTAGGCAGACAACATATTCAGCAGAGCGAGGTTTATTGTTACTGTTGCCTTCACTGGACTAGCTTTAGGGTCTTTATATTGGTGCTCATGAAGGAGGGATTCTATATACAAGTGAAAATACAGAATGGGTCATTTGATGCAGCATACTGCAAGAGTAAGTGTTTTGAATCTTAAAGTAAAATAACAAATATTGACCGAACTGTGCTTCCAAAAAACCTTGCATTAAATAATGAATCTTAGCTTTCAAGAGAACATATTTCTTGCATTGTTGTTGCTACAGCCAGTGAAGTGGACACCTCCTTCGACTACTTCTACTACTTGGCTGACTTAGCTGTGCCTATTACCTCTTCTATTAACGTTCCCATCACACTAACCACATCAGAAAAAGGATGAAATTCCGGAATAAATCCCCACTGCTCTTAATCTAACTCTAATTACGATAAGATGATTTTGTCTACTTCAAAGCCCTCTGGAATGTCTGCATTAGAGGTGTGACAAATCAGGACGGCAGGCTGAGGCCCTCAATTAATCCCCGTCCCTGTACTTATGGAACCAACCAGTAGTCAATGTAAATTAAAAAGTAATTTATTCAAACACTTTAACAGACTGAATTTATGACAAACCTTTCTACCAGTATTAGGCACAAGGAATTCAGTTCACAAGGAGGCATTATTACAGACCTTGAAGCCACCCCCCACATGGAAAAGTAACTGTAGTTCAAAAGTGAGTCTTTATCATTTAAAAAAAAGTCCCCCCTACTACGGGGCTTCTGAAGAAAAAGGTTGTAGCTTCTGTGCGGCTATCATTCCACAATAAAACTCCAGATATAAACCAAATTCACCCCTGGAAAAATCCCAATATCAAAGCTTAGTATCCTCATTGACATATTATCAAATGTATAGTGCCAAGGTTGTATAACTAAAACACACATCAACCACAGTGGGTACAGATGCAATTTCAACATCTAGTTTTGATTTTAAATTTGGTTGAGTTGTCAACAAATGTGAATTCAACTTGAAATCAACAAGAAATGTCACCATGTCCATTGGATTTAGGTTAAAAGGTGGGTGAAAAAAAGACAATTCCCCTACGTTGATTACTTTTTACTAATCCAAATCAGTTTTCACAGTTTTTAAATGTAATCACATTTCATTTGGGGGTTGAAATGACATGGAAACAATCTTGATTAAACCAGTGAGTAATGGGTATCGTTTCAAACCTTCAAGAAATGCTTCAATGATAAGAGGTCAACAATAGCAAATTGTGCTGTGGTGTTGACAGGAGTCCCAGGCTGAATTGTTTCATAGATACAAAGTAAATACAGTACAACTGCTTATACTTTAACATGTACTTCCCCTGAAAGTTAGATGATACGTGTTGTGTTTCGTTGATATACAGTATCTCATTGTTTTAAAGAGTTGACTTGCAATGTAGTGTAGGGCTGCTTGTTGGATCTGAGTGTCTGCTGAGGCTCATTAACAGTGTGTGCTGAGAGCCTACAGCAAAGCGCTAACAAACAGCACCACATTTTATGATGGAAGGGATAGTGTTCCTGCTTACTGTAGTTAATTAATTGTCATTTACAAAAAACAATCACCCCTTAAGACTACATCGCCTGGGTTCAATGCTGGAATGATCTAATAGGGGATCCCACAAATAATACGACATTTAAAAATCGCCTCAGTTAGAAATACTGAGCAATAATACCCAAATCGGTTGTCTGTCTATAAAGGGTCTGTTTCTCTCCATGGTCATGAATAAGACTGTTAGGAAGAATGGTATGGATGTCTCCTTGTGATGTGAGGGAGAAGATCCAGCAAATGGCATCCCTCTGGGAGGAGCTTGTGTTCTGCCGTTGGACCCCAGATAATCTGGAACAGTCTTTACCTCCGATGGGGTGTTTACTCGCTTGACACCTCGTTGGTCTACAGGCAGGCAGGCCCCAGCAAGCCTCTGCTTGTCACTATGGCCGGAAACATGTGACATCTGTGAACAGAGAGGCGGATGGATACACAGTGAAACCAAAGTCTCGTGACTCAGAGGCAAAACACTGAAATAGACAAAACAGCGCCAATGAGGAATACAGACTCAAGACATCAACACAACTTATTGGTTTATTCACATCCCCATTAGAAGCAGCAGCTATTCTTCCACAGATACACTGATAGACAAGAACGGTCACACAAATGTAAAATACAACGATATACAAACAATACAACTAAATAATGTGTAGACTGTTAATGTGTGCATAATTTCAGTCCCTATTGTGCCATGAGATGTTTTCTATATTTTTAATGGTCATTTTGCTTGAGTAATTGGAGGTGGAAGGGAGTTCCATGCGATCATGGCTCTGTATAGTAAATACTGTGTGTTGGCATGAATTCGTTTTGGACTTGGGCTGTGAAGAGACCCCTGGTGGCATTTATTGTGGGGTCTATATGGGTGTCTGAGCTGTATGTTATTTGATTATGCAGACAATCTGGAATTTTCATCACAGTAATATTTCTCATAAAAACTAGGAGAAGCAGATCATTTCTCGTCAACCCTCAGGGCTCCTGAGTGGCGCAGCGGTCTAAGGCACTGCATCTCAGTGAAAGCGATGTCATTGCAGTCCCTGGTTTGAATCCAGACTGAATCACATCTGGCCGTGATAGGGAGTCCCATAGGGCGGGGCACAATTGACCCAGCGTCGTCCAGGTTTGGCCAGGGTACGCCGTGATTGTAAATAAGAATTTGTTCTTTACTGACTTGCCTAGTTAAATAAAGGTCAAATAAAGCAGGAATGTCTGGCATGCATATTGTTAATGTTAGTTCTGTATGTGCAATTAAACCCCCTGTAGGTTTAAGTCCTTAGATCACAATATCTACTAAGCTAACGTATGGAATTGTTATAAGCTGTTCATAAAATGTATCATTTAGCCATTTGATTTAGAATTTTTTAGGACCTATGTAGGTATCAAAAAACATTTAACATTGAATATAGCCTTAAAAAAACTGTAATATCCTATGCTTCACGGAATTGTGGCTGAATGACGACATGGATATTCAGCTGGAAGGATACACTCTGCACCGGCAGGATAGAACAGCACACTCTGGTAAGACGAGGGGGGGGCGGTCTGTGCATATTTGTAAACAACAGCTGGTGCACGAAATCTAAGGAAGTCTCTAGATTTTGCTCGTCAGAAGTTGAGTATATTGTGATAAACTGCAGGCCACACTACTTGCCTAGAGAGTTCTCCGCTATACTTTTCGTGGCTGTTTATTTACCATCACAGACACATGCTGGCACTAAGACCGCACTCAGTCAGCTGTATAAGGAAATAAGCAAACAGGAAACCACTCACCCAGAGGCGGCGCTCCTAGTGGCCGCAGACTTTAATGCAGGGAAACTTAAATCAGTTCTACCAATTCTCTATCAACATGTTAAATGTGCAACCAGGGAAAAAATTATAGATCACCTGTACTCCACACACAGAGACGCATACAAAGCTCTCCCTCGCCCTCCAGTTGGTAAATCCGACCATAAATGTATCCTCCTGATTCCCGCTTACAAGCAAAAATGAAAGCAGGATGCATCAGTGACTCGGTCTATAAAACAAATGGTCAGATGAAGCAGATGCTAAACTACAGGACTGCTTTGCTATCACAGACGAGAACATGTTCCGGGATTCTTCCAATGACATTGAGGAATACACCACATCAGTCACTGGCTTTATCAATAAGTGCATTGAAACCATTGTCCCCACAGTGACTGTATGTACATACCCCAACCAGAAGCCATGGATAACAGGCAACATTCGCACTGAGCTAAAGAGTAAAGCTGCCGCTTTCAAGGTGCGGGACTCTAACCTTACAAGAAGCTTACAAGAAATCCTGCTATGCCCTGCGACGAACCATCAAACAGGCAAAGCGTCAATACAGGGCTAAGATTGAATCATACTTCACCGGCTCTGACGCACGTCGGATGTGGCAGGGCTTGCAAACTATTACAGACTAAAAAGGGAAGCATAGCCGTGAGCTGCCCAGTGACACGAGCCTACCAGACGAGCTAAATCACTTCTAGGCAAGCAAAGTTGAGGCATGCATGAGAGCATCAGCTGTTCAGGACGATTGTGTGATCACACTCTCCGTAGCCGATGTGAGTAAGACCTTTAAACAGGTCAACATACACAAGGCTGCGGGGCATGATGGATTACCAGGACGTGTGCTCCGGGCATGTGCTGACCAACTGGCAGGTTTCTTCACTGACATTTTCAACATGTCCCTGATTGAGTCTGTAACATGCTTCAAGCAGACCACCATAGTCCCTATGCCCAAGAACACAAAGGCAACCTGCCTAAATGACTACAGACCCATAGCACTCACCTCCGTAGCCATGAAGTGCTTTTAAATGCTGGTAATGGCTCACATCAACACCATTATCCTAGCTCAGCGTTCAACACCATAGTACCCTCAAAGCTCATCACTAAGCTAAGCATCCTGGGACGAAACACCTCCCTCTGCAACTGGATCCTGAACTTCCTGACAGGCCGCCCCCAGGTGGTGAGGGTAGGTAGCAACACATCTGCCACGCTGATCGTCAACACTGGAGCTCCCAAGGGGTGCGTACTCAGTCCCCTCCTGTACGCACTGTTCACCCACGACTGCATTGCCAGGCACGACTCCAACACCATCATTAAGTTTGCTGACGACACAATAGTGGTAGGCCTGATCACCGACAACGACGAGACAGCCTATAGGGAGGAGGTCAGAGTCCTGGCCAGGTGGTGCCAGAATAACAACCTATCCCTCAATGTAACCAAGACTAAGGAGATGATTGTGGACTACAGGAAAAGGAGCATAGAGCACATCCCCATTCTAATCGACGGGGCTGTAGTGGAGCAGGTTGAGAGATTCAAATTCCTTGGTGTCCACATCAACAACAAACTAGATTGATCCAAACACACCAAGACAGTCGTGAAGAGGGCACGACAAAGCCTATTCGCCCTCAGGAAACTAAAAAGATTTGTCATGGGTCCTGAGATCCTCAAAAGGTTCTACAGCTGCAACATCGAGAGCATCACTGCCTGGTACGGCAATTGCTCGGCCTGCGAGCACAAGGCACTTCAGAGGGTAGTGCGTACTGCCCAGTACATCACTGGGGCAAAGCTGCCTGCCATCCAGGACCTCTACACCAGGTGGTGTCAGAGAAAGGCCCTAAAAAGCCACAGACTGTTCTCTCTACTACTGCATGGCAAGCGGTACCGGAGTGTCAAATCTAGGACAAAAAGGCTTCTCAACAGTTTTTAACCAAAGCCATAAGACTCCTGAACAGGTAACCAATGGTTACCCAGACTATTTGCATTGTGTGTGTGTCCCCAACCCCTCTTTTACTCTGCTACTACTCTCAGTTAATCTTATATGCATAGTCACGTTAACTATACATTCATGTACATACTACCTCAATTGGCCCGACCAACCGTTGCTCTAACTGGGCTATCTACATTGTGTCCCACCCACCCGCCAAACCCTTTTTACGCTTCTGCTACTCTGTGTTCATCATATATGCACAGTCACTTTAACAATACCTACAAGTACATTCTACCTCAATAAGCCTGACTAACAGGTGTCTGTATTTAGCCGTGCTACTATTTTTTTCAAATGTCATTCTACTGTTGTTTTATTTCTTTACTTACCCACACACACACACACCTTTTTTTGGCACCATTGGTTAGAGCCTGTAAGTAAGCATTTCACTGTAAGGTTTACACCTGTTGTATTCGGCGCACGTGACAAATAAACTTTGATTTGATTTACTGCTAGAGCCCATAGAAACGCATTGAATAATTCATAAATAGCAAAACACAGTAAAATAAATAAATAATACGGAACAAGATTTTGAAGTGTCTGTCCTATATCCGAGAGATATAATAAAACTCAGGTTTGGTCACATTATTTTTGGCTCATTTTACCCCATATGCACTTTTTGCAATTTTTACAGCCAGGTCCTGGGTTACCTTCAGATCCCCTGAAGCTTGTGTGCGTCGTAGAGCAGATCAACCAACATCTTCATGCATTTTTTCCCTGCTTACCTCGGTTTATTTAAATAAAAAAATAAAAAAACCTTGCCGATGACAAGCATACCCATAACATGATGAAGCCACCACCATGCTTGGAAATATGAAAAGTTGTACTCAGTGATTTTACCCAAACATAAGGTTTTGTATTCATAAAATGAATTTCTTTTATTTTTATTCTGTACAGGCTTCCTTTTCACGCTGTCATTTCGGTTAGTATAGTTTAGAAATTACAATGTTGTTAATCCATTCTCCATTTTGTCATATCCCAGCCAATTTTACTCTAACTGTTTCCTTCCTCTTGGTTTCCTTCTTCTTCGGTAACTGAGTTAGGAAGGACACCTGCATCTTTGTAGTGACTGGGTGTATTGATCCACCGTCCAAAGTGTAATTCATAACTTCATGCTCAAAAGGGATATTCAATGTCTGCATTAATTTTTAGCTGCCCTTTGTGAGGCATTGGAAGACCTCCCTGGTCTTTGTGTTTGATACTCACTGCTTGACTGAGGAACCCTACAGAACCCAGGGGAGATAAGGTAACCAATCTTGCAACCTTATAGTTAACTAGTCCAACGCAATAACGACCTGCCTCTCTCTCGTTGCACTATGTGTGGGGTACATACAGTTGAAGTCGGAAGTTTACATACACTTAGGTTGGAGTCATTAAAACTAGTTTTTCAACAACTACACAAATTTCTTGTTAACAAACTAGAGTTTTGGCAAGTCGGTTCGGACATCTACTTCGTGCATGACACAAGTAATTTTACCAACAATTGTTAACAGACAGATTATTTCACTTACAATTCACTGTATCACAATTGCAGTGGGTCAAGACGTTTACATGCACTTAGTTGACTGTTCCTTTAAATAGCTTGGAGTTTACAGGTTTTTGTTCCAGCCCTTTACCAACACCTCATTCAACTAATTGTGGTCTAAATTTAAGACTTTCACACAGTGCAATCCCCCAGAAGTCACATCTGTATTTTAGAAAGAGCGTCATAAATTACAATGACCTGAACAATCTGCATGACAAACAATAACCTGGATGAATCTATTTCTATATCAAATAAAAGTTTATTGGTCACATCACAGATTAGCAGATGTTATATCTGGTGCAACATTGTGATGTTGCACACCCCTGAAACAAATCCTGGGATATGGTGATTGTCCTGGTGGCTGGGGGGATCTCAAGTTCTTTACATCTGCCCAGGTGTCAGGGTGGGATATCCTTCAACCTGGAACAAGCACAGATAAGAGGGGAGATATTAACCTCACTGCTCAAATTCCAGTGGTGGTTCAAGTTGCTGAAGCCACAACAACCTCTTAAATGTGCAATTGTTTTGTTAAGTTTTGCATATTTATAGACTTGATCAAGTTGTTTACATTAAGAGTAGTAAAATAACTTATCCTCTAATTTTAACTAGTAAAGACAAACCCAACGGTACAACACAATATCGTAAGAGAAAGTCAGCAAACGTTAGGTAAACAGACTCAACAGAATGCACAAATAACTTAGATTAGATTGAACATAATTGGCTGCATTTACATTTTTCCATCAGATGTTGAAAGTCTTACCTCCAAATGAGTTAAGCATAACTCTTTCCTTCTGCTAAGCCAATTGCGTGAAATGCCAATCAGGTGCCCTCTTTAGTCCCTGAAAACAAATGGGAAAACTAATTTGCCACATGTCTTTAGCTGGCTAGCAAATTAGCCAATTCATGATAAAAAAATAATAATCTGTCTGGGTCTTACCAATTAACACTACTGAATCTACGATTAGTGTTTAATTTCCGGTCACAACTTCAGACGCAATCGTTAGGCAAGGGCAATTTCAGTGTAGGAAAGGATGAAACAGCGTCTGTGCCACCAGTAAGTATAGATAGTAGTATAAATCCCCTCACACAGTCCCCACAGCCGGACAATGTTCTCATGGCTTCTGGAAGGAAATGCTGTAGGAACGCTCAACCGGTGTCGCTCATTCAGCCAACAGAAACTTTCAACAGGTTCTCCCCATTAAGCAGCGGGTCGGAGTCAGAGGCCAAGCCTTCTCTTGTCTCTATTTCTCCCATTACGGGGTCTGAGACGCCGAAGCCGCCCACCATTAGCTCTGACAAATTGAAAACCCTAGTCATTGGCGACTCCATTACCCGTAGTATTAGACATAAAATGAATCATCCAACGATCATAAACTGTTTACCAGGGGGCAGGGCTGCCGACATTAAGGCGAATCTGAAGATGGTGCTGGCTAAAGCTAAAACTGGCGAGTGTAGAGTGTATAGGGTTTAGAGGTCAACCGATTAATCGGAATGGCCGATTAATTAGGGTCGATTTCAAGTTTTCATAACAATCGGAAATGATATTTTTGGGCGACGATTTGACTTTTTTTTTTACACCTTTATTTAATCTTTATTTAACTAGGCAAGTCAGTTAAGAACACATTCGTACTTTCAATGACGGCCTAGGAACAGTGGGTTAACTGCCTGTTCAGGGGCAGAACGGCAGATTTGTACCTTGTCAGCTCGGAGATTTGAACTTGCAACCTTTCGGTTATTAGTCCAACTCTCTAACCACTAGGCTACCCTGCCGCCCCAGGGGAGATAAGGTAACCAATCTTGCAACCTTATAGTTAACTAGTCCAACGCAATAACGACCTGCCTCTCTCTCGTTGCACTCCACAAGGAGACTGCCTGTTACGCAAATGCAGTAAGCCAAGGTAAGTTGCTAGCTAGCATTAAACTTATCTTATAAAAAACATCAATCATAATCACTAGTTAACTACACATGGTTAATGATATTACTAGATATTATCTAGCGTGTCCTGTGTTGCATATAATCTTACTGAGCATACAAGCATACAAGTATCTAAGTATCTGACTAAGCGGTGCTAGGCAGAAGCAGGCGCGTAAACATTCATTCAAACAGCACTTCCATGCGTTTTGCCAGCAGCTCTTCGTTGTGCGTCAAGCTTTGCGCTGTTTATGACTTCAAACCTATCAAATCCCGAGATGTGGCTGGGGTGACCGAAGTGAAATGGCTGGCTAGTTAGCGGGCGCTAATAGCGTTTCAAACTTCACTAGCTCTGAGCGGGTGGTTGTTTCCCTTGCTCTGCATGGGTAACGCTGCTTCGAAGTGGTGGCTTTCTCGTTGTGTTGCTGGTTCGAGCCCATGGAGGAGCGAGGAGAGGGACGGAAGCTATACTGTTACACTGGCAATACTAAAGTGCCTATAAGAACATCCAATAGTCAAAGGTTAATGAAATACAAATGGTATAGAGGGAAATAGTCCTAAAATAACTACAACCGAAAACTTCTTACCTGGGAATATTGAAAACTCATGTTAAAGGGAACCACCAGCTTTCATATGTTCTCATGTTCTGAACAAGGAACTGAAACGTTAGCTTTCTTACATAGCACATATTGCACTTTTAGGTTCTTCTCCGACACTTTGTTTTTGCATTATTTTAACCAAATTGAACATATTTCATTATCTACTTGAGGCTAAATAGATTTTATTGATGGATTATATAAAGGATTATATAAAGGATTATATAAAGTTAAAATAAGTGTTATTTCAGTATTGTTGTAATTGTCATTATTACAAAAGTTTTTTTTTAAATCGGCCGATTAATCGATATCGGCCCCGCTGGTCCTCCAATAATCGGCATCGGTGTTGAAAAATCATAATCGGTCGACCTCTAACAGGGTTATTGTTATCCAAGTCGGCACCAACGATGTTAGGATGAAACCGTCAGGTCACCAAGCGCAACATAGCTTCAGCATGTAAATCAGCTAGAAAGATGTGTCGGTAATTGTCTCTGGCCCCCTCCCAGTTAGGGGGGAGTGATAAGCTCTACAGCAGAGTTTCACAACTCAATCGCTGGTTGAGAACTGTTTTCTGCCCCTCCCAAAAGATGGAATTTGTAGATAATTGGTCCTCTTTCTGGGACTCACCCACAAACAGGACCAAGCCTGGCCTGTTGAGGAGTGAAGGACTCCATCCTAGCTGGAGGGGTGTTTTCATCTTATCTACGAACATAGACAGGGCTCTAACTCCCCTAGCTCTACAATGATATAGGGTGCAGGCCAGGCAGCAGGCTGTTAGCCAGCCTGCCAGCTTAGTGGAGTCTGCCACTAGCACAGTCAGCGTAGTCACCTCAGCTATCCCCATTGAGACTGTCTGTGCCTCGACCAAGGTTGGGCAAAACTAGACATGGCGGTGTTCGCCATAGCAATCTTTACTGGAATAAAGACCTTCTCCATTCCTGCCATAATTGAAAGAGATTGTGATACCTCACATCTCAAAATAGGGCTACTTAATGTTAGATTCCTCACTTCCAAGGCAGTTATAGTCAATGCACTAATGGCTGATCATAATCTTGATGTGATTGGCCTGACAAACATGGCTTAAGCCTGATGAATATACTGTGTTAAATGAGGCCTCACCTCCTGGTTACAGTAGTGACCATATCCCCCACACATCCCGCAAAGGCAGAGGTGTTGCTAACATTTACGATAGCAAATTTCAATTTACAAAAAAAACTGAAATGTTCGTCTTTTGTGCTTCTAGTCATGAAATCTATGCAGCCTACTCAATCACTTTTTATAGCTACTGTTTACACGCCTCCTGGGCCATATACAGCGTTCTTCACTAAGTTCCCTGAATTCCTATCGGACCTTGTAGTCATAACAGATAATATTCTAATCTTGGTGACTTTAATATTCACATGGAAAAGTCCACAGACCCACTCCAAAAGGCTTTCGGAGCCATCATCAGTGGGTTTTGTCCAACATGTCTCCGGACCTACTCACTGCCACAGTCATACTTTGGACCTAGTTTTGTTAACTGGAATAAATGTTATGGATCTGAATGTTTTTCCTCATAATCCTGGACTATCGGACCACCATTTTATTACGTTTGCAATCGCAACAAATAATCTGCTCAGATCCCAACAAAGGATCATCAAAATTCGTACTATAAATTCTCGGACAACCCAAAGATTCCTAGATGCCCTTCCAGACTCCCTCCACCTACTCAAGGACGTCAAAGTACAAAAATCAGTTAACCACCTGAGGAACTCAATTGAACCTTGCACAATACCCTAGATGCAGTCGCACCCCTAAAAACATGTGTCATAAGAAACTAGCTTCCTGATATACAGAAAATACCCGAGCTCTGAAGAAAGCTTCCAGAAAATTGGAACGGAAATGGCTCTACACCAAATTGGAAGTCTTCCAACTAGCTTGGAAAGACAGGACCGTGCAGTACCAACTTAATCGAGGAAAATAAGAACAATCCAAAATGTATTTTTGATACTGTCGCAAAGCTAACTAAAAAGCAGCATTCCCCAAGAGAGGATGGCTTTCACTTCAACAGTGATTAATTCATGAACTTCTTTGATAAAAAGATCATGATCATTAGAATGCAAATTACGGACTCCTCTTTAAATCTGGATATACCGCCAAAGCTCAGTTGTCCTGAGTCTGCACAACTCTGCCAGGATCTAGGATCAAGGGAGACACTCAATTTTTTAGTACTATATATTTTGACACATTGATGAAAATAATCATGGCCTCTAAAACTTCAAGCTGCATACTGGACCCTATTTCAACTAAACTACTGAAAGAGCTGCTTCCTGTGCTTGGCCCTCCTATGTTGAACATAATAAACGGCTCTCAATCCACCGGATGTGTACCAAACTCACTAAAAGTGGCAGTAATAAAGCCTCTCTTGAAAAAGCCAAACCTTGACCCAGAAAATATTTTAAAAACTATCGGCCTATATCGAATCTTCCATTCCTCTCAAAACATTTTGAAAAAACTGTTGCGCAGCAACTCATCGATGACGTGAAGTTGCTGGGTCCAGCACGTTCTTCTGTCATGAGAAACGGAGGACCCAGCGACTTAACAGAAACAGAGTTTATTCAAGTCCAAACAGGGAATAATGAAATCCTCTAGTCTGTACGGGGAGGGGGAGGAATAACAGGAGAAAGGGCTTACAGACTGCAGGGACCCGGTCTTCAGGGCCGTAGCTGACAGGATTGCAGAGACACCTGCTCACACGCAGCATCTGATGAAGGCAAAAACACGAGCCAGGACAGGGCGATACACAATCACAGCACGGTGAATTCTAAACAAGGAACCGACAGGAAGGAACGGAACTGCCTAGAGAGAAGAGAGAGCGAGAGAGTGACCAATCGGGATTGGAGGGGATAGAGAGGACCTAATAAGACCAGCAGGGGATAGAATGGGAGCACAGGGAAGACATGGACAAACATGACAAAACCTTGACCCAGAAAAATTTTAAAAAATCGGAACTTCCCCTCCAAAACATTTTGAAAAAACTGTTGCGCAGCAACTCACTGCCTTCCAGAAGACTAACAATGTATTCTTAATGCTTCAGTCTGGTTTTAGACCCCATTATAGCACTGAGACTGCACTTCTGAAGGTGGTAAATGACCTTTTAATGGCATCAGACTGAGGCTCTGCATCTGTCCTCGTGCTCCTAGACCTTAGTGCTGCTTTTGATACCATCGATCACCACATTCTTTTGGAAAGATTGGAAACGGAAAATGGTCTACACAGACAAGTTCTGGCCTGGTTTAAATCTTATCTGTTGGAAAGGTATCAGTTTGTCTCTGTGGATGGTTTGTCTTCTGACACATCAACTGTCAATTTCGGTGTTCCTCAAGGCTCCGTTTTAGGACTACTATTGTTTTCACTATATATTTTACCTCTTGGTGATGTAATTTGAAAACATAATGTTAATTTTTACTGCTATTCGGATGTCACACAGCTGTACATTTTGATGAAACATGGCGAAGCCCCAAAATTGCCCTCCCTGGAAGCCTCTGTTTCAGACATAAGGAAGTGGATGGCGGCAAATGTTCTACTTTTAAACCTAGACAAAACATATATGCTTGTTCTAGGTCCCAAGAAACAAAGATCTTCTGTTGAATCTGACAATTAATCTTGATGGTTGTACAGTCGTCTCAAATACAACTGTGAAGGACATCTGCATTACACTGAACCCTGAACTTTCTTTTGAAGAACATATCAAGACTGTTTCAAGGACAGCTTTTGTCCAACTATGTAACATTGCAAAAATATGAAACTTTCTGTCCAGAAATGACTCAGAAAAACGTATCCATGCTTTTGTCACTTCTAGGTTAGACTACTGAAATGCTCTACTCTCCGGCTACCCGGAAAAAGCACGAAATAAACTCCAGTTAGTGCTTAACACGGCTGCTAGAATCTTGACTAGAACCCACAAATTTGATCATATTACTCCAGTTCTAGGCTCTCTACACTGGCTTCCTGTTAAGGCAAGGGCTGATTTCAAGATTTTACTGCTAACCTACAAAGCATTACATGGGCTTGCTCCTACCTATCTTTCCGATTTGGTCCTGCCGTACATAACTACCCGTACACTACGCTACGGTCACAAGACACAGGCCTCCTTACTGTCCCTAGAATTTCTAAGCAAACAGCTGGAGGCAGGGCTTTCTCTTATAGAGCTCCATTTTTATGGAATGGTCTGCCTACCCATGTGAGAGACGCAGACTCGTTCTCAACCTTTAAGTCTTTATTGAAGACTGATCTTTTCAGTAGGTCCTGTGATTGAGTGTAGTCTGGCCCAGAAGTGTGAAGGTGAACGGAAAGGCACTGGAGCAAGGAACCACCCTTGCTGTCTCACCTGGCCGGTCCCCCTTTCTCCACCCCTATTACAGGTCCTGAGTCACTGGCTTACTGGTGATCTTCCTGTCCGGGTTGGCGCCCCCCCCTTGGGTTGTCTCAGGATGGTAAGTTGGTGGTTGAAGATATCCCTCTAGTGGTGTGGGGGCTGTGCTTTGGCAAAGTGGGTGGGGTTATATCCTTCCTGTTTGGCCCTGTCCGGTGGTATCATCGGTTGGGGCCACAGTGTCTCCTGACCCCTCCTGTCTCAGCCTTCAGTATTTATGCTGCAGTAGTTTATGTGTTGGGGGGCTAGGGTCATTCTGTTATATCTGGAGTATTTCTCCTGTCTTATCCAGTGTCCTGTGTGAATTTAAGTATGTTAAGTATGCACTCTTTTTCTCTCTTTCTTTCTCTCTCGGAGGAACTGAGCCCTAGGACAATGCCTCAGACCGACCTGGCCTGATGACTCCTTGCTGTCCCCAGTCCACCTGGCCGTGCTGCTGCTCCAGTTTAAACTGTTCTGCCTGCGGCTATGGAACCCTGACCGGACGTGCTACCTGTCCCAGACCTGCTGTTTTCAAATCTCTACAGACAGCAGGAGCGGTCGAGATACTCTGAATGATCGGCTATGAAAAGCCAACTGACATTTACTCCTGAGGTGCTGATCTGTTGCACCCTCGACAGCCACTGTGATTATTATTATTTGACCCTGCTGGTCATTTATGAATATTTGAACATCTTGGCCATGTTCTGTTATTATCTCCACCCGGCACAGCCAGAAGAGGACTGGCCACCCCTCATAGCCTGGTTCCTCTCTAGGTTTCTTCCTAGCTACCGTGCTTCTACACCTGCATTGCTTCTACATTGCTTGTTGTTTGGGGTTTTAGGCTGGGTTTCTGTACAGCACTTTGTGACATCAGCTGATGTAAGAAGGCCTTATAAATAAATTTGATTAAATTTGATTGATTAGTTAGTTTAGTTGTTCATCATAGCTTTCACGTCTGACATGTCCGAGATTCTTTTTAACGCGTAAATTCAGATGGCGACACTTGCTTCGCCCTCATGTTGGTGCTAGCAAGCAGGCAAGGTATAAGCCAATCCAGTAGGATCTGGAAATTATATTGAGCTTCGATTGGTTAATAGCAAAAGATGTCGGAGTATTTGCATAAATTTCAGCTTTCCCCCAACTATGGCCCCGCCCTGTTTATGTCCCTCTCCCATTTTTGCTGCTCGCGTCGTCCAGCAGTTCCATCACCCACTTCGCTTCAGTCATTAAAAATGGGCTTCTGTTATTTCATCGTCCCCAACTTGTGTTAGCTAGCTTGACAACAGGCTGATAAACACCAGTGACTCAACATTGGAAATAATATGAAATAATTTTAACATTAACATAATTTGGTGAATAAATGTTTTACAGTTGGAAGTGTTATTACTTATCCTTTTGGATTTCTCTCTCCAACGAGGGGACTTATGTCCGCCAGCAAGCAGGAGGATGAATACAAACTCGACAACCCAACCTTCATCAAATATACAAGCCCTTATTAAGATAGAAGGGGTGAGGGTAGTCACTAGTTACCACAGCCACAAAGTATTACATTTACATTTACATTTAAGTCATTTAGCAGACGCTCTTATCCAGAGCGACTTACAAATTGGTGCATTCACCTTATGACATCCAGTGGAACAGTCACTTTACAATAGTGCATCTAAATCTTAAAGGGGGGGGTGAGTTTCAGTATGAGTTTCAGCTGAACCCCACCTAGTCTACAATATATTTACCTTTTCAATGCACTCACTGTGCAAATGTGACTCACCAGTTCAAATCAGTCTTATGTAGCAACATTTGAAATTGAATAAAAGTAGAGACTCAGAGATACAAAATGGTATAGCATACACTGCAATTAGGAACAATGGGCAAGTAATTCTGCTTTGAAAGTTGATCAACTTGTAAACTCACTTTTGAGAAAAGGACCAACTGGGAGTTCTCGCTTGTCTACACCCATTCAACATTGTTCACACCCTCTTAAACCAGCCCCACCCATCTCTTTAAGGATTCGCATGAGGTCGTGTTAAAACAGTGAGTAGTGTAGTAAAGACTAAGACTAAAAAGGTAATAGTAGCCTACAATAAGGAACAATCAGTGTCCAGATAAATATTATAGACACTTACCCAGACACAATTGTATAAATTGATGGGTTACGTGAAATAAATGCTATAACCCCCAGCCACATTCAGTGGTAAAAAAACAACTCAATTGTCAGAGTAAAATCATAAATCACTTTAAATTCCTTATATTAAACCAGACGGCACAATTCCATTTATTGGAGTGTGCCCCTGGCTCTCGTCAACACTCAAGACAATTTACAAAAAAAAAGCACGTGTTTAGTGAGTGGGCCAGATCAGAGGCAGTAAGGGATCTTCTCTTGATAAGTGTGAATTGGACAATTTCTATCAAAATGTAACAAGTAGTTTGGGTGTCAAGGAAAATGTATTGAGTAAAAATAATTTTCTTTATGAATGTAGTGAAGTAAAAGTAGCCCCCAAAAATATAGAAAAAAAGTAAAGTAGTGTACAGGTACCACAAGAAAGTACTTTAATAAAAATACTTCACACCACTGCCCAAATTCTTTCACACCAGCACATTTACATACTTTATAAACTGTTACACATGCACTTTTCACAGTATTCCATACATAAGTTAAGGCCATGCAACCTGAGTGAGTTACTCATGTACAGTACATAAAGATGCATGCGCCAAATATTTCTGTAAATGACACTTGATACGGTCACACAATATTGTTGTGGTATGTTACGACCACACATACCAATATTTTGCTAAGTGGGTGGTCTCTACAGACGGTGTAAACTGTGCAGCCAAATGGTTACTTGCATAGTAGCAATATCAGAAATAGACATTTATATTAACACTATCTATCAGTGATTGATGAGTTATATGTATACAATCAGGGGTAAAGTGGGTGAGCAGCAGGATAAAAACATTTAATATTAGCAGCAACGTATGTGTTAGGAGAGAGTCATGTGAATAGAGGCACTGCAGATAGTGCTGATGACTGGGCCGTCCAAACCATGCATGAACAAGAGAATGTATATTTTGGAGAGCCTGTTTCGGTCTTGCCCTTGACTTTGGTACAGGGCATGTGATGTCCCTGGCTTCTTCGTCGCAAAACTCCCTGATCTTGTTAAAAATATACATTTGTCTAGCTGTGTCCAGTCCAGGTGGTGATTTTATAGGCAGACTATGTGAGGAAGGATGCGCAGAAGCTGAACCATGTTCCCGACCTCCCAAAAACTCCTTGGTGACAGCACCAGAGCATCGAACCTGTAAAACAGGGAATAACAAAAATCAGAAGACATTACAACCCTGCACAAGATCAATTCACCTCCCAAGTATTGATAAGAATAACCTTAATGAAAATATTTTTTTACCTGATGTGCTGGAATTGCTTGCTCTGTGGCAGCAGCCTGAAGTACAGAGCCAGGTGTTGTTGCCAGCCATAGCTTTCCACCAGTACTGTACCATCCTCCAGTCCAACCAGCTGTGAGATGTTGACCCGCGCTGTCCTTCACAACACTAGAAATCTCAGACACTCTGTTCACTCTGGTCTTTCTGAAGCGCCGCTTGATAAGGCCGAAGCACCAGTCAAGGGGAAAATTGGTGAGTTTTGGTAACTGTAAGACTGGTGGATTAGAGTCAGGCGTATTCTACTGATTGATGCTGAAATATAAATTCCAGATAAATATTTTAGCCTTATTATATAGATGCGAAATGGCATTCTGAGATATCACTACACAGTTCATACAGGGCTGGCTAGCTACTGTAGCTAGCCAGCCATCTAACATCAGCTGGCTAGCTAACAGCAAGCAATACAAACATATTGTCATAGCTAGCTAAAGTTAACCCAATAGGTTCAATGTTAGCTAGCTAACATTAGGCTATAACTAGCAATGCGGAATGGCATTCTGAGAACTACACTAACGTTACACACACACGTTAATGTTAGCTAGCCACGTAACCTCAGCTGACGTTAGCTAGCTAACAGCAAGCTTTAACTTGGGGTCTTTTGTTTAGTCACATTAGCTAAAATATGAAATATAATCCCAATCCGATGAGTAACGTTACTAGCAATACAAACAAATTGTCATAGCAAGCTAAAGTTAACAATGAAACTAACGTTATTTGGTTAGCAAGCCAGGCATCGAACTCCAGCTGGCTAGCTAACAGCAAGCTGAAGCCTGCAATGAAAATGTTAACAAAAATTAGAAACATAATGTCTGAATCTGTAGCTAGATTCTTACCTGTATACATGGATGAAATCTTCATGGCAACCCCTGTGTTTCTGTTTAGGTTACACAGCTTGTTTGGCCGGTTGTGTTCCACCGATTTCAAAACATGTTATTTTTAGAAACAGCATTGCATGGCACGATCGTCATCCAGAAGTTTTTCCACACTGGCCTTTGTCGATAGCATCTGATAAATTCAGGGCAGCAATGTTGAGAGCAGCAGCAAAATATTTGTAATTACCCGTGGTTAAAGTTATATCTTTCGAAAACTGCATTACGAGCAGCTCATTATATAGACAAGATGCAACACTGCAGACCAATCCACACTCATCACTCAGCATGTCCAGCCCACTTGTTATCTCAGCTAATCATGGTGCATATCAAAGTGCATGCCTTATTTTCTGTATATCATGTTGTTTCTACTGTAGCATAACCAAATGTATGCATATATGGAGCATAATATATTTCGTTTTTGTCAGGACCCGGTTACGAACCAGGTTCTCCGGAGTGAGAAACAGTCACTAAACCAACTG
Organism: Oncorhynchus gorbuscha; assembly: GCF_021184085.1. Classification (NCBI taxonomy): domain Eukaryota; kingdom Metazoa; phylum Chordata; class Actinopteri; order Salmoniformes; family Salmonidae; genus Oncorhynchus; species Oncorhynchus gorbuscha. The sequence continues at coordinate 24,053,748 of NC_060174.1, forward strand.
AGCCACGAATAGTCAGCAGAACCCAGAAGATGAGGCAGACACAGCAGTACTTGAGACGGTGTATTTAATGAAGTAAAAAGTGAAGTTCTTCAGGAAAACATGTAACTCCACAACCTCAAAAGGAATTCCACAAGAACAAAGGTAATCCTCCAAAACATAAAGGTAAATCCACAAGGTGGAAGGTATAGCACAAAAAAGCCTCAAAAGATACTTAAAAAACAAACAAACAAGAACAAAAAAAAGAATTCCACAAGAGAGTCCACCGGGATCAACAAGAGTTCACAGAGTACTAGGGCTGGGTGCTAACATACAAACACAGAGCAAAGAACTGAGTAAAACAAAGGGTTTAAATACAATCAGGGGAAACGAGGCACAGGTGCAAATAATAATGGGGATCAAGGGAAAAGAAAAGGTCAAAAGGCACAATGGGGGCATCTAGTGACCAAAAACCGGAACAACCCTGGCCAAATCCTGACAGTTTTAAGTACTGGTGAAAAATGATGCGTTCTGCTGCAATTCTAATTACCGCAACGCGTCCAGCTCTGTCTGAATGTATGTTGTTATGTTGTAATTTAAGAGTCAAATTAAAATATCCTGAAAAAAATAAATGGATGTTATAATAGATGTTTTCAAATGATAAATTATTAACCGAATATTCATGTATAAAAATAAAAAAAATGGTGGAAAAAGTGTCCATGACTGATGTTCTCATCCTATGCAACATTTGGACTGTTTACACAGAGAATTTTAAATAACGTTTGATTTTGAATGAAGCAACAAATCTGCCAGTACCTTCAAGATGGCTACCAGGTAAGCAGATCTTTATATTTCTCCAGTTAAAAGTTAAACAATCTCGTCAGACTGCATACACGACAGTATTGATTATCATTACCGATACAGGTAGTTTCCCACATTTAGAAAAAGGTTAAGTTTTTAAATCTATGAAAATATAATTCATTAATTAATGTCTAATTATGTACATTGAGTGATAAAAATGTGCTTAGTCATCATGTCTTCTCCATTGTTAGCAAAACATGCTACGGTTCCTTATCCTTCGCAACACCATTTTCACTTACCATTGCAATTTAAGGCTAGTTGTGGTAGAGAGAACTTCTGTTTTGGTAATGAGAATTTAATCATACTGACTATTTAATATATATAATGAACTATTAATTTAAATATTATTTACTAACTGTTGATATTTTTCTTTATTGTCCTGTTTAATTGGAGACAATCAGCAAGTGTCAAAAAGAAAGCTTTACTGTAGGCTGACAAAATTCAGAGAAAGCTTACACCAACCCAGAACTGCTGGAAGAGTACAGAAAGAAGACAAGAGAGGTTAGGGGTTGGAGAAGTTACAGCAAGAGTAATTAGCATATAGGTCTACAGGAAGCCTATGCCCTCACAGTGTCTATAAGAACTCAATACCCTACAAATGTTTAGAAGTCTACACATGCACGCGCACACATCCACCACACACAGAATTAGTAAGCCATTTAGATACTATAGGATGTCCACACAGTCTGTAAGCCATTCAGTCTTTACTATAAGATGACGTGTCCATAACAGTACGATTTCCCCCATGTTTTGAGACATGCTCCTTTCATGCTTCCTTTCCATTTCTAGATCGCAAAAACAATAAGCAAAATTGTAAAATCAAGAAAACTCCAGATCTGACAAAGCAGCAACATAAACGAAGCACAGTGGTGGGAAAACTCAAGAGGTATTACAGAAAAAATAAACATCTAAAAGCTGTATTGGACATAATACCATGAAGCGAGGAAGACAATACACTTCAACATGTTCAAGAGGCAAAATGAAGTTATTCAAAGTCTTCAAGAAGACAGCCTCCTCAAGAGAACTGCCATTCTCACCTCAGCAGGTAAATGTCCCTGCCATCAACTCAACTCCTAAAAGAAGAGACACAAGCACCAAGAAAATCACCCAGAAAGAAGAATCGAAGAAAGAAAACAATCCAAATTGAGGTCAAAGTTGCGCTACACAGAAAAGCTGCTGGAGAAGACCAAAGAGAATGTTAACCTAAAGAAAATAATTGAGATGATGGCCAAGAGGAAGCAGGTAATTGACAACATGGAAGGCAGATAGGTCCAGAAAACTACAAAGAGAGGTCATCAGAGAACATTATTCAATAACAGCCAGAGAAGACTAATGCGCAAACTCATTAGCCGCTTCCTTCATCAAGGTGAAGTCTCCACTGTAATAAATGGGAATCCGGAGAAATTCGGAAAAGAGCCAGATATTCCGTAAGAGAGCCCTGACAGACACTATGGCAAATCTTCATAGAAGTCTGAGAATCCAAGGCACAACCTTTCCAAGGCTCTACTTGCACGTCATTATCTGCACATCTATCACTCCAGTGTTAATGGTAAATTGTAATTATTTCACCTCTATGGCCTATTTATTGCCTTTACCTCCCTAATCTTCTACATTTGCACACACTGTACATTGATTTTTCTATTGTGTTATTGACTGTAGTTTGTGTATCTCTTGTTTTTGTCGCATTGCTTTGCTTTATCTCGGCCAGGTTGCAGTTGTAAATGAGAACTTGTTCTCAACTGGCCTACCTGGTTAAATGATGGTGCAATAAAAAATACAAATCTTTAAACTTAAGCCACTTTGGATTGGCCAGCAAAGAGTCAGACAGAAATATGTGCTTGCAAAATGCATGAAAACTTTGGCTTAAAGATAAAGAAGCTGCACCAGTGCTTGGGGTCATAGAAACGTCATCCCAAGGGACACTGTACAGGCCAGTGTGTGTAGTGATATGTGCTCTAATGTTTTTGTATGTGTTTATGTGTTTTGTTTTTAGCCTGTTATGTACTTTTGAAGCACTGCAAAATTGATTGAACTTAAATCCATGTCATGTTTTTAACTATGCCTCAGTCTTAGTATCATTACCAAAATCAACCTCATTTCCGAACCCGTGTCCATTTAATGTTAATTTAATGAATGGAAAAGTTTGCTTTTAAATGCATATGCAGAATCTATACGTTACGTTCTTTCAGGCTTGCCGCATTTTGAAAATATGTCAGGTGTCAATGAAATGTAAAAAATATTAGGTTGAAGATTGAGGAAGGTGTTGCGGTAATGAGAGAAGTCAGTCAAAATCAAATAAACATTTTAAATAAAAAAAAAAAAATTATTTCAGAGTTTCAAGTAACAAATATTTTTTAATTTTTATGTGAAAATGTATTAGCTTTCCTAATGGTCTTGACGTTTTCAGAACCTTCATGTAATGAGATTAAGGACTTGTTTTGGAAAATATGTTCAAAAAGGTGTTAAATTGTCAGTAAATGTTTTAAAAATGTATGCTCAAACACTTCAGACCTTGATATTAATGACTAAAAAGGAAATTTGTTGATGCATGTCTTTAAAGATTTCATGTTTGAAATCTTTGAAACTAAGATTGTGAGAATCACCCTGGCATACTCATTTAGCCAAATTAATTCTGTAATTATAATAAAATGTTGCATTGCTTACAAATCTCCCACGTTGCATGCTCAAAATGGAGCCTCTGACAGAGCTGCTTTGACTAAGTGACAATTAGATGTCGACCGATTTAAATCGGCTTGGCAGATTAATTAGGGCCGATTTCAAGTTCTCTTAAATCGGAAATCAGCATTTTTGGACGCCGATTATGAGGAGACTGCGTGGAAGGCTGACAACCTGTTATGAGAGTGCAGCAAGGAGCAAAGGTAAGTTGCTAGCTAGCATTAAACTTATAAAAAACAATCTTAACATAATCACTAGTTAACTTCTTCGAGATAGGGGGTGCTCTTTTAATTTTTGGATAAAAAACGTTCCCGTTTTAAACAAGATATTTTGTCACAAAAAGATGCTCGACTATGCATGTAATTGACAGCTTTGGAAAGAAAAAAACTCTTGACGTTTCCAAAACTGCAAAGATATTATCTGTGAGTGCCCCAGAACTAATGCTACAGGCGAAACCAAGATGAAATTTCATACAGGAAATGCCCCAGATTCTGAAGGCGCTGTGTTCCAATGTCTCCTCATATGGCTGTGAATGTGCCAGGAATAAGCCTACACTTTCTGTCGTTTCCCCAAGGTGTCTGCAGCATTATGACGTATTTGTAGGCATATCATTGGAAGATTGACCATAAGAGACTACATTTACCAGGTGTCCGCCCGGTGTCCTGCATCAAAATTATTGCGTAATCTCCAGGTCCATGCGCGTTCCATTTCTTCAGAGGAGAAATCAAACTGCCACGAATGATTTATCATCGATAGATATGTGAAAAACACCTTGAGGATTGATTCTAAACAACGTTTGCCATGTTTCTGTCGATATTATGGAGTTCATTTGGAAAAAAGTTTGCGTTGTAATGACTTAATTTTCGTTTTTCTTCTTACCTAAACGTGATGAACAAAACGGAGCGGTTTGTCCTTCACAAATAATATTTTTGGAAAAACTGAACATTTGCTATCTAACTGAGAGTCTGCACATTGAAAACATCCGAAGTTCTTCAAAGGTAAATTATTTTATTTGAATGCTTTTCTTGTTTTTGTGAAAATGTTGCATGTTGAATGCCAGGCTTAATGCTATGCTAGGCTATCAATACTCTTACACAAATGCTTGTTTAGCTATGGTTCAAAAGCATATTTTGAAAATCTGAGATGACAGTGTTGTTAACTAAAGATGGTTGATGATATTACTAGTTTAACTAGCTTGTCCTGTGTTGCAAATAATCAATGTGGTGCCTGTTAAGTTTATCATCGAATCACAGCCTACTTCCATCTTCACCAAACAGGTGATGATTTAACAAAAGCGCATTCGTGAAAAAAGTGCAATCATTGCACCAATGTACCTAACCATAAATGCCTTTCTTAAAATCAGCACACAAGTATATATTTTTAAACCTGCATATTTGCAAAAGACTCATGTTAGCAGGCAATATTCACAAGGGAAATTGTGTCACTTCTCTTGTGTTCAGTGTAAGCAGAGTCAGGGTATATGCAGCAGTTTGAGCTGCCTGGCTCGTTGAACTGTCTGAAGACCATTTCTTCCTAACAAAAGACCATAACTAATTTACCAGAATTTTACATAATTATGACATAACATTGAAGGTTGTGCAATGTAACAGCAATATTTAGACTTCTGGTCGATAAAATACAGAACGTATCTGTATTTCACTGAAAAAAATAAACGTTTTGTTTTCTAGAGGAGTTTCCGGATTTGACCATATTAATGACCTAAGGCTCATATGTGTGTTTATTATATTATAATTAAGTCTATGATTTGATATAGCAGTCTGAGCGGTGGTAGGCAGCAGCAGGCTCGTAAGCATTCATTCAAACAGCACTTTCCTGCGTTTCCCAGCATCTATTCGCAATGTTTGAAGCGCAGCTCTGATTATGACTTCAAGCCTATCAACTCCCGAGATTAGGCTGGTAATACTATAGTGCCTATAAGAATATCCAGTAGTCAAAAGGTTATGAAATACAAAATGGTATATAGAAATAGTCCTATAATAGCTACAACCTAAAACTTAACTGGAAATATTGAAGACTCATGTTAAAAAGGAACCATCAGCTTTCATATGTTCTCATGTTCTGAGCAAGGAACTTAAACGTTTGCTGGCACATTGTACATTTACTTTCTTCTCCAACATTGTTTTTGCCTTATTTAAACCAAATTGAACATGATTTATTATTTATTTGAGACTAAGTTGATTTTATTAATGTATTAACATAAGTGTTCATTCAGTATTGTTGTAATTGTCATGAAAAGGGAAAAAAAAGTTATATTTATAAAACGGCCGATTAATCGGAACCGGCTTTTTTTGGTCCTCCAATAATTCGGGATCGGCGTTGAAAATCATAATCGGTCGACCTCTAGTGATATAACAAGCTATTTAGAAATGCATAGTCTTTCATTGTATGTAGCTATGTCACAGAATTTAATACAATTTTAGACAAAGCCTTTTAATTCAAATAGGCATTTATGTACTCAAATTAGTCTCGCAAGTAAATGAAATACTAACGTCCGTTTGGGTATGTGAATAACTGCCCATCCCTACTTAAACAGCGTCGAACAAGAGACTACGATGAGTTTAGCTTTTTCTGTTGATGAAATAGGTTAAAGCACTTTAGAGGATAATATTTATGAATAATCCTGCAGATTTAACCTTCAAAGTTAGTAGATTCAGACGCTGGACTGCATTCCTTTACATTCAAAATGAGTAAAAGGCGGAGGACAGGCAATTACCTTTTAACTTGTTCTGTATCAGCCTACTATTGTGTAAGGCTCTCAGACAATATGGAACATGCCCTGGAAGTTGGTACCAATAAGTTTGCTTAACAAGTCTCAATGCTTTGTATTTTTAACATCTCTGCACATCCTGCTTTCACACCCCACACAGTGTGGAAGAAAGGCAATTTTCTTTAAAGAAACAATAGCGGATTTGGCATATCACCGGTTCATGGTAATTGTATGATGAAGGATCTCAGCCTCCTATTACAGTGTAATGGCTCATGATATCCTTATCTGGACACTGGTCTAGACTGGAGCAGAATGAACATAGCTCTGCTGCATAATGCGATAAGGTTTGAAATTTCAGGGCGGGTAGGGATAGCAACGAGCCAGTGGATTTCAGGAAAGGGAAGTTCAGTGCAATGCCATGTCAGCCTGTTCAGACTACTGCCAATATACACTGCTCAAAAAAATAAAGGGAACACTAAAATAACACATCCTAGATCTGAATGAATGAAATATTCTTATTAAATACTTTTTTCATTACATAGTTGAATATGCTGACAACAAAATCACACAAAAATGATCAATGGAAATCAAATGTATCAACCCATGGAAGTCTGGATTTGGAGTCACACTCAAAATTAAAGTGGAAAACCACACTACAGGCTGATCCAACTTTGATGTAATGTCCTTAAAACAAGTCAAAATGAGGCTCAGTAGTGTGTGTGGCCTCCACTTGCCTGTACGACCTCCCTACAACGCCTGGGCATGCTCCTGATGAGGTGGCGGATGGTCTCCTGAGGGATGTCCTCCCAGACCTGGACTAAAGCATCCGCCAACTCCTGGACAGTCTGTGGTGGATGGAGCGTGATATGATGTCCCAGATGTGCTCAATTGGATTCAGGTCTGGGGAATGGGCAGGCCAGTCCATAGCATCAATGCCTTCCTCTTGCAGGAACTGCTGACACACTCCAGACACATGAGGTCTAGCATTGTCTTGCATTAGGAGGAACCCAGGGCCAACCGCACCAGCATATGGTCTCACAAGGGGTCTGTGGATCTCATCTCGGTACCTAATGGCAGCCAGGCTACCTCTGGCGAGCACATGGAGGGCTGTGCGGCCCCCCCAAAGAAATGCACCCCATACAATGACTGACCCACCGCCAAACCGGTCATGCTGGAGGATGTTGTAGGCAGCAGAACGTTCTTCACAGCGTCTCCAGACTGTCACATGCTCAGTATGAACCTGCTTTCATCTGTGAAGAGCACAGGGCTGTAAGCACAACCCACCTGTGGACGTGGGTTGTTTCTGACCGTTTGAGCAGACACATGCACATTTGTGGCCTGCTGGAGGTAATTTTGCAGGGCTCTGGCAGAGCTCCTCCTGCTCCTCCTTGCACAAAGGCGGAGGTAGCGGTCCTGCTGCTGGGTTGTTGCCCTCCTACGGCCTCCTCCACGTCTCCTGATGTATTGGCCTGTCTCCTGGTAGCGCCTCCATGCTCTGGACACTACGCTGACAGACACAGCAAACTTTCTTGCCACAGCTCCCATTGATGTGTCATCCTGGATGAGCTGCACTACCTGAGCCACTTGTGTGGGTTGTAGACTCCGTCTCATGCTACCACTAGAGTGAAAGCACCGCCATCATTCAAAAGGGACCAAAACATCAGCCAGGAAGCATAGGAACTGAGAAGTGGTCTGTGGTCACCACCTGCAGAACCACTCCTTTATTGGAGGTGTCTTGCTAATTGCCTATAATTTCCACCTGCTGTCTATTCCATTTGCACAATAGCATGTGAAATTTATTGTCAATCAGTGTTGCTTCCTAAGTGGACAGTTTGATTTCACAGAAGTGTGACTGACTTGGAGTTACATTTAATGTATGTAGATTTGTGAGGGAGAGTCTAGTACTCTCTATGTTCCCTGTGTCTAGCTACCAGCTGCATGGCGTTACAGTTGGAGCACCAGTACTTTGGGCCAAAACACCATGTTTCCTGCGACAGTAACATGTGCCACAGAGAGATAAGATGAATATCCACAAAATCTGATGTAGTGCCTCTGCAACAGCCACACAATTAGCTGGTTTAGTCTTTCTGGAAGCAGGGGGTACTGGTTGGCATGGTGTCACGACTGCTTGTTCTGGCAAATTAACTGGATTACTGATCTAGGCACAGTCACAATGCAACTACCCAATACAATCCCTCTGGACTGGAGGTAAGAGAAGCAGTAACATAAGTGTACCATGCTTTCAGACACAATGTCACGTGTTGGGACTGGGACACACATGGAGCTGCAATTTTGCTTTAAAAGCAGCAATATGCTAATTTTTGGGCATCCCGATCAAATTCACATAGAAGTGTTATAGATCTTTAATTCTAATTGAAAGCAACATAAGCACAATATCTATTGCCATTTCTATGCTTCCCGTTAAATCTAGTTTGAGTCTTAATCAGGCTTAAAAAACTGAAAGTAAAAACAGCTGGAAAATATATTTCACAGCGGTTTACATTTACATTTACATTTAAGTCATTTAGCAGACGCTCTTATCCAGAGCGACTTACAAATTGGTGCATTCACCTTATGACATCCAGTGGGACAGTCACTTAACAATAGTGCATCTAAAACTTAGGGGGGGTGGGGTGAGAGGGATTACTTATCCTATCCTAGGTATTCCTTACATGGTTTACATGGTGCATATCAAATGTCACATACACATGGTTAGCAGATGATAATGCGAGTGTAGCGAAATGCTTGTGCTTCTAGTTCCGACAATGCAGTAATAACCAACGAGTAATCTAACCTAACAATTTCACAACAACTACCTTATACACACACACGTGTAAGGGATGAAGAATATGTACATAAAAATACATGAATGAGTGATGGTACAGAACGGCATAGGCAAGATGCAGTAGATGGTATCGAGTACATTATATACATATGAGTAATGTAGGGTATGTAAACATATTAAGTGGCATTGTTTAAAGTGGCTAGTGATAAATTTTTTACATCAACTTCTCCATTATTAAAGTGGCTGGAGTTGAGTCTGAGTGGCTGCTGCCAACATACTATGTTAGTGGTGGCTGTTTAACAGTCTGATGGCCTTGTACCTATGATGGGCATAAAAATGTCTAAATGAATTATTCTGTCATGGTTTAAGAACAAATTGTCATCCAACCCGGTTCCTGGAGAACTACCTTCCTGTTGGTTTTTGGTCCAACCACAGTAACTAACCAGGTTCAGCTTATCAACCAACTAATTATTAGAATCAGGTGTGCTAGAGTCTGGTTGGAGTGAACCTACAGGAACGCAGCTCTCCAGGAACCGGGCTGGAGAGCCCTGCTCTACACGATGCATGCTTTTTTAATCAAACTGAAATTAGGTGAACTATTAGAATTTTAGCAACCAGGAAATGGCAGAGCAATTTCTGCATAGTGCATCTAACTAGCAAAGCTCCGCTAGTGCCATGTAAAGTTTTGGTCCCATGTTTCTTGAACTGAAATAAACAATCCCAGAAATGTTCCATATGCCCCAAAAATCTTACTCTTCTCAAATTTTGTGCACAAATTTGTAAAGATAATCCATCCCCCTGGCAGGTGTGGCATATCAATAAGCTGATTAAAACAGCATGATCATTACACAGGTGCCCCTTGTGCTGGGGACACGATACCACTTAAAAAATGTGCAGTTGTAACATAATGCCACAGATGTCAAGACTTGAGGGAGTGTGCAATTGGCATGCTGACAGCAGCAAAGTCCACCAGAGCTGTTGCCAGAATTTCTCTACCAGAAGCCTCCAATGTCATTTTAGAAAATTAGGCAGTACGTCCAACCGGCCTCACAACCACAGACCATGTGTAACCACACCAGCCCATGACCTCCACATCCAGCTTCTTGATCTGCGGGATCTTCTGAGACCAGCCACCTGGACAGCTGATGAAACCGAAGAATGTTTGTCTGTAATAAAGCCCTTGTGTGGGCAAAGAAAAATAATAATTGATTGGCTGGGCATTGCTCCCCAGTGCGTAAGCCAGTCTCCCAATTTCAATTGATTGATATCCTTGCGATCAGCCATAACACAGCAAAGCTGAAAGTAATACCTTTTGAAAAAAGGCAGAGACACTATTACAGATGGCTATGAGAACTGTCATAGTATGGTCAGACAAAATGATTGTTACTTGCAAAACAGAGATTGTACAGCTTTTATAAAAGGAGAACTCACCCCAGTCAGTCACTTTGGAAAGTTTTTGACAAACTGCCTACATGGAAAGGAAGCATCCTATAATGGTGCCACATTGAGCTCTTCAGTATGGGCCATTCTACTTCCAATGTTTGTGTACGGAGAGTGCATGGGCTCGATTTTATACACAGGTCAGCAACAGCTGGGGCTGAAATGGCTAAATCCACTAATTTGAAGGGGTGTTAACATAATTTTGGCCATGCATCTCAGTGCTAGAGGCGTCACAATAGACCGGATGTGATGCAGCCTGCATTCAAACCAGGGACTGCAGTGACGCCTCTTGCACTGAGATGCAGTGACTTAGACCGCTATGCCAGCCGGGATCCCAGAATTTATAAATCTATTGGGCTCACGAGCAACGACTGAATCACTTATTGTGGTGAGATGATACGGTTAGGGACCTCAATGTATCTTAAAAGAAATCACTCTCATGCACTTATAGAGATCACAAATATCATGGATACATGAGAACTAGTGGATATATGGAGGCTGAAAGACCCTGACCTAGCAAAAAAGTATTTAGTCAGCCACCAATTGTGCAAGTTCTCCCACTTAAAAAGTTGAGAGAGGCCTGTAATTTTCATCATAGGTACACTTCAACTATGACAGACAAAATGAGGTGACAAAAATCCAGAAAATCACATTGTAGGATTTTTAAATGAATTTATTTGTAAATCCCATTCTGATATCTTGCTCTTATTTCTCTTCCTGAGGGTCCCAGTGATCAAATGAAGTGCAGTTTTCTTTGATAAAATCCATTTTTATAGCCTAAAATCGAAACATTTTGTAAACCGTTTGTGCCGTGAATTCCATCTCTATCAATTTTTTACTGAGCATTCGACGTAATTACACACGGCAAACCATCGTTTATCTAGTCATGGTTGGTTTCAGTGCATTCCTCTGGATGTTTGCAAAACAGCCAAACGTCATTGTTTTTTTTGCGGGGAGTATTGACCAAAGTGAACTGATTTGAAGACAACGAGCAATCACTTCCTTGTGCACCAATCATTTTAGCGAAGCTTCGTTGATTGACTGTATTTCTGCCCAATGACCACTGATCTTCTTGAAATCTAGCTGGGTAGATAACCAATGAGCTGAGGTAAATGCCAGTATATAATGGTTTTGAGTTGGACCACCATTGTTTGTAATCGCACGCGTAACGAACTCCATCCTCACCTTGACGATCAGAGGAGTTGCTGTGAGGCTTGTTACGGGCAGCAGTATTTTGGAAAGTTTTTCAACGATTTCATTGAAGATATGGCGAATAAATCAGGAAAAGAGAAGTCAAAGTCTAAAGTGAATGTGAAAAAGTGAAAGTGAGAGATTTTTTGTTTGAGGAATCTGTTTCTACAAGGACAGGACGTACTTCTGGACGGGTAAGTGCTATATATATATTTGTTTTCTTTTCTTTCTATTAAAGATGATATTTTCCATATTTTTATTCAAATGGAATGGAGTAGAACAGCAAACACACACATGGCCACTGCGCCTGCTACTCCTCCCCATTTCAACATGAAATAGCCATTGGGTGCTGTTCAGGGGAGGGCAGGCCCACAAAAATGGCCGGAGTTGAATGGAACAGCACTTCACCTCAGTGACTGTTCCCTCTGCTCTATACAATTCATATCTGTTTATTTTATGTGATGATAAAAGGTGGATACAATACAAATATTTGTTTTAATGTTTTCTTTCACAGTGATAGCGACTCCGACTGGGAGCCCCCAGTGCCAAGCTGCCCGCTCTACCTCTGCCCCCAGTAGTGTTCATATGCCACAGTTCATTACTGCAGGCATGACTGTGCCTCAGGGCCAAAAGGGCACAGCATGGAGGCGTCGTTGTGTTCTGTGTCGCATGAACTGCACCACTTGTTCAGTTTGCCCCTGCTTTACATCAGAAAGAGACTGCTATGGGATATGGCACAGGCAGCAAAATATTGTGTCGAGGACTTCCAAAGGGTGTACTGTTTAAAAAAATGTTAAAAAATGTTTTACATTTTTTTTTTGTGTGTGTGTTAGAATTGCTTTTTGATATGTTGTATATAGTTATTTGCACTGTTGTATATAGTTATGTAATTTCACCAATTCGGCCACTTGGGTACATTTGGGCAACTTGTGTGGGACACCTGGGTGACTTCATGCTAAATGTCATGTAGCTCACCCATTTCTGAAGTTATCAGTCTGACACTTTGCACACCTACAGTTGCCCTCTTGTGTTATCCATCAAAATTATCTCCAGCATCCTATCTGACTGTGTGGCTATTCTACTACATATGAAAGATGCTACAACAATAAAAGACAGAAAACGTATGCTCTTTCTTTCTCTTTTCTTCCACCAGATCTGTGTTATATTCTCCTACATTCAATTAACATTTCCACAAACTTCAGAATGTTTCCATTCAAATTATACCAAGAATATGCATATCCTTGCCTCTGGGGCTGAGCTACAGGCAGTTAGGTTAGGGTATGTCTTCAGGCGGAAATTGAGAACAAAAGGGATGCAGCCATAACAGGTTTTAAACACTGTTTCCCATGCTTGTTCAATGAACCATAAACAATTAATGAACATGCACCTATGGAACGGTCATTAAGACACTAACCGCTTAAAGACAATAGGCAATTAAGGTCACATTTATGAAAACTTAGGATACTAAGAGGCCTTTCTACAGACTCTGAAAAAGAAAGATGCCCAGGGTCCCTGCTCATCTGCGTGAATGTGCCTTAGGCATGCTGCAAGGAAGCATGAGGATTCCCGATTATCGTCTAAGGAATGAGCGTTACACCGGGGCCTGTACTCTGGAGTGGTATCGATTTGGAGGTGGAGGGTCCGTCATGGTGTGGGGCGGTGTGTCACAGCATCATCGGACTGAGCTTGTCACTGCAGGCAATCTCAACACTGTGTGTAACAGGGAAGACATCCTTTTCCCTCATGTGGTACCCTTCCTGCAGGCTCATCCTGGCATGACCCCCCAGCATGACAATGCCACCAGCCATACTGCTCATTCTGTGTGTGATTTCCTGCAAGACAGGAACGTCAGTGTTCAGCCATGGCCAGCGCCGGGCCCAGATCTCAATCCCATTGAGCACGTTTGGGACCTGTTGGATCGAAGGGTGAGGGCTAAGGCCACATTCCATTGCTGTTAGTCACGTCTGTGGAACTTGTTCAGTTTACGTCTCAGTTGTTGAATCTTATGTTCATACAAATATTTACACATGTTAAGTTTGCTGATAGATCTCAGCTCTGTAGACTTTGCTCAGAAGAGACGAGCAGTAGATCATTTATTCTGATATTGCCCCTACGTAGCATGTTCCTGGTCACAGGTTCAGGACTGGTCAAATAAAACCGCAGGCCTACTCAGATGTGGCGGTAATTAATGCCCATGCAGCATTCAAGGTAGAATTGTTCATCAATTTAGAAAATTCCAAGGAATGGGCATAAACTAAACTGAATGTCTGTATATCGAAAAGAGATTTGTTTTTAACCCTCAACTTGCCAAATTAAGCCCAGTTTCAAATTATCACTGAGAATAACTGCTTGAGACATGAGATGTCCACGCACTATTCTGTTATTGTTTTTTTACTAGTCTTGACCATAGGAGTCCAGGAAACAAGTGTTTTGTCTGCCAAATTAAAAGGGCCACAGTGCTGAGGTTATTACCTTTTTGAAGATTGTGTGCCACGACATATACAGTTGATATTACGGTTTCAATAATTTAATCATAAAAAAAGGCATACTGAAACGTGTTTCTTTTTCTTCACCCTTCCCAGAGTACTTGGGGGGGGGGGGGGGGGGTACTCGAACAGTCAAAAGCCTATCCCGATCAGACAGGAAATCTAGAGATGAGATGAAATAATGAAGTCATGAAGCAAATCTAATATAGACACGGAGGCATTTTGGTAAAGTAATGTGAATTAATCATGGTTAATAAGTGATAAGCGGTCACTACCATCATGGGACTATAAAATTGTTTTATTCTGCGTTACACTATTCAGACCCCATAAGAGCGCATGTAACTTTAAATGTATCTTTGAAACCAAAGTGTTAAATATAGAACAGAAAACGAACCAATCTCAAAAAGCATTAACAGTAAAATTAGAGGAAATGGCCATGTGTTTAATGTTGCCCATTTAGTACAGCCATTAAGTATTCTCTACAGTGTGGCTGCTTGCGGTGGAAAGTTCTGGTGAAAGAACAGGCAGACTGTAGCCTGAGGTGTGTAGCAGCCTGGCAGGCTCCCCCCGAGGACCATTTACTGTAGTGGAGCTCAGATGTCCGATATGACTGACTGGGTGCTGGGCATCTGTCCTACATCTCTGCAACTTCGTCAAATTGCCCAGGGTATCGGTGGTAAACTCAGATTGGTTCATTAAAGAAAGACACCATTACTGTATATCTGTTCAGAATTATGGTCAACCATCACTATATAGTTGCCTCTGGGTCTGAGGTTCATAAAAACATACTTTAAAATATAATAGCATTGGGTGGAAGCAGAAGACCTTTGATTCATACAGTATTATTTTTATAATTTAACCAAGCAAGTCAGTTAATGACAAATTCTTATTTACAATGACGGCCTACACCGGCCAAACCCAGATGATGCTGGGCCAATTGTGCGCAGCCCTATGGTCATTGCTATTATCATTGCGTTTACTTGATAGCTACCTACACAAATAGCTAGCTAGAACAAAGTGTTAATAAGATAAATTAATTTAAAAAGATTAAAAGCAATACCAATAAGTTATCCAGTAGTGATACAACCTGGATTCGAACCAGGATGTCTGTTGCGACACCTCAAGCACTGAGATGCAGTGCCTTAGACTGCTGAAGCCACTCGGGAGTACTGTAAATAGGATACTTTAGTTTGCTGAGAGTGAAAGTGATCACGATGTTATAGTATCCCCTTATATTCTGCTCGGGCGTAATTCAATTAAATCTGAACTCAGTATGGAGCCTAACCACTGAGCTGGAAAACCCCCATCTCCAAGCCAAGCAAGACAGAGACACCTCTTCATAGTTTTAACACTATTATTTTCCTCTTCCTCCCACAACCAACCACTATCACACTATACAGGAAGGAGTAAAGATGTAAGCCACACTCAGGCAAATAAAAACCATAAGCTCAAGGCCCTGTGGGTGACTTTCACAAACAAATGTCAGGAATGAGAAGAGGATACAGGCCTTTGACAGTCACCATCTTGAACTGAGGAGAATCCACCCCTAGGACACAGCGAAGCAAAGAGAGGTATCATCCCTGTGCCAAGAGAGCATTCTAATAGGTCTACACCTCCCTATGGACATTCATTAGATTCAAAACGACGAAGCGCTTTGGGAGGGCAAAGCCTGTGAGACCAACATGGTAGAAACACTATGTAAAATGTATCTTGCGTACGGATTTGCTTCATTTGCCCAGCTAGGGTGAATGCGTCAGTGTGGAGAGCAATTTACAGAACTCTTCACAGTAGAGGTCGACCGATTATGATTTTAACACCGATACTGATTATTGGAGGACCAAAAAAGCCGATTCCGATTAAAAATCGGTCTATTTTTTAAATATATTTGTAATAATGACAATTACAACAATACTGAATGAACACTTATTTTAACTTAATATAATACATCAATAAAAATCTATTTAGCCTCAAAAAATGAAACATGTTCAATTTGGTTTAAATAATGCAAAAACAAAGTGTTGGAGAAGAAAGTGCAATATGTACCATGATAAAAAGCTAACGTTTAAGTTCCTTGCTCAGAACATGAGAACATATGAAGGTTTGTGGTTCCTTTTAACATGAGACTTCAATATTCCAAGGTAAGAGGTTTTAGGTTGTAGTTAACATAGTATTTATAGGACTATTTCATATACCTTTGACTATTGGATGTTCTTATAGGCACTATAGTATTGCCAGTGTAACAGTATAGCTTCCGTCCCTCTCCTCGCCCCTACCTGGGCTCGAACCAGGAACATATCGACAACAGCCAAACTCGTGGAGCGATGGGTAACGCTGCTTCAAAAGCCACGGCCCTTGCAGAGCAAGGGGAATAACTACTCCCAAGTGTCAGAGCGAGTGACGTTTGAAACGCTATTAGCGCACACCCAGCTAACTAGCTAGCCATTTCACATCGGTTACACCAGCCATTAGGCTGATAGGCTTGAAATCATAAACAGCGCTGTGCTTGCGAAGAGCTGCTGGCAAGACACACGAAAGTGCTGTTTGAATGAATGCTTACGAGCCTGCTGCTGCCCACCATCGCTCAGTCGGACTGATCAAATCATAGACTTAATTATAACATAACACACAGAAATACTTAGCAGAATCCGGAAACTATCATTTCGAAAACAAACGTTTATTATTTCAGTGAAAATTCTGGCAAATTAGTTCGCAATGAGCCAGGCTGCCCAAACTGTTGCATATACCCTGACTCTGCGTGCAATGAACGCAAGAGAAATGACAATTTCCCCTGGTTAATATTGCCTGCTAACCTAGATTTCTTTTAGCTAAATATGCAAGTTCACAAATATATACTTCCGTGTATTGATTTAAAAGGCATTGTTGTTTATGGTCAGGAACAGTCGTCCAACGATTGTGCTTTTTTCCGCAAATGTGCTTTTGTTTAATCATCCCCCAGCGTTGCATCGATTATATGCAAAGCAGGACAAGCTAGATAGCTGTGTAGTAATAACTAGTGAATTTGATTGATTGTTTTTTTATAAGATAAGTTTAATGCTATCTACCAACTTACCTTGGCTTCTACTGCATTCTCGTAACAGGCAGGCTCCTTCGTGGAGTGCAATGAGAGGCAGGTCGTTAGAGCGTTGGACGAGTTAACTGTAAGGTTGCAAGATTGGAACCCCTGAGCTGACAAGGTGAAAATCTGTCATTCTGCTCCTGAACAAGGCAGTTAACCCACCGTTCCTAGGCAGTCATTAAAAATAAGAATGTGTTCTTAACTGACTTGCCTAGTTATTTTATTTTTTTAAAGGGCAAAAATACCGATTTCTGATTATGAAAACTTGAAATCGGCCATTCCGATTAATCGGTCGACCTCTACTTCAGACACACAGGCAGGCCAAATTAAGCACATCAGTACTCCAGATAAATTTTCCATACAGTGTTTCTACCATGTTGGTATTGAAAAGGGTTCACCTAGGGTTCATGATACGGGCTATATCAAATGTTTGATATATTATAATAATCGATATGCTTATGTTGTATTAAAAGAAGGGGAGGAGTTTTAAGACCCCATCCTCCTTACATTTATAGGGTCCTAGACTACAGATTAACAATATATATTCATTATAGAGGTTTAGTATTGTTCCACATGTGTTTAGGCTCTCTGCCTCTTACGAAACTTTCTGAGAAATGTGTGAATGAAGACCGAACTCTGCAAGGGAGTGTAAGAGATTAGTCAAACATTCCACTATAAAATCAACTTGGACATTTACTGCTAAGCTTTTATATAGCTATATAAACAAGAGTTTGTGTTGAGTAGGCATGGTTTTGGTCTCAGGAGTAGAAGATAATGATGTATGCAGTGACATCACTAGGGCTGGACTACAGGTTTAATAAAATAACTTGGGACCTTTTACCTTTTTGCAGAACTTACTCAGAAACATGCGCTGTGTTCCTGTTGTCAACTTGTCTGCAAATGCATTAAAGGTTTTAATGAGTTAATTAAAGATAGTCAATGCTAATTTCACCAATGATTGACAAGGAAACGAACCAACAGTATCAAAGGCTTAATATTATGGACCAATGATTCAAATTTCCTAAATTATATTTCATAGAATCATTCCTCATATTGGATTGGATTAATAATCATGCCTATTCGACCACCCAAAACCATCCAGTGTAACCCTAGTCCTCACAGGCTGGCTTCTAGTCAGGGGGACAAAAAAAAAAGTCCTCATTAAAATGTGAGCGCTTCAAGCCCTGACATCTGATTAAGTGTAAGAGGGTACCAAAATGTCTGACAAGAGGCTCCAGTCGAATCTAAAATGATTAGGATACGCACTTCTGGCATAAAAGGTGCCTACTGAGTACTGACATGTTTTTCTGTTCACTGGTTTGGTCCAACACTATGGCTCAATCATATTGCTGGGGAGTCGAGACTGTCTTAAAGTTCAGGGGCAGTACCAGAGAGATACTTGAATAGCAGGTGGAGTGTGGCTAGATGCGGGCAGGTAGTCTACTCTCCCCTTTAACCTGATGTAGTTGTAAAAATATTTAAAAAATAAGTAAGTAAGTAAATAACTGAAACAGGATTCACAGGCCTGCTCACAGACCAAAGCATGTGGGTGTCTGTACTGTGACCACCTCACCTCTGACTCCTTTACAGGGGAAGTTGGTTGCAGTCATTCAACAAATTGTGTTTAGGGAGAAATGTGTGGAGAGGGTGAGGATGTAACAGCAGCTGTAAGTTCAAATGAAAATCAAATTTTATTTGTCACATACAGATGGTTAGCAGATGTTAATGCGAGTGTAGCGAAACGCTCGTGCTTCTAGTTCCGACCATGCAGTAATATCTAACCTAACAATTTCACAACAACCAGAGTCACCCAGCTACAGTCTCCCAGGCAGCCCAGCCGCCACATTCATCAGTCAGGGCGAGAGGAAGGGCAGCCACCCTGGGGATCCAGCCTCTCTAGCCTGGACCCCAGGGGCTAATTATGAAGCTGGGCCATCTGCTCCTTTGAAATAGAGCCCTGTGATGTTTGTAAGGTGAGTGTTAATGATTACACACAGGAGACTAAACCTCAGCTCACAGCACAGGGGTAATGTGAACTAAGTTAGTTGCTTCAGTTCTCACCAGCCTGGTAGATGACTGGACACTGACTTGAGCCTCCCTGTCCCCTGTAGCAACATCATTTTTTAAATATTTTTATTTAACCTTTATTTAACCAGGTAGGCAAGTTGAGAACAAGTTCTCATTTACAATTGCGACCTGGCCAGGATAAAGCAAAGCAGTTCGACAGATACAACGACACAGAGTTACACATGGAGTAAAACAAACATACCATCAATTATACAGTATAAACAAGTCTATATACAATGTGAGCAAATTAGGTGAGAAGGGAGGTAAAGGCAAAAAAGGCCATGGTGGCAAAGTAAATACAATATAACAAGTAAAACACTGGAATGGTAGTTTTGCAATGGAATAATGTGCAAAGTAGAAATAAAAATAATGGGGTGCAAAAGAGCAAAATAAATAATTTAATTAAATACAGTTGGGAAAGAGGTAGTTGTTTGGGCTAAATTATAGGTGGGCTATGTACAGGTGCAGTAATCTGTAAGATGCTCTGACAGTTGGTGCTTAAAGCTAGTGAGGGAGATAAGTGTTTCCAGTTTCAGAGATTTTTGTAGTTCGTTCCAGTCATTGGCAGCAGAGAACTGGAAGGAGAGGCGGCCAAAGAAAGAATTGGTTTTGGGGGTGACTGGAGAGATATACCTGCTGGAGCGTGTACTACAGGTGGGAGATGCTATGGTGACCAGCGAGCTGAGATAAGGGGGGACTTTACCTAGCAGGTTCTTGTAGATGATATGGAGCCAGTGGGTTTGGCAACGAGTATGAAGCGAGGGCCAGCCAACGAGAGCGTACAGGTCGCAATGGTGGGTAGTATATGGGGCTTTAGTGACAAAATGGATTGCACTGTTATAGACTGCATCCAATTTGTTGAGTAGGGTATTGGAGGCCATTTTGTAAATGACATCGCCAAAGTCGAGGATTGGTAGGATGGTCAGTTTTACAAGGGTATGTTTGGCAGCATAAGTGAAGGATGCTTTGTTGCGAAATAGGAAGCCAATTCTAGATTTAACTTTGGATTGGAGATGTTTGACATGGGTCTGGAAGGAGAGTTTACAGTCTAACCAGACACCTAAGTATTTGTAGTTGTCCACGTATTCTAAGTCAGAGCCGTCCAGAGTAGTGATGTTGGACAGGCGGGTAGGTGCAGGTAGCGATCGGTTGAAGAGCATGGATTTAGTTTTACTTGTATTTAAGAGCAATTGGAGGCCATAGAAGGAGAGTTGTATGGCATTGAAGCTTGCCTGGAGGGTTGTTAACAGTGTCCAAAGAAGGGCCGGAAGTATACAGAATGGTGTCGTCTGCATAGAGGTGGATCAGGGACTCACCAGCAGCAAGAGCGACCTCATTGATGTATACAGAGAAGAGAGTCGGTCCAAGAATTGAACCCTGTGGCACCCCCATAGAGACTGCCAGAGGTCCGGACAGCAGACCCTCCGATTTGACACACTGAACTCTATCAGAGAAGTAGTTGGTGCACCAGGCGAGGCAATCATTTGAGAAACCAAGGCTGTCGAGTCTGCCGATGAGGATGTGGTGGTTGACAGAGTCGAAGGCCTTGGCCAGATCAATGAATACGGCTGCACAGTAATGTTTCTTACTGATGACGGTTAAGATATCGTTTAGGACCTTGAGCGTGGCTGAGGTGCACCCATGACCAGCTCTGAAACCAGATTGCATAGCAGAGAAGTATGCATGGTGAGATTCGAAATGGTCGGTAATCTGTTTGTTGACTTGGCTTTCAAAGACCTTAGAAAGGCATGGTAGGATAGATATAGGTCTGTAGCAGTTTGGGTCAAGAGTGTCCCCCCCTTTGAAGAGGGGGATGACCGCAGCTGCTTTCCAATCTTTGGGAATCTCAGACGACACGAAAGAGAGGTCGAACAGGCTAGTAATAGGGGTGGCAACAATTTCGGCAGATAATTTGAGAAAGGGTCCAGATTGTCTAGCACGGCTGATTTGTAGGGGTCCAGATTTTTCAGCTCTTTCAGAATCATCCTTTAAGACTACAGGGGTTATTGGGTTTGAAGGTCTTTTCAGCAATACTCCAATCCCACTATAGTAGCTCAGCATCAGCAAACACACTCACCTACCTTTCAGATAAGAACCATAGCATTGGATTAAATAACATTGCACAATTCAGGCACATGCATAACTGTAAATAACTGCGATGGTCTCATTTATTCATGATAAAAACAGGACATCATGTCAGTTTAGGAAACTACAGGGCTGTACTTTAGACTATATTTAAATGGGGGTAAGGTACATTTGGGATCTACCGGCTTTCACAACTGAACAGCACCCACCCCCATTAGTGTATCTCTTGGTTGCTCCCTGGTCACGCCATGTAAAACCGATTGAGCCCCAGCATGTTCTCCAATAGGCTAATAGCCAATTGACTGGAAAACCTCTAATGCAGCTCACAAATAAATGTCTGAGTGGCTTACTGCTCTGCTGATCCTGATAGAGGCACAGCGATTTCCCCCTGATAAACCTTCTAGCCTTTACTGCTACTATAGTACTAGCTACCACTCCCAAAAGCCATCATCATCCAGGTACTGCAGAGTTTGTACTTTTCCAAATCATTGCTAAGAATAATGAGAATGACTGTAGGTTGTACTCGTCATTGTTTTCAGTCTGGTTGTATTGGCGCCCTCTAGGTACCAAGCTAAAGCTAGCTAACCCAGAAGTTGCAGTCGAACAAAATGCTTTATTACCAACGCGGTATTGTAAACACATCATTCGTGGCCGGTGTTTGCAGACTGTTCTGTACAGCTTTGACAGTGCTACTGTATCTTTTTTTGACGCGCAAAGACAAACAGTGTTCTATAGTATGTATGTCGTGAAGCTAATAGCAGTGACATCATTACTGTGCAACTCCGGTAGTGCAACATCTGAAAAATACCGCACCTGGTAGTGTGTACCAGTGCTCAACAAGTCGGCGAAAGCCAACATCACCCACAACAGAGAACGGTTGGTTGTCAAGAGCAATGAATTCCATCATCTTGGCTTTAACGGATTTCGCCCGAGTGGTCTCGCTGAAATGATTACTCTTTCAAATGACTGCTCAATTCACACAGCAGACATTGTTGGCTAGTTTAGGACTACTGTGTTGCACTTAGAGCACAAACTTTTACGTGGAATCATTAAGTCATGTACCTATGTTATATAGGTATGCACAGCAGCTTTGACATTGGTTTTGCACGTTCCAATAGGTTCACCGATATATCGTGCGTCCCTACCCCTTTCATTGAGTAGCCACACCTCCCCTCAGCACACAAAATACAAGACGGATTCCCCTAATGACTTTAAACTAGAGGTCAACCAAATAATCGGAATGGCCGATTTCAAGTTTTCATAACAATCTGAATTTTCAGGAGCCGATTATACCTTTATTTAACTAGGCAAGTCAGTTAAGAACACATTCTTATTTTCAATGACGGCCTAGGAACGGTGGGTTAACTGCCTTGTTCAGGGGCAGAACGAAAGATTTTCACCTTGGGTGATCCAATCTTGCAACCTTACAGTTAACTCGTCCAACACAATTAACAACTTGCCTCTCGTTGCACAACAGGAGACTGCCTGTTACGCGAATGCAGTAAGCCAAGGTAAGTTGCTAGCTAGCATTAAACTTATCTTATAAAAACAATCAATCATAATCACTAGTTAACTACACATGGTTGATGATATTACCTAGCGTGTCCTGTGTTGCATATAATCTGACTGAGCGGTGGTAGGCAGAAGCAGGTGCGTAAACATTCATTCAAACAGCACTTCCGTGTGTTTTGCGAGCAGCTCTTCGTTGTGCGTCAAGCATTGAGTTGTTTATGACTTCAAGCCAATCAACTCCCGAGATGAGGCTGGTGTAACCGAAGTGAAATGGCTAGCTCGTTAGCGCGCGCTAACTAGAGGGACGGAAGCTATACTGTTACACTAGCAATACTAATAAAGTGCCTATAAGAACATCCAATAGTCAAAGGTTAATGAAATACAAATGGTATTGAGGGAAATAGTCCTATAAATCCTACAACCTAAAACTTGTTACCTGGGAATATTGAAGACTCATGTTAAAGGAACCATCAGCTTTCATATGGTCTCATGTTCTGAGCAAGGAACTGAAAACTTAGCACATATTGCACTTTTACTTTCTCCTACAACACTTGGTTTTTGCATTATTTAAACATGTTTCATTATTTACTTGAGGCTACATTTATTTTATTGATGTATTATATTAAGTTAAAATAAGTGTTCATTCAGTATTGTTATAATTGTCTGTATATATATATATATATATATATATTTTTTTAATCGACCGATTAATCGGTATCGGCCTTCTTGGCCCTCCGATAATCGGTATCGGCGTTGAACTTATAAAATCGGTCGACCTCTACCTTAAAAAGCAGAATTTAGACAAGCTTAGCAGTCTGGCGTTCACTTATCCTGAGATCAGTCTGCCGAGTGTGTACATAACAGCTAGCAGACTTGAGTCGCTTTCACTTGAAAGCCTTTGAAAATCTGAATTTGGGGAAATTTAGTACACATCTTATGGAAAGTGCTCCATGAATATGTTCAAAGGATGACAATGTATACATTTAACTATAACTATTTGAATTCTGCCCCGTTTTATTATATCTGATGAATAATGTTAGTTCATAAGAAAGAGGTTGTGTGACATGGACAAGGGGTAATTGGAAATGATAACCATTGTGGAAGAAGGAATGTATGTGTCTAAAGTAAGCAAAGAGAATCCTTAACCTGTTTGAACCGACCCGGCTATAACCCTGTGGGGATAAAATAAGACAGCGAGAGTTTTCCGTATCTGGGGAGGGGACTGGAATTGTCAAGTGGTAATATACTGTGGTGAGACTTCAGGAGATAATACAGATATAGTGTGTAATGTATGTGCGCTAGTGGGTTGGAATGGACTTTAGAAGCAGCTTTGTCCTTTTCGGAGAGAAGGAGGGGCATTCAAGACGCTATGACAAAATGTGAGGTATTTAATCCAATGTACATGGTATTATGACAGAGTATTTTAAATTGGTTAATGAACACATAAGAACTAAATTAATCTAACACTTACCCAGTTCTGGAGACCACTCCTTGTTCATGTCAAGGTTGCTAGGCAGGTAGATGTTTCCAGGTGCTTACAAACGCAGTGGGAATTAGTGAGTAAGGCACTGTGGTTATACTGTTCCAGCTATCAGACGTGGGGTCATAACAGTCTAGCGTCTTGCAGCGCTGCGTCCCAAAGTAGCCCCCCACCACGTACAGTTTGTTCCCAGAGGCCACCGCATGGCAGCTCATTCTTTTAGAAGTCATGTCCCCAACACGAGACCACTGGTTGGTCTCACAGTCAAAGCGGTAGGCGGAGGCGGCGGTGAACTCAGTGTCTCCGCCCATTATGAAGATCTGGCTGCCCAGAACAGCAGCGGCTGTGTATCTCCACGGTTGCGGACATTCTGCTGCGATGGCCCAGCGGTTCTCTAGAGGGTCATAGCACTGCACCTTTGAGGCCTTGTCTCTGTGTATGGTGGTACCACCAAACACAAACAGCTTTAGCTTGGCGCTGACCACAGCTGCATTGCTAACACCATCTCTGAGCGGCGCCATCATGGTCCATTTGTTGGTGAGTGGGTCATACCGCTCTACCTGTTTGAGGGAGACTGAGGGGGAGGCTGGGAAGATGCCTGCTATGGCAGTGTGGCCACCCACCACATACAGCCAGTTCTCCAGTTCAGCTGAACCATGGCCAAACCGTGCTATCAACATGGGAGCTCCTTTAGACCACTCCTCGTGGACCGTGTCATAGATCCAAACATCCTTGGACACCCCGTTCTCAGAACCCCTCCCCCCAGTCACGTAGACCTTACAGCCAATTGCACAGGCGCTGAACTCTTTCCTGGGACTGGGCAAGACCGACTTGGGAATGATCTCCTTGGCTTTGTGGTCCACCTGGTAGATCTTATCACACATGAAGGTCTGTCCTCCCAAGATGAGCAACGTGTGGCCTGCCTTGCGGGGCCGGGCACATGGGCTGGTGACCACCCCATCATTTTGCAGGATCTTCTTCTTACACTGCATAGCCTCCTCCACTATCTGCCGGCTCCTCTTGTCTGACATCACCAGCTCCTCGCAGGCCACCGCCTCAATCAGACACTCAGAGGGCAGCAGGGCCAAGCGGATTCCACCCAGCAGCTCAGGGAGGTCGTCTCTGCGGCCGTCCAGGTCGTAGCGCACCCAGCGCATCACAGCATTGAACACAATATGCTCGTCCTCGATCTCCAGCTCGTCGCTGAGGATCAGGTTCAGCAGCTTGTCTTTGTTGAGGCTGTAGAAGTCCTCTGTGTCCCGCAACGCCTCAAAGTGCACCAGGCACATCCTCCAGGAGAGCTCATACAGCTGTTTGCATTGGTGGGCATCAGACAGTAGCATCATACCCAGGCAGTTGGACAAATGCAGGTTCTTCTCCAGGAACTCCGCCGCAGCGTCTCTGATGTCGTGGAACTGCAGCATGTCTCCCGCCTCCAGCAAAGACTCCGCATTCTCCTCGTTGATGATGACACGTGACGAGTAGGCAAAGTCCAGCAGCAGCTCCAACACCTCTGGATGCACACTGTCTCTGAAGTTCACCTCGTTGTCCAGGCTCTCACGGAGCCCGCCGCTGAACATCGCCTCAAAGTAGCGGCTGCATGCGGCCAGTACCGCCCGATGGCAGGGGAAGGAGCGGTCCCCCGCCCACAGCGTCACATCAGTGAACATGCACTGCTTGCGGAGGGTGTTGAGGTGGGTGAGCACGCTGTCTGGATGCGAGGGCTTATGGAACAGTGAGATGTTCATGGAGCCCGTGCTGGTCCGGGACTTACGGTTTTCATGGACGCTGACTGACATGGTTTCAGAGACCTCCAGGGAGTGGCTTGTCCTAATTTCTCCAACTACTGAAAAACAAAAACAGAAAATGAGATTCAAAACAAACTGGTGGATATTTTTCCCACCATACAATTTTGTTCTAAAGTTGAGCTCAAATGGGGATTTATTGTTAAATCAAATCAACTTAAGATTCTTTACATCTACTCATTGGCCCAAAGTTAAGGGCAGACTTAAAATATAATTTGAAAAAAAGTATTATTTATCCAACTGATCATAGACAACCAAATGGGGGAAATGTATTCAATTACTAGGCAACATCTAGATCATGTGATCTATTTGACGTGCTGCTTATTTGAATGCCATTCCTACATTGGAATAATGCCTATTACAACACCTCTAAGCCTAATTGCAGAAAATGGATCATCCTAAGGTGGATATGTCTATTGAATCAAACAAGTTAGGCCTATGATTTTGGTTAGGCTATTTAAAGTGCTTTTTTTTTATTCTTCAAAGTCACTCATGTAAATGAACCATGCTTAGTAGGTACAACATTATAACATCACTTGATGTCTGAAATTATTCAGCAGTCTCAGCATTTTTTATTAATAGAGCTCACACACACACACACACACACACACACACACACACATCATCGAAGGCCCACAGAGTAATGCGGCCAGAATGCGCCCGAGCTAAATTGCACATTCAAGCCACTTAATGAATCTCCTGAGTAAAGCATAGCCTAATTGTTAAGAGTTTGTGGGAAAGCCTTTCAAAAATCAACCTTTCAAAGTAACCAAATCCTATTTATTAAATTGTAGTAGATACAGTTCCTAGCCTATGTTATGTCTTATCGATGGCCTACATGCATATTAAATCATTAAGCAGACTTCCTGGCACGTTTCATAGCATATCAGCAAATCTACAGTTGAGCCGGTTTATTAATAATGGTCAGTCAACATAGGGCATCCCTTTTTAAAAACGGTCTCTCCCACTTGTCATCAAAGTCCACAAAACACTAACAGTAATTAATAAACCAATTCAGAGCTTTCAAACCATTATATACCACAGAGTATTCGATTAGTGAAGTCATTCCAATCTCAGACAAGCAGACATTGCACTCAATATTCATTAGAATGCTTTTCTTTTTCAACAGAGGGGAAATATCATGGGGTGCACACTGCTGCTCAATCACTGTTAGTACTTCTACCGCATAGCAACACTCCAATCCCAAAAGGATCAAGTCTTCTTTTAACTACATGGCATGGAAACAGATGAGTATATAAAAGCCCTGTTTCAGGAACTTAATTTTAATAGTAGCAGCCCAAGTATGTGTGCTGACATGCAGTTTGGGGTCCATAGCAGACAGGTTTGGGTTCAGTTGTGGCAGGTTGGAGGGCACAGACAGGCATACACACATCAGCAAGGCATTTAAAAATGTCAATGTCAGGTTGACAGGGAACACAATGCAGCAGGTCAGTCACAAAAAAGATGGGGCACACAGCAAACCATGACATTTAGTAAATGCAAAGCAGTGCGATTGTCCTGTACCAATTACACCAGCAAATACCGCTGATCCAGACACAGACTGAAGAGGGTTGGGGGGGCAGCATCAGATCCCAAAAAATGCTCCCTCAAGAGGCCGGTCTGATTAGGGCTGGGTGATATTTCATGTAGTCAGGAAAAATGCTATGCAGCTTATGAGCTGGTACGTGCTTCTACACCTGCATTGCTTGCCGTTTGGGGTTTTAGGCTGGGTTTCTGTACAGCACTTTGAGATATCAGCTGATGTACGAAGGGCTATATAAATACATTTGATTTGATTTACTTAGGCCGGGGAACCACAAAATGGCCAAAGGAGTTCTGATGGTGGTTTATGTTACTCAAATAAACGTTTATTGGTCAGGCTAACAGTTTTGAAGATGTTATCACAGGTGCAGCAAAAGGCTTGGGTTTCTAGGTCCTATAGTGCAGTAATGAAGAAATACAATAAACAAAAGTTCAACTCTAAAAATTAAGACATATCAGAACGAGCAATATCAGAGGCGGCAATATAAATATGTGACTGGTGTGTGTGTGTGTGTGTATAGACAGCATGACTAGAAAAGGTGTGTACAGCAGTAGTCATATAGGATGAGCAATGACTAGAATACATTAAATAAATAAAGTGGGTAAAACAGTACGTAAACATTTAAGTGAGCAGTGTTGACTATGTACATAGGACAGCAGTCCAAGGTGCAGGATAGAGTACAGAGTGGTAGCCGGTTAGTGACAGTGTCTAAGGTTCAGGCCAAGGTACTGGACGGAGGCCAGCTAATGATGACTGTTTAGCAGTCTGATGGCCTGGAGATAGAACCTGTTAATCAGCTATTACTGCCAATAATAACTGCCAGTCATGCCCAGCATGATCAGGACGATGCTGAATCATTCTCTGTGAGACTAAATACCAAACTTCCAGGACATTCACACATGAATGGGGCCTCTTAATTAGATTACCAATAGGCAACTTAGAAAAAAAAATGTCCCCATTTTCCCCATCTTGTTTCTTCCCTCCGTAAACATCTCAGCCCTTCTAACTAAACGCCTTTCCAGGATCTTTTCACATGGTGTTTGTATTCCAGTGCTACTCCTTTTTATTAGACACAGGGAGGATGGAGGAGAACTGGGGGTTCAGGAGTCTGAAGCAGGGAACTTCTCTGCATTTGTGATGCTGAATGGATCACCAGCTGGTTTGCAGTCCTAATAACCAAGAGCTTCTATCAATCCGTAGGGACTCTACATGGCCCATTGGGAAATGGCTGGTGTCTGTGCAACTGAGGCCATGTGGGTTCAAACCCTCACGCTACTTTGACAAGCCAGTGAGTTAGTCTAATGAAAAATGTTTGAAAGAACAGCTCCAGGGAGTCAGGGACCTTCAAGCCAGAAGCTTTCAAAGATGAAAATTATTCTCTTAGTAGAAGAATTAATCCTTTATGGCTGAGAAACAATTATTTTGGAGGCCACTTTGCCATCCTGTTCCAGATGGACCAGAGAAAAGCCAAAGAGTTACATTTTGGACTGAATCTGCCATCTAAAGTGGGATGAATTTATTAATGTGTCTGGTCTGGTGTGACTTGGAAAATGAAGATTTTAAATTGTAAAAGTTGTCATTGTAAATTAACTTATTTTCCAAAACTAAGTCTAAAAGCTATTTTGTTTTACTGCCTAACTTTTAAATTATTTTAGTCACCAAGGTCCCAGTTTACTCCTAGCCTATTAATGCTATAGCCCTGGAATTATGCATTTTGCTTTCAACGTCTCAGTAGGGTGCCAAATAACATTTATTTTTTCAAACGTATTCATGAATGGAAATCAACCATGTTGTTTAGTGTGTTATGATTATTATTAAACAAAGACATCAAAATACACCCCTATGTGCCAGCCAGCAAGATATAACTACGCTGATAAATCATATTGAAATCCTGGGTGGTGGGCGGCTGGCTACTTTCAAACAAATAACTTAAATAATTATCACGTTAACGAAGTATCACCTAGGCTACAACAGCTGTTGAGTGAATAAATTTAAATTGTAAAACTCCTATAAAAGTACAAAAAGTTGCATTCAAGACAAAAGGTGGCGTGGTTAGATAGCTTCAATTTCCTTCAGACAATTGAACACAAGCCACATGTGGAATCATGTCATGACATCAAAGCTGGCATTCCAATAAACGTTGCATTGTAGGCTAGCTAATGAAGTCCGATTATGACAATAGCGAAATTAATTGAAACGCTCACATTGTTAAGGCAAGCTAAACTGACAGCCTTAGCCCCCCAAAATATCTTCAGAAAAATCTGGTCAGGCCTTGCACGTTAACGCTAGCTAGCCAATTATCGATGGTTTCGCCAAAGGACTAGATAGTTAGTTTGCTAACTGGTTAACTCGTTAACGTTACATTGTTTTCTCCTTCTATTTCTAGAGTACCACCAATTTGTATCAAATAATCCTGTTTAACCCTATGTTATGTCAAGCTAACTAGCTAGTTATATATATGAAAATAAGTTTAACAGCTAATTTACCTAGCCAGCCAGCTAACTAACTACCAAACAAACTTTAGCTGAAGTAACGACGTCCACCTAGTTACTCCTTCTGTCAAGACTTCAGATGACAAGCTAGCCAACATCCAGATAAACACTTGCAAAGTAGCCTAATAACAATTGACTGCATACTCACATACATATGGTTGTTAAACGGGAATCCAAGAAGTGTATAGTTTCTGGTTGATTGATTAAACCATGATTTTACTCTAAGTAGTTGAGGTCCTTCACGCCACTTTGTCTGCAACTGGGTTCGGTCTGAGGTGGGAAATCAGGAAAAAATGCATATCCAGTGGTATGTTTCTTTACCCAATTCCGGCAACCTATTTTATGCAATTCAGCACAACAACCAATAAAAGTAGATCTTTGGGTGCGATTTTGACAACTAATAGACCAATCGGATTAAACGACAGAATGGGATCCGCCCTCTTCCTCTTGGTGGTAACAGCAAAACAATAGCATGCCCACTGACAATTAATGAATTACAGTACATAGATCATTTGTAAGGGAAAGTGGATATCTAGTCAGTTGCACAATGAATGTGTCTAATGCATTTAACCCAATCCCTCTTGCCTCAACCTCTTTCAAGTCTCCCCACAAAGATGAGGGCACTCTCTCTCTCCCAAGCAATGATATTACTCTAAAGACAAGTCTTGTAAAATTTTCCAGAAAAACTCATCAATGAAAATGAACATGAAGTTCAACCATTGAACAAGGAAAAATACATGTTACTCATTCGGTTCATGTTTTGCACTACATTGACTTTTAAAAAAAAAACTTGGTGTGGCTTCATGTCTATAATTTTGCCTTTGTCTAGTGTAGAGTTCCCTCTAGTGGAAGTAGGCCTACAACTGTACACCACTGCAGATACTGTGGCATATAGTGTAGAGTAAATACAACTTATCTGTTCACAGAAAAGCCATCTCCAAGGGAATGAATAAGGCACTTCAGAAGGAGGTAAGCAAGCAAGGTGCATTATGCAGTCCAATACTCCAATATAGAATATAGAACTGCAATGATATCCCTTGAATGCCAGAGCGCAGCAAAGAAACATCTCTAATACTGGTACTTACTAATTAGGGACACTTGCGATCAAGTAGTCAATGTAAGCTGTTGTTTTGAAGGTAACATGTTTTCAACACAAACAAACTTTTTATAAAATATGTTTCATTTTGACCTTTGAAACAAGGTCAGATCTTCAATGTTATATCCACTATCAGAAAAAAAGAGAATAAGATGAGCAGCACCTCCTACTGGATAGTTAATCTATCTACAGCTATCCATTTGGTGTCCCATCCAGGGTTTTAACTAAGGCCAACTCTGCTTAGCTTTGATATTTGTCACTGACTACTACCTATGTGCTATCGTGAGAATGATTACTGAGAGATCCCATTAATAAATAAATAGATTTACTGCTATCAAAGTCATTTCAAAGGGTACGTTTAACAGAGCAAATGAAATGTAACTTTACTTTATAAGTCATATAACATGAATTATAAACTGGATTGTTTGAGCTCTGAATGCTGATTGGCTGAAAACTGTGTTATAGGGGACCGTATACCACGGGTATAACAAAACACTTATTTTACATTGGTAACCACTTTATAAAAGCAATAAGGCACCTCAGGAGTTTGTGGTATATGGCCACTATACCACGGCTAAGGTCTGTTTCCAGGCACTCTGTGTTGTGCATAAGAACAGCCCTTAGCCGTGGTAAATTGGCCATATATTCACCCTTGTGCCTTATAGTTTAGTGATACAAGGTCTATATATATCTTTTGCGAAGTCATTAACAGCTATTGTTTCAATTAAATCCAAACTTCAACTAAAATTAGACAATACATATAGGCCTAGGGTTTCAAGATTTGGTTGATTTGAAATGTAATATTTACGTTAATAATGAATATGTTGGATTTATGTCGCCATCTCAACCAAAAATCTAAGTTAAAGAATAGGATTAACTTTATTTAAAGTGCCTTTAAAGTTTGATTTTATTTGGTTCCATCCTTTAACTTATATTTTTGGTTGAGATAAAGATGTGAATCCAACATATCAGTAATTAATTTGTAAACAAACTGGATATTGAATTGTGTTTGGTTGTCAGTGCAACCAAATGTCAACATTTGAAGGAGATGTATCTACAGTGTGTTTGGAAAGTATTCAGACCCTTTGACTTTTTGCACATTTTGTTTCATTAGTCATTTTCCCCTCATCAATCTACACACAATATACTATAATTATTAAGCAAAAACAGGTTTAGAAATCTTTGCAAATTTACTAAAAATAAAAAACTGAAATTTCACATTTACATTAGTATTCAGACCCTTTACTCAATACTTTGTTGAAGCACCTTTGGCAGTGATTACAGCCTCAAGTCTTCTTGAGTATGACGCTACAAGCTTGGTACTCCTGTATTTGGGGAGTTTCTCACATTCTTCTCTGCAGATCCTCTCAAGCTCTGTCAGGTTGGATGGGGAGCGTCGCTGCACAGCTATTTTCAGGTCTCTCCAGAGATGTTTGATCAGGTTCAAGTCCGAGCTCTGGCTGGGCCACTCAAGGACATTCAGAGACTTGTGCTAAAGCCACTCCTGCATTGTTTTGGCTGTGTGCTTAGGGTCGTTGTCCTGTTGGAAGGTGAACATTCACCACAGTTTGAGGTCCTGAGCGCTCTGCAGCAGGCTTTCATCAAGGATCTCTCTGTACTTTGCTCTGTTCATCTTTGCCTCAATCATGACTAGTCTCCCAATCCCTGTCGCTGAAAAACATCCCCACAGCATGATGCTGCCACCACCATGCTTCACCGTAGTGATGGTGCCAGCTATCCTCCAGATATGTCAGTTGGCATTCAGGCCAAAGAGTTCAATCTTGGTTTCATCAGACCATATAATCTTGTTTCTCATGGTCTGAGAGTCTTTAGGTGCCTTTTGGCAAACTCCAAGCGGGCAGTCATGTGCCTTTTAATGATGAGTGGCTTCCGTCTGTCCACTCTACCATAAAGGCCAGATTGGTGGAGTGCTCCAGAGATGGTTGTCCTTCTGGAAGCTTCTCAATTCTCAGAGGAACTCTGGTGCTCTGTCAGAGTGACCATCAGTTTCTTGGTCACCTCGCTGACCAAGGCCCTAGTCCCCCGATTGCTCAGTTTGGCTGTGCGGACAGCTCTAGAAAGAGTCTTGGTGGTTTCAAACTTCTTCCATTTAAGAATGATGGAGGCCACTGTGTTCTTGGGGACCTTCAATGCTGCAGACATTTTTTGATACCCTTTCCCCAGATCTGTGTCTTGACACGATCCTGTCTCAGAGCTCTATAGACAATTCCTTCGACCTCATGGCTTGGTTTTTGCTCTGACATGCACTGTAAACTGTGGGACCTTATATAGACAGGTGTGTGCCTTGACAAATCATGTCCAATCAATTGAATTTACCACATGTGGACTCCAATCAAGTTGTGGAGGCATCTCAAGGATGATCAATGGGAACAGGATGCTCCTGAGCTCAATTTTGAGTCTCATAGCAAAAGGTCTGAATACTTAAGTAAATAAGGTATTTCTGTTTTTTATTAGTAACAAATATCCAAACATTTCAAAAAATCTGTTTTCACTTTGTCATTATGGGGTATTGTGTGTAGATTGATGAGGATTTACATTATGGGGGGGGGGGGGGGGGGGGGTATTTTTGTTGAACTACTTTCATTCTCCGGGGTACAGGAAAAGGTGCGAATAAAACGAGACTCAACCTCTGCCTGATAACAGTTTCATGAAGTAAGATGAAAAGGTGAGGGCGTTGGTCCCTCATTAACAGGGAGCCTTTTATCAATCCGCCTGTTTTGCTGCCCTGGCCTGCTCTTTGGAAAGTCTGAGCCTTGGGCGAAAGAGGGGCACAGTGACTTGAAGAACATCGATCGTTCAGCTAAACGGCAAAAGCAGGGAGCACATACGATTCAAGCTTCTGGGAAAAAGCTGCATCGATCATGGCGAAGGTTTGCGTATTCAACGAGGAAGTGAGAAGAAACAGGGATGTTCTCAAGCAGTTTATCAACACCACAGAGTTTTTGGGCATGCAATAATTGGCTTTAAGAGGACACGACGTAGGAAAGTTCTGCTAACAAGTGCAACCACAATGAGCTTGTAGCGGTAATTGCACGTTACGATACTTTACTTGCTGAACATATGGAACTTTCTACTGTCTTTTCTGGGATGTCGAAATCAATTCAGAATGATTTGATAGTTTCATTGCATCATCCATTAAAAGTTATATTAAAGAGAGAGGTTGACGCAGCACATTTTTTTTCATTGCTCGCTCAAGTATGCTTTCCACTTTCCTCCAGTATTTATTTAGCAAAGATGATAACACTTCTGTAGCTCAGTTGGTAGAGCATGGCGCTTGTAACGCCAGGGTATTTATAGAATGTATGCACAATGACTGTAAGTCGCTTTGGATAAAAGCGTCTGCTAAATGGCATATATTATTATTATTATTATTACATGATCACTCCAGACAGACACAAGCAAAAACGCATTAAATAAATGTTGCTGTAGCCTAGGCTACACCTAAACATTTGAGATTTGACTTGCTATATGGGATGAAAACGAGACCATTTTTTTGTCTGATCAGACTACTAATAAGAGCAGATGCATCCATTTTCTGTCCATTTGGTCAGGGTAACTAAATGGTAACGTTATGTATTTATAGTCAATTTGTGTGTCAGGAGAAAATGTGAATGTGATCAAATTTGGTTTATATTCAAAATTGGGCTGGCTAGGCTGCCTATACGTTTTCAATCCAACATTATTAACTGGGATGAATCAATCAAGATAATAGTCATGAGGCCTACAGTTGCATAGGCCTGCATGATGCAATCATGCATAAAGCAGGCTCAGGCCCATGAGTTCTATTGTCTATCAGTTGTTGTTTCTGTGTCTGGGTAGAGGAAATCCCCCACCTTATCTAGTCCAAATATAAGGTTGCTTAACAGAAAAAATTGCCCCCAACTCTGGGACCTATGGTGCCACCAGTCTGCTTGCTGTTGTCAGTTATCGTCAGGTATGTGAATGATCAGAGCTTTTTTCAGGAACGTTTCTTGGGATACTTTGATGTGTCAGGCAGGCGAGATGCGCTGTCTTTGTTTAACTTCATGGACAAACGTGTTGTTCAACCCTACAGTGGCGCATAATAGAATGTATTTGTATTTCCAGCTAAGTCCCCTCCTGTTCCCTGATTTAAGAAGTGATGACCATTCAAATCCACTACCATTGTCAACTCTCTCCTGACATGAACTGAAGCCACGTCTCATGTGCCCGATCATCCACTGTTACATTTAATGTGTCCTCTTTAAGCACTGTGAGTACCCCTATCATTTTTCTCTCATTACTGTATGTAGTCAATCACATATACAATCACGTTATTACACATCAATGATTTTACTCCTTGCTTGAACTAACTCATCCTTAGCTCTTTTGTCGAACTGTGTAGTGTGTTGTGTTATTGTTTTTTGTCTTCCTAGTCATGTCCTGTACCGCACTGAAGTCAAGCCTCTGAACAGCTCAACTCATTCCTCATACCCTCATTCAATCACTGCTGTGATCCCTTCCTAAAACGGTGTAAGTAGCCCTCTCATTCCCATTCCCTTTAATATTGTGCTATAAATGTCTTTATTAAATGCTTTATGTTAAAATAATTACTCTTTGACGGTTTTTGCAACACACTTTGACATCTCTGTGCGTTCCACGCCTATACCGTGGGTCTCCCATCCTCCTCAGTTTTTCTATTTATCAGCCTCCGCTGATCCATGGCCACATGTTGAGGTTACTGTGACTGTAAATCTCTTCTTATGTAATCATAGAAGCCTGCATGTTCAAGATAGCAGGTTACAGGTCTGTGGAGATTTTTTGTAATTGCTATAAATATCTGTGCAGTATCTCAAACAGTATTGATCACTTGCCCTATGTACTTTGAATGTAATCTCAACTGGAATCCATCCAGGTAATTTGGTTGTGCTATTAAATCAAGCACATTAAGTTGTTCTATCCATACAAAATATCTGACATTGCATTCCCATTTGAACTTTGTTTTTAAATGGTTGAAAGCGCGGTGACAACTAAACCAAAAATCAGACATTGTTTTTGATTGGGAATTTGGTTGTGTTTTTAGATCGTTGAAAGCATAGTGATAGCACATTGGTAATTCAACAAACGTCTGGCTGTCTTTTTGAGTGGGTGAATAAAGGTTGAAATCTCATTAATAAACGTCTCAACGAAGTATTACCCAAATTTCCATGTTGAAATGATGTGGTGTGTCCAGTGGGACACAACCAAGCCCTTTTCAAACCTCAAGGGTTGGCCATTATAGCATGAAGAAACATAGAAGGGGGAGGGCGATGACTGAGGATACATATGAGGACATGGAGACACCAACCTTTCCTCTTGGACCCCTATCTCTTCATTGTTGGCAGACTGGATGGAACTGCTAATGGGAGCTGAGGAACTGTAACAGAGTTAAGAACATAACTGCATTACTCCACAGCTAGCTTGAAGTGCCGCTGATGCAGCCAAGCACAAGTTACTTTTTGTTTACATGTTGTCAAGGAGGGCGGTCACATGTGTTGCAAAGCAGAAGATCAGTGGTACGAGCCCAGTATGGGGCAGTCGGACAGTGGAGTAAGCTAAGCTTTTAGCAGCACACTGACCCCCGCAACATAACCATGCTTGATATGTGCTGTAATATCAGACCGAGGTGTGCTCCCAAATAGTACAGTAAGTTGTTGGTCTTTATATGGCCCCAGCAGTTTTCTAAGAGCCATACTGGTTCAGGTTAGGTTCAGGGTGCTGAGTGGGGTGTTTCTCACAGCTGATAGTAAAGTAGAACATTTCAGGTAATTGAGCTTGTTGTGGTTTGGCAGCAGTCCTTTATTTAGATGTCTGATACCTATCAATGAAACTGAATAATGTGTTGAGAACAGCCTGTGATCTGGCACCAGATGGATTATCAAAATACATCTATGGAAGTAGGCAAGATTTGAACAGCTGGGAGGGGTATTTGCACCGTTGATTGCCATATTATACAGCCGGTTTGGCACCAATGGTCCTTTTTTCAGAAAACAATGTTTATTGCGTAATGGTTTCATGGCGTGGCTCATAGTTTGTGAGCAGATTCTCATATTTGTGATTGACAATGGTGTTCTGGTTTTCCATGAGAATTCTGTACATGGAGGCAGAAAAAATGCCAGTGCATCCCGAATGAAGGCAGCAAACAATGTACCAGGCCAGCTGTGGTTTACAACCTGATAGCAATATTTGTTGGATTACCAAGAAATGTATTGGTGAATTATATTAATCATGCATTGAATTGATATTTTTTACTGATATTATGATTGTCTGATATTATGATCTGTCAAGTAGTTAAAACGCTGTCAGTTCCACTTTAAACATTAGGTCACCGGTTACTTTGTGTGCTAAACATGAAATGATTTTTGCAATTTTTTTATTTAAACTTTTATTTAACCAGGTAGGCCAGATGAGAACAAGTTCTCATTTACAACTGCGACCTGGCCAAGATAAAGCAAAGCAGTGCGACAAAAACAACAACACAGAGTTACACATGAACAAAAGTACAGTCAATAACACAATAGAAAAATCTATGTATAGTGTGTGCAAATGTAGAAGAGTAGGGAGGTAAGACAATAAATAGGCCATAGAGGAGAAATAATTACAATTTAGCATTAACACTGGAGTGATAGATATGCAGATGATGATGTGCAAGTAGAGAGACTGGGGTGCAAAAGAGCAAAACGATAAATAACAATATGGGGATGAGGTAGTTGGGTGTGCTATTTACAGATTGGCTGTGTACAGGTACAGTGATCGGTAAGCAGCTCTGACAGTTTATGCTTAAAGTTAGAGAGGGAGATATAAGTCTCCAGGTTCACTGATTTTTGCAATTCGTTCTAGTCATTGGCAGCAGAGAACTGGAAGGAAAGGTGGCCAAAGGTGTGGTTGGCTTTGGGGATGACCAGTGACATATACCTGCTGGAGCATGTACTACGGGTGGGTTTTGCTATGGTGACCAGTGAGCTGAGATAAGGTGGGTCTTTACCTAGCAAATACTTATAGATGACCTGGATCCAGTGGGTTTGGCAACAAATTTATAGCGAGGGCCAGCCCTCGAGAGCATACAGGTTGCAGTGGTGGGTAGTACATGGGGCTTTGGTGACAAAATGGATGGCACTGTGATAGACTACATCCAGTTTGCTGAGTAGATTGTGGAATGCTATTTTGTAAATGACATCGCCAAAGTCAAGGATCAGTAGGATAGTCAGTTTTACGAGGGTATGTTTGGCAGCATGACTGAATGAGGCTTTGTTGCAAAATAGGTAGCCGATTCTAGATTTAATTTTGGATTGGAGATGCTTAATGTCAGTCTGGAAGGAGAGTTTACAGTCTAACCAGACACCTAGGTATTTGTAGTTGTCCACATCCTCTAAGTCAGAACCATCCAGAGTAGTGATGCTAGTCGGGTGGGCGGATGCGGGCAGCAATCGGTTGAAGAGCCTGCATTTAGTTTTACCAGCATTTAAAAGCAGTTGGAGGCCACAGAAGGAGTGTTGTATGGCATTGAAGCTCATTTTGAGGTTTGTTAACACAGTGTCCAAAGAAGGGCCAGATGTTGAGTTGTGTCATCTGCGTAGAGGTGGATCAGAGAATAACCAGCAGCAAGAGAGACATTGATATACAGTGCCTTGCGAAAGTATTCGGCCCCCTTGAACTTTGCGACCTTTTGCCACATGACACGTGGAACGAAATTTATTGGATACTTCAAACTTTTTTAACAAATCAAAAACTGAAAAATTGGGCGTGCAAAATTATTATTATTATTATTATTAATTATGATATCATTTAGGACCTTAAGCGTGGCTGAGGTGCACCCATGACCAGCTATGAAACCGGATTGCACAGCGGAGAAGTTACTGTGGGATTCGAAATGGTCGGTGATCTGTTTGTTAACTTGGCTTTCGAAAACTTCAGAAAGGCATGGCAGGATGGATATAGGTCTGTAATAGTTTGGGTCTAGAGTGTCTCCCCCTTTGATGATGGGGATGACCGCGGCAGCTTTCCAATCTTTTGGAATCTTGGATGATACGAAAGAGAGGTTGAATAGACTGGTAATAGGGGTTGCAACAATGGCATTGAATAAGTGTAGAAAGAGAGGGCCCTGATTGTCTAGCCCAGCTGATTTGTATGGGTCCAGGTATTGCAGCTTTTTCAGGACATCTGCTATCTTGTTTGGGTGAAGGAGACGCTGGGGAGGCTTGGGCAAGTAGCTGCGGGGAGTATGGAGAGGTTGGCCGGGGTAGCCAGGAGGAAAGCATGGCCAGCCGTAGAGAAATGCTTATTGAAATTCTCGATTTCTGTGGATTTAATTGGTGGTGACAGTGTTTCCTAGCATCAGTGCAGTGGGCAGCTGGGAGGAGAGCCCTTATTCTCCATGGACTTTAGTGACCAAGGGCTATTTCTGTTCTTAGTTCTACATTAAAGAACGACCAAGCATCCTTTACTGACGGGATGAGATCAATATCCTTCCAGGATACCCGGGCCAGGTCGATTAGAAAGGCCTGCTTGCAGAAGTGTTTTCGGGAGCGTTTGACAGTGATGAGGGGTGGTCGTTTGACCGCGGACCCATAGTGGATGCAGGCAATAAGGCAGTGATCGCTGAGATCCTAATTGAAAACAGCAGAGGTGTATTTGGAGGGCAAGTTGGTCAGGATAATATATTTGAGGGTGCTCATGTTTACGGATTTAGGGTTGTACCTGGTGGGTTCCTTGATTATTTGTGTGAGATTTACGGTATCTAGCTTAGATTGTAGGACTGCCGGGGTTTTAAGCATATCCCAGTTTAGACCACCTAACAGAATGAACTCTGAAGATAGATGGGAGCTGAAGGGGGTCTATAACAGGCGGAAACTTGTTTCTGGAGGGAAATTAAATTAGATGCTTGAACTGTTCGGGCATAGACCTGGAAAGTATGACCGAACTTTGCAGGCTTCCTCCCCCTTTGGCAGTTCTATCTTGACGGAAAATGTTGTAGTTGGCGATGGAAATCTCAGAATTTTTGGTGGCCTTCCTAAGCCAGGATTCAGATGGCAAGGACCTCAGGGTTGGGGAGGTGTGCCAAAGTAGTGAGTAAAACAAACTTAGTGAGGAGGCTTCTGATGTTAACATGCATGAAACCAAGGCTTTTACGGTTACAGAAGTAAACAAATGAGAGCACCTGGGGACACACATGGCCTGGGTTAACCTCTACATCACCCGAGGAACAGAGGAGGAGTATGATGAGGGTACGGCTAAAGGCTATCAAAACTGGTTGTCTAGTGCGTTGGGGACAGAGAATAAAAGGAGTAGATTTCTGGGCGTGGTAGGATAGATTCAAGGCTTAATGTACAGGCAGGGGTATGGTAGGGTGCTGGTATAGTGGAGGTAAACCTAGGCATTGAGTGACGATAAGAGGTTGCATCTCTGGATGTGCTGGGTGAAGTCACCGCATGTGTGGGAGATGGGACAAAATAGGTATCTGAGGCATGTTGAGTGGGACTAGGGGCTCCACAGTAAACGCAGCATACTGTAGCTAAGAAAGGAATTCTAAGCGTATGTTGTGTAGTAAGCTGTTAGTAGCCCGTGTGCCTCACCCTAGTAATTTGGTCCCGTTTCCCATCCTAATTTTGCTTACTGTTCTGACTTGGTGGTGCATATGTAGCCTATAACCTGTTTAAGAGAAGTGTAATCATCAAATATTGTAAGAGCTTTCATTGTCTGCTCATAAGCCCCTTTTTTATCCTATGGTTCTGACTTGGTGTACAGGTAGAATACTGTAAGAACGGCCCATGTTCTGAATTCTGTTGGTGTACATTTAAAAAGTGCTGAACAAATAGTTATTTTGATTACGTCCATCCTAGCTCGCTCATTGTCTTTATCGAAATTAAGGATTGTGTAGAAAAGGCCCATGGAGTTGGTGGAATACTCCTTTAATTCATTGCCATTTACTCAGCTGGGCCAGGGGCGCTTTAATTAGGTCAGGTGGAAATGTCCTACAGATCTCAACTCCATAAAAGGAGGAAATTGCCATCGCCTGATCTCACTGCTTTCTCTTCCCTAACTCCATCTGATCCAGAAGTTCTGTGCGTCCATGAATCCACCGACTCTTACCTTTCAATTGAATGATCTGTGGTGATCGGGAGAGTGGGCCATTCAGTTATTGTTTATAGTTATCACCGCGGAGCGCGGCTTGGAGCGCACGCTTCATACATATTGTGTAATGTGAATTGTCAATGATCACGGCCCTACAGATCCTCATAGGCCAATTACACAATCGATATGGTTCATGTGTATTGAAATTAATTATATGTACACATGAAGACTATTGAAAGCGTGAAATGAGAAACGTCATTGTTTGCTAACTGATTGACTTTGATCATGGGGATTATAGATTGTATAACCATTCACTGTTTGCATTCTTTCATTATTTATGATAAATAGTTATGAGCCTAAATGACTCGCGGATGATTACTATTGACTTCTCAATGAAATGGACTGTTGAATTCCTTAACTTATGTTAATAATGACTGATATGATTTGATCTTTGATTATGAATTTGATTGTATACATGTTATTTGTTTCCTTTGTGATGCAGCACAGACTACCCAGTAAATATACCATTTTATAACAATAATACTTTATGGTTAAAGGAATTCCTGCCTCAGTCTCATACATTCCTCTGTCACCTGACACGTGACCACCTGTTCACTTTCACTGTCAGTCATCCTACCTGTCCAGCAACCCACACAGATTCCACTAATCTTTCAGATTGCCTCTTATCCGCTAGGCGTCTCCTTATGCCATAGTTTCTACATCTCAATTGTCATTAGAAACCACATTTGTTTCAGCAAGTTATCCATATCAGCTATGTTTTTTAAAGGCAGTAAATAAGGCTGAATTAACTGTTTCGCTGCCAGACAAGGCTCAGCTGATAGTCAGGTGTAGCCATGGTATGATGTTTGGACTATGCTGTTGGGACAGCTTTATGTAGGCCCTAACAGTGTGTGGGCACCGTTTGTCACCATTATAGTGCAATTCATGTATTATTTAGTATTGTGTAGTGGGTTTGCTGCCATGCATCTGAATTGTTTATTTTTTGGTTTAGCCCCACCAAGATATACATGGTAAAATCTCACGATCTCACGATACATGGCCCCATCCATCCTCCCCTCAATACGGTGCAGTCGTCCTGTCCCCTTTGCAGAAAAGCATCCCCAAAGAATGATGTTTCCACCTCCATACCTCACTGTTGGGATGGCGTTCTTGGGGTTGTACTCATCCTTCTTCCTACAAATATGGCGAGTGGAGTTTAGACCAAAAAGCTCTATTTTTGTCTCATCAGATCACATGACCTTCTCCCATTCCTCCTCTGGATCATCCAGATGGTCATTGGCAAACTTTAGACGGGCCTGGACATGCTCTAGCTTGAGCAGGGGGACCTTGCGTGCGCTGCAGGATTTTAATCCATGACGGCGTAGTGTGTTACTAATGGTTTTCTTTGAGACTGTGGTCCCAGCTCTCTTCGGGTCATTGACCAGGTCCTGCGATGTAGTTCTGGGCTGATCCCTCACCTTCCTCATGATCATTGATGCCCCACGAGGTGAGATCTTGCATGGAGATCCCAGACCGAGGTTGATTGACCTTCATCTTGAACTTCTTCCATTTTCTAATAATTGC
Organism: Oncorhynchus gorbuscha; assembly: GCF_021184085.1. Lineage (NCBI taxonomy): Eukaryota > Metazoa > Chordata > Actinopteri > Salmoniformes > Salmonidae > Oncorhynchus > Oncorhynchus gorbuscha. Next base: position 24,096,720 of record NC_060174.1, read on the forward strand.
GCCAATAGTTGTTGCCTTCTCACCAAGCTGCTTGCCTATTATCCTGTAGCCCATCCCAGCCTTGTGCAGGTCTACAATTATAGCCCTGATGTCCTTACACAGCTCTCTGTTCTTGGCCATTGTGGAGAGGTTGGAGTCTGTTTGATTGAGTGTGTGGACAGGTGTCTTTTATACAGGTAACGAGTTCAAACAGGTGCAGTTAATACAGGTAATATGAGTGGAGAACAGGAGGGCTTCTTAAGATCTGTGAGAGCCGGAATTCTTACTGGTTGGTAGGTGATCAAATTCTTATGTCATGCAATAAAATGCAAATTAATTACTTAAAAATCATACAATGTGATTTTCTGGATTTCTGTTTTAGATTCTTTCTCTAACAGTTGAAGTGTACCTATGATAAAAATTATTTTCTTATTTATTTTCTCATATATTTTAGAGTGGAGAACTTTGGTGGCTGACTAAATACTTTTTAGCCCCACTGTACATGCTTTGTAAGTAGGAAAACCTTCAAAATCGGCAGTGTATCAAATACTTGTTCTCCCCACTGTATCTGTATCAAATTGTGACTTTTCGTAAAAGGAATTGCAAAATGTTGACATTGTACTGGGAACTTTGTGTAATACATCATTCATTTTGAGTGCCTTTACAGCTATATTTTGTAGTTTCTCTTTTCAAGTGTATAAAAATAACTGGTGTTTCTTTCACTCTGTCTAGAGTTCAACATGTTTAATAAAGACCATAAACGTGAACACTACAAAATACCAAAACAACAAATGTGAAAAACCGAAACAGTCCTATCTGGTGCATAGACACAAAGACAGAAGACAGGAAACAACCACCCACAAAACCCACCACAAAACAGGCTACCTAAATATGGTTCCCAATCAGAGACAATGACTAACACCTGCCTCTGATTGAGAACCATATCAGGCCAAACATAGAAATAGACAAACTAGACATACAACATAGAATGCCCACTCAGATCACACCCTGACCATATAAACATACAAAGCAAACTGGTCAGGGCATGACAGTAGCTTGTAAATTCAGGGATATCAAATGATGATCAGAAAAGCGAGCCAACTGATGATCTACATCTATAACAAATTGTAACAAAAAGGGGTAATTTAGGAATAAATCTATTCTACATTTTCGTGACATAGCTTTGTTGGTCCTGGTATAACACTTTGCATCCATTTTGAAGTAATTTCCAGGCATCATCAACAGAGAAATCCCTGCGCAATATTGTTATGATATTGCTATTTGGAGAGCTTTGATTCAGTCTAGGAGGAAAACGATCAGCAGAGTCATCAGGTGTTTCGTTAAAATCCAAGTATTTGTTGCGTAAATCCTGTAATTTTATGGTAAATTGGGCAAAAAGGTCTTATTTGGAGCATGTGCGTTATGTCCATACGCATTACAAATGATGAAAAAAGCATTATCAAATTACTATGACCGAGTGGCTCAGTGGTCTAAGGCATCTCAGTGCAAGAGGTGTCACTACAGACATGAGATAAGACAGTCCGGGTTAGTGGTAATGAATCCAATTCAGTGATGCCTAGAAAGCCGGTAAAGTAGACCTCCAGAACTGGTGCACGGAATGAGCAGCAGTACCGGGGGAATGCGTGACAGTACCCCCTCCCCCCCCGGACGGTAAAAAATACCTGGTCACGAAGCGTCCAGGATGTCCACCGCAGAAAGAGACACCCCACCCGACGCCTCGAATCCAGAACTTCATCGAGCGAGTACGCCAGACCTCCCTCAATATCCTGAGGAAAGACACATGAAAAGTCGGGTTAATGCGGTAATCAGCAGGGAATTGCAAACGGTACGTTACCTCATTAACCCTTGTCGGGACTTTAAGACAGCCACACAAACCTCGTGCTCAGCTTCCAGCAGAGCAGGCGGGGGGGGGGGGGGGGCAGGTTCCGGGTGGAGAGCCAGACCTGGTTGCCTGGAAAGAAAACAGGCGCCTTACTGCAGTGGCGGTTGGTCTGTTCCTTGTGCCGACTCACAGCCCGCTGGAGACGAGTGTGCGCATCAGTATCCTCCGCACGCCGAAACCACTCCTCCACAGCAGGGACCTCAGTCTGGCTCGGATGCCAAGGTGCCAGGGCCAGCAGAAACCCCAACATGCACTAGAAAGGAGTGAGGTTAGTGAAGGAGTGGCAGGGGAAATTCTGTTCCTGATTGACCCTCTCCACCTGCCCATTAGCTTGAGGATGGTACCCGGAGTTAAGACTGACCGTAACCCCCAGGCGTTCCATTCACGCCTTCCTTACGCGTGAGGTGAACTGAGGACCACGATCTGACACAATGTCCTCCAGGATCCCGTAGTGACGGAAGACATGCGTAAAAAGAGCCTCCACTGTTTGCATGGCCGATGGGAGCCGAGGCAGAGGAAGGAGGCGACAAGCTTTGGAAAACAGGTCCACAATGACGAGAACGGTGGTGTTCCCCTGGGAAGGGGGAAGGTCAGTGACAAAGTCCACCGTGAGGTGAGACCAGAGTCATTGTGGAACTGGCTGGGGAAGGAGCTTTCCTAAGGAAGGTGTGTGGGTGTCTTTGACACAGATGGAGCAGGAAGAGACTTCAATCCTGGTGTCCCTAGCCAAGGTGTGCCACCAGTACTTCTCAGACAGGCAGGTGATGGTATGGCTTATCCCAGGATGACCCGACACAGGCGCCGTGTATGCCCAGATAAGGAGGCGGTCCCGCACACCTGTGTGCACATAGGCATGGTTCTCTGGGCATTGTGCAGGTTCGGGTTCCGTGAACAGGGCCTGCTGTATGTCAGCGTCCACATCCCACACCACTGGCGTGATGATACGGAACGGAGGAATGATGGGTGTCTTCTCTCCCTGCCTCTCCTCTGCATCATAGAAGCGAGACAGGGCCTCGGGCCTTCCCATTCTTCGAGCCTGGCATATAGGAATGCGTGAATTGGAACCTGGTGAAGAGTAGAACCCACCTTTAGCCTCTTTGCTGCCCTGATGTACTCCAGGGTGCGGTGGTCCGTCCACACCAGGAAATGGTGTTTGGACCCATCCAGCCAGTGCCTCCACGCCTTCAGAGCCTTCATGACCGCCAAGAGTTCCCAGTTCCCTACGCCATAGTTTCTCTGGGTGGGGCTCAGCTGCTTGGAGTAGAAGGTGCAGGGCCGTAGCTTTGGAGTGGTTCCAGTGCACTGGGACAGCACTGCCCCGACTCGATGAAGGGGAGTGAGGGGTCGGAATGTACCAGTACGAGAGTGGTGGTGAAGCGTGCCTTCAGTGTCTCCAACGTCCTCGCCGCCTCCGCCATCCAACAAAGGTGCTGGGGACCTCTTAGCAGGGAGGTAAGAGGTGCGACCACTGTGCTGAAGCCCCGGTTGAACCTCTGGAAATAGTTGTCGAACCCAAGGAATTCGCTGGACTGCTTTCACGGAGTTGGAGACGGGCCATGACCTGACTGCGCAGATGTGTTGCTCCTCCATCTCCACTCCCTCCGTGGATATGAGGTAGCCCAAAAAGAACATGGAAACACTGTAAAAAGAAACATTTATCTTGTTTGACAAAAAGATCATGCTCCAGCAGTTTTTCCAGCACAGTCCTGACTGACGAGACATGCTGGGTGCGGTCAGCAGAATAGACCAAAATGTTGTCTACATAAAACCACTATGCCCCGTCCCAGCATGTCCCGAAACAATTAGTTAATAATGGCCTGGAAGACTGAAGGAGCATAAGACAGGCCAAAAGGCATTAGGAGATACTCGTAATAGCGGAAAAGACCGTTTTCCATTTGTCGCCAGCACGAACGTGCACCAGATTGTAGGCGCTCCTCAATTCCAGTTTCGTGAAGTACTGCGCCCTGTGCATTTGTTTGATGATGGTTGGGATAAGGGGTAAAGGTTTACAGAACTTGATAATGGCATTATTCAGTTTGATAATCAATTGGGGGGGCAGTCCCCCATCTTTCTTTTTAACAGAAAATAAGCTTGAGGAGGCTGGTGATGTAGAGGGGTGGATAAAACCCCGCTGGATGCTCTCCTGTACGTAGATCCATGGCCTCGGTCTCAGCATAGGAGAGGGGATGTACGCGTCCTCTCGGGAGTGCTGCTTCAGACAGCAGGTCAATGGCACAGTCCCAGGGGTGATGAGGCAGGCGTGTAGCCTGGGTCTTAGAGAACCCGGTGCAGATCCTGGTATTCCTCTGGTAAATCCACTTGAGGGGCGTGGTCCAGACATTCCAACGTGGTGGTGTTGACAGACACCGCTAGACACCTTCCCTGACACTCCTGGGTGGGAGCAGGAGAATTCCCTGGCTTGTCTCCTCCTCGCCTATTTGTGGATAGAGGGCAGGTCGGGGAGAAATGACCCCTCTCTCCACAATTGGAGCAGAGGCCCAGATTCCTCCTTCTCCTACTCTCTGCCTCGGGCAAACGTGCAGAGCCCACCTCCATCGGCTCTGGCCACGGAGCAGGTGTAGCCTTGTGCTCCAGATTCCGGAATGTGCAGTCCCTCCAGTCTCCAGCACAGGTTCCTCTCCAAATGCAGGATGGTTGCCAGCATGCTGTCCATGGTGTTGCCGAGTCTGGAGAGACAGTCCTCATGATGCCAGCTCTGCCTTTCCCGCTGTCTCCATTTTGCGGATCGGTTATTCTGTCACATTGTATACGAATCGGAGACAGTTGCAGCGATACGTAATAGGGGGTTTTATTACTACACCCAAAATTCAACATTTCATGAAAAAGGCACAGGGACGACACCCAAAACAAACAATTATATAAAATACACAGGGATGTAACCCAAACAAAAGAATGGGGTCTAAACCTCTAACAATTACACGGGACGAGACCCGTAATAACACTACACGGAACGAGACCCGAAATAACAAGTGCACAATCCACGTAGCACGAAAGCCGAAACAACAAAGCCCAGGTACTCACAAGACCAACGGACATGGGAACAATAACCGACAAGGACAATGTGGAACAGAGGGCACATATATAACATACTAATCAGGGGGAATGGGACACAGGTGTGCGTAATGAGACAAGTGTCACGTTCTGACCTAGGTTCCTTTGTTTTTGTCTTTGTTTTAGTATGGTCAGGGCGTGAATAGACATGTTTGTTTTTCTATGTTGGGTTTTGAGTTCCACCTAGTATGGTTCTCAATCAGAGGCAGCTGTCAATTGTTGTCCCTAATTGAGAATCATACTTATGTAGCCTTTTTCTACCTGGGTTTCGTGGGTGTTTATTTCCTGTTTCATGTTTTGTCATTCAACTTACGGGACTGTTCGTTCATCGTTTGTTGTTTTGTTCCAGTGTTCAGTTTGTTTATTAAAAACGACATGAACACTTACCACGCTGCACCTTGGTCCTCCTCTCTATCTCCAGATGACATCCTTTACAAAAACACCCACCACAAAAGGACCAAGCAGCATGGTAACGGGCAGCAGCAGCGATCGCAGGACTCATGGACTTGGGAGGAGATTCTGGATGGCAAGGGACCATGGGCACAGGCTGGAGAATATCGCCGGCCCAAGGCTGAGCTGGAGACAGTGAAAGCCGAGAGGCGATGGAATGAGGAGGCAGCACGGCGGCGAGGTTGGAAGCCTGAGAGGCAGGGGGGCACACGGGGATTGTGGCGAAGGCAGGTAGGAGACCTGCGCCAACTTCCCGCGCTTACCGGAGAGAGAGAGGGACTGGGCAGACACCGTGTTATGCCATGAGGTGCACGGTGTCCCCGGTGCGTGTGCATAGTCTGGTGCGGTACATCCCAGCGACTCGTATCGGCCGGGCTAGAGTGGGCATCGAGCTAGGTGCCATGAAGCCGGCTCAGCGCATCTGGTCTCCAGTGCATCTCCTCGGGCCAGTGTACATGGCACCAGCCTTACGCATGGTGTCACCGGTTCGCCAGCACAGCCCGGTGCGGGCTATTCCACCTCGCCGCACTGGCCTGGCTACGGGGAGCATTCAACCAGGTAAGGTTGGGCAGGCTCAAGAGCTCCAGTGCGCCTTCACGGTCTGGTCTGTCCGATGCCACCTCCACGTACCAGAGCCGCCAGTCTGTCCTGAGCCGCCAGAGCCGCCAGTCTGTCAGGAGCCGCCAGAGCCGGCAGTCAGCCAGGAGCTGCCAGATTCTCCAATCTGTCAGGAGCCGTCAGAACTGCCAGTCAGCCAGGAGCCGCCAGATTCGCCAGTCTGTCAGGAGCCGCCAGACCTGCCAGTCAGCCAGGAGCCGCCAGAACCGTCAGTCAGCCAGGAGCCGCCAGATTTGCCAGTCTGTCAGGAGCCGCCAGACCCAGTCAGCCAGGAGCCGCCAGAACCGTCAGTCAGCCAGGAGCCGCCAGAGCCGTCAGTCAGCCAGGAGCCACCAGAGCCGTCAGTCAGCCAGGCGATGCCAGAATTGCCCTTCACTCCGGAGCTGCCTGAGTCTCCCACCTGTCCAGCGCTGCCGGAATCTCCCGTCCAAGTTCGGCAGCGAGGGTCACCACTCTAAAGAGGCCACGGAGGCGGGCTAAGAGGCGGACAAAAACTATGGTGAAGTGGGGTCCACGTCCCGCGCCAGAGCCGCCACCGTGGACAGATGCCCACCCAGACCCTCCCCTATAGGTTTAGGTTTTGCGGCCGGAGTGGGGGGGGGGTTCTGTCACGTTCTGACCTTAGTTCCTTTGTTTTTGTCTTTGTTTCAGTATGGTCGGGCGTGAGTTGGGTGGGCAGTCTATGTTTGTTTTTCTATGTTGGGTTTTGAGTTCCGCCTAGTATGGTTCTCAATCAGAGGCAGCTGTCAATTGTTGTCTCTGATTGAGAATCATACTTAGGTAGCCTGGATTTCACTTTTGGTTTGTGGGTGTTTGTTTTCCGTGTGAGTGTTTGGTCCACACGGTACTGTTTCAGTTTTTATTCTTTCACTTCACGAAATGGTTGCCTGACATTGTGTCATGGTCCCCTCAAGGTTTTGTCTAGTTCCCGGTTGGTCCATGGCCTCCTGGAGGTTTTTTCTAGTTCCTGTTTTTTCCTGAGGACATTTTTTTGGACTTTCTTGGGACATTGTGTCATGGTCTCCTTGAGGTTTTGTCTAGTTTGTGGTTTGTCCCTGGGACGTCCCCGGGGAGGTTTTTAAGGACATTCTTGGCACGTTGTGTCATGGACTCTTGGAGGTTTTGTTTAGTTCACGGTTTGTCCCAGGAATGTCCCAGATAATGTTTTAAGGATGTTGTGTCATGGTCCCCTGGAGACTTTTGTTTGGTACCCGGATTGTCCAGCAGACGTCAAATCAAATCAAAGTTTATATGTCACGTGCGCCGAATACAACAGGTGTAGACCTTACAGTGAAATGCTTACTTACAGGCTAATGGTGCAAAAAAAAGGTATGTGTGTGTGTGTGCGTGTAGGTAAGTAAAGAAGTAATAGGTAAGTAAAGAACAAAATAGTAGAAAGATAAAGAGTAGCAAGGCGATATACAGACACCTGTTAGTCAGGCTTATTGAGGTAGTATGTACACGTAGGTATCATTAAAGTGACTATGCATATATGATGAACAGAGAGTAGCAGAAGTTTCCTGAGAGGGAATAGGCTTTGTCGTGCCCTCTTCACAACTGTCTTGTTGTGTTTGGACCAATCTAGTTTGTTGATGTGGACACCAAGTAATTTGAAACTGTGCTAGGTGCTCTTTTTCCTGTAGTCCACAATCATCTCCTTAGTCTTGGTTACGTTGAAGGATAGGTTCGTTGTCTGTCTCGTCGTTGATCAGGCCTACCACTGTTGTGTTGTCAGCAAACTTAATGATGGTGTTGATGGTGTTGGAGTTGTGCCTGGCCATGCAGTCGTGGGTGAACAGGGAGTACAGGATGGGACTGAGCACGCACCTGTGGGGAGCTCCAGTGTTGAGGATCAGCGTGGCAGATGTGTTGCTAACTACAGTGGGGAGAACAAGTATTTGATACACTGCCGATTTTGCAGGTTTTCCTACTTACAAAGCATGTAGAGGTCTGGAATTTTTTATCGTAGGTACACTTCAACTGTGAGAGACGGAATCTAAAACAAAAATCCAGAAAATCACATTGTATGATTTTTAAGTAATTAATTTGCATTTTATTGCATGACATGAGTATTTGATACATCAGAAAAGCAGAACTAAATATTTGGTACAGAAACCTTTGTTTGCAATTACAAAGATCATATGTTTCCTGTTGTTCTTGACCAGGTTTGCACACACTGCAGCAGGGATTTTGGCCCACTCCTCCATACAGACTTCTCCAGATCCTTCAGGGTTCGGGGTTGTCGCTGGGCAATATGGACTTTCAGCTCCCTCCAAAGATGTTCTATTGGGTTCAGGTCTGGAGATTGGCTAGGCCACTCCAGGACCTTGAGATGCACCAACTTCAAATAGCTGTAAAAACAATCATTTTTGTTATTGAAAAAATACATTTCACAGCGATTTTGATGGTACAATGACAATGATTCCCTACACTATTGTTTTCTCACATAAACTGAAATTTAGCAAAAAGTGTAGAATTTCATCAACCAGGAAATCATTGGCCACTGCCACTTGACCCGATTTCCTCTATATAACACAGCCACAAGGTCAAAACAGCTTTCCCATTTTGACAACAAATGCCGTTCCGGCGGGAGAAATCAATAGATTTATACTGTTAGCACTAAGCCAGTGTGCACTAGGAGGAAGTCCACTGTGAGCAGCTCACCCTGTACTAATGTAAATAACATGAGCACATCTACTAAGCTTCCCAGTAAAGCAATGAAAGCAAGTAAGCATTCCAGAAGAAAAGTGCTCAAAATATCCCACGTTAATATATGTAGCTTAAGAAACAAGGTTCATGAAATCAATAATTTGCTATTAACATATTTTATTTTACCTTTATTTATTTAGGTAAAATAAAATATGTTACTAGCTAATTATTAACAGATGACATTCATATTCTGACTATCTCTGAAACTTACATAGATAATACCTTTGACGATACAGTGGTAGCAATTTAAGGTTATAACATTTATAGAAAATATAGAAATGCCAATGGTGGAGATGTTGCTGTTTATATTCAGAACCACATTCCTGTAAAGATTAGAGACGATCTCTTGTCAAATACTGTTGAAGAATATGTGTAATATCAAAAGAGAGGTGTATATTCTGGGTGATTTAAATATTGACTGGCTTTCATCAAGCTACCCCCACTCAAGAAAAAGCTTCAAACTGTAATCAGTGCCTGCAACCTGGTTCAGGTTATGAGTCAACCTACGAGGGTAGTTAAAAACAGCACAGAAATGAAATCAACATGTATTGATCACATATTTACTAATGCTGCAGAAATGAGCTTGAAAGCAGTATCCAGATCCATTGGATGTAGTGATCACAATATAAGTAGCCATATCTAGGAAAACCAAAGTTCGAAAGGCTGGGCCTAATATAGTGTATAAGAGGGCATGCAATACATTTTGTAGTGATTCCTGTTATTGATGTTAATGTGTAATGAGGAGCAAACAGACACTGCACTTGACACATTTATGAAATTGCTTATTCCATTTGCTAATAAGCATGCACCCATTAAGATAGCTAATGACTCTAAAAACTATTAAATCCCCGTGGATTGATGAGGAATTGAAAAATTGTATGGTTGAGAGGGATGAAGCAAAAGGAATGACAAATAAGTCTGGCTGCACAACCGATTGGCAAACTTATTGCAAATTGAGAAATCGTGACTGAACTGAATAAAAAGAAGAAGAAACTACACTAAACCAAGATTAATTGAATAAAGAATGATAGTAAAAAGCTTTGGAGTAACTTAAATTAAATTCTGGGAAAAAGATTAACACAGCTCCATCATTCATTGAAACAAATGTCTCATTCATCACAAAAACCAACTGATATTGCCAACTACTTTAATGATTTTTTCATTGTCAAGATTAGCAATTTTAGGCATAACATGCCAGCAACAAATACTGACACTACACATCCAAGTATATCTGACCAAATTTTGAAAGACAAGCATTGTCATTTTAAATTCCGTAAAGTTAGAGTGGAAGAGGTGAAAAAATGATTGTTGTCTATCAACAATGACAAGCCACCGGGGTCTGACAACGTTGATGGAAAATTACTAAGGATAATAGCGGACGATATTATCACTCCTATTTGCCACATCTTCAATTTAAGCCTATTAGAATGTGTGTGCCCTCAGGCTTGGAGGGAAGCAAAAGTAATTCCGCTACCTAATTGTAAAGCCCCCTTTAATTGCTCAAATAGCGTACCAATCAGCCTAATAATAACCCTTAGTAAACATTTGGAAGAAAATGTGTTTGACCAGATACAATGCTTTTTTACAGTTAACAAACTGACAACAAATTTTCAGCATGCTTATAGAGAAGGACATTCAACAAGCAAAGCACTTACTCAAATGACTGATGATTGGCTGAGAGAAATTGATGATAAAAAGATTGTGGGGCTGTTTTGTTATACTTCAGTGCAGCCTTTGACATCATCGATCATATTCTGCTGCTGGATAAACTTACGTGTTATGGCTTTACACCCCCTGCTATATTGTGGATAAAGTGTTACCTGTCTAACAGAACACAGAGGGTGTTCTTTAATGGAAGCCTCCAACATATTCCAGGTAGAATCAGGAATTCCCGATGGCAGTTGTCTAGGCCCATTACTTTTTCAATCTTTCCTAATGAATTTCCACTGGCTTTGAGGAAAACCAGAGTGTCTATGTATGCGGATGACTCAACGCTAAACATGTCAGCTACTACAGAGACTGAAATGACTAACACTTAACAAAAGAGTTGCAGTTCGTTTCAGAGTGGGTGGCAAGGAACAAGTTAGTCCTAAATATTTCTTAAACTTAAAGCATTGCATTTGGGACAAATCATTCACTAAACCCTAAACCTCAACTAAATCTTGTAATAAATAATGTGGACATTTGTAATGCCCGGGGTGTAGTGGAGGAAGGAGTCAGACGCAGGAGACACAGAGTTCAGAGTAGCGCTACTTCTTTATACACCGACCAGGTGAAAACAGACACCACTCAAAACAAATGCCCCCAAAACACAGGGGAACTAAACAGTCCCAAAAACAACTCATGTACACAAACAACCGTGACTTACAGGCGTGTATAATGAGTACACATAAAACAATCCTGCACACCCAGCAGGCGGGCCGGCTGGCTAATAAAGCCCAACTAATAAACCTAATTAACAACAGGTGTAACTAATAAACAGACAAGGAGGGGGAGGAAAAGATCAGTGGCAGCTAGTAGGCCGGTGACGACGACCGCTGAGCGCCACCCGAATGGGAAGGGGAGCCACCTTCGGTAAGAGTCGTGACAACATTGTGCAAGTTGAGGTGACTAAACTGCTTGGAGTTACCCTGGATTGTAAACTGTCATGGTCAAAACATATTGATACAATAGTAGCTAAGCTGGGGAGAAGTATGTATATGATAAGGCGCTGCTCTACCTTCTTGACAGCACTGTCAACAAGGCAGGTCCTACAGGCCCAAGTTTTGTCAGACCTGGACTACTGTTCAGTCGTGTAGTCAGCTGCCACAAAAAAGGACTTAGGAAAATTGCAATTGGTTCAGAACAGGGCAGCATGGCTGGCCCTTGGATGTACACAGAGCTAATATTAATAATATGCATGTCAAACTCTCCTAGCTGAAAGTGGAGGAGAGATTGACTTCATCACTGCTTGTATTTATGAGAAGTATTGACATGCATACCCCACAAGACATGCCACAAAATGTCTCTTCACAGTCCCCAAGTCCAGTACAGACTATGGAAGGTCGCACAGTACTAAATAGAGCCATAACTACATGGAACTCTATTCCACATCAAGTAACACATGCAAGCAGTAAAATTTGAATACTAAACACCTTATGGAACAGCGGGGACTGTGAAGCAACACAAACATAGGCGCATACACACACGGTAGCATATATGCTATACACACACATACACATGGATGTTGTACTGTATATATGTGGTAGTGGTGGAGTAGGGGCCCGAGGGCACACAGTCTGAATATATTGTGATGTTTTTAAAATGGTATAAACTGCCTTAATTTTGTAGCTGCTGCTGCCTTAGCTTATGGGGATCCATAATAAATACAAATACAAATAGGCAAATATCACCGGCAACCATAACACTGGCGGGTAAGTAATACCGTGAAACACAATAGACATTTTCGGTTATTAAAGTGCAAAAATTCTAAAGAATCCTGAAACCTGTAGGAAATGTTATGCTGAAGTACTGTTACTCCCACAGAAGAATGTCAAACCATTTGAAGAACGTTACTAGAACATTGGCAAAATTGAAATTATATTTACTGGATTTGTTTTGTTGCTCTGGTTCCTGACACCTAGTCTGACAGTAATAAAGGTTTGTGGTGTGGCAGTGAATTATGTCTGTTTAGTTACTGAGGCAGCATTGCTTTAAACATTGTTCATTCGTACTGAGGGGTTGTATTCAACAACTGAGACAAACTGAACAAGTTCTACAGACGTGACAGTCAAAAGTAACAGTCAGTATCTGGTGTGGCCACCAGCTGCATTAAGTCCTGCAGTGCATCTCCTTCTCATGAACTGCCCCAGATTTGTCAGTTCTTGCTGTGAGTTACCCACTCTTCCACCAATGCACCTGCAAGTTCCCAGATATTTCTGCGGGGAATGGCCCTAGCCCTCACCCTCCAATCAAACAGGTTCCAGATGTGCTCAATTGGATTGAGATCCGGGCTCTTCACTGGGCATGGCAGATCACTGACATTCCTGTTTTGCAGAAAATCACGTACAGAACGAGCAGTATGGCTGGTGGCATTGTCATGCTGGCGGTCATGTCAGGATGATCCTGCAGGAAGGGTACCACATGAGGGAGGAGGATGTCTTCCCTGTAATGCACAGCGTTGAGATTGCCTGCAATGACAACATGCTCAGTCCGATGACGCTGTGACACACCGCCCCAGACCATGACGGTGTCACGCCTTGGTCATAGTGTTTTGTGTTTTCGTTATATATTTGGTCAGGTCAGGGTGTGACATGGGTTTAATGTTATGTTTCGTATTGGGGGTTTTGTAGGTATTGGGATTGCAGCTGAGTAGGGGTGTTGTATGGGCTTGGCTGCATGAGGCGGTTCTCAATCAGAGTCAGGTGATTCTCGTTGTCTCTGATTGGGAACCGTATTTAGGTAGCCTGGGTTTGTCATGCAGGTGAACGAGGACCCAAACGCGACTTAACAGAAACAGAGTTTATTAATGTTCAAAACGGAATAACAGAAATCCTCTAGATTGTAGAGGGGAAAACAACTGGAGAAGGGCCACAGACTGCAGGTTGCTTCGGGTAGGCGCAGGCCGTAGTCGACTGAGACACCTGCTCACACGCAGCGTCTGATGAAGGCACAAACACGACAGGACAGGGTGATACACAATCACGGCAAAAAACACGACAGGACAGGGCGAAACGCAATCACAGCATGGTGAATACAATACAAGGAACTGACGGCACAGGAACGGAACACAAAGGAATAAATAGGGACTCTAATCAGGGAAAGGATCGGGAACAGGTGTGGGAAGACTAAATGATGATTAGGGGAATAGGAACAGCTGGGAGCAGGAACGGAACGATAGAGAGAAGAGAGAGCGAGAGAGAGAGAGGGAGGGGGAGAGAGAGGGCTAGAAGGAGGGAAAGAACCAAATAAGACCAGCAGAGGGAAACGAATAGAATGGGAAGCACAGGGACAAGACAAGATAATAAATGACAAACATGACAGTACCCCCCACTCACCGAAGCGCCTCCTGGCGCTCTCGAGGAGGAACACTGGCTGCAACGGAGGAAATCATAGATCAAACGGTCCAGCACGTCCCGAGAAAGAACCCAACTCCTCTCCTCAGGACCTCGAAAAACGATAAAAAGGGAAACTAGGGTACTACTCTAAAAAAAATGAGAACTAGGGACAGACTGAGACACAGCAAGGGCAGGGACAAGAACAGGAGAGATGCGATGGCAGGGAACAGACTGAGACCCAGCAAGACCAGGAGCAGAAGCAGAAAAAAAAATTACCAGACTTCTTCTGCGCGCAGTCTGAACACGCAGCCACGAAACGGCGCGTGTCACGCTCCTGAGTCGGCCATTTAAAAAGCGCTGGCGAATAGACGCAAGAGTGCCTCGAACACCGGGATGACCAGCTAACTTGGCAGAGTGAGCCCACTGAAGAACAGCCAGACGAGTGGAAACAGGAACGAAAAGGAGGTTACTAGGACAAGCGCGAAATGCGACGCAGTGTGCGTGAGTGCTTGCTTAACCTGTCTTTCAATTCCCCAGACTGTCAACCCGACAACACGCCCATAAGGAAGAATCCCTCGGGATCAGTAGAAGCCACAGAAGAACTAAACAGACGGGATAAGGCATCAGGCTTGGTGTTCTTGCTACCCGGACGGTAAGAAATCACAAACTCGAAACGAGCGAAAAACAACGCCCAACGAGCTTGACGGGCATTAAGTCGTTTGGCAGAACGGATGTACTCAAGGTTCTTATGGTCTGTCCAAACGACAAAAGGAAGAGTCGCCCCTCCAACCACTGTCGCCATTCGCCTAGGGCTAAGCGGATGGCGAGCAGTTCACGGTTACCCACATCATAGTTGCGCTCAGATGGCGACAGGCGATGAAAAATAAGCGCACGGATGAACCTTATCGTCAGACTGGAAGCGCTGGGATAGAATGGCTCCACGCCTACCTCTGAAGCGTCAACCTCGACAATGAATTGTCTAGTGACGTCAGGAGTAACGAGGATAGGAGCGGACGTAAAACGTTCTTTTAGAAGATCAAAAGCTCCCTGGGCGGAATCTGACCACTTAAAACACGTCTTGACAGAAGTAAGAGCTGTGAGAGAGGGCAGCAACTTGACCGAAATTACGAATGAAACGCCGATAGAAATTAGCGAAACCTAAAAAGCGCTGCAACTCGACACGTGACCTTGGAACGGGCCAATCACTGACAGCTTGGACCTTAGCGGAATCCATCTGAATGCCTTCAGCGGAAATAACGGAACCGAGAAAAGTAACGGAGGAGACATGAAAAGAGCACTTCTCAGCCTTTACGTAGAGACAATTCTCTAAAAGGCGCTGTAGAACACGTCGAACGTGCTGAACATGAATCTCAGTGACGGAGAAAAAATCAGGATATCGTCAAGATAGACAAAAACAAAAATGTTCAGCATGTCTCTCAGAACATCATTAACTAATGCCTGAAAAACAGCTGGCGCATTGGCGAGACCGAACGGCAGAACCCGGTACTCAAAATGCCCTAACGGAGTGTTAAACGCCGTTTTCCACTCGTCCCCCCTCTCTGATGCGCACGAGATGGTAAGCGTTACGAAGGTCCAACTTAGTAAAGCACCTGGCTCCCTGCAGAATCTCGAAGGCTGATGACATGGCAGGGAAGCGGATAACGATTCTTAACCGTTATGTCATTCAGCCCTCGATAATCCACGCAGGGGCGCAGAGTACCGTCCTTCTTCTTAACAAAAAAGAACCCCGCCCCGGCCGGAGAAGAAGAAGGCACTATGGTACCGGCGTCAAGAGACACAGACAAATAATCCTCGAGAGCCTTACGTTCGGGAGCCGACAGAGAGTATAGTCTACCTCGAGGAGGCGTGGTCCCTGGAAGGAGATCAATACTACAATCATTGACCGGTGAGGAGGAAGGGAGTTGGCTCGGGACCGACTGAAGACCGTGCGCAGATCATGATATTCCTCCGGCACTCCTGTCAAATCGCCAGGTTCCTCCTGAGAAGTAGGGAGAGAAGAAACGGGAGGGATGGCAGACATTAAACACTTCACATGACAAGAAACGTTCCAGGATAGGATAGAATTACTAGACCAATTAATAGAAGGATTATGACATACTAGCCAGGGATGACCCAAAACAACAGGTGTAAACGGTGAACGGAAAATCAAAAAAGAAATAGTCTCACTGTGGTTACCAGATACTGTGAGAGTTAAAGGTAGTGTCTCAAATTTGATACTGGGAAGATGACTACCATCTAAGGCAAACATGGGCGTAGGCTTGTCTAACGGTCTGAAAGGAATGTTATGTTTCGAACCCATGCTTCGTCCATGAAACAACCCTCAGCCCCAGAGTCAATCAAGGCACTGCATGTAGCACCCGAACCGGTCCAGCGTAGATGGACCGACATAGTAGTACAAGATCTAGATGAAGGGACCTGAGTAGTAGCGCTCACCAGTAGCCCTCCGCTTACTGATGGGCTCTGGCCTCTTACTGGACATGAATTAACAAAATGTCCAGCAACTCCGCAATAGAGGCACAGGCGGTTGGTGATCCTCCGTTCCCTCTCCTTAGTCGAGATGCGAATCCCTCCCAGCTGCATGGGCTCAGTCTCAAAGCCAGAGGAGGGAGATGGTTGCGATGCGGAGCAGGAAAACACCGTTGATGCGAGCTCTCTTCCACGAGCCCGGTGACGAAGATCTACCCGTCGTTCTATGCGGATGGCGAGAGCAATCAAAGAGTCCACATCTGAAGGAACCTCCCGGGAGAGAATCTCATCCTTAACCACTGCGTGGAGTCCCTCCAGAAAACGAGCGAGCAGCGCCGGCTCGTTCCACTCACTAGAGGCAGCAAGAGTGCGAAACTCAATGGAATAATCCGTTATGGACCGTTCACCTTGGCATAAGGAAGCTATGTTAGAAGCCTCCCCACCAAAAACTGAACGGTCAAAAACCCGAATCATCTCCTCTTTAAAGTTCTGGAATCTGTTAGAGCAATCAGCCCTTGCCTCCCAGATAGCTGTGCCCCATTCTCGAGCCCGGCCAGTAAGGAGTGAAATGACGTAAGCAACCCGAGCTCTCTCTCTAGAGTATGTGTGGGGTTGAGAGAGAACACAATCTCACACTGCGTGAGAAAGGAGCGGCACTCAGTGGGCTGCCCGGAGTAGCAAGGTGGGTTATTAACCCTGGGTTCTGGAGGCTCGGCAGGCCAGGAAGTAACAGGTGGCACGAGACGTAGACTCTGGAACTGTCCAGAGCATTCGGAAACCTGAGCGGCCAGGTTCTCCACGGCATGGCGAGAGCAGCAGACAATTCCTGCTCGTGTCTGCCGAGCATGGCTCCTTGGATCTTGACGGCAGTGTAAACAGCGTCTGAAGTCGCTGGGTCCATTCCTTGGTCAGTTCCTTCTGTCATGCAGGTGAACGAGGACCCAAACGCGACTTAACAGAAACAGAGTTTATTAATGTTCAAAACGGAATAACAGAAATCCTCTAGATTGTAGAGGGGAAAACAACTGGAGAAGCGGCCACAGACTGCAGGTCGCATTCGGGCAGGCGCAGGCCGTAGTCGACTGAGACACCTGCTCACACGCAGCGTCTGATGAAGGCACAAAACACGACAGGACAGGGTGATACACAATCACGGCAAAAACACGACAGGACAGGGGCGAAACGCAATCACAGCATGGTGAATACAATACAAGGAACTGACGGCACAGGAACGGAACACAAAGGAATAAATAGGGACTCTAATCAGGGGAAAGGATCGGGAACAGGTGTGGGAAGACTAAATGATGATTAGGGGAATAGGAACAGCTGGGAGCAGGAACGGAACGATAGAGAGAAGAGAGAGCGAGAGAGAGAGAGGGAGGGGGAGAGAGAGGGCTAGAAGGAGGGAAAGAACCAAATAAGACCAGCAGAGGGAAACGAATAGAATGGGAAGCACAGGGACAAGACAAGATAATAAATGACAAACATGACAGGGTTTCGCTTTGTATTTCGTGGGTGATTGTTCCTGTCTCTGTGTAGTGTTCACCAGATAGACTGTAATAGGTTTCACGTTCCGTTTGTTGTTTTTGTATTTGTTAGTTATTTCATGTATCGTTCCGTTTTTCTTCATTAAAGACATGAGTAACCACCACGCTGCATTTCGGTCCGACTCTCTTTCTACAAACGAAGAACGCCATTACAGACGGACCCTCCACCTCCAAATCAATCCCGCTCCAGAGTACAGGCCTCGGTGTAACGCTAATTCCTTCGACGATAAACGATCGTCACCCCTTGTGAGACAAAACCACGACTCGTTAGTGAAGAGCACTTTTTGCCAGTCCTGTCTGTTCCAGCGATGGTGGGTTTGTGCCCATCGGCAATGTTGTTTCTGGTGATGTCCTGCCTTATAACAGGCCTACAAGCCCTCAGTCCAGCCTCTCTCAGCCTATTGCGGACAGTCTGAGCACTGATGGAGGAATTGCGCGTTCCTGGTGTAACTCGGGCAGTTGTTGTTGCCATCCTGTACCTGTCCCGCAGGTGTGATGTTCGGATATACCGATCCTGTGCAGGTGTTGTTACACGTGGTCTGCCACTGTGAGGACGATCAGCTGTCCATCCTGTCATCCTGTAGAGCTGTCTTAGTCGTCTCACAGTACGGACATTGACTCATGCCTTCTTGCAGCATGCCGAAAGGCACGATCACGCAGATGAGCAGGGACCCTGGGCATCTTTCTTTTGGTGTTTTTCAGAGTCAGTAGAAAGGCCTCTTTAGTGTCCTAAGTTTTCATAACTGTGACCTTAATTGCCTACCTTCTGCAAGCTGTTAGTGTCTTAACGACCGTTCCACACGTGCATGTTAATTAATTGTTTATGGTCCATTGAACAAGCATGGGAAACAGCTTTTAAACCTTTTTGAATGAAGATCTGTGAAGTTATTTGGATTTTTATCTTTGAAAGACAGGGTCCTGATAAAGGGACTTTATCAGGATCACTGTGGTTTATATATGCCCGCAGGCCTCTTGCCTAAACCCCCCCCTGGGAACAAAATGAAACACAATAATTTATCAATAATTTACATGAACACTTTCAATTACCCAAAAACACAAAGTCCTATTGGTGTACACATACCTCTGAAGGAGTGGCTACAAAATAATATCAACAACTTTCCCTGGCCATCAACCACCTGACATAAAAATAAGCTCTCCTCCATGAGGGAGGAACACTGGCTTTTATCAAGCTGGAGAAGGAGTTGGTAATTGAAGAGACAGCTGTTTCCCCTGACAAGAGGGAGGGATCAGATCTCCAATCAGCAATGGGGCCGACCAATCAGCTGCTTTAGGATTCCAGAAAGCCATTTCCTGAAATACACACACATACATGCATATAATTGTTTTATGTCACAGACATTATTATTTTTGTATCAGTGCAAGCATGGACCCCAGCATAGATTTGAATTTCACATTGTTAGCTTACATGCTACTTAGATATGTGATTCTAATTCATTGATGGGTTCAGTTTAATTAGTCTGCATGCCATTGCCTCTCCCAACTTCTGTCTCCACAATAAACTCTGTAGCCACCTATGCGCTTGCAAGATTTTTAGCTTACTGATATCTAGCCTAGTAGTTTCAATGTAAATCTTCCCAATTACAGTTGATTCCTTACTTAATGAGGTGTATAGGAAAGTTCGTTATTTCTATAAAAAGCAGTTGCTCTGAACTTGTTCTCAACTGGCCTACCTGGTTAAATAAAGGTGAAATTAAAAAAAAAAGGTGTCACTACAGTCCCTGGTTCAAATCCAGGCTGAATCACATCCGGCCGTGATTGGGAGTCCCATAGGGCAGCGCATAATTGGCCCAGCGTCGTCCAGGTTTGGCCGGGTAGGCCGTCCATTGTGAATAAGTATTTGTTCTTTACTGACTTGCCTGGTTAAATGAAAAAAGATCTGCTACTTAATGAACTTCCTGTTGGAACCCAAGATGTTGCACAACAGCAGTATCATTTATTTGGAGATACACTTGGGACTATATACAGAATGTCCCTCTAGCACATTGAAGTATATTGGATATGTATAGAAATGTGTATTATCTTGTCCAGTATCTTTACAGACCCATGCATTATAAGAAATATCCACTCAAAAACTATGTTTTGGTCTCAAAATGTTTTGCATGTCAGAAGTAACATTTATGATATTGGATTTTCAAGAAGCACTTGCTACAGTTTTCCTTCCAGGAGGCCTCTGTGAATTCATTTCTCTGGGAACTCAGTTCTCAGATGCACCTCACTAGCAAGCTATCGTTTCAGGCTTTGCAATACAAATGCCCTTCTCTTCTTTACCCAATCTCTTCTATGGCGCTATCCCTGTGATCTGTTTCCATATTGTAAAGCCACAATAGGTTATACTGTATGAGTCAAGTGTTTAACACAGTGTTGTGACTTTACTTTCATATTTATCTAGTCAACTAACTATGTTTAATTGTTAGGAATTGGGGCACCACAATAGCGTTTTTTAAAGAGTTACCATCTCCCGAATTAATCTCTCCCGAATGAATCTATCACATCCATAAACAGTCAACGTATTAATCACGATCTCATATCATATCATCATTCTGAACAGCCGTAACCGCCTGCATCTGCAAAAACCACAGCCTTATGATTCAGTACTACACACACTGGTTTCATTATTTATTTACCAGCTAACTAAATGGTAACACAGGATAAACATACACACAATACATAAGAACTAGTGGACTGACAGAATATTGTGTCTTGTTACAAAAGAGAGGGGGCAGAGAGGGACAGAGACGTAATACTTTGGGACATTTAGAAACTACTCTCACAGTAATCATATACTCTGCACCCAAACCACCGTCTGCTTGGAGTAAGAAATCATGAATGTATTTATGTGTAAATGCCTTGGTTTGCCATATTATCTCTGTTGGAACACGCCTTCTTGGAAGATTGTTGGGCCTTTCCACAGCATGCTTGTAAGGTTCTGATTGTCCAAAAGGGGTCCCCATCCGTCTCCTACTATTGCTCTCCTCTGCTGGTATCTATTGACCAATTGTGTAGTCCTGAACAGAACCACAGAGCTCACTCTACTTCCACTTGCTATGGAAGATAATTCTTTGAAGATAGGCTAGCCAGCCGTGGTGATGAGAGTATCATATTATGGTGAGAATGGATCCACTTAAATGAGCTTTTCTATATAATTTACTTAGGACAGCTAATCAGCCATACCAGTGATTGTCCGGGAGGTTACGTTAAATCCTCTCTGGTTGGATATGTTAATTCTTAACCCATTGTTTTATACAGTTCATTCAAAAGGGGTGGTTTGTGAGGCTTAATCGCTCTCTGACCTCACTCAAGGGGCGATGACTACCCACTTGTACAAAGTTATAGAAAGAATTTCCTTTTCAACATAACATCACAAAATAACAATCAAAATGCCATTTTATTCTTTAGATCACCTCTGACCATTTCCCATGTTCTATGTGAGAAATATTCTTACAGTATTCACTTTTGAACATGTTAGACTTTTGGTAGGAAAACTGAAACAAAGGCATATTCCTGCGTGAATTTGGAGAGGGAGATAGCTGCAAGTTCTAATCCTTGATTTACA
This sequence comes from Oncorhynchus gorbuscha, assembly GCF_021184085.1. Classification (NCBI taxonomy): domain Eukaryota; kingdom Metazoa; phylum Chordata; class Actinopteri; order Salmoniformes; family Salmonidae; genus Oncorhynchus; species Oncorhynchus gorbuscha. Next base: position 24,118,095 of record NC_060174.1, read on the forward strand.
ACAGGATGAGAACTGTCAACGGGTGAGAGGGAGTCTGTCGTCACAGGACAGTCATGTCAACAGTGTCTAGGAGCAGAAAGAGAGCGCTACAGGTGTAGGTCATAACTCATAGACCATGTGTGGATTAGGGAGGGAAATTAGTTCTGTTGTGACAGGCAGTCAGTCACCTAGCTTCATTTGCTGACCTGTAGGGATGAGAGTTTAATGAAATGGTAGCAACTCCTCCTTAAGAAGAAGTAATTGGGTTGTGTGTGTCTTTGTCATTGAAAAAACCTGACTTGTGTGTCACCAACACTAGACACTTGTGCCGGGGTAATTCAACTCTAGGGACAGATTGTTTCTCATTAATACCAACTTATTCGAAGGCCAAAAGTTCTCTCTGTGTCGTTCGAGAGGAAGCAGTTTGATGAAAGATGGCTCCCATCATATCCCACTGCTAACGAGCCGGTTAAGTCCTGGTTTAGCTTTTAATGTGCTAATTTGCTAGGATTTACGTTACCTGTTATACATGCACCAACCAGATAAATGATAGGGCATCATGAGATGGCCATAAACATTAACTGGTCATGTTGCATAGTTTTAGGAAGGTCTGGAAGTCAACTTTCAGGTTAAAATAGTTATAAATTGCTGAGGTGTACTCACATTTGAGGACACAAGCTCAAGTACATAGTACAAATATTATGAAAATGTTTTTTTTTTTTTCCAATTCAATAAAAGTGGGCCAATAGGGGTTGCAATACTTGAAATGCTTTCTAAATATAATAACAATCAAATTATAGACAAATAAATATGATCATAAACAGGGAATTGACTCCTAAACATCCACATCCTCTGTGACCAGGAGAAAGTGGTTTTGTTTAAATTCTATGAAATGATTTAGTATTTTTTCATGTTGAGAGCTCTAAATCCAGCAGAGAATATCACAGCGTGATGAAACCACAACGGTTGAATTCGCTAGACTGGTTGTGCTGTCATTCAGAGAAAGAGAAAATCGATTATTTGTCTGGATAGGCCAGAAAATGTGACACGTCACTCCTTATGCAAATGTGGGGTCTGAAACCTGACATTTCAAGTCAGCTCCGCTGAGAGAGTGGAAGCGGAGAGCAGACAGATGGGGCTTTCTAGCACTATAAGACACGGGACCCTACGGTGTTCAGAGAGATTTGTACACCAAAATGTCTGTCTGAACCTGGCCAGAACCACTCAAATTCTCCCATATACAGTTGAAGTCAGAAGTTAACATACACCTTAGCCAAATGCATTTAAACTCAGTTTTTCACAATTCCTGGCATTTAATCCAAGTAAAATATTCCCTGTTTTAGGTCAGTTAGGATCACCACTTGGGTCAAATGTTTTGGCTAGCCTTCCACAAGCTTCCCACAATAAGTTGGGGGAATTTTGACCTATTCCTCCTGACAGAGCTGGTGTAAGTCAGGTGTGTAGGCCTCCTTGCTCGCACATGCTTTTTCAGTAATGCCCACAATTATTTTTTTCTATAGGATTGAGGTCAGGGCTTTGTGATGGCCACTCCAATACCTTGACTTTGTTGTCCTTAAGCCATTTTGCCACAACTTTGGAAGTATGCTTGGGGTCATTGTCCTTTTGGAAGACCATTTGCGACCAAGCCTTAACTTCCTGACTGATGTCTTGAGATGTTGCTTCAATATATCCACATTTCTTCCTCCCTATTTTGTGAAGAACACCAGTCCCTCCTGCAGTAAAGGACCCCCACAACATGATGGTGCCACCCCTGTGCTTCACGGTTGTGATGGTGTTCTTCGATTTGCAAGCCTCCCCCTTTTTCCTCCAAATATAACAATGGTCATTAGGGTCAATAAGTTATATTTTTGTTTCGTCAGACCAGAGGACATTTCTCCAAAAAGTATGATCTTTGTCCCCATGTGCAGTTGCAAACTGTAGTCTGGCTTTTTTTAAAGGTGGTTTTGGAGCAGTGGCTTCTTCCTTGCTGAGCCGCATTTCAGGTTATGTCAATATAGTACTCATTTTACTGTGGATTTTGATACTTTTGTACCGGTTTCCCACAGCACCTTCACAAGGTCATTTGCTGTTTTTCTGGGATTGATTTGCATTTTTCGCACCAAAGTACGTTCATCTCTTGGAGACAGAACGTGTCTCCTTCCAGAGCTTTTTGACAGCTGTGTGGTCCCATGGTGTTTATACTTGCGTACTATTGTTTGAACAGATGAAGGTGGTACCTTCAGGCATTTGGAAATTGCTCCCAAGGATGAACCAGATTTGTGGATGTCCAACAATTTATTTTCTGAGGTCTTGGCTGATTTCTTTTGAATTTCCTATGATGTCAAGCAAAGAGGCACTGAGTTTGAAGGTAAGCCTTGAAATACATCCACAGGTACACCTCCAATAGACTCAAACAATGCCATTTAGGCTATCAGAAGCTTCTAAAGCCGTGACATTATCTTCTGGCATTTTCCAAGCTGTTTAAAGGCACAGTAAACATAGTGTATGTAAACATCAGACCCACTGGAATTGTGATAAAGTGAATTATAAGTTAAATAATCTGTCAGTAAACAATTGTTGGAAAAATGACTTGTCATGCACAAACTAGATGTCCTAACCAACTTGCCAGAACTATAGTTTGTTCACAAGACATTTGTGGAGTGGTTGAAAAATGACTTTTAATGACTCCAATCTTAGTGTACAGATGAAGTCAGAAGTTTACATACACTTAGGTTGGAGTCATTGAAACTCGTTTTTCAACTACTCCACAAATTTCTTGTTAACAAACTATGGTTTTGGCAAGTCGGTTAGGACATCTGCTTTGTGCAATCATTTTTCACCTTTGTTTTATGACAGATACTAGGTTTCAATCTGACCTAAATATAACTGCTGGAGCCAAAACAGGAATTTACTATCTGATCACCTACAAAACGTACATGATATGCTTCAGCGATTTCTGAACCAGTAAGCAGTAATTTGACGTTTACAGCCTCAATCTCTGAGCAAAGCCTTTCTCATTCTCAGCCACAGGTTGTAGGCTACATTTAGGAGTGGACATCCTTTATGATTTGACACCTGTCTCTCTTAGTGTGTTAGGTGCAGGGATAGGAAACATTGATGTGATGTAAGCTGTTTTAGTAAAAGTAGAGTGCTTACCGATGATGGTTGGGGGCCTCTGGGTGTAATGACTAGCAAGATGTGTTTCACATCGTAAAGTGAGTAGCCCAGGAGATGGTGTAACTTTTCAGATGACGAGACAACCTGATCACCTGTGTTATTTTCCAGGCCGTTTTATTGGGTGCTCCTGGTCACAGAGAGCAATGAGAGCAGAGGCACTGTCTGGATGCTAGTATCACTACAACTAGGCCTATAGCTATTACATGGCTCAGAAATTATGTGAAATATTTGGATTCTCACTTCAGCTGGATTACAATATTTTATGAGGCATGCGTGTAGCTTTATAGGAACAATGTCTTTTTCATCCATTACATTTCAGAATTATACAACTCATACTGCCATTAATGTTTTATTGCCTGCATATACTTGATGACTGTATTCAATGCCCTTTTTGGTGTTGGGGGGGCTGAAGATTATTTTCACTGCACACATTTCACAGGCCAAACTAATTGGAGAACATTGTTGATGTTTAATAACATGTGAGGTGTCTGTCTACATGTGAAGTTATACCATTTTGTTCAAATGATAGGGTCAGCCATTTGGTGCATGATCACATATTGGCAAATAATAGTTTAATATCAATCCCCTCCCTCACTATAATTATATGTTACAACATTCGCACCCCTTGGGTTCATCGTAGGTTCATACAAGTTTCCTTGACTCGAGAAAAAGTGCAGCTGGCCTCTTTTTGTCCTTGATGTGAGGAAGAGTGTGTACCTGGTCCATGCTCTAAAGGCTGCTTACGGTGTAATAAAGTTATCAGATCCTAGCAGCTGGCTGCTCTCCTCTCTGGTCCCTTCTCGTCACAGCCAGTTTCATCTCCCTGCCAGTGGGCTGCTGTCCTGTCTTGTGTCATCAACAGGGGTGACAGGGAGAAAAAGACATGGCTGACTTCTCAACCTCACTGGCGTCTCCATTTTGATGCCACCAACACGTACAGTACAGGAAGCCTATACATCAACCACATAAGCTATACGCTTAAAAAAATACCTGCTCTCACACAGGCATATAGCACCCATTCTCTATCCCCCTCAGATCCACACACGTTAGATCCTCAGATCGATTCAGTTATTTCTGATTTATTGCTGCATTTGCAAGTCAATGGCTGGCGAGGTTACATCCATGCACCTACCTTCCATTGAAGAAATTAATATTAGCTCTTTATTTCATCTGATTAGCGGTTGCATGTCACGCACATGTTTAGAAACAGCTTACAGAAGATAATATTTCACAACAGCTGATGTGGTTTTTGAATATGTTAAAATAGGGACTATATGTATATAGGCCTAGCTATACACTGAGTGTACAAAACAGAGACACTGTTGGGAGTGAAAATCCCAGCAGAGCTGCAATTCTTGACACACTCAAACCAGTGCGCCTGGCACCTACTACCATACCCCATTCAAAAGCACTTAAGTCTTGCCCATTCACCCTCTGAATGGCACACATACACAATTGTTATGTCTTTACTATCAATAAATGAAGACTTTTAGTTTTTATCAAAGATTCTCTGTAATTAGTGTTACGCGATTAAACTGATTAATCATGTAACTGTAATTGACTAGGAAGTCGGGGCACCAAGGAAAATATTCAGATTACAAAGTTATAATTTTCCTAATAACTTTTCAGATATTTTATTTCTGATCAATTAGTCTTCTGATTAATTAATTATTTATTTTACTATGAGTCATCGATACATCAATTGTTTTAAAATAATTTAAGTAATTCACAGAAATGCATAAACAAACAGTAGATAGTTACAAGGAAATGATAACAGAGTTTCCCTAGTGGGATAAACCGGCATCGCGGCTTGGTGTGCAAAAGGGAAGTGGGAGTCGACTGAGATAAGACATCACACAGTTGATAATTATAACAATTGACATGCTTATCCTTAGCACATGAACGCTCACTCATTCGGGAACAATTGCAATCAATATGTATATTTACGCTCAGTGTGTCGTCGGGATCTCTGTTGAAAAGTTTGTTTCTGTTGGAGAGTTCTCTCTCTCTTGTCGGAGTGCATGCTGGGAGTGAGTCGTCAAACAGTAGTGTTTGTGAGAGCGAAGGGAATTTCTTTTCACTATCGGGTTTTGGTATATATATATATATAAATATATAAGCACGTATAGGGGTTGTGGGATCTTTGAGGTTGGTTTTTCGTGAGGGCACAACCAGCGGGTGGGGCTGGTTGCTATGGCCACTCGTGGAAATGGAGAGTTTGAAAAACTTAGTCGGAGGCATGGAGTAACAGATTCCTGCTGCGGCAGGGTGTTCAGTGGAAGAATGTAGCTTGGCTGTGGGTGCTATCATTGGGTATGATAGCATCAAATCATCCTCAAGGATGAATAGCGCTGTAGTGATATTCTTAGATTCAATTGAAAAGGTGAATAAAATAGTTGAGAGGGGTGTTGTGTTAAGGCAGACACAGACGCTGGTATTTCCGCTTATGAATCCCGCGAAGAAAGTCATGCTTTCTAACGTGCCACCATTTGTTAGAGATGAAGTGTTAGAGCGAGAGTTATCGCGCCATGGTCAAATAGTATCTACAATAAAGAAGGTTCTTTTTGGATGCAAATCTCCGTTGTTGAAACATGTCGTGTCTCATAGGAGACAAGTGCATATGATTTTTAAAAAGGAAGGATATGAACTGAATTTAGCGTTTAGCTTTAAGATTGATGGATTTGATTATGTCTACTATGCATCTACATTTGGTGCGGAGTTGTCCCGAAAATGAGAGAGCTGAGCCTGGTAGTAGCTTTAGTGCGGGTGCACCGCCGCGAAGGGATGGAAATACTACGGGTGCAGTGGAAGAGAATGTGGGCAGATGTGGTTGGAAAAGTAGGAGAGGAAGGCAGTGTGGATACGGGGGCAATTGTGGTAGATCAGAACAAAGAGGGAGGGGAAACAGTAGGTGAGATTGCAGACTGCCGTCGCTGAGGTGGTGCTGGAAAATGACATTGGAAGTCAAGAGATTGAAATAATGGAAAAGGAAGCAGATGTTTTCAAAATACCGAGGAGTAAAAGGAAGAATTTAAGGGGTGGTGAAGGGTCTAATTCTAAGAGAAAGGTAGAGTTTGATAAATCAATTGAAGATGAACAAGGTGTAGAGATGGTGTATTCTTCTGGGGAGGATAGTGAGAGTGAGTCATCTGACGCGTCACAACAATATAGTGAGATAAATGGGGTGGAAGGGAGGTATGGGATCGAGAGGATACGTCAATTTTTGAAGTTGACAAAAGGGAAGAAATATATGCAGGATTAGAATGTAACTGATTTTTTTCCCTGAACGTGAATTGTTTATTGAATCGGCAAAGTTTCTGATGTCAAATTACAGGGGGAAGTTTGAAAAGCCCTGAAATTGCTAGACTCAAGAAAGTGGTCACAAGAGTGATAAGTGATGTAAATTCTAAAGAAAATGAAAGAGTTCAGTTGCAGTCTTAACTCTAAAGAGATGTGGTGGCTGGATCTTCCTATGTATATATATATATTTTTATTATCCATGAGCAGTTTTAAGATTTCTTCTTTAAACGTAAATGGGGCAAGAGATGTTAAAAAAGAGCCATGGTGTATGAGTTAATTCGGGGAAAGGGAAGTGACATCATTTTTCTACAAGAAACGCATAGTAATTTGGAAAATGAAGTTATGTGGCAACAGGAGTGGGGGGGGGGGGGGACAATGGTGTGTAGTCATAAAAACTCAAAAAGTGGGGGTGTGGTTATCTTGTTCTCAAACGGGTTTTTTCCGTTGTCACATGAGGTTGAAGAGGTAGTTGAGGGGAGGTTATTAAAAGTTAGAGCAAGGTATGAATACATCACTATGTGTCTGATAAATGTATATGCCCCAGTGGTGACAGTTGAGAGGGTATGTTTTTAGAGACACTATCAAATACCATTGAGAAATGTAACAAAGAAGATGATTTGTTTATTGCTGGGGATTTTAACTGCACAGTTAGTGATTTAGATAGAAATCACCAAGAACCTCATATAGCCTCAAGGATGTTTTTAAAACGCCTCATTGTAACAAATGAATTGTGTGATATTTGGCGGAGTCAACATGGAGGAACAAGGCAGTACACCTGGGCGCATGTGAGAGAGAACATCATCTCTATGGCCAGGTTAGATAGGTTTTATGTTTTTGAGCATCAATCTCAGGTCTGTAAATCAAGTGTGATAACTCCAGTGGGATTTTCTGATCATTGTTTAATAACAGAGGTGGTGTTCATTAACGATGTAAAACCCAAAAGCGCATACTGGCATTTTAATATAACTTTATTGAGTGATGCTCACTTCAGGAACTGTTTCAGTTTTTTGGGTGAGGTGGAGGTCTCAAAAGGCCAGTTTTGTATCCATTCAACAGTGGTGGGATATAGGGAAAATCCAGATTCAACAATTTTGTAATCAATACACGAGGAATGTCACCAAAGATATCACCAGATCAATGAAAGCCCTAGAGATTGAAATAGAGGAACTCATGACGTTGGTTGAGACCACAGGAGATCGAGGCCATACTCAGGCCCTCAAGAGGAGAAAAAACTGCATTGGCAGACCTGCTGGCTATCAGAGCACAGGGGGCACTGGTGAGAAGTAAATTTCAGGGAATATCTGAAATGGATGCCTCATCCAAATTTTTCTTTGGTTTAGAGAAAAAGAATGGACAAATAAAAATTATTCATTGTCTCAAATCAGCTGTTGGACAAGAGCTCACTAGCCCTAGTGAAATTAGAAAGAGGGCAGTAGAGTTGTGGTGTGGGGGCTGTGCTTTGGAAAAGTGGGTGGGGTTACATCCTTCCTGTTTGGCCCTGTCCGGGGGTGTCCTCGGATGGGGCCACAGTGTCTCCTGTCCCCTCCTGTCTCAGCCTCCAGTATTTATGCTGCAGTAGTTTGTGTCGGGGGGGCTAGGGTCAGTTTGTTAGATCTGGAGTACTTCTCCTGTCCTATTCGGTGTCCTGTGTGAATCTAAGTGTGCGTTCTCTAATTCTCTCCTTTCTTTGTCTCTCTCGAAGGACCTGAGCCCTAGGACCATGCCCCAGGACTACCTGACATGATGACTCCTTGCTGTCCCCAGTCCACCTGGCCATGCTGCTGCTCCAGTTTCAACTGACCTGAGCCCTATGACCATGCCCCAGGACTACCTGACATGATGACTCCTTGCTGTCCCCGGTCCACCTGACTGTGCTGCTGCTCCAGTTTCAACTGTTCTGCCTTGTTATTATTTGACCATGCTGGTCATTTATGAACATTTGAACATCTTGGCCATGTTCTGTTATAATCTCCACCCGGCACAGCCAGAAGAGGACGGGCCACCCCACATATGCTCTCTCTAATTCTCTCTTTCTTTCTCTCTCTCGGAGGACCTGAGCCCTAGGACCGTGCCCCAGGACTACCTGACATGATGACTCCTTGCTGTCCCCGGTCCACCTGACTGTGCTGCTGCTCCAGTTTCAACTGTTCTGCCTTGTTATTATTCGACCATGCTGGTCATTTATGAACATTTGAACATCTTGGCCATGTTCTGTTATAATCTCCACCCGACACAGCCAGAAGAGGACTGGCCACCCCACATAGCCTGGTTCCTTTCTAGGTTTCTTCCTAGGTTTTGGCCTTTCTAGGGAGTTTTTCCTAGCCACCCTGCTTCTACACCTGCATTGCTTGCTGTTTGGGGTTTTAGGCTGGGTTTCTGTACAGCACTTTGAGATATCAGCTGATGTACGAAGGGCTATATAAATACATTTGATTTGATTTGATTTAGAGTTCTATGCTGAGCTCTACAAGTGTGAGTACAAAGGGGACAAAACGGTGACACAACAGTTCTTGGATTGAGTCCAACCATTGTCTTTGCAGGATTTATATCCTGCATTGAAAGGCATGGAAAATGGAAGGGCACCAGGCATTGATGGGCTTCCCGTTGACTTTGTCTTTTTGGGCTATGTTGGGAGACGATTGGTTAGAAGTAGCTAATGATAGTTTAACCGGAGGGTTAAGCTGCAGAAGGGCTGTCCTCACCTTACTGCCCAAAAAGGGTGACCCGAGGGAGGTGAATAACTGGAGGCCGGTGGCTTTATTGTGCACTGATTATAAGATATTGTCAAAAGCTTTGTCCAACAGGCTGAGGGAGGTGATGGGGCAAATCATACATATGGATCAGTCCTACTGTGTTCCTGGCAGGCAGATAGGGGATAACATTTCTCTGATTCATGATTTTTTGGATGTCTCTAGGGCTATTGGGTTGGATGCTGGTCTAATTTCAATTGATCAGGAAAAGGCATTTGACCGAGTTGAACATCAATATTTATGGCACACGTTTGAGGCGTTTGGGTTCAGCTCTGGTTTTATTGCCATGATAAAGGTGATATATGGTGACATTGAAAGTGTATTGAAAGTTAACGGTGGTTTGAGTGCTCCTTTTAAAGTGTGTAGAGGTATTAGGCAGGGATGTTCTATGTCAGGGATGTTATATGCCATTGCTATAGAGCCACTACTAAATAGCATTAGAAGTCGCGTTGCAGGGGTGTGCCTTTCAGAGGATATTCCTCCTATTCGTATTTCAGCCTATGCTGATGATCAAATCAAATGTATTTATATAGCCCTTCGTACATCAGCTGATATCTCAAAGTGCTGTACAGAAACCCAGCCTAAAACCCCAAACAGCAAGCAATGCAGGTGTAGAAGCACGGTGGCTAGGAAAAACTCCCTAGAAAGGCCAAAACCTAGGAAGAAACCTAGAGAGGAACCAGGCTGTGTGGGGTGGCCAGTCCTCTTCTGACTGTGCCGGGTGGAGATTATAACAGAACGTGGCCAAGATGTTCAAATGTTCATAAATGACCAGTATGGTTGAATAATAGTAAGGCAGAACAGTTGAAACTGGAGCAGCAGCATGGCCAGGTGGACTGGGGACAGCAAGGAGTCATCATGTCAGGTAGTCCTGGGACATGGTCCTAGGGCCCAGGCCAGTTGAAACTGGAGCAGCAGCATGGCCAGGTGGACTGGGGACAGCAAGGAGTCATCATGTCAGGTAGTCCTGGGGCATGGTCTTAGGGCTCAGGTCCTCCGAGAGAGAGAAAGAAAGAGAGAAGGAGAGAATTAGAGGACGCACACTTAGATTCACACAGGACACCGAATAGGACAGGAGAAGTACTCCAGATATAACAAACTGACCCTAGGCCCCCGACACAAACTACTGCAGCATAAATACTGGAGGCTGAGACAGGAGGGGTCAGGAGACACTGTGGCCCCATCCGAGGACACCCCCGGACAGGGCCAAACAGGAAGGATATAACCCCACCCACTTTGCCAAAGCACAGCCCCCACACCACTAGAGGGATATCTTCAACCACCAACTTACCATCCAGAGACAAGGCTGAATATAGCCCACAAAGATCTCCGCCACGGCACAACCCAAGGGGGGGGCGCCAACCCAGACAGGCTGACCATAACAGTGAATCAACCCACCCAGGTGACGCACCCCCCCCCAGGGACGGCATGAGAGAGCCCCAGCAAGCCAGTGACTCAGCCCCCGTAACAGGGTTAGAGGCAGAGAATCCCAGTGGAAAGAGGGGAACCGGCCAGGCAGAGACAGCAAGGGCGGTTCGTTGCTCCAGAGCCTTTCCGTTCACCTTCCCACTCCTGGGCCAGACTACACTCAATCATATGACCCACTGAAGAGATGAGTCTTCAGTAAAGACTTAAAGGTTGAGACCGAGTTTGCGTCTCTGACATGGGTAGGCAGACCGTTCCATAAAAATGGAGCTCTATAGGAGAAAGCCCTGCCTCCAGCTGTTTGCTTAGAAATTCTAGGGACAATTAGGAGGCCTGCGTCTTGTGACCGTAGCGTACGTGTAGGTATGTACGGCAGGACCAAATCAGAGAGGTAGGTAGGAGCAAGCCCATGTAATGCTTTGTAGGTTAGCAGTAAAACCTTGAAATCAGCCCTTGCTTTGACAGGAAGCCAGAGTGGAGAGGCTAGCACTGGAGTAATATGATCAATGTTTTTGGTTCTAGTCAGGATTCTAGCAGCCGTATTTAGCACTAACTGAAGTTTATTTAGTGCTTTATCCGGGTAGCCGGAAAATAGAGCATTGCAGTAGTCTAACCTAGAAGTGACAAAAGCATGGATTAATTTTTCTGCATCATTTTTGGACAGAAAGTTTCTGATTTTTGCAATGTTACGTAGATGGAAAAAAGCTGTCCTCGAAATGGTCTTGATATGTTCTTCAAAAGAGAGATCAGGGTCCAGAGTAACGCCGAGGTCCTTCACAGTTTTATTTGAGACGACTGTACAACCATTAAGATTAATTGTCAGATTCAACAGAAGATCTCTTTGTTTCTTGGGACCTAGAACAAGCATCTCTGTTTTGTCCGAGTTTAATAGTAGAAAGTTTGCAGCCATCCACTTCCTTATGTCTGAAACACATGCTTCTAGCGAGGGCAATTTTGGGGCTTCACCATGTTTCATTGAAATGTACAGCTGTGTGTCATCTGCATAGCAGTGAAAGTTTACATTATGTTTTCGAATAACATCCCCAAGAGGTAAAATATATAGTGAAAACAATAGTGGTCCTAAAACAGAACCTTGAGGAACACCGAAATTTACAGTTGATTTGTCAGAGGACAAACCATTCACAGAGACAAACTGATATCTTTCCGACAAATAAGATCTAAACCAGGCCAGAACATGTCCGTGTAGACCAATTTGGGTTTCCAATCTCTCCAAAAGAATGTGGTGATCGATGGTATCAAAAGCAGCACTAAGGTCTAGGAGCACGAGGACAGATGCAGAGCCTTGGTCCGATGCCATTAAAATGTAATTTATCACCTTCACAAGTGCCGTCTCAATGCTATGATGGGGTCTAAAACCAGACTGAAGCATTTCGTATACATTGTTTTCTCTTCAGGAAGGCAGTGAGTTGCTGCGCAACAGCCTTCTCTAAAATTTTTGAGAGGAATGGAAGATTCGATATAGGCCGATAGTTTTTTATATTTTCTGGGTCAAGGTTTGGCTTTTTCAAGAGAGGCTTTATTACTGCCACTTTTAGTGAGTTTGGTACACATCTAGTGGATAGAGAGCCATTTATTATGTTCAACATAGGAGGGCCAAGCACAGGAAGCAGCTCTTTCAGTAGTTTAGTTGGAATAGGGTCCAGTATACAGCTTGAAGGTTTAGAGGCCATGATTATTTTCATCATTGTGTCAAGAGATATAGTACTAAAACACTTGAGCGTCTCTCTTGATCCTAGGTCCTGGCAGAGTTGTGCAGACTCAGGACAACTGAGGTTTGGAGGAATACGCAGGTTTAAAGAGGAGTCTGTAATTTTCTTTCTAATAATCATAATCTTTTCCTCAAAGAAGTTCATGAATTTATCACTGCTAAAGTGAAAGTCAACCTCTCTTGGGGAATGCTGCTTTTTAGTTAGCTTTGCCACAGTATCAAAAAGGAATTTCGGATTGTTCTTATTTTCCTCAATTAAGTTAGAAAAATAGGATGATCGAGCAGCAGTAAGGGCTCTTCGGTACTGCACGGTACCGTCCTTCCAAGCTAGTCGGAAGACTTCCAGTTTGGTGTGGCACCATTTCCGTTCCAATTTTCTGGAAGCTTGCTTCAGAGCTCGGGTATTTTCTGTGTACCAGGGAGCTAGTTTCTTATGAGACATGTTTTTAGTTTTTAGGGGTGCAACTGCATCTAGGGTATTGCGCAAGGTTAAATTGAGATCCTCAGTTAGGTGGTTAACGGATTTTTGTCCTCTGGCGTCCTTGGGTAGGCAGAGGGAATCTGGAAGGGCATCAAGGAATCTTTGTGTTGCCTGTGAATTTATAGCACGACTTTTGATATTCCTTGGTTGGGGTCTGAGCAGATTATTTGTTGCAATTGCAAACGTAATAAAATGGTGGTCCGATAGTCCGGGATTATGAGGAAAAACATTCAGATCCACAACATTTATTTCATGGGACAAAACTAGGTCCAGCGTATGACTGTGACAGTGAGTGGGTCCAGAGACATGTTGGACAAAACCCACTGAGTCGATGATGGCTCCGAAAGCCTTTTGGAGTGGGTCTGTGGACTTTTCCATGTGAATATTAAAGTCACCAAAGATTAGAATATTATCTGCAATGACTACAAGGTCCGATAGGAATTCAGGGAACTCAGTGAGAAATGCTGTATATGGCCCAGGAGGCCTGTAAACAGTAGCTATAAAAAGTGATTGAGTAGGCTGCATAGATTTCATGACTAGAAGCTCAAAAGACGAAAACGTCATTTTTTTTGTTGTAAATTGACATTTGCTATCGTAAATGTTAGCAACACCTCCGCCTTTGCGGGATGCACGGGGGATATGGTCACTAGTGTAGCCAGGAGGTGAGGCCTCATTTAACACAGTAAATTCATCAGGCTTAAGCCATGTTTCAGTCAGGCCAATCACATCAAGATTATGATCAGTGATTAGTTAATTGACTATAATTGCCTTTGAAGTAAGGGATCTAACATTAAGTAGCCCTATTTTGAGATGTGAGGTATCATGATCTCTTTCAGTAATGACAGGAATGGAGGTGGTCTTTATCCTAGTGAGATTGCTAAGGCGAACACCGCCATGTTTAGTTTTGCGCAACCTAGGTTGAGGCACAGACACGGTCTCAATGGTGATAGCTGAGCTGACTACACTGACTATGCTAGTGGCAGACTCCACTATGCTGGCAGGCTGGCTAATAGCCTGCTGCCTGGCCTGCATCCTATTTCATTGTGGAGCTAGAGGAGTTAGAGCCCTGTCTATGTTGGTAGATAAGATGAGAGCACCCCTCCAGCTAGGATGGAGTCCGTCACTCCTCAGCAGGTCAGGATTGGTCCTGTTTGTGGGTGAGTCCCAGAAAGAGGGCCAATTATCTACAAATTCTATCTTTTGGGAGGGGCAGAAAACAGTTTTCAACCAGCGATTGAGTTGTGAGACTCTGCTGTAGAGCTCATCACTCCCCCTAACTGGGAGGGGGCCAGAGACAATTACTCGATGCCGACACATCTTTCTAGCTGATATGCACGCAGGAGCTATGTTGCGCTTGGTGATCTCTGACTGTTTCATCCTAACATCGTTGGTGCCGACGTGGATAACAATATCTCTATACTCTCTACACTCGCCAGTTTTAGCTTTAGCCAGCACCATCTTCAGATTAGCCTTAACGTCGGTAGCCCTGCCCCCGGGTAAACAGTGTATGATCGCTGGATGATTCGCTTAAAGTCTAATACTGCGGGTAATGAGTCGCCAATGACTAGAGTTTTCAATTTGTCAGAGCTAATAGTGGGAAGCTTCGGCGTCTCAGACCCCGTAACGGGAGGAGTAGAGACCAGAGAAGACTCGGCCTCTGACACCGACCCGCTGCTTAATGGGGAAAACCGGTTGAAAGTTTCTGTCGGCTGAATGAGCGACACCGGTTGAGCGTTCCTACAGCATTTCCTTCCAGAAACCGTGAGAAAGTTGTCCGGCTGCGGGGACTGTGCCAGGGGATTTATACTACTATCTGTACTTACTGGTGGCACAGACGCTGTTTCATCCTTTCCTACACTGAAATTACCCTTGCCTAACGATTGCGTCTGAAGCTGGGCTTGCAGCACAGCTATCCTCGCCATAAGGCGAGCACAGCGGCTGCAATTAGAAGGCATCATGTTAATGTTACTACTTAGCTTCGGCTGTTGGAGGTCCTGACGAATCGTGTCCAGATAAAGCGTCCGGATTGAAAAAGTTGAGGAAAAAATAAATAAATATATGAACGGTAATTAAAAAGTGAAAACCGTAAAGTTGTCAGGTAGCATAATAGGTTGGCAACAAAACGCACAGCAATTCGAAAACAAGCCTGCAAATTGTGACCGGAAATGACGTCAACCAAGGTCTCATTGAAATTACAGCGAGATATGGATGAGTTATGAGTCAATATAACTTTGTCTGATGACTCTAATGTGAAGGGGGGTCGATTGAGACAGGAAATAGTCACCACAGCCATGAGTGGACCATGCTTTCACCAGGCGCTTTCACATGGGAAGGACTTGCGTTCCACCACTCATCTGAAGTAATTATCATTCTCTGGTTGGAACTTTATTCAAGATATTTGTAAACAACATTCTAAAGACTGATTCAGTACATCGTTTGACATGTTTCTGCTGACTGTTACGGAACTTTTGGACATTTTGTCACGTTATAGTGGACGCGCTTTGTGACTTTGGAATTGTTTACCAAACGCTCTAACCAAAGTAGCAAATTGGACATAAATAACAGACATTTTCGAACCAATCAAGTATTTATTGTGGACCTGGTATTTCCAGGACTGCATTCTGATGAAGTTAATCAAAGGTAAGGAAACATTTATCATGTATTTTCTGGTTTCTGTTGACTCCAACATGGAGGCTAATTTGGCTACTGTTCTGAGTGTCGTCTCAGATTATTGCATGGGTTGCTTTTTCCGTAAACGTTTTTTTGAAATATGACACAGCGGTTGCATTAAGGAGAGGTATATCTATAATTCCATGTGTATAACTTGTATTATCATCTACATTTATGATGAGTATTTCTGTTGAAACGATGTGGCTATGCAAAATCACTTGATGTTTTTGGAACTAGTGAATCTAAATAGCCAATTGGCCAAATAAATATTAACTTTATCAAACAAAACATGCTTGTATTGTGTAACATGAAGTCCTATGAGTGTCATCTGATGAGGATAATTCAAGGTTAGTGATTAATTTTATCTTTATTTATGCTTTTTGTGCATGCTATATTTTGCAGGAAAATGGCTGTGCTTATTGTGATTTGGTGGAGACCTAACATAATCGTCTGTAGTGCTTTCGCTGAAAAGCCTATTTGAAAGCAGACAATTTGGTGGGATTAACAATGAGAATAGCTTTAAAATGATATAAGACACATGTATGTTTTAGGAATTGTAATTATGAGATTTCTGTGGTTTGAATTTGGCGCCCTCTATTTTCACTGGTAGATGTCATATCGATCCCGATATCGGGATTGCATCCACAACAGGTTAATGCAGCTGGTGGCCACACCAGATACTGACTGTTAATTCTGATTTTGAACCCCCCCCTTTGATCAAGGAACACATTATTCCATTTCTGTTAGTCACATGTCTGTGGAACTTGTTCAGTTTACGTCTCAGTTTTTGAATCGTATTATGTTCATACAAATACATTTACATTTACATTTAAGTCATTTAGCAGACGCTCTTATCCAGAGTGACTATTTGCACATGTTAAGTTTGCTGAAAATAAATGCAGTTGACAGTGAAAGGACATTTATTTTTTTGCTGAGTTTAGTATGGACACTGATAGTTGTGAATCTGATGCAGCTGAAGATCTACAGCCCCCTTACCCGGGAATGCACCGAAGAACAGACAGGGACGTTGGACCATCGAAGAGGCGCAAATATAATGAGAACTACATTGATTTGGGGTTCACTTATATTGGGAGTAGTGCCTTTCCTCAGCCACAGTGCGTTATATGTGCAAAAGTACTATCTCACGATTCTATGAAACCTTCAGTCTTTGCACAGACATTTAGAAACAGAACATGCCAATTTTCTTCGCTAGCGGCCAAAAGCCAATGAAATTGCAGGGCGCCAAATACAAATCAACAGAAATCTCATAAATCTAATTTCACAAACATACAAGTTTTAAGCACCATTTTAAAGATAAAATTCTCGTTAATCAAGCCACAGTGTCTGATTTCCAAAATGCTTTACAGCGAAAGCTCCACAAACGATTATGTTAGGTCACCACCAACTCAACACCAACCCAGCCATTTTTCCAGCCAAAGAGAAGAGTCACAAAAAGCACAAATAGAGAGACAATTCATCAGTAACCTTTGATCTTCATCAGATGACACTCATAGGACTTTATGTTACACAATACATGTATGTTTTGTTCGGTAAAGTTCATATTTATGTCCCAAAATCTTATTTTTGTTATGCAGGTGAATGAGGACCCAAAAGCGACTTGGCGAAAACAGAGTTTTTAATCCAGTAAAGTAACTTTACAATCAAAAGGCATAATTCTACTCGTAATGACGAGAACAGACTGGAGACTTGATCAAGAACTGCAGGTTGCCTCGGGAAGGCACTTGAACGTAGCAGACTCAGACACCTGCTCACCACGCAGCATCTGAGGGAAACACGACACGACAGGGCGATACATAGACACAGCACGGTGAACAATAGACAAGGATCCGACAGGGCAGGAACGGAAAACAAGGAGAGAAATAGGGACTCTAATCAGGGAAAAGGATCGGGAACAGGTGTGGGAAGACTAAATGATTGATTAGGGGAATAGGAACAGCTGGGAGCAGGAACGGAACGATAGAGAGAAGAGAGAGGGGAAGGGAGAGAGAAAAAAAGGGAACGAACCTAAAAAGACCAGCAGGGGGAAAATGAACAGAGGGAAAAGCAAAATGACAAGACAATCTAAGACAAAACATGACAATTTTACATTGGCGTGTTACGTTCAGTCATTCCAAAACATGCAGTGATATTGCAGAGAGCCACATGAATTCACAAAAATACTCATTAAAAATGTTGATGAAAATTCAAGTGTTATGCATTGAACTTTAGATACACTTCTCCTTATTGCAACTGCTGTGTCATATTTTAAAAAAAACTTTACGGAAATAGCATAATCTGAGAACGGCGCTCAGAGCCCAAACCAGCCAGAGAAATATCCGCCATGTTGGGTAGTCAACATTATTCATAAATAGCATTATAATTATTCACTTACCTTTGATGATCTTCATCAGAATGCACTCCCATGAATCGCAGTTCCATAATAAATGCTTGTTTTGTTCGATAATTTCCATAATTTATGTCCAATAGCTTCTTTTGTTAGGGCGTTTGGTAAACAAATCCAAAAGCGCAATCTGGTCCAGTCAGGTTGAAGAAACTTGTCAAACTAAGTATAGAATCAATCGTTAGGATGTTTCTATCATAAATGTTCAATAATGTTCCAACCGGAGAATTCCATTGTCTGTAGAAAAGCCATGGAACACAGGTCGCTCTCATGTGAAAGTGCGTGACTGAGATCGAGGCTGCGGGCAGACCCCTTAGTCAAACAGCTCCTATCCAGCCCCCCTTTACATGAGAAGCCTGAAACAAAGTTCTGAAGACGGTTGACATCTAGTGGAAGCCTGAGGAAGTCCAAAATAACCCATATCCCACTGTGTATTCAATAGGGGTGAGTTCAAAAATGACAAACCTCAGATTTCGCACTTCCTGTTTGGATTTTATCTCAGGTTTTTGCCTGCCATATGAGTTCTGTTATAATCACAGACATCATTCAAACAGTTTTAGAAGCTTCAGAGTGTTTTCTTTCCAATACTAATATTACTATGCATATATTAGCATCTGGGACTGAGTAGGAGGCAGTTCACTCTGGGCACGCTATTCATCCAAAAGTGAAAATGCTGCCACCTATCCCAAAGAAGGTTTTAAGAAAGACATCCTCTTCTGCAAACCACTGGAAACCAGGACAATGTGAGAGGATATTTTTAAAGTACAGGACAGCTTTGTGACATCAAATGGACTTTGATGTTCAAGATGTGTTGGTATCTGTATTGATGGCGCAAAAGCCATGACAGGGAGACATAGTGGAGTGGTAATGCGTGTGAAAGCAGTTGCACACGCAACTTGGGTACACTGCAGCATCCACAGAGAGGCTCTTGCTGCTAAGGGAATGCCTGACAGCTTGAAAGACGTTTTGGACACTACAGTGAAAATGGTTCACTTTGTTAAAGCAAGGCCCCTGAACTCACATGTATTTTCTGCACTAGACAATGATATGGGCAGCAACCATGTAACGTTTTTACAACATACATAAGTGCGTTGGTTATCAAGGTGCAAAATATTGACATTTTTTAAAAATTGAGAGACAAGCTTAACGTTTTCTTTACTGACCATAATTTTCACTTGTCTGACCGCTTGCATGATGACAAGTTTCTCACACTATTGACCTATCTGGGTGATGGTTTTCTCATCTGAATGATCTGAATCTAGGGTGACAGGGACTCTCCGCAACTATATTCAATGTGTGGGACAAAATTGAGGCTATGATGAAGAAGTTGGAGCTCCTCTCTGTCTGCATTAACAAGGACAACACACTGGTCTTTCCATCATTGTATGATTATTTTTGTGTGCAAATGAGCTCAAGCTTACGGACAATGTCAAATGTGGTGTAGCGAAACACCTGAGTGAGGTGAATGCACAATTACGCAGGTACTTTCCCAAAATGGATGACACAAACAACTAGATGTGTTACCCCTTTCATGCCCTTCCTTCAGTCCACCTACCAATATCTGAACAAGAGAGCTTCATCAAAATTGCAACAAGCGGTTCTGTGAAAATGTAATTTAATCAGAAATCACTGCCAGATTTCTGGATCAGGCTGCGCCCAGAGTATCCTGCCTTGGCAAATCGTGCTGTTAAGACACTGATGCCCTTTAAAACCGCGTACCTATGTGAGAGTGGATTCTCGGCCCTCACTAGCATGAAACTAAATACAGGCACAGACTGTGTGGAAAATGATTTAAAGCTGAGACTCTCTCCAATACAACCCAACAGTGCATAGTTATGTGCATCCTTTCAAGCATACCCTTCTCATTAACCAGTTGTTCACCATTTTCGTTGAACAAATAAGCTTTTATATGTAAGATGGTTAAATAAAGAGCAAAATGATTGATTATTATTGTTATTTGTGTCCTGGTCCTATATGAGCTCTTTGTCACTTCCCAAGAGCCGGTTTGTGACAAACTCACACTCATTCTTATATTTAATATATGTATCGTATAATGTGTGTTTGTGGCAGGCTTACAATGATGGCAAAAAAAAACTAAATTTGAGAGTGTGCTGACCCTGGTGCTAGAGGGGGTATACAGCTGGACGTTGAATATTTGAAGGGGTAGGGGACTATAAAAGTTTGGGAACCACTGGTGTAGGTGATCCATTCACACTTCACCACCATGACTGTTTAGGTGCTGTCTTTCTTCAAAGTGCCGCCAAGCGAGACAGAGGTTAGAAGCTCCACCAAACCCCTGCTGGACCCAGGGCATTCAGTTTCCTGTCCCTGGGCTGGCTGCAGTATTTGGACCCACACATCGCTGGGTTTTTGTGACCTAAGGGATCTCGCCACCTAACTCATCAGCAAAATTAGATGTCCGAATTATAGGTCCCTGGCTGGATTTTAGGAAATGAATTTGTGTTGCAACTCGATAGCAAGGTCACATTGTTAAAATAGGTATGGAAATGTAACAACAATGTCAATGTCAGTTCTCTCTTTCAAGTTTCCACTGTACAGCCAACATTACAGACAGCAACAGCAGCAGCCTGGCTGAGGTTTTGACGCAGTGTTAATCTTTTCTCCTCACAGAATGCAGGGGACATTGAGAGCTACCTCAATATCGTCAACATGCTGGATGAGCTGCTTTCAGCCGGTGAGTCTTCGTTGTTGATCAGATTCATAGTACAGATTCATAGTCATTCCATTCAGCTATATAACGCTACAGTACCTCTACTCTCCTTTGAGATTTACAGTCAATTACCATTCTTTGGTTTAGTTGCCTTTAACCACTGTGTTGTGTGACAACTTAACTGACATGGATGCAACCCTCATATCTTCATTAGTGACATGTGGCCACTAGTTGTTGTAACCCTGTTGTTGTCATGTTGTGTTCCTGCCATGCTATGTTGTTGTCTTTAGGTCTCTCTTTATGTAATGTTGTGTAGTGTCTCTTATCGTGATGTGTGTTTTGTCCTATGTTGTTTTTTAATTTAGTTTTAGTTTTTAGCCCAGCCCACGTTCCCGCAGGAGGCATTTTGCCTTTTGGTAGGCCGCCATTGTAAATAATAATTTTTAACTGACTTGCCTAGGGGTGATGCTGGGTGATAGGCTTTCTCCATTCATATTCATTGAGATGTTTATTCTTACTCAACCCAAACTAATGAAGCATTTATGGTAACTGGTGTCAGCAGCATAAGCTGGTCTCTAAAAACATTTTGGTCTCAAGCTATTTCGACAAGAATGAGAAGCAAGGGTCAATTTTAAGCACTGAGTTGTTGTGATCTTTCCACCTAATTCACCAGCAAATGTAGACGTCCGTGTCAAAGGTCCCCAGCTAGTTTTTGGGAAATGCATTTGAGTTTCCACTCGAGAGCAAGGTCACATAGAAGCAACAGTTGATTTTATATGGTGCTATACGATACAATTTATTTGAGCTTGCATTACTATTTGCATTAGATCCCAAATCACTTTATTTTATTGCTTTCATTTTGTCATTGCTAAACAGTACATAGTGTATTTATTGGTCTCATCTACTTCACGATGAAAGGAAAGCTTTGCTCCTCATGTCAATGCCTGATGAGCCTGTTGTGTCTGCGCTCCAAAACATACATTTACATTTAAGTCATTACATTTAAGTCATTTAGCAGACACTCTTATCCAGAGCGACTTACAAATTGGTGCATTCACCTTATGACATCCAGTGGAACAGTCACTTTACAATAGTGCATCTAAATCTTAAAGGGGGGTGGGGTGAGAGGGATTACTTATCCTATCCTAGGTATTCCTTAAAGAGGTGGGGTTTCAGGTGTCTCCGGAAGGTGGTGATTGACTCCGCTGTCCTGGCGTCGTGAGGGAGTTTGTTCCACCATTGGGGGGCCAGAGCAGCGAACAGTTTTGACTGCATACAGTACAGTCATCTAATGAATTCCTTTGACGGGACACTTCACATTTAATGGGTGTCCTCCAATCATAAAAAATTCCAGCTATGAATATTTATGCACAAGGCAGTATCCAATAATGCCATTGAAGCTTTTTCCACACTAATTGCTGTGATATTTGTTCATAAACTAGGATTGCTGTGCCTGGTTAAGCAATCTATTCCACTCCTTGGACCAACAGGCAATTCATATGTGTAAAAGCACCATGAAATCATTCAAGCAAATTGACAATTTATGATAATTTGCATTGCATATCATTCAGTGCAAATGTTGCCCTCATTAATGCATTCATGTTATTATGGTGATTCTCACTGAGAAGTGTTTTCTTGTTATTTTAAGTGATAGATTAAATAATCAAAACATACAGTATACACAAACTGTTTTAATTCCACTAATCAAATATTTATTTGATCAGTTATCACTGCTGGGGCGGCAGGGTAGCCTAGTGGTTAGAGCGTTGGACTAGTAACTGGAAGGTTGCAAGTTCAAACCCCCGAGCTGACAAGGTACAAATCTGTTATTCTGCCCCTGAACAGGCAGTTAACCCACTGTTCCTAGGCTGTCATTGAAAATACTTTTTTTTCTTAACTGACTTGCCTAGTTATATAAAGGTAAAATAAAACATTTATTTGCTCGATCACTTTTTCTACCTCATAGAATGTGAATATTTGCATCGGTGTAAACAGTGTCTGTGGGTGGTCAGTCAGTTTTCAGTAGATCTGTGGGTTACTCATAGCTGTGTGTCTGTGGTGTTTTGTGTGTCTCGGTCAGACCGTCGTATTGGGATGAAGGCAGAGAAGGCCGAGGCTGTGCTGCTGACACTGACTCTGCTGAAACAGAATATCAAATATACCAGGAGGACGGCAGCCTGCCTTTGGGTACTCCAGGTCTTCTTCTCTGTTAGATAAATGGTCAAAGTCCTTAAAGCTTCAATCACACTTTACTGCTTTGTCCATCTGATCTATTCTCAATGTCAACAGTATCCAGAAGTAATACAAAGGTTATGTATGTGTAACTTTGGGAGTTCAGAGAAAATGGAGGTCTACATTCTGAAGTGGCGCCAAAACATTTGGCTTGGGTATAGACATATGCTGGTGCCCTTCATTTAGGATAGTAATGAGGATTTGTTAAAAACATACTCTATCTAAATATTGACCAGTGAAACTGTCAAAGAACATGTCTGAGGTCACATGGTCAAAGCTGGAGCAGCTTTAATGTTGGGGCAAGGAGTTCCCCTCAGGGAACTCCAACCCCCCCCCCCCCCGTTCAGCAGAAAAGGTGGTGCAGGGAATTCAAAAATATTCTTTAGAAATATTTAACTTTCACACATTAACAAGTCCAATACCTCAAATGAAAGATAAACATCTTGTTCATCTACCCATCATGTCAGATTTTTTAAATGTTTTACAGCGAAAACACAACATATATTTATGTTAGACCAGCACCAAACCCCCCAAAAAACGCATCCATTTTTTCCAGACAAATATAAAATCACAAAAGCAGGATTAGAAATCAAATGAATCACTAACCTCTTGAAAATCTTCATCAGATGACAGTCATATGACATATGACAGTACATTTATGTTTTGTTCGATAATATGCATTTTTATATCCACAAATCTCGGTTTACATTGATGCCATGTTCAGAAATTCCTCCAAAATATCCGGAGGAATTATAGAAAGCTACGCCAGATAACAGAAATACTCATCATAAACTTTGACTAAAGATACTTGTTCTACATATAATTAAAGATACACTGGTTCTTAATGCAACCGCTGTGTCAGATTGTTTTTAAACGTTACGGAAAAAGCCTAACATTGCAATAATCTGAGACGGCGCTCAGACGTAACCGCCATGTTGGAGTCAACAGAAATACAAAATTACAACATAAATATTCCCTTACCTTTGATGATCTTTCATCAGAATGTAGTGCAAGGAGTCCTAGTTCCACAATAAATCGTTGTTTTGTTCCATGATGTCCAATACTAGTGTCCAAGTAGCTGCATTTGCTATCACTTTCAGCTCACGTGCCCAAAAACTGACTGCTGGTCCAAGCTAACTCGCACGAAAACTTCCAAAAGATATATTCCAGGTCGAATAAACTGGTCAAACTAAGTAGAGAATCAATCTTCAGGATGTTATTATCATATATATCCAATAACGTTCCAACCGTATCATACGTTTTCATCTGGGGCCGAATGGAACAGCCGTAGCACCCACAGAGAAATGCGCCACAACAAAATGGCATTCTGTCCGGACACTGACTATTTTCCCTCCCATTAGGTCAAAGTTCACAGCAAATGCTCCATTACACTTTCTATTGAATGGGGACATCTAGTGGAAGGCGTAGGAAGTCCTTCCAGATCCATATCTTGTTGGGAAAGGAGGGGGCGATGACGTCAAAGTTGCCCCAACTTTCAGTTTTTCACTTCTTGTTTGGACGATTGCCTGCCATATGAGTTCTGTTATACTCACAGACATAATTCAAACAGTTTTAGAAATTTCAGAGTGTTTTCTATCCAATAGTAATAATAATATGCATATATTAGCAATCTAGGACAGAATTTGATGCAGTTCACTATAGGCACGCAATTCATCCAAAGTGAAAATACTGTCCCTTATCCTCAACAAGTTTTAATTACTTTCTTTCTCTGGGACTGTTTGTTGCCCCTCCCTGTCTGGATCTGTTTTTTTGTCCCTCCCTGTCTGGATCTGTTTGTTGTCCCTCCCTGTCTGGATCTGTTTGTTGTCCCTCCCTGTCTGGATCTGTTTGTTGTCCCTCCCTGTCTGGTTGTCCCTCCCTGTCTGGATCTGTTTGTTGTCCCTCCCTGTCTGGATCTGTTTGTTGTCCCTCCCTGTCTGGATCTGTTTGTTGTCCCTCCCTGTCTGGATCTGTTTGTTGTCCCTCCCTGAATGGATCTGTTTGTTGTCCCTCCCTGTCTGGATCTGTTTGTTGTCCCTCCCTGTCTGGATCTGTTTGTTGTCCCTCCCTGTCTGGATCTGTTTGTTGTCCCTCCCTGTCTGGATCTGTTTGTTCTCCGTCCCTGTCTGGATCTGTTTGTTCTCCCTCCCTGTCTGGATCTGTTTGTTGTCCCTCTCTCTCTGGATTGGTTTGTTATCCCTCTTTCTCTGGATCTGTTTGTTGTCCCTCCCTGTCTTTATCTGTTTGTTGTCCCTCCCTGTCTGGATCTGTTTGTTGTCCCTCCCTGTCTGGATCTGTTTGTTGTCCCTCCCTGTCTGGATCTGTTTGTTGTCCCTCCCTGTCTGGATCTGTTTGTTGTCCCTCCCTGACTGGATCTGTTTGTTGTCCCTCCCTGACTGGATCTGTTTGTTGTCCCTCCCTGACTGGATCTGTTTGTTGTCCCTCCCTCTCTGGATCGGTTTGTTGTCCCTCCCTGTCTGGATCTGTTTGTTCTCCCTCCCTGTCTGGATCTGTTTGTTGTCCCTCCCTCCCTCCCTCCCTCTCTGGATCTGTTTGTTGTCCCTCTCTCTCGCTAGATCTGGTTGTTGTCCCTCTCTCTCTAGATCTGGTTGTTGTCCCTCTCTCTCTAGATCTGGTTGTTGTCCCTCTCTCTCCAGATCTGGTTGTTGTCCCTCCCTGTCTGGATCTGTTTGTTGTCCCTCCCTGTCTAGATCTGTTTTTGGTCCCTCCCTGTCTAGATTGGTTTGTTGTTCCTCTCTCTCTGGATCTGTTTGTTGTCCCTCCCTGTCTGGATCTGTTTGTTGTCCCTCCCTGACTGGATCTGTTTGTTGTCCCTCCCTCTCTGCATCGGTTTGTTGTCCCTCCCTGTCTGGATCTGGTTTTTGTCCCTCCCTGTCTGGATCTGTTTGTTGTCCCTCCCTGTCTGGATCTGTTTTTGGTCCCTCCCTGTCTAGATTGGTTTGTTGTTTCTCTCTCTCTGGATCTGTTTGTTGTCCCTCCCTGTCTGGATCTGTTTGTTGTACCTCCCTGTCTGGATCTGTTTGTTGTCCCTCCCTGTCTGGATCTGTTTGTTGTCCCTCCCTGTCTGGATCTGTTTGTTGTCCCTCCCTGTCTGGATCTGTTTGTTGTCCCTCCCTGTCTGGATCTGTTTGTTGTCCCTCTCTCTCTGGATCTGTTTGTTGTCCCTCTCTCTCTGGATCTGTTTGTTGTCCCTCTCTCTCTGGATCTGTTTGTTGTCCCTCTGGATCTGTTTGTTGTCTCTGGATCTGTTTGTTGTCCCTCCCTGTCTGGATCTGTTTGTTGTCCCTCTCTCTCTGGATCTGTTTGTTGTCCCTCTCTCTCTGGATCTGTTTGTTGTCCCTCCCTGTCTGGATCTGTTTGTTGTCCCTCCCTGTCTGGATCTGTTTGTTGTCCCTCCCTGTCTGGATCTGTTTGTTGTCCCTCTCTCTCTGGATCTGTTTGTTGTCCCTCCCTGTCTGGATCTGTTTGCTGTCCCTCTCTCTCTCTGGATCTGTTTGTTGTCCCTCCCTGTCTAGATTGGCTTGTTGTACCTCCCTGTCTAGATCTGGTTGTTGTCCCCCTCTCTCTGGATCTGTTTGTTGCCCCTCCATGTCTGGATCTGTTTGTTGTCCCTCCCTGTCTGGATCTGTTTCTTGTCCCTCCCTGTCTGGATCTGTTTCTTGTCCCTCCCTGTCTGGATCTGTTTTTGGTCCCTCCCTGTCTAGATTGGTTTGTTGTTCCTCTCTCTCTGGATTGGTTTGTTGTCCTTCTCTCTCTGGATCTGTTCGCTGTTCTTCTTTCTCTGGGGATGCTTGCACTCTCTCACTTATACAGCTCGCATGTTGGTCTCTGCCTTGCATATAAGCCTCTCTTTCTGCATGAACATCATTTATTTTTTGCCGAACAAAAGTAAAACATATGCTGTCTTATGCTGTACAAATTGAACTGAAAGCTTAAACATCTACTTGCTTTTTATATCACTGACCATCATCAGACATTCTCCCTCAGCCCTGTCAGCCTCCAGCTTTTTTCCCTCATTACTGTTGCTGTGTTTTAATATGTGATTAATCATTTTAAGTTTTCATTTTCTCTCGTTACTCTATGTAGAGCCAATCACATACACAATCACATTATTACACATCAATGATTTTACTCCTTGCTCGAACTAAGTCATTCTTAGCTCTTTTGTCTAACTGTGTAGTGTGTTGTGTTATTGTTTTTTCTCTTCCCAGTCAAGTCCTGTCCTGCACTCAAGTCAAGTATTTGAACATCTCAACTCATGCCTCATATCCTCATTCAATCACTGCTGTGATCCCTTCCTTAAATGGTATAGTTTATGTGGTAGACCATTCTTGATACACACGGGCAACTGAGTGTGAAAAACCCAGCAGCATTTCAGTTCTTGACACAAATTGGTGTTCCTGGCACCTATTACCATACCCCGTTCAAAGGCACTTAAATATTTTGTCTCGCCCAATATTCTACATACACAATCCATCTCAATTGTCTCAAGGCTTAGAAATCCTTATTTTACCTGTCCTCCCCTTCATCTACACTGATTGAAGTGGATTTAACAAATTACATTATTAAGGGACCATAGCTTTCAACTGGATTGACCTGGTCTGTCTGTCATGGAAAGATCAGGTGTTCCTAATGTTTTGAACACTCAGCATATATGAAATGTAATTATTAGACTGTTAGAATGTTGCAGTCAAAATGGCTGTCCATTGGTGTAGTTAATATGCCTCTATTTAAAAATATATATATTTTCCTTGAAAATAATTATTCTCTTCTTTGACTGTGAATTTTTTGGCAGGTCTTATCTTGCCACCTTAGGGTGATCAGCCTATTTCTATGGTTCTGTACTCCTGAAGTTGTTGACTGTTTTTGTGCTTGCGAGTCAGCTAGCAGCTGTTAGCATCCAATGGCTAGCAGTTTCTTACTGGTGATAAAAGTTTTTCCTAGCCACCGTGCTTCTACACCTGCATTGCTTGCTGTTTGGGGTTTTAGGCTGGGTTTCTGTACAGCACTTTGAGATATCAGCTGATGTACGAAGGGCTATATAAATAAATTTGATTTGATAAAAACAGATGATTGCCATAATTTTTTCAAATTATTACTGAATTATTTAATGTAACAAATCAAGCATTAAACCTTGTAAACAATTAATTGTAATTCATGTTAACCTCGTAAACAATTCATTTAGACCCTGCGTTTATTTGAAACAGGCATGTATTTGCTGAAATGTGTGCCGTTACCCTGTTATTACAAGGGACAGGTGGCTATTTGAGACTGTATTTCATTTACATTTTACGGTAGCTAAGAAATACCTATTTTTCCCCTCAATGAGCAAGAGAGGTTTTCCATTTTCTAAAACTGAATCTCTTATGAAACTGAACTTTTTCGGGTCGACACAAATTCAACAATTTGCATAAGTTTGCATGGCTCAGATTTGTAATTAAATGTGTGCCTTAAAACGAGAGTCCGCTGGGCAGAGAGTGAAGGAACATGCTGAACCTACATTCATCAGAACTTTCCCCAGCAGCTCATTTAGAAGGAAGTAGCTAGGTTACTCATGTTTAATGGAGTTGGATCACGGCAGGGGGCATATGTATTGGCACTGTCTTACTGTGCAAATGAAAAGTAATTATTACTGCCTTTGGCAGCATGGGGGAGTTTGAGCACCTGACGTTCTCACTCAATTTTACCAGCCTGAAGTCCTTAATAGATTTTGTTGTGCGAAAGACAGTTTAACTAATCATAATATACAAAAACATGTTTTTTATAATACTTTACAAACACACGCTGACACATTGAATCGCAGGCCCAAATGAGGACAGCATGTATGTGTGTGCGTGCACGCGGACCTGCGTGTGTGCTTCATTTAGTAACAGTTTAGAAGTGCTTATATCAACAATCCCAGCACTAGCCAGTCAGTGCTCTTCTTACTGAGTGGAATTTATTGTCCATCCATTGCTAAACAGAGTCTGACACTGGTGGCATTTCCGATCCGTCGTTCCCAGCCCACATTCTGGATTGCTGGCATCAGCTCTGAGCTGTGAGCTTTGTGGTCCGGGCTGAGTGTCTGTGTGTCTCCTGATGAAGGACAGTCTACTGCCCTGAGCCGGCTCTCAGACTCTGGAACCCTGGTGGTTTCACTGTCTTGCTCCTCTTCCCCTCCCATTCTGCTAGCGTCCAGTTCCACTGTTCTCCTCCCTGTGCAGTCCTCCATTCCCCACATGGGCTATAGTTATGCAAATAGCTTGGGATAGTATTTCCTGTATCTGTCTATGCAGAACAGATGCAAACCAAGGCATGTTTACTTACCCATTTCTTATGAGGTTTAAAGAAAAGGGCCTAAACCTTCTTATTCCTCCGTATTACATTAATCTCTCTGTTGTTCGGCAAACAACTGTGAGATAATGAGATGACATGAGCTCCACAGAGAGAGACTGCTGGGAAATTGGACAGGTTCCATATCAACCTGCTGATAGCTACACATCCATGCAGGGTGAAGCACCACACTGTCAATTACAGAGCTCCCTGCTCCCAGCATGGATTCTGATTAAGAATTCTGAAACATGCAGTTATTTGATCACATGCGAAGTAAAACATATGGGGAATAGGAAGAGGCTTATCAGCAATGTACAGTATGTAGTGAACTGTGCCCTCAAAGCCTTTCCCCAGCATGGTATCGAAAACGCAATACTGCCAGATTTCCCCTTTTGCTGCCTTTAGTGTTCAGACTGTACACTATAGGCTGTTTTTGCCCATAGGGAGATCTACAGGGGGCTAACAATGACACACACAGCTGGGTTTCAGAACAACAAGCTAGTTGATAGGAGGGGGTCCACAGGGCTAACCTGTGGTTATGAGTCTCACAAAGGGCCTTAATATGACCAAGAAGCTTTTCTCAGAAGATAATTAACATGACTCTCTGTACCTCTGATGAGCTCCTCTGTGTGAGTGTGTGTGATCATTGATCTGTCCAGATATCTTCATATCCCACAGCAAAAACAGCCACAGCAGAGAGGAACAACTTTATAACCCCTGTTCAAATGTGCTGAAATAAATCACATTTTTCATGTGAAATCGGCAAGATAATTTATTTTTCACCACTTCGATCAGTTAGCACCATGGGCTCTTTTGCATACAACACTGCAAGGTGCCTGTGTTTAACTGTTTAAGTTGCACTGTTTCAGTTTGAGTCTGAGATGGGAAGGTGTGTTAGTAAAACAGAGCATGTTAACTGAATCATTTGTTAGGCTACATGATACTCTGTGTGAGTGGTATTGATGTGGAATCATCAGAGGGGAAGCACACACTGCTTATCCTTCATAATGGAGCATGTCACAGTAGCTGTGTCCTCTAAATGTGGATCAAAGACAAATCAACAGACAACACTGGCATCATCCTAATTCTGAAGACCGAACTCGGATTCATGGGGATGTAGCTAACATCATTCATAATTCATCTACGTTCACACTGTTGTGGCAGAATATACTGTATGTCTGAAACCCTGAATCAGCAGTTATGTTGCTGGTAATACATGTTTGTGATTGTATTGACAGTGATTTTGACTTTACTATTGAAGGGGCCTCTGCTTATGTAATCTACATTGCCTTCAGAAAGTATTCATACAGTACCCCCTGACTTAACACATTTTGCTGTTACAGTCCATTTATTTTTCTAAAATTACCCGTCTACACACAATACCCCATAATGACAAGTAAAAACATCAATTTAAAAAGAAAAATACAGATATCTAATTCACATAAAATTTCACACCCATGAGTCAATACTTTGTTGAAGCACTTTTGGCAGTGTTTGCAGTTGTGAGTTTTTTGGGTAAGTCTCTAAGAGACAATTTTACGTCAAAACTGTAACTAGGCCATTCAGGAACATTCAATTTTGTCTTGGTAAATAGGTCCAGTGTATATTTGGCCTTGGGTTTTAGGTTATTGTCCTGCTGAAAGGTGAATTTGTCTCCCAGTGTATGTTGAAAAGCACACCAGGTTTTCCTCTAGGATTTTAACCTGTGCTTATAGATGTATTCTGTTTCTATTTATCCTAAAAAAATACTCCTTAGTCCTTCACAATGACAAGCATACCCATAACATGATGCAGCCACTACCATGCTTGAAAACATGAAGAGTGGTACTCAGTGATGTGTTGTGTTTGATTTGCTCCAAACATAATGATTTGTATTCAGGACAAAAAACATATTTATTTTCCAATTATTTTGCAGTATTACTTAAGTGCAAACAGGATGCATGTTTTGGAATATTTGTATTCTGTACAGGCTTCCTTCTTTTCACTCGGTCATTAAAGTTAGTATTGTCGAGTAGCTACAATGTTGTTGTTCCATCCTCAGTTCTCTCATATCACAATCATTACAGTTTTTCTCAATTGCTAAAACACTAAAACCCATTGGCTGAACAATGTTCTCAGTTGCCTGGACTCATTTAGCTAATTATGCAGTCTGTTGTTGTAACGGTTTTCTTTAGGTGAAGTAGAGGTCGGACCAAAATGCAGCGTGGT
Source organism: Oncorhynchus gorbuscha (assembly GCF_021184085.1). Lineage (NCBI taxonomy): Eukaryota > Metazoa > Chordata > Actinopteri > Salmoniformes > Salmonidae > Oncorhynchus > Oncorhynchus gorbuscha. The sequence goes on from NC_060174.1 coordinate 24,149,451, forward strand.
TGTTATTCATTGTACTTTAATAAAGAAACTGTACACGAATAAACTAACAAAACAACAAACGTGTGAAAACCTAAAACAGCCCTATCTGGTGCAAAACACAGAGACAGGAACAATCATCCACAAACACACAGTGAAACCCAGGCTACCTAAATATGGTTCCCAATCAGAGACAATGACTTAACTTGTAAGTCGCTCTGGATAAGAGCGTCTGCTAAATGACTTAAATGTAAATGTTAACACCTGCCTCTGATTGAGAACCATATCAGGCCAGGCATAGAAATAGACAAACAAGACATCCAACATAGAATGCCCACTCAGATCACACCCTGACCAACCAAAACATAGAAACATACAAAGCAAACTATGGTCAGGGTGTGACAGTTGTCAATACCTTAAACCATTTCACATGGTAAAACACAATTTGCAGATCTCACTTAGACTTTTCAGCAAAACACTAAACACATTCTCATTCTGAAAACACATTATGCACTCTAATGCACACGGTAAACACAAGTGGCAACAATCAAAACAAATAGAGAAGACATGTCATTGATTGGACACAACCACTCAAAATTGATTTAACCTGTTTCAAATGATGCGACACAACCAATATAAGTCAGTTCAGAGAGCAAACAGGCTGTTGAAGGTGGGAAGGAGAAAGTCTGAGAATGGATAGAATAAACAATGTGAGAGGAGTGCGTATGCGAGGTGGGCGACGAGGAGGAGGGCAAGAAAGAGGAAGAAGATGATGAAGATGATGAAGAGGATGACAAAGAGTGTAAATATCTGATGAAATCCGAGCAACAGTTATAGACCATGTTCTTGTCCATGGACTGACAATGAGGGAAGCAGGACTTAAGAGTGCAACCCAATTTGAGCCGATTTTCTGTGTTCACCATAGTAAGGACATTAAGAGAAGAGAACAGGTACAAGATACTACTATATTTTTGTAATTGCAAATATACTGTACTACACTATATGCAGCTGTTTCAATAGACATTTGTAAAATTAATCACTGTATGTATTGTACTGCATGAATATGTTTTGTAACTGCACAACTACTTTTTTGTAGAATTGCAAGGCTGCCACATGCAGGTGGAGGGACAGCTATATTCACTCGGGAGCAAGAGGCCGTTATAGTTGGCATGGTCCTTCAAGATAATGCAATACGACTCAGAGAAATCCAGGAACGAGTGATACAAGACAACACACACTTCCAGGGAATCAACAGTGTGAGCATTTACACAATTGACCGTGTCCTCCATCGTAACAGGATGCGAATGAAACAAGTACACAGAGTACCTTTTGAGAGCAACTCACCAAGGGTGAAAGAACTACGAGCTCAGTATATGCAAGTAAGTGTACATTCAGGAACATTTAATGTAATCCAGATTGTCTACAGTACTAACACATACTATGTGAATGACATTACTCTTCAGTACATACAATGTATGTGAATCAGAAGCCTAATTGTACTCTGCAGTATAGCACTGTCTCTGTACGACTTACAAAATCCTACATACAGTATGTTGTATTTCTACACAGACAATATTTGACTTGGAATCCTTGGACAGATCCCATGAGTTCATCTTTGTTGATGAAGCAGGCTTCAATCTAACAAAAGAGAAGGAGAGGCAGAAACATGATTGGACAGCGGGCCATTGTTGAAGTCCCTGGTCAACGAGGTGGCAATGTCACAATCTGTGTGCTGCTATCAGCAACCATGGTGTTCTACATCACCATGTTACACTCGGGCCATATAACACCCAGCACCTTCTAAGATTTATTGCCAATCTAAGATATACTTTATTTGAGCAGCAGGTTCAAGAGCAGCAGGTTCAAGAGCTAAATGAGAATCCCATTCCCACCTATGTGATAGTGTGGGACAATGTCAGTTTCCACCGAGCTGCTCAGGTAAGGGAATGGTTTAACATCAATGGGCAGTTTATGAACTTGTACCTCCCTCCATACTCGCCTTTACTGAATCCGATTGAGGAGTTTTTCTCCTCTTGGAGATGGAAAGTGTATGATAGACAACCCTACATCAGAGTAAATTTGCTGCAAGCCATGGATTTAGCCTGTGGTGATATAGGTGAGGAATGATGTCAGGGCTGGATACGGTACTTAAGAGGCTTCTTCCCCCGTTGCCTCAGGAGGGACAATATTGCTTGTGATGTCAACGAAGTAATCTGGCCTGACCCAGCCCAAAGACAAGAAGAAGCACATTGATCACATGTTTACTACTTTGATTTTTGTCCCTTTTAGTATTGTATACTGTAGTACTGTGCATTGTAGGCTATATACGGTACAATGGACAAATTGTATGGCCTGAACATTGTGCTTTCCATGTATTAACAGTACTGACTGCTTGCAGGTTCATATCAATAAAGAACAATACTTATAGTATCACAGAGACAAAGGACAAGTTTGTGAGATGCAGGGTACAGAACTGTCAAAATATGGGTACAAGGAGGAGGAAGAACAAAATTGCAAAGAGCAAAGCAGAGTAGTAATTTCTGATCAATTTTGAGCTACTATGATAGAACATGTTTTCATCAAAAGACAATGATGGAAAAATATAATTTCATTTTTTTTTAAATATCAAAGTATCAAATACTTGTTATCCCCACTGTATATACAGTATATCACAAAAGTGAGTACACCACTCACATTTTTGTAAATATGGGTGTGAATGGGGAGCAGGTGTGTTAAATTTGGTGTCATCTGTCTCACACTCCCTCATACTAACTGGTCACCGGAAGTTCAACATGGCACCTCATGGCAAAGAACTCTCTGAGGTTCTGAAAAAAATAATTATTGCTCTACATAAAGGTGGCCTGGGCTATAAGACCCTGAAACTGAGCTGCAACACGATAGCCAAGACCATAGAGCGGTTTAACTGGACAGGTTCCACTCAGAACAGGCCTCGCCATGGTCGGCCAAAGAGGTTGAGTGCACGTGCTCAGCGTCACATCCAGAGGTGGTCTTTGGGAAATAGATGTATGAGTGCTGCCAGCATTGCTGCAGAGGTTGAAGGGGTGAGGGGTCAGCCTGCCAGTGCTCAGACCATACGCCGTACACTGCATCAAATTGGTCTGCATGGCTGTCGTCCCAGAAGGAAGCCTCTTCTAAAAATGATGCACAAGAAAGACCACAAACAGTTTGCTGAAGACAAGCAGACTAAGGACATGGATTACTGGAACCATGTCCAGTGGGCTGATGAGACCAAGATAAACTTATTTGGTTCAGATGGTGTCAAGCGTGTGTGGCGGCAACCATTTCAGGAGTACAAAGACAAGTGTGTCTTGCCTACAGTCAAGCATGGTGGTGGGAGTGTCATGGTCTGGGGCAGCATGAGTGCTGCCGGCACTGGGGAGCTACAGTTCATTGAGGGAACCATGAATGCCAACATGTACTGTGACATACTGAAGCAGAGCATGATCCCCTCCCTTCGGAGACTGGGCCTCAGGGCAGTATTCCAACATGATAACGACCCCAAACACACCTCCAAGACGACCACTGCCTTGTTAAAGAAGCTGAGGGTAAAGGTGATGGACTGGCCAAGCATGTCTCCAGACCTAAACCCTATTGAGCATCTGTGGGGCATCCTCAAACGGAAGGTGGAGGTGTGCAAGATCTCTAACATCCACCAGCTCTGTTTTGTCGTCATGGAGGAGGACTCCAGTGGCAACCTGTGAAGCTCTGGTGAACTCCATGCCCAAGAGGGTTAAGGCAGTGCTGGAAAATGATGGTGGCCACACAAAATATTGACACTTTGGGCCCAATTTGGACATTTTCACTTAGGGGTGTACTCACTTTTGTTGCCAGTGGTTTAGACATTAATGGCTGTGTGTTGAGTTATTTTGAGGGGACAGCAAATTTACACTGTTATACAAGCTGTACACTCACTACTTTACATTGTAGCAAAGTGTCATTTCGTCAGTGTTGTCACATGAAAATATATATTCAAATATTTACAAAAATGTGAGGGGTGTACTCACTTTTGTGATATATTGTATATATAATAAATACAGTATATATATATATATATATATGTATGTATGTATATGTATGTATTCTATTACAGCATATTGGATGACTGTCATTCATATTCCATCCACACAGTTCAATGTAACATAGATAGTTTTAGGCTATTATGACACTAGAATTTTCCCTATACCCATCATGAGGTTGCTACAATCTAGCCTTGAATGAAAGTATATAACACAGGTCGAGAGACAAATTGTATTAATGTTGGTTACACATTCAATACCGCCTTGCACACTCTTGCCTGCATCTGGCTGACTAGGGGGTAATCATTAGTCCAAAATGAGACTTTCTATTGGACAAATTCAGGTAGGTAGGTCTTTCTCCGTTTCGTTTGCTTCCATTTAAGAAACATTTTACAACAGAATCGTCTGAATGAATATACTGCTGATCACCTGCACACACAGTTCACTTTCATAGCAGCCACATTCAAACAACAATCACTTTGCTTGTATAATTCCTTCTCACATCTATGCGCTCTCCTCCTCTCACCTTTTCCCTTTGCTTTTGGACTTCAGTGCACAACACAACAGCTGTCTGTGACCAGGCGAAAAAACCTCTCCAAGCCAAACCTTCACATCATAACCGCTACACATAGCCTACATCGTTGTCACAATATTAGCTAACGTCATAGTCAACATAGTTCTAGTAGCTAACGCGTTAGTAAACCCACTACTGTCACCCAGTACAGAGTACAGCAAGCAGTTGAGCAATTACACTGGTGGGCCCCGGTGGCAATAAATTAATAAAACCAAAAGATTACTTTAACTTGAAAGAGTTCCAGTGTTGGATAGCCTTAGCCAGGCACAGTAGCTAACATAAATAGCATTCCTCTCTGTTTGAGCTAGGTGTTTGGGTAGGCTAAATTAGATAACTTCATTAGTAAGTGAAAGTTATTTTTTTTAAACAAAAAATAGCTAGCTCTCGCTGATTCTTGTCCTTAATATTAGAAGATGTCAATTTGTTCAAAATGGTTAAACTCTTTTGTTTCTCTCTTTGAGTCAACTACTCAATGCATTTTATGCATTGCAGTGCTAGCTAGCTGTAGCTTATGCTTTCAATACTAGATGTATTCTCTTATCATTTGATTGGGTGGACAACACCCGACAATGTCCGTTCATGCCTCAGGAGGTAGGTTGGAGGACATCCTCCAGAAGTCATCATAATTACTGTGTAAGTTTATGGAAAGGGGTGAGAACCATGAGCCTCCCAGGTTTTGTATTGAAGTCAATGTACCCAGAGGAGGATGGAAAATAGCTGTCCTCCGGCTACACCATGGTGCTACCATAGAGAGTGCTGTTGAGGTTACTGTAGATTTTCATTGCAAAACAATGTGTTTTAATCCAATTATTGGTGACGTGAAGATATTTATTATAGTTTTATTTCAAAATGGGAACTCCTGAGGTGCTGACCTGTTGCATCCTCTACAACCACTGTGATTATTATTTGACCCTGCTGGTCATCTATAAACAGTTGAACAGCTTGAAGAATGATCTGGCCTTAATGGCCATGTACTCTTATAATCTCCACTTGGCACAACCAGAAGAGGACTGGCCACCACTCAGAGCCTGGTTCCTCTCTAGGTTTCTTTCTAGGTTCCTGCCTTTCTAAGGAGTTTTTCCTAGCCACCACGCTTCGACCTCTGCATTGGTTGCTGTTTGGGGTTTTCAGATGGGTTTCTATATAAGCACTTTGTGACATCTGCTGATGTAAAAAGGGCTTGATAAATAAATTAGTTTAGATTTTTAATGTTTCACTATTTTTATTTTCATGAAATTCAGTGAGCAGGAGAGTTCTCCCTTTCCTCTTTTGAGGAGCCTCCTCTGGTTGGGTAGCCTGGACTGCAGGTCTTATTATGTGTTGGATAGCCTTAACACCAGCCCTTATTAAAGAAGCTGATTGTGGACTATAGGAAAAAGAGGGCCAAACACAACCCCATTAACATCGACAGAGCATCACTGCCTGGTATGGCAACTGCTCGGGATCTGACCGTAAGGTGCAACAGAGAGTAGTGCGTACTGCCCAGTACATCACTGGGGCCAAGCTTCCTGACATCCAGGATCCCTATACCAGGCGGTATCAGAGGAAGGCCCTAAAACTATCAAGACTCTTCTGAAATGCCAAGTCGAGGACCAAAAGGCTACTTAACAGCTTCTACCCCCAAGCCATAAGACTGCTGAACAACTAAACTAATCAAATGGCCACCCGGAATATTTACATTGATCCCCCCCTCCCCTTTGTTTTTACACTGCTGCTACACGCTTTTTATTATCTATGTCACTTTACAAATGACCTCGACTAACCTGTACCGCCGCACATTGACTCGGTACCGGTACCCCCTGTATATAACCTCCGTATTGTTATGTCCATTTCTTGTGTTACTTTTTGATTGATTAGATTTTCGTTTTTTTTACTTTAGTTTATTTAGTAAATATTTTATTAACTATATTTCTTGAACTGCATTGTTGGTTAAGGTCTTGTAAGTAAGCATTTTACAGTAAGGTCTACTACTCCTGTTGTATTTGGCGCATGTGACAAATCAAATTTGACTTGATTTATTGTGTGTTGGATGGCCTCGACCCCAGCCCTTATTATGTGTTGGATGGTCAGTGCCACAGGCTTTGTTTTGACTGTACAATTAATCTGTTCTCTTGACATCAATCCCCTTAATTAACTGGTCAAAGGTGGTCATTTTATCAAGTCTATTACAAGCCAGTGGGTAAATTGTAACAGTAATGAGCAGTTGTAGCAATTTTGCTAGTGTAGGCAATGGTGAAATACGCATATATGACAAGCAATACTATTGGGATTTAAATTAAGTATTTTTCATTTGTACTTAGCTAACATCTTCTTGGATGTTTATAATGCAGATCCAATCCCCATGTCTGTGTTTTTACTCAGAGTGATCATCTTTACGAAGTGGTTTAATTGACTTATTTTCTTGCAGCACTTCTATTTCTAACAGCTTCTTCCCAGTCGGATTCACTCAGTTGGAACACAATCATACTCAGTATAATATAATTACACTGAGCTTCTCCACAACTTTACAACTTGTCAGACAATGATTTAATATCACATCTCTCTCACAATATATGTGCTCAGAACACAATCCATATTAGCTATTGATATTGTAGTAAATATCACTTTAATATAGGTCCCTGTGTACTTTAACAGAACTGTTATTTCCTTTTATCGTCAGGGGGAATCCTTTTTTTCTCTCCAACAAAATCAAATTACTGTTTTCTCTTGGCATTCAAAATGCGTAAAGGCATGAAAACACACAAGCTCAGCTATTAATCTGCCAGGGAGAGGTTGCAGTCATGCTCTCAGCTCTGAGAGGAGACATCCTCTCTTATAACAGCCAGGCAGCAGGGTTCTAGTCTACCTGTAGGTGGCAGTGTGACACTGTGCCTCACTCAGCCAGCCCCTCAGCTCACTCAGCCCCTCAGCTCTCTCTTTTGTGTATGCAGGCTCTGCACCTGTTGATGCACTGCAGTTGCTTGCTAAATGATTCTGCTTATAAATAACATTAGGATCCTGCTTCTCTCTGAAGCCTATTTTAAGATGTGCACCTAGGTGGTGATTGTGCAATAAATTATCTTACATTCAGCAGCAGTTTCCAGCGCAGTCACTGCTCTTTGTCTTTGCAGTCTTCAGGGAGCTTTATTACCCTTTGTGATGTTATTTTTTTACGGTCCTGTTTTCCTGTTCTTTCAGGGGGATGTGAGTCAGAGGTAGTTAATAACCATTGAACAATTCAACAGGTTTTTCCTTGACGATCAGATAGTTGTGCATTTTATTTCAGTCGAACACATTTAGATGTTGAAGGCTAGATGATGTTTCTGTAAAGCTGCTCAGACGACAGCTACAAAGATGACATGAAATGTGAAAAGGAAGATTGCAGATGGATCATATTTTCATGCTGAATTACCAATGTTTAGCTGGTTAAACTAGGCTTGAGCTGCATCCACTCTGTGTTGATGCGTTATTTCTGGGCTGCTGTCATGACACCGTTTCTCAATCCATATCTCCATAGGAATACAAAATAAAAAATCCTAAAGTATTAAAACAATTAAACTTTCTATGATTTTCAGATCGATTACATACAAACATATCTGCCCCTGTGGTTATTTTTGGATTAATGTGGATTAGTATGCATCACCTGTGTAGTATGCATTACCTACATACCTGCTCCCAACAAATTGATCTCCAGTCCTGTGGGAGAGTGATCAAACCCATTGCAGTCACTTATTTTTTAGAAAGCTGTGTTTGCGCTTTGCAGAGGGCTGGAGCTCTAAGAACCCATGGACCTTATGCTGAGATGTAGGGGAGAGAGTGTGTGTGGGAGAGAGAGAGAGACAGAGGGCGGGGGAGAGGGGAGCTCTTGCACTAGTGAGATAATCCCAAGTCCTTACTCATTTCTTTCTATACTCACTCTACACTCCATCTCCTGTGATCATCTGTCAGACTGGGGAGATACACTTCATCACTTCCCATGCTGCCCCAGTCCAACATACAATGCAGTACACATGTTAGGCTGACCTTCACAACACTACGCTTGCTCTGTGCACTACTGCAGTGGCTCTATAGATTCTCTATCAGCAGCAGAGTGTAGCTCTGGCTCTGGCGTGGGTATTGGCCAGGCCCCAGCTTCATCATCAGATACAAGGATGCATTATGTTATAATATCAGCAAGCTGTGTCAATGGGAGTGTGTACATCGTCCTCCCCTTCACTGCATGGTAATGAGGTTCATGGCCATTGTGGATAGTAGACCTAGTTAGGCTTATGTCTATACCTAGCTAACTAAACAAAGCCAGGGCATTTTTATACAGTCCCTTTAAACTCATATTCCTCCTTCAATTATGTAGATGTTGCAGCACTCTCTAGACCTCCGTTATCATACCAGTTGACCTAAAGCCCTTCTTACCGTATTCTTCTGAAGTTCTTTTGATACACACAATTGTTCTGCACAATGGTATCATCACGGAGCCTGCATGTGTTATAACACAAACTGCCATCATCTCATTGAGTTTCTCATCTCATAGCCATTGGATCAGTCTTCCTGCATTCCACATCTTCGTCATTATTATAACCAAATGCCGCATGTTTTTATTTCATTTCATTATAGCATTGTTTATTTGGCCTCTCAGTGCCAAAATGATGCACGCTCTTATTACATTTTTCTAATAAAATGCACAGTGAAGCATAACATGGAGAAAAAGAAAGCGCCAGCCAGGATCAATTTTAAAATGAATAGCTAATACAGCTGCTTGAAGTAAACATTTACCCAGACCCAGAGAGTAAACAGACAAGGAACTAATGCAAATACAACACGCTTTTTTCTTTGACACTAAGGTGGTTGCTAATATTTAAATTGATGCAACGGTTAAATGTGAATAAATACTTTAAACAATTTAGCACTCAAGCCTTAGCTCTCTGCTGGACATATGATGGATACTATGTTTTGGCTTCAGTTAGGCCTTGCCAAATTATCATTGACGAGAAATAGAGTTCAGAGAGGTAGATAAAGTGATGCCAACAGGAGAAAGTCCTTCACATTTCCAAGTTTATTTCATTCTGTTGTCTTTCAGTGAGCTGGAAATGAGGATGTTTGAGTGTTTCTACTGCTATTAAACCTGATAGAAAAGCTTTTCTGTGTCTAGAGAGCTGTGATAAAAGCTTACCCTGCAGATACATTTGCACATGTCAACTGAATGTTATAGTGTATATTTTTCCGGCCTTGACATCTCATGCTGTGTACAATGCAATATTTTACATTTTCCAAGAAAAGGTAGCTATCCTTGTCAAAGTAATAACAGTCATTGATCATTGGCTCAAGATCCTTGACATCACTGCAATGGGCTTGATAAATAGGCCAAGGAATCATTGCTAAACCTAGTGGCTCAATAAATAAATAATATAGCACGGCTATATATTGTAACAACTACTTCGTGGACATTAAAACCTCTACATTTCTCTCTTATTTTCAGAGGCCAATATCAGGACTGCTTTAGCCATGCCCTGCTATATCAGGCATTCCCCAGGGCAGCTGTCTAGGCCCCTTACTTTTTTAAATCTTCACTAATGACCTGGCACTGAGTAAAGCCTGTGTGTCTATGTATGCTGATGACTCAACACTATACGTCAGCTAACACAGCAATTGAAATCACTGCAACATGAAGAGCTGACGTCAGTTTCAGAATGTGTGGCAAGAAATACGCTAGATAAATATTTCAAAAATGAAGAGCATTGTATTTGGGACAAATCATTCAATAAACCATAAACCTCAACTAAATCACATTTTCAACCTCTCCCTGACCGAGTCTTTAATACCTACATGTTTCAAGCAGACCACCATAGTCCCTGTGCCCAAGAAAGCGAAGGTAACCTGCTGAAATGACTATCGTCCCGTAGCGTTCACGTCAGTAGCCATGAAGTGCTTTGAAAGGCTGGTCATGGCTCACATCAACACCATCATCCCAGAAACCCTAGACCCACTCCAATTCGCATACCGCCCCAACAGGTCCACAGAAGACGCAATCGCAATTACACTCCACACTGCCCTTTCCCACCTGAACAAAAGGAACTCCTATGTGAGAAAACTGTTCATTGACTACAGCTCAGCGTTCAAAGCCATATTGCCCACAAAGCTCAAAACTAAGCTAAGGACCCTGGGACTAAACACCCCCCTCTACAACTGGATCCTGGACTTCCTGACGGGCCGCCCCCAGGTGGTAAAGGTAAGCAACAACACATCTGCCACGCTGATCCCCAACACGCGGGCCCCTCAGGGGTGTGTGCTTAGTCCCCTTCTATACTCACTGTTCATCCACGACACATGGCCAAACACGCCCCCATTCACATTGATGGGGTTGTACTGGATCAGGTCGAGAGTTTCAAATTCCTTTTTGTCCACATCACCAACAAACTATCATGGTCCAAACACAACAAGACAGTCGTGAAGAGGGCACGACAACGCGTTTTCCCCCTTAGGAGACTGAAAAGATTTGGCATGGGTCCCTAGATCCTCAATAGGCTCTACAGCTGCACCATCAAGGTCATCCTGACTGTTTGCATCACCGCCTGGTTTGGCAACTGCTCTGCATCTGACCATAAGACTCTACAGATGGTAGTGCATATGGCCCAGTACATCACTGGGGCCAAGCCTCCTGCCATCCAGGACCTATATACTAGGCTGTGTCAGAGGAAGGCCCACAAAATTGTCTGAGAATCCAGTCACCCAAGTCATAGACAGTTCTCTCTGCTACCGCACGGCAAGCAGACTATTTACATTGAGTCCCCCTCCTTTTTGTTTTTACCCTGCTGAAACTTGCTGTTTATTATCTATGCATATTCCCTTTACCCCTACATACACTATAGAGGTCGACCGATTGTGATTTTTCAATGCCGATACCGATTATTGGAGGACCAAAAAAGCCGATACAGATTAATCGGCTGATTTTTAAAATGTATTTGTAATAATGACAATTACAACAATACTGAATGAGCACTTATTTTTACCTTAATATAATACATCAATAAAATCAATTTAGCCTCAAATAAATAATGAAACATGTTCAATTTAGTATAAATAATGCAAAAACAAAGTGTTGGAGAAGACAGTAAAAGTGCAATATGTACCGTTTAAGTTGAGAACATGTGAAAGCTGGTGGTTCCTTTTAACATGATTCTTCAATATTCCAAGGTAAGAAGTTTTAGCTTGTAGTTATTATAGGAATTATGGGACTATTTCCCTCTATACCATTTGTATTTCATTAACCTTTGACTATTGGATGTTCTTATAGGCACTTTAGTATTGCCAGTGTAACAGTATAGCTTCCGTCCCTCTCCTCGCTCCTCCCTGGGCTCGAACCAGGAACACATCGACAACAGCCACCCTCGAAGCAGCGTTACCCATGCAGAGCAAGGGGAACAACCACTCCAAGTCTCAGAGCGAGTGACATTTGAAACGCTATTAGCGCGCACCCCGCTAAGTAGCTAGCCATTTCACCTCGGTTACACCAGCCTCATCTCGGAAGTTGATAGGCTTGAAGTCATAAACACTGCAATGCTTAACGCACAACGAAGAGCTGCTGTCAAAACGCACCAAAGTGCTGCTTGAATGAATGCTTACGAGCCTGCTGCTGCCTACCTCCGCTCAGTCAGATACTTGTATGCTTGTATGCTCAGTCAGATTATATGCAACGCAGGACACGCTACATAAACTAGTAATATCATCAACCATGTGTAGTTAACTAGTGATTATGATTGATTTATTGTTTTTTATAAGATAAGTTTAATGCTAGCTACCAACTTACCTTGGTTTACTGCATTGCGTAACAGGCAGTCTCCTTGTGGAGTGCAACGAGAGGCAGGTGGTTATAGTGTTGGACTAGTTCTTGTGACTCCACATCCCGGATCCGTGAGCGTAATCACCGCCTGACACTAATTAGCATAACGCAACGGAAATAAATATCCCTAGAAAATATTCCTATTCATGAAAATCACAAATGAAATATATTGAGACACAGCTTAGCCTTTTGTTAATCACCCTGTCATTTTTCAAAATATGCTTTAGAGCCAAAGCTAGACAAGCATTTGTGTAAGTTTATCGATAGCCTAGCATAGCATTATGCCTTGTTAGCAGCAGGCAACCTTGTCACAAATCAGAAAAGCAATCAAATAAAATTGTTTACCTTTGATGAACTTCGGATGTTTTCACTCACAATTCTCCCAGGTAGTTCCCAGGTAGTTCATTTTTTTCCAAAATATAATTTTTTTAGGCAAAATAGCTCCGTTTGTTCTTCACGTTTGGCTGAGAAATCGCCCAGAAATTGCAGTCACGAAAACGACAAAAAATATTCCAAATTAGCTCCATAATATTGACAGAAACATGGCAAACGTTGTTTATAATCAATCCTCAAGGTGTTTTTCTATTATCTATTCGATAATATATCCGTCAGGACAATTCGTTTTTCAGTAGGACCGATTGGAGTAATGGCTACCTCTGTATTTTACGCGAGACTCTCTCTTGGATCCACCATGTGACCACTTACGCAATGTGGCCACCTACGGCTATTCTTCAACAAAAATGCGTAAAACTACGTCACACTGCTGTAGACACCTTGGGGAATACGTAGAAAGCGTAAGCTCGTTGATGGCACATTCACAGCTGAATAGGGACTCATTGGAACGCAGCGCTTTCAAAACCTGGGGCACTTCCGGATTGGATTTTTCTCAGGCTTTCGCCTGCAACATCAGTTTTGTTATACTCACAGACAATATCTTTACAGTTTTGAAAATGTTAGTGTTTTCTATCCAAAGCTGTCAATTATATGCATATTCTAGCATCTTGTCCTGACAAAATATCCCGTTTAAAACGGGAACGTTATTTTTCCAAAAATGAAAATACTGCCCCCAGAGTCGCAACAGGTTATTAACTGTAAGGTTGCAAGACTGGATTACCCGAGCTGACAAGGTGAACATCTGCCGTTCTGCCCCTGACCGAGGTAGTTAACCCACCGTTCCTAGGCCGTCATTTAAAAAAAGAATGTGTTCTTAACTGACTTGCCTAGTTAAATAAAGATTAAATTAAGGTGTGAAAAAATATATTTAAAAAATGGCCAAATCAGTTTCCAAAATACCGATTTCCGATTATTATGAAAACTTAAAATCGGCCCTCTACTACACTACCACTCAAAAGTTTGGGGTCACTTAGAAATGTCCTTGTTTTTGAAAGAAAAGCAAAACATTTTGTCCATTAAAAAAATAACATCAAGTTGATCAGAAGTACAGTGTAGACATTGGTAATGTTGTAATTGACTATTGTAGCTAGAATCTGCAGATTTTTTTATGGAATATCTACATAGGCGTACAGAGGCCCATTATCAGCAACCATCACTCCTGTGTTCCAATAGCACGTTGTGTTAGCTAATCCAAGTTTATAATTTTAAAAGGCACAGCGTTGTATGACATCTTCAGTTTCTTGGCAATTTTTCGCATGGAATAGCCTCATTTCTCAGAACAAGAATGGACTGACAAGTTTCAGAAGAAAGTTATTTGTTTCTGGCCATTTTGAGCCTGTAATCGAACCCACAAATGCTGATGCTCCAGATACTCAACTAGTCTAAAGGCCAGATGTATTGCTTCTTTAATCAGGACAACAGTGCTAACATAAATGCAAAAGGGCTTTCTAATGATCAATGTGCCTTTTAAAATGATAAACTTGGATTAGCTAACCCAACATGCCATTGAAACACAGGAGTGATGGTTGCTGATAATGGGCCTCTGTACGCTTATGTGGATATTCCATAATAAATCAGCCATTTCCAGCTACAATAGTCATTTACAACATTAACAATGTCTACACTGCATTTCTGATCAATTTGATGTTATTTTAATGGACAAAAAATGTGTTTTTCTTTCAAAAATAAGGACATTTCTAAGTGACCCCAAACATTTTAACAAATTAACAAATTGTGCAAATTACCTTGACTAACCTGCACCCCCGCACATTGACTTGGTACCTGTATCTGGACTACTGTCCAGTCATATGGTCAAGTGCCACAATGTGGGACATAGGCAAATTACAATTGTCACAGAACAGAGCATCCTGGCTGGCCCTTAAATGTACACGGCGAGCTAACATTAACATTAGCATGTCAATCTCTCATGGCGCAAAGTAGAGGAGAGATTGACTTCCTCACTACAGTACTTGTATTTGTGAGAATTATTGACATGTTGAATGCAGCTAGCTGTCCATTTAAACAACTAGCACACAGCTCATGCATACCCCACAAGACATGCCACCAGAGGTCTTTTCACTTTCCCTAATTGCCTTGGCAGCAGCTAATTTGGATCCATAGTAATATACAAATACAAAATATATAACTACTTCTTTGTTGACATTAAAACTGATTTCTGTCTCAGAGGCCAATGTCAGGACCGCTGTAGCCAAGGGTTATGCCTGTCTTGCTGAAGCTGTATGAGGATTGGCACAACAAGGACCCAGGCCATCCCCATCCACCTGGCCTTGCTCGCTGCCTACACCAGACCACACACTGCAGCGCCGGCAGAGATTCCCTGGTGGCACAGGGGGGCATCAGTCACCTCTTCCACAAAATACAGGTATACCCTCACATAGTTTCAAAGGCTACCTGTCACTGTTATAAGCCATAACTAATATCCCTTACTCTAATTGGTTTCTCTACCCCTTTTTGCTTTCTCTACTCCTTAGAATTTGAAATTAATTTATCATTTATCTTATTACTTTAAGGATATTGGCATTTTATAATTGGAGTTGGTATTGCCTGGCAATTCTGATTGCTCTCGGCAAGTTATTTGCGTATAATACCGATTGTAATGCTGGACAGGGCTTCTAATTTGACAGTTAAAAATGAACAACAAACAGGTTTCAGGGTTTGTGGCATCACTACAGCCTGGGATTCGATTCCAGGCTGTGTCACAACCGGCTGTGACCTTCCAATGGGGCAGCTCACAATGGGCTCAGCGCCATTTGGGTTAGGGGAGTGTTTGGCTGGGGGGGCTTGATTTGGCTCATTGCGCTCTAGCAACTCCTTGTGGCAGGCCGGGCATCTACAGGCTGACTTGAGTCGTCAGTTGAACAGTGTTTCCTCCAACACATTGGTGCAGCTGGCTTCCGGGTTACGAAGCGTGGCTTGGCGGGTCATGTTTCGGAGGATGCATGACTCGACCTTCGCCTCTCCCGAGCCCATTGGGGAGTTGCAGCAATGAGACAAGATTGTAATTAGATCGAAATTGGATATCACGGAATTAGGGAGAAAAAGGGGTCAAATAAATAAATATAAATGACAACAGCAAAAATCTATCCTGATTGCCTAGACACTTTAACCCCTACCGACATGTAAATATTATCTGGTACTGGTACTCCTTGTATATAGCCTCGTTATTGTTATTTATTGTGTTACTATTTTCTATTTTTATTACCGAATAGTTTTACTTTTTAACTCTGCATTGCTGGGAAAGGGCTCATAAGTAAGCATTTTTCTCTGTAAAGTCTACACCTGTTATATTCGGCGCATGTGACAAATAACATTTTATTTTATTTGAACAATCTAGGAGGTGACTGTGTGTGGTTCTGTTGTTGTTTGAAAGACCTGCTTGGCCAGTAAAGGTTTGGAGTGGTGGAGCCTGCTGTCCAGCTGATGAGGAAGTGATATCCTAAATGACCCCTTCCACTGACCTCCAATCAGTGTTTATACCTTCCCCCTGCATAGGAGGACTACTGACACTGCTCCAAGACCCCAAGGTATTGTTTACCTTTCTATATTTTCATCAGTCTCTCTTCCTCGTACTGTCTCTCTTTCCTCTCTTTCCTGCTCTCACTCTTGATCTCTCTCTCTTCCCAGTGTATGCTGGGTGTGTAGTTGAGAGGCCATGTGAATGGATCTGTCCTTACTTATTTTCTTGATTCTTTCCTTGGTCATTTCTTAAAATGTTGATTTTCTATGGTGGAGGGTCATCACACTGTTAGTTTAGTGGTACCCACTGTTTGTTTTCAAAGTTAAGGAGGAAGAGGACAGAGTTTAAGTTTCCTGGGGTTTGGAAAGTGTGCTGTGTGCGATGGATTCACAGCCTAGCGCAGAGGAGACGCTGTTAATAGGGCATGAATTCAGGTGTGTTCCTGAGAATGGAGTTAAGATGGAGGAGATTCTGCTCATGGTCAGCAAACAGGTAGGAACTGAATTTATACATTTCACATCCAGAATGAACAAAGTTGTGGTTGTGTTCATGAAAAGAGTGAATTTGGTGGGTAAGCTGATTGCTAGTGGAGTATTTGTAAGGAATGTGTTGGTGCCGATTTCTCATCTTTCGACTCCTTCGAAAAGGGTGGTAGTTGAGAATCTGCCTCCGTTTATTACGGATCATCAAATCCAGAAAGAGGTGAATCGGTTTGGTAAGTTTGCTAGCGGGTTTCGTGTACTGTCGGCAGGTTTTCAGGCAGATGCCGTTAAGCATATTGTTTAGTTCCAGAGGCAAGTGTTCATGTTTCTGAATAACAATGTGCAACCGTTAAATGTGCATTTTAAAGTGAGGCATGGGGAGGGGCTCTATGCAGGGTTTGCCAGCACAGATGGTATACGGTGCTTGAGTGTGGCGATTTGGGGCATAAGAGCTTTGCGTGCCCACACATCAAGGCTGTACATAAGGTAGCTGGGGGTACAAGCGCCAGTGGGGGAAATCGAGGTCAATGTGCAGGGGGGCATGAGACGCAGGCAGCAGAGGCTGGGCCTAGTCATGCTATAGATGGTGGTGTAGATGAGGCTGGGTTTAGGCATGCTATGGATGGTGGTGTAGCTGAGGTTGGGTCTAGTAATGCTATGGATGGTGGCAGGGATGTCGCTTGGTCTATAAATTATGTGGCGATCTAATTAACGTTGTATTTAATGTAGTTTTGCTATCTGTGCCAGGCTATAAATGAGACAGATGACATAACATCATGCACATATCTTTTCACACTCAATTGCTTTCATTCAGTAGACCATTGCAAAACAATTATCAGTAGGTCATGTGTGGAAAAGGTGACAATGATCACACTGTCATTGTATTATCCTCAATTTCTCAGCTGTAGGCTAGCTAATGACTAATGTTAGATGGATATACAGAAATTCTTCAAGAGAGGCAGTGCCAGCAGCTCTGCCGAAGGCCAATCCGGTGAGAAATTAAGATTTTACCAGTTCAAACAAAAATAAAAACGGATTAATCACCTATTAAGCCTTGAGTTATTGTAAATATGAGTTTAATAGCAATACATGTCAAAACACAGCAGACAAGAATGAGGGAAAAAAGCTGGAGGCTGACAGGGCTGCGGGAGAATGTCTGATGAAGGTTAGTGATATAAAAAGCAAGTAGATGTTTAAGCTTTCAGTTAAATTTGTACAGCATATGACAGCATATGTCTCACTTTTGTGAGGCATAAATAAATGATGCTCATGATGTCTTAAAGGGTCATGCAGCAAGAGAGGCTTCTATGCAAGGCAGATATCAACATGCGAGCTGTACAAGTGAGAGAGAGCAAGCATCCCCAGAGAAAGAGGAACAGCGAACAGATCCAGAGAGAGAAGGACAGCAAACCAATCCAGAGAGAGAGGGACAACAAACCAATCCAGAGAGAGAGGGACAACAAACCAATCCAGAGAGAGAGGGACAACAAACCAATCCAGAGAGAGAGGGACAACAAACAGATTCAGAGAGAGAGGGACAACAAACAGATCCAGAGAGAGAGGGACAACAAACCAATCCAGAGAGAGAGGGACAACAAACCAATCCAGAGAGAGAGGGACAACAAACAGATCCAGAGAGAGAGGGACAACAAACAGATCCAGAGAGAGAGGGACAACAAACCAATCCAGAGAGAGAGGGACAACAAACAGATCCAGAGAGAGAGGGACAACAAACCAATCCAGAGAGAGAGGGACAACAAACAGATCCAGAGAGAGAAGGACAGCAAACCAATCCAGAGAGAGAGGGACAACAAACCAATCCAGAGAGAGAGGGACAACAAACCAATCCAGAGAGAGAGGGCCAACAAACAGATCCAGAGAGAGAAGGACAACAAACCAATCCAGAGAGAGAGCGACAACAAACCAATCCAGAGAGAGGACAACAAACCAATCCAGAGAGAGAAGGACAACAAACCAATCCAGAGAGAGAGGGACAACAAACAGATCCAAAGAGAGAGGGACAACAAACAGATCCAGACAGGGAGGAAAAACAAACAGATCCAGAGAGAGAAGGACAACAAACCAATCCAGAGAGAGAGGGACAACAAACTGATCCAGAGAGAGAAGGACAACAAACCAATCCAGAGAAAGAAAGTAATCAAGCCACTGCAGCAACACCTTCCAGAAATGAGAGCGATTTGGGTGACAAAGACACTGGGCCCAGACAATTGAAGCTGAATAGCTACCCACAGAAATACAATTGGGGACAGTACCCTGTCCACAAAAACACATATTTCTGCTTTCCAAGTTGACTTTCTGGCAAAAACATTACATTTGATTATTTTGTCCGTAATGGCTGCGAAAATTGGAAAAAGCTGTTTATCTTCGGTAAACATGAATTGGCACAGACAGATACAGTGTTGTGGCATGGCAAAGCTACCAGGAAACTAACAGTCATGGGAACATTGCTCAAATTTTAACATCTGCCCATAATAGTGATATTGCAGAGAGAAGGGAGTATCCAAGGAGAATTGTTGAGGTCAATGTTAGGAAGATAGGGACTCTTTCCGTGCCAATGATGAATCTATTGAAAGCACAAATAGAGGGAACTTTCTTGAATGCATGGAGCTTTTGAAGGAGTTTGACCCTTGTCTGCAAAGGTACAATACTCCATCAAATGCGACGTATCTCTCTCCAGAATCTCAGAAGGACATGATCGAATGCTGTGCTCAAGAGATTATGGACACCATGGTCTCTGAGATGTCAAAGTCTAGAATGTATGCCATTATGGCAGATGGGATGGGCAAGGGATGGGCATTCTGAACAGTTGGCTCTGTGTATTAGGTATGTGACAGAGGGGACAGTTAAGGAGCGTTTACTAGCACTAGCAGAAATCAAGTCACTTGAAGCCCAATCGATAGCAAATGAGTTGCATCAGCAGGGAGAGGGATATCAGATCTAAAGTGCGTTGCACAGACCTATGATGGTGCATCTGTCATGAGTGGGTCCAAAGGAGGTGTGCAAGCACATTTCAGAGTGCTGCATCCGGAGGCAATTTATGGACATTGCTATGCTCATGAGCTTAATTTGGTGTTGTGTCATACTTGCAGGGCTATTCCGGAAGCTGCTGAGTTTTTCAGTTTCTTGGGGAACGTGTATTCGTTTTTCAGTACATCCCTAGTTAACCACCACAAGTTCAAAGAAGCTCAGTCCAAACTTGGAATAGCATCAGCTGAACTTGTACAGCTCTCAAACACTTCCTGGGCATGCCAGCTGCGTTCCATAAATGCAGTATCTTAGGCTGCTGGAGATATCCCTCTGGGATCTCCCAGTACCAAAGAGATCAGGGGACCTCCAGTGGAGGGTTGGGGCGGCAGGGTAGCCTAGTGGTTAGAGCGTTGGACTAGTAACCGGAAGGTTGCGAGTTCAAACCCCCAAACTGACAAGGTCGTTCTGAACAGGCAGTTAACCCACTGTTCCCAGGCCGTCATTGAAAATAAGAATTTGTTCTTAACTGACTTGCCTGGTTAAATAAAGGTAAAATAAATAAAATAAAATACATGGAGCCCTGGCCACTAATAGCTGGTTGGTACGGGTCTACCCGGGAGTCGGACAGGGGTGTCCTTTCTGTGTCATGAGTGAAACTGTGCATCATGTGTTTTCTGTGTGCCCCAGGTTAATGCCATTAATGTCTCTGTTGGAATGTCTGTATGAGAGGTTGGGGGTGGAGTTTACTGTGGGGATGTTTATAATGGAGTACAGTACAGGTAAATAAGGAAAAGGCCAAATGTGTGTTATTGAATTTTCTGTTTGTTCAGGCAATGTTGGCTGTTTGGCCAACACGGAGGAACAGGGTCAAAGTTTGGGGGATAACGTACCCTTTACTATTATTTAATGGGATGGTCTCTGCGCGCCTTAGGGTGGAATTTGAGTTCTATATATGTGTCGGGGAGGCCGTCTGTATTGGAGGTCGACCGATTAATCGTAATGGATGATTAATTAGGACCATTTTCAAGATTTCATAACAATTGGTTATCTGCATTTTTGGACACGGATTGTGGCCGATTACATTGCAATCCACGAGGAGACTGCGTTGCAGGCTGACTACCTGTTGCGCGAGTGCAGCAAGAAGCCAAGGTAAGTTGCTAGCTAGCATTTAGCTTATCTTATAAAAAACTAATCTTTACATAATCACTAGTTAACTACACATGGTTGATGATATTACTAGTTTATCTAGCTTATCCTGTGTTGCATATAATCGATGCGGTGCCTGTTAATATAACCATCGAATCACAGCCTACTTCGCCAAACGAGTGATTTAAGAAGCGCATTCGTGAAAAAAGCAGTCGTTGCACCAATGTGTACCTAACCATAAACATCAATGCCTTTCTTTAAAATCAATACACAAGTATATATTTTTAAACCTGCATATTTAGCTAATATTGCCTGGTAACATGAATTTATTTTAACTAGGGAAATTGTGTCACTTCTCTTGCTTTCCAGAGTCAGGGTATATGCAGCAGTTTGGGCCGCCTGGCTCGTTGCGAACTGTGTGAAGACCATTTCTTCCTAACAAAGACCGTAATTCATTTGCCAGAATTGTACATAATTATGACATAACATTGAAGGTTGTGCAATGTAACAGCAATATTTAGACTTAGGGATGTCACCTGTTAGATAAAATACGGAACGGTTCCGTATTTCACTGAAAGAATAAACGTTTTGTTTTCGAAATGATAGTGTCCAGATTTGACCATATTAATGACCTAAGGCTCGTATTTCTGTGTGTTTTTATGTTATAATTAAGTCTATGATTTGATATATGATAGAGCAGTCTGAGTGAGCGGTGGTAGGCAGCAGCAGGCTCGTAAGCATTCATTCAAACAGCAATTTCGTGCATTTGCCAGCAGCTCTTCGCTGTGCTTCAAGCATTGAGCTATTTATGATTAAAAGCCTATCAACTCCCGGGATTAGGCTGGTGTAACCAATGTGAAATGGCTAGCTAGTTAGTGGTGTGTGCGCTAATAGCGTTTCAATCGGTGACGTCACTCGCTCTGAGACCTTGAAGTAGTTGTTCCCCTTGCTCTGCAAGGGCTGCTGCTTTTGTGAAGCGATGGGTAACGATGCTTTGAGAGTGGCTGTTGTCTATGTGTCCCTGGTTTGAGCCCAGTTAGGGGGGGAAGAGAGGGACGGAAGCTATACTGTTACACTGGCAATACTATAGCGCCTATAAGAACATCCAATAGTCAAAGGTATATGAAATACAAATGGTATAGAGAGAAATAGTCATATAATTCCTATAATAACTACAACCTAACATGTTAAAAGGAACCACCAGCTTTCATATGTTCTCATGTTCTGAGCAAGGAACTTAAACGTTAGCTTTTTATCATGGTACATATTGCACTTTTACTTTCTTCTACAACACTTTGTTTTTGCATTATTTAAACCAAATTAAAAATGTTTCATTAGTTATTTGAGGCTAATTTGATTTTATTGATGTATTATATTACATTCAAATAAAAGTGTTCATTCAGTATTGTTGTAATTGTCATTATTACAAATAAATATAATTAATCGGCTGATTAATCTGTATCGTCTTTTTTTGGTCCTCCAATAATCGGTATCGGCTTTGAAAAACAATAATCGGTTGACCTTTAGTCTGTAATAGCTGGGGAAGATAGGTTGGATATACGGTTGTAACAGTGGTTAGGTTTTGGTTATTGTGATGTTTTGTATCGTGGGGTAGAGAGCAAGGTGAGTATGCAGCACAGGGGATATTTGATTTTAAAAGGAGCGGGGTGATGAGGTTTTAATGAAGTGAGGATGTATCATTAAAGAAAGACAAAGTCTCTCTCTTGATCACTCGTTCTCTCTTTATCTCCCTCTCGATCACTCTAACTCCTATCTTTTTCTCTCTCTGTGTCTGTCTGTCTCACTCTCTCTGTCTGTCTCTCTGTCTCATTTAAATTTCAATTTAAGGTGCTTTATTGGCATGGGAAACATACGTTTACATTGCCAAAGCAAGTGAAATAGATGAACAAAAGTGAAATAAACAATAAATAATTAACAGTGAACATTACACTCACAAAGGTTCAAAAATAATAAAGATGTCTCATATTATGTGTATGTATGGTGTTGTAATAATGTGCAAATGGTTAAGTACAAAAAGGACAATAAATAAATACCGTTGAAGTCGGAAGTTTACATACACTTAGGTTGGAGTCATTAAAACTTGTTTTTCAATCACTCCACCAATTTCTTGTTAACAAACAATAGTTTTGGCAAGTCGGTTAGGACATCTACTTTGTGCATGAGACAAGTAATTTTTCCAACAATTGTTTACAGACAGATTATTTCACTTATAATTCACTGTATCACAATTCCAGTGGGTCAGAAGTTTATATACACTAAGTTGACTGTGCCTTTAAACAGCTTGGAAAATTCCAGAAAATGATGTCATGGCTTTAGAAGCTTCCGATAGTCTAATTGACATCATTTGAGTCAATTGGGTGTGTACCTGTGGATGTATTTCAAGGCCTATCTTCAAAGTGCCTCTTTGCTTGACATCATGGGAAAATCAAAAGAAATCTAACAAGATGTCAGAAAACAAATTGTAGACCTCCACAAGTCTGGTTGATCCTTGGGAGCAAAATCCAAACACCTGAAGGTACCATGTTCATCTGTGCAAACAATAGTATGCAAGTATAAACACCATGGGACCATGCAGCCTTCATACTGCTCAGGAAGGAGATGCGTTCTGTCTCCTGGAGATGAACGTACTTTGGTGCGAAAAGTGCAAATCAATCCCAGAACAACAGCAAAGGACCTTGTGAAGATGCTGGAAGAATCAGATACAAAAGTATCTATATCCATAGTAAAACAAGTCCTATGTCGACATAACCTGGAAGGCTGCTCAGCAAGGAAGAAGCCACTGCTCCAAAACCGCCATAAAAAGCCAGACTACGGTTTGCAACTGCACATGAGGACAAACATCGTACTTTTTGGAGAAATTTCCTCTGGTCTGATGAAACAAAAATAGAACTGTTTGGCCATAATGACCATCGTTATGTTTGGAGGAAAAAGGGGGACGCTTGCAAGGCGAAGAACACCATCCGAACCGTGAAGCACAGGGGTGGCAGCATCATGTTGTGTGGGTGCTTTGCTGCAGGAGGGGTTGGTGCACTTCACAAAATAGATGGCTTCATGAGATAGGAAAATTGTGAGGATATATTGAAGCAACATCTCAAGACATCAGTCAGGAAGTTAAAGCTTGGTCGCAAATCGGTCTCCCAGATGGACTATGACCCCACCATACTTCCAAAGTTGTGGCAAAATCGCAACTTGTTAAGGATAGGGGGCGGTATTTCCCCTTTGGATGAATTGCGTGCCCACAATGAACTGCATAAAAATCTGTCCTAAATTGCTAATATATGCATATTATTATTATTATTATTGGATAGTCTAGTTCCCGCTTGGGAACATATAGGCACATCAGGTTAAAGACAACAAAGTCAAGGTATTGGTGGCCATCACAAAGCCCTGACCACAATCCTATAGAAGATTTGTGGTCATAACTGGAAAAGCGTGTGCGAGCAAGGAGGCCTAATAACCTGACTCAGTTACACCAGCTCTGTCAGGAGGAATGGGCCAAAATTCACCCAACTTATTGTGGGAAGCTTTTGGAAGGCTACCTGAAACGTTTGACCCAAGTTGAACAATTTAATGGCAATGCTACTAAATTCTAATTGAGTGTATGTAAACTTCTGAACCACTGGGAATGTGATGAAAGAAGTATAAGCTGAAATAAACAATTTTCTCTACTATTATTCTGACATTTCAAATTCTTAAAAAAGTGGTGATCCTAACTGACCTAAAACAGGGAATTTGTACTAGGATTAAATGTCAGGAATTGTGAAAAACTGAGTTTACATATATTTAGCTAACACAGTTGAAGTCGGAAGTTTACATACACTTAAACTCAGTTTTTCACAATTCCTCACATTTAATCCTTGTAAAAAGTATTTTTTTAACTAGATGTATAGGTTGTATTTATAGTGGTGTTTGTTCTTTACTGGTTGGCCTTTTTTGTGGCAACAGGTCTCAAATCTTGCTGCTGTGATTGCACACTGTGGTGTTTCACCCAATAGATATGGGAGTTTCCAATTCCTTGTGGGTCTGTGTAATCTGAGGGAAATATGTCTCTCTAATATGGTCAAACATTTGTCTAGAGGTTAGAAAGTGCAGCTCAGTTTTCACCTCATTTTGTGGGCAGTGTGCACATAGCCTGTCTTCTCTTGAGAGCCAGGTCTGCCTTCAGTGTCCTTTCTCAATAGCAAGGCTTGGTCACTGAGTCCACATTGTCAAATTTTTCCTTAATTTTGGGTCAGACACAGTGGTCAGCTATTCTGCCACTGTGTACTCTCTGTTTAGGGCCAAATATCATTCTAGTTTGCTCTGTTGATTTGTAAATTCTTTCCAATGTGTAAAGTAATTATCTTTTTGTTTTCTCATGATTTGGTTGGGTCTAATTGTGTTGCTGTCCTGGGACTCTGTGTGGTCTGTTTGGGTTTGTGAACAGAGCCCAAGGACGAGCTCGCTTAGGGGGCTCTTCTCAGGGATGCAAACGCGCTTTTCGGACAAATTCGTCATTTTGAATCCAAACTAGGTGACCATCCGATGAGGTGTGGGAGAGGGGAGGGGGGGCTTTGGCTCAATACTGGTTTTATGCAATAGAGTGATGCGTGTTTGGAGCAATCCTGGCTATATCCAAGGATCAGCCAATCATTCACATAAGAACAGAATGCAGCACACGACTGAAGAGAGAAGAGACAAGCAATTTGCTTGATACCGCATCATCGCGCTCTCTGGAAAGAGTGGAGAGTGGAATAGCACTTTGCTAGTTAATAATTCATACCCTGAACAATAATGAAGAGGTAAAGTAGGTGAGAAGCCTGACCACAGAGACAGGGTGAGAAGGTGATGAAGCGTACTTCATGAGCTGTAACTGAAAAACAACTGGCATTTAGAAAGTTTGAGGTGAGGGAGAAAGTGTGGTGGAACAAGTATTGTTAGCATTGTTAAGTATCTTGCTAGGTGGATCAAATTCTCTGTTAGCTAGCAAGAGAAATGTTGAGCAACATTAGCCAACTTAACTGATCAAATAATTGAGTTCATGATGTGAAAATCAGCTGGCTAATAAAATCAGACAGCTAACGTTAGCTAGTTAACGTTACAACATCAGATGAGCTAATGTTAGTAACTTAACCAATTTGCTATTGTATTAACTGGTATACGACTCCTTGCCGTTCCTCAAGTTATAACGCGTTAGTTGCTTACTGGACCCTGGCAATCTGTGTGAAATGTTAACTAGCTAATGAACTAACTACTATGTGTGAACTAATGTTTTCCCTCTACAGTATGTGGTTAATTTTCGGAATGAGAGAATTAGGTGAAAATGTGGAGTTGTCTTAGACTGGATGCCACTATAGAGTTGAAAGGAACACCACACACTTTCCCTCTTTCTCACTTTTTGAGAGAATGCCAAGGGTGTGCAAAGCTGTCATCAAGGCAAAGGGTGGCTACTTTGAAGGATCTAAAATATATTTGGATTTGTTTAACACTGTTTGGTTACTACATGGTTCCATATGTGTTATTTCATAGTGTTGATGTCTTCACTATTATTGTACAATGTAAAAAATAGGAAAAATTAGGAAAAACCCTGGAATGAGTAGGTGTGTCCAAACTTTTGACTGGTACTGCTGTATAGTTTTTTTGTGTCCTCTAGGGTAACGGTGTCCAGATGGAATTTGTATTTGTGGTCCTGGCAACTGGACCTTTTTTGGAACACCATTATTTTTGTTTTACTGAGATTTACCCTTCAGGGCCCAGATCTGAGAGAACCTATGCAGAAGATCTAGATGCTGCTGTAGTCCCTCCTTGGTTGAGGACAGAAGCACCAGATCATCAGCAAACAGTAGACATTTCACTTCATATTCTAGCAGGGTGTGACTGAGTGCTGCAGACTGTTCTAGTGCCCTCGCCAATTCGTTGATTTGTATGTTGAAGAGGGTGCAGCTTATTTTGCATCTGAGTCTCACCCCCTGGCCCTGTGGAAAGAAATGTGTGCATTTATTGCCAATTATAACGGCACACTTGTTGTTTGTTTACATGGATTTGATAATGTCATATGTCTTTCCCCCTTCACCACTTTACATCAGTTTGTATAGCAGGCCCTCATGTCAAATTGAGTCTCAAGCTTTTTGAAATCAACAAAGCATGAGAAAACTTTGCCTTTGTTTTGGTTTGTTTGTTTGTCAATTAGGATGTGCAGGTTGAATATGTGGTCTGTCGTACTGTAATTTGGTAAAAAGCCAATTTGACATTTGCTCAGTACATTATTTTCGCAGAGGAAATGTGCGAGTCTGATGTTAATGATAATGCAGGATTTCCCAAGGTTGCTGTTGATGCATTTTCGACGGAAGTTAATGTGCTAAAATTTGTCTCCACGTTTGTGGATTGGGGTAATCAGTCCTTGGTTCCAAATATTGGGGATTATGCCAGATCTGAGGATGATGTTAAAGAGTTTAAGTATAGCCAATTGGAATTTGTGGTCTGTTTATTTTATAATTTCATTTAAGATACATATTCGTTTCATTTGCTACATATTCGTCGCAGTAACCCACTGGCTCCAAGTCATCTATAAGTCTTTGCTAGGTAAAGCTCTGCCTTATCTCAGCTCACTGTTCACCATAGCCACACCCACCCGTAGCACGCGCTCCAGCAGGTAAATTTCACTGCTCATCCCCAAAGCCAACACCTTCTTTGGCCGCCTTTCCTTCCAATGTTCTGCTGCCAATGACTGGAACGAATTGCAAAAATCACTGAGGTTGGAGACTTATATCTCCCTCATTAACTTTAAGCTTCAGCTGTGAGAGCAGCTTACTGATCGCAGCAGCTGTACACAGCCCATATGTAAATAGCCCATCCATCCAACCAACCAACTACCTACCTCATCCCCATATTTGTTTTTGTTGTTCTGCTCTTTTGCACACCAATATTTATACTTGCACATCCTCATCTGCACATATCACTGTGTGTAAATTGCTAAATTGTGTAAATTGCTAAATTGTAATTACTTTACCACTATTGGCCTATTTATTGCCTTACGTCCTTACTTCATTTGCACACAGTGTATACGGATTTTTCTATTGTGTTATTGACTGTACAATTGTTTATCCCATGTGTTGTTTTTGTCACACTGCTTTGCTTTATCTTGGCCAGGTCGCAGTTGTAAATGAGAACTTGTTCTCAACTGGCCCACCTGATTAAATAAAAGTGAAAAAAAGGATACCATCAACCCCACAGGCCTTTTTGGGTTGGAGGGTTTATATTTTGTCCTGTACTTCATTCAATGTAGTTGGAGAATCCTGTGAGTTCTGGTAGTCTTTAATAGTTGATTCTAATATTTGTATTTGATCATGTATATGTTTTTGCTGTTAAATCTTGGTTATAGAGACAAAGGGATTGGAGAAGTGGTTTATCCATACATCTCCATTTTGGATAGAATTACTTCGTGTTGTTTGTTTAGAGTTTTCAATTTTCCCAGAAGTGGTTAGATTCTATAGATTCTTCAATTACATTGAGCTGATTTCTGACGTGCCTTTCCTTCTTTTTCCATAGTGTATTTCTGTATTGTTTTAGTGATTCACCATGGTGAAGGCGTAGACTCAGGTTTTCTGGGTCGCTATGTTTTTGTTGGATAGGTTTCTTAATTTCTTTCTTTGGTTTTTGCATTCTTCATCAAACCATTTGTCATTATGGTAAATTTTCTTCGGTTGTCTGCTTATCATTTTTTGATTTGATAAGGGAGCTGAGAGGTCAAATATACTGTTTAGGTTTTCTACTGCTAAATTTACACCTTTACTATTCCAGGAAATTGTCTAGAAGGGATTGAATTTGTTGTTGCCTAATTGTTTTTTGGTAGATTTCCACACTACTTCCCTTCCATCTATAGCATTTCTTAATATTATTCAGTTCCTCTGGCTTTGATGCATCATGATTGAGCATAGCTCTTGTCAAGTATTGTAGAGTGTGATTTTGCTGTGATCAGATAGGGGTGTCAGTGGACTGACTGAACCCTCTAAGGGACTATGGGTTGAGGTCAGTGATAAAGTAGTCTACAGTACTACTGTCAAGAGATGAGCTATATGTGTACCTGCCATAGGAGTCCCCTCGAAGTCTACCATTAGCTATGTACATATCCAGCATTCGACAGAGCTGCAGGAGTTGTGACCGGTTTTTGTTGGTTATGTAGTTGTTTCTAGGGAATGCTGTCACCTCCAAGTAGGTGTTTGTCCCCCTGTGTGCTGAGGGTGTTGGGTTCTTGTCCAGTTTTGACATTTAGGTTGCCACAGACTAGTACATGTCACTGAGCCTGGAAATGGTTGATCTCCCCCTCCAGGATGGAGAAGCTGTCATCGTTAAGGTATGGGGATTCTATTGGGGGGATATAGTGTCGTGGAAATTTCCGGTATTTACCAAATAATGAGAGCAAACCACACACAAGTCAGAGTTAGTTATCACAAAGTCCATCTTTAATTATATGAGCTCCAACACAACCCTGTGACTTTCAGATGAATTCAGTGTCTATCAATGAATTCTCTGAGTCCCTTACACACTGCAACTGAGATACTTTATAGCAAAGACACATATAGCCAGACAGCATAGGCATAATTTATCATTCAGCTTCGTCTCCTAAACTATGTCTCAAACTCAGAACCATAAACAAATCCTCCACATCAACAGCCATATATCAAATCCATCCTATCTTGACAAGATCACAGAGACACATTGACTGGCACACAGACATTGTGGAGCCAAGAGATCCACGCTTGACCTCTCCCCTCTCTCCGGCCCACGTAACTTAGTCTTGACAGAGACCAGATGACTGCAAACCCCTCCACAGTATTATACAAAAACATTCTGATGAAAAGTAACTTACAAACATATGATGAATATAAAACATCTTACCTATGTTACCAACTAATTCTGATTATGCTCCAACAATAGGTAATTAATACTTTCTTATTAATTTCTAGACAGATGTAAAATGTCCCTATTTTGACTAATTTAATAGAGTGGTTTAAGTCTGCTCTATACCCACCTGGTAGTTTGGTGGATGGAACTACCAGCTCTCTTTAACCTAGAGGGCAACCAGCGAGTCCACCTCCTTTATATCATGTTTCTTGTAGGATGACAACGTATGTATTTCCAATTTCTTTGATGATGTCTGGGTTCCTGCTCTTTAGGCCACAAGCAGATGACCTCAGACCTTGTATATTCCAGGATTAAATAGTAAAAGCTTTATGTTCTATAGTGTCTAGTGTTGTTTTTGTGTGGTTTATGCCTGGATAATCACAATAGGTGTGAGCAAAGCATGTTGAGCATCTGATACATACAGTTGAAGTCGGAAGTTTACATACACCTTAGCTCAATACATTTAAACTCAGTTTTTCACAATTCCTGACATTTAATCGTAGTAAACATTCCCTGTCTTAGGTCAGTTAGGATCACCACTTTATTTAAGAATGTGAAATGTCAGAATAATAGTAGATAATTATTTATTTCAGCTTATACTTCTTTCATCACATTCCCAGTGGGTCAGAAGTTTACATACACTCAATTAGTATTTGGTACCATTGCCTTGAAAATGGTTTAACTTGGGTCAAACGTTTCGGGTAGCCTTCCACAAGCTTCCTCCTGACAGAGCTGGTATATCTGAGTCAGATTTGTAGGCCTCCTTGCCCGCACACGCTTTTTCAGGTCTGCCCACAAATTTTCTATAGGATTGAGGTCACGGCTTTGTGATGGTAACTCAAATACCTTAACCTTGTTGTCCTTAAGCCATTTTGCCACAACTTGGGAAGTATGCTTGGGGCATAGTCCATTTGGAAGACCCATTTGCGACCAAGCTGTATCTTTTAGACTGGTGTCTTGAGATGTTGCGTCAGTATATCCATATAATTTTCCTGTCTCATGATGCCATGTATTTTGTGAAGTGAACCAGCCCCTCCTGCAACAAAACACCTCCACAACATGATGCTGCCTCCCCTGTGCTTCACGGTTGGGGTGATGTTCTTCGGATTGCAAGCCTCCCCCTTTTTTCTCCAAACATAACGATGGTCATTATGGCCAAACAATTCTATTTTTGTTTCATTAGAGGACATTTCTCCAAAAAGTACGATCATTGTCTCCAAATGCAGTTGCAAACCATAGTCTGTTTTTTTTTGGCGGTTTTGGAGCAATGGCTTCTTCCTTGCTGAGCGACCTTTCAGGTTATGTCGATATAGGACTCGTTTTACTGTGGATATAGATTATTTTGTACCTGCTTCCTCCAGCATCTTCATAAGGTCCTTTGCTGTTGTTCTGGGATTGATTTGCACTTTTTGCACCAAAGTACATTCATCTCTAGGAGACAGAACGCGTCTCCTTCCTGAGTGGTATGACGGCTGCGTGGTCCCATGGTGTTTATACTTGCGTAATATTGTTTGTACAGATGAACGTGGTACCTTCAGGTGTTTGTAAATTGCTCCCAAGTATGAACCAGTCTTGTGGATGTCCACAATTTTTTTTCTGACATCTTGTTAGATTTCTTTTGATTTTCCCATGATGTCAATTAAAGAGGCACTGAGTTTGAAGGTAGGCCTTGAAATACTTCCACAGGTACACCTCCAATTGACTCAAATGATGTCAATTAGTCTATCAGGCACAGTCAACTTAGTGTATGTAAACGTCTGACCCACTGGAATTGTGATACAGTGAATTATAAGTGAAATAATCTGTCTGTAAACAATTGTTGGAAAAATGACTTGTCAAAACTATTGTAAACAAGAAATTTGTGGAGTGGTTGAAAAACGAGTTTTAATGACTCCAACCTAAGTGCTTGTAAACTTCAGACTTCAACTGTACTTCCTAAGTTCCAGGATGGGGCTGGGGCGGGTGTAATAGTGGGGTTTGTGCCTGTTGCTCTTCTCACGGCCTGGTCATATGCCCTGCTGTCATGTTGAGGTCTTTGCCGCATGAGTGGTGGGCATGGGGTGTGTGGGAGGGGCATAGGTCTGATATGGGGGGGGGCATATATAGGGTGCGGCTAGGGTTGCTTGGGGCGGTCTTAGCTGTTTGGGTTGTGACTGGTGATGCTGTGGTCTGGATGTATGTCCTCTTGGCATGGGTTCTCTAAGTGCAGGTCCTTCGGGAGGGGGTCTTGCATGTCTGGGAGGGTGTCTCGCTGGTCTGTGCAGGGTGTCCGTTGCTCCTGTGTGAGGGCCTGGGGCTACGGTTGAGGGTGCCGTCCTTCAGGTTCCTGGCAAAAGTTGGGATTGCTGCCTTGTAGAGGTGGACCTGGTCGTGAAGGCTGTTCAAGTCCAGGGTGGAGTGGTGGGTCAGGTTTACATTAGGTTTCTCGCAAAATGCTTGCATTCACCCGCTGTATGGTTAAACTTTATTTTGTGGTAGCAGGGTGTAGATAACCACTTGTGCGTTGGGGAAAGTTGAAGAAGCTTTTTTAAAATGTTAAATTTGACCTCCTTTTTCTCCCCAATTTTGTGGTATCCAATTGTTAGTAGTTACTATCTTGTCTCATCGCTACAACTCCCGTAAGGGCTCAGGAGAGACTAAGGTCAAGAGCCATGCATCCTCCGAAACACAACCCAACCAAGCCGCACTGTTTCTTAACACAGCGCGCATCTGACGCAGAAGCCAGCCCCACCAATGTGTCGGAGGAAACACCGTACACCTGGCAACCTGGTCAGCGTGCACTGTGCCTGGCCCGCCACAGGAGTCGCTAGGATATCCCTACCGGCCAAACCCTCCCTAACCTGGACGACCAATTGTGCATTGCCCCATGGACCTCCCGGTCGTGGCCGGGTGTGACAGAGCCTGGGCTCAAAACCAGAGTCGCTGGTGGCACAGCTCAGTGTCTTAGACCACTGCGCCACCTGGGAGGCCCTTGAAGAAGCTTTTTCAATCACTCCCTTGAGTGCTGTTGCCGACCTTTCCTTTATGCCCATGTGAATTATGACGTGGCTGGGGGAACTTAGTCTGTTCCCTGACAACAGCTCCAGGGCATGCCTAGTGTTTGGGCACCAGAGTTTAGCCACTTTGTGTTTCAGAAAAAGTTGATCCTCTTGAATGTATTTGCCATTTGAGTCAATGAAGAGCACAATATCTGGCTTTTGTGTGTCCTCAGTGGATGTGGGGGGGGGGTTGTCAGGAGGGCTTGTTCAGAGGGGGTGTGGTCTGTTGGGTTGTCTGGGGGAGTGTCCTGCTCTCTGTCACACCTCAGCTTTCGGACCTCGTCCTTCAGTGCCATTTGTGCCTCTAAGTTCTCCATCTTCTGCCCTCCCTCCTCTTGTTGTGTGGGCGTTGTTGTGTTGGTCTGTTTTATGGGTTTGTTCTGTCTAGATTTGTGTGGACTAGCTCTCTGAACTCCACCATGTCTCTCTCCATCTCTGTATCCTTCTCAATGATGGAGAAGTAGTGCTGTTGTGGGACCTGGTTGGTTCAGTGCTGGGGGGGGTGACTATCCAAACTATCCTTGTCTGCAGGACAGTTTGAAGAGGTGTGATCAGCCTCACTCAGGATGGGGGAGTCGTCACAGGGAGAGTGCTGTGCTCTCTCTTTGATCCCATAAAAGTCCTGCTGGAACTGCATGAGGATGCCCTGCACTATTACTGTCCCACACTTGTACACATGTTGACAGAGGTTGTTTCAATTTCCTCATATTCTGAGTTTCCACCCTGGGCCAATAAACACTCTATTGAAATAGGGATAGTGTGCTCTTATAGTGCTGTGCCATGCCAGGGGATGGTCTGTGTGGAACATTAAGTTGCCTGGTCTGCTCTGTCCTAGCAGCTTGGTAGCTTAGTATACTTATTTACATAGCTTTATATAACAAAATTACCTAGAGATTGTCTTTTCCTTTTTGGCTTCCGAAGTAGCTTCAGACTGAATATTACTCACTCAGTTTTGTGTTGGATAGTATTTCCAGGTTCCGCCGTGCTTCTTCTGCAGGTTTTGGTTTGTTAGAAGTTTTTTCTTGATAGTCCTTGGTAGTAATGGTCCATTTAGGCAATTTTGGCCAAGATCGAGGTTTTAGGTATGGAATTTTGATTTGGATTGAAAGTTTTAATGTTGAGGTTGAAAGAATATAAGTTTATCTACATTTATCCAACTCTAATTCTATATTTTTTGCAGAAGAACTCAGGAGCCCAAGAACTCTCTCTCTCTCTCTGTTTCTGTGTGTGTGAATCCTATATATGAGAGGAATGTGACATATATTTTTTGTTATTGCAGTAATTGATTGAATATGATGAGCAACATTATCCCATTGTAACACACTGACAGTGACCTGCAGTGAAAAAGACTTCCTGGCGTGTTTTGTTATTCAGCAAGCTCAGGTGTGGTTACCCTGTAGCTACACTATTTATACAAACGTGTGTGGACACCCCTTCAAATTAGTAGATACGGTTATTTCAGCCACACTCGTTGCTGACAGGTGTATAAAATTGAGTACAAAGCCATGCACTCTACATAGAAGACATTGGAAGTAGAATGGCCTTACTGAAGAGCTCAGTGACTTTCAACGTGGCACCGTCATAGGATGCCACCTTTCCTAAAAGCCAGTTTGTCAAATTTCTGCCCTGCTGGAGCTGCCCCTATCACCTGTAAGCACTGATATTGTGAAGTGGAAACGTCTAGGAGCACAAACGGATCAGCTGCGAAGTTGCAGGCCACACAAGCTCACAGAACGGGACCGGCGAGAACTGAAGCACGGAACCGAGTAAAAATATTCTATCCTCGGCAGCCGCACACACGCCTAAGATCACCATGTGCAATGCCAAGCGTTGGCTGGAATGGTTTAAAGCTCGCCACCATTTGGACTTTGGAGCAGTGGAAACGTGTTCTCTGGAGTAATGAATCACGCTTCAACATCTAGCATCCGACGGACAAATCTGGGATTGGCGAATGCCAGGAGAAAGCTGCATGCCCGAATTCATAATGCCAACTGTAAAGTTTGGTGGAGGAGGAATAATGGTCTGTAGCTGTTTTTCATTGTTCGGGCTAGGTCCCTCAGTCCCAGGGAAGGGAAATCTTAATTCTACAGCATACAATGTTGTTCTAGATTATTCTATGCTTCCAACTGTATAGCAATAGTTTCAGCATGACAATGCCCCCATGCACAAAGCTAGATCCATACAGAAATAGTTTGTCGAAATAAGTGTGGAATGACTTGACTGACCTGCACATAGCCCTGTCCTCAACCCCATTGAACACCTTTGGGATGAATTGGAATGCCGACTGCGAGCCAGGCCTAATCACCCAAAATCAGTGCCCGACCTCACTAATGCTCTTGTGGCTGAATGGAAGCAAGTTCCCGCAGCAATGTTCCAACATCTAGTGGAACGCCTTCCTAGAAGAGTGGATCACTCTTCATCTAACTTGCCTATAAACAGACAGGAGTGAATAAGCAGGCAGCAGTGAAACTCTGAGAACAGGGTAAAGTACAGGATGATCCACCCAAAGGAAAGAATATAAATACCCCATGTATTGATGTATGATTGTACATGTTGCAGAGCTACAGACTGCCATAGGGCTTTTCCAATTTGCCAAAAATCTGAAAAGCCATTGAAAATCTATATTTGCAGTTCCAACAACAAGGACATATTTCACAACATTCAAAAGATATATTGTCAGCAACACGGGACATCAACAAGGCCAGTCTGCTATGTTGAAATTGACTGTCTCTAGTTACATCAACTGTGGCACACCTCTAGAATCAGTTAGCGGGCGATTTGGTCCTTTAAGAGCCCCTGTAGCTACCAATTCCTCACACCTCTCTCAATAATGACCCTCCAAATTGAAATCCCTTTATGGCTGCTGTTGCTGTGAGGCAGATTTCAGTTTGACATATTCCTAGCTCATCCTGTTGGAATGGGGACCTTTCTGAGGAGGTTCTGAATTCTTTCTCCGTGAACCATCGTTCGTTCCCCTATCTGTCTGCTGACATGACATGGAGTTGAACTCTTTCATCTGCCAGTCATGTTAGCGGACTAGAACATCAGGGTGAAAGGTCTACAGAAACAAAAGAAGATCAAGTTGTTTTTTTTTAAGGTCAGAGGCATTACTGTAAAATCCATATGCAATAGAAGTGTTTGTCCTTTGTAGAATATAAAAGATACAGGTCAAGATAAAAGCTCTCATATTGTATGTTTAATGATTTGCAGGTATGTCTTTTTTGGATGTATGCATCCATTTGTTTTGGTCACTGTTACAGGTCCGTACCGTGCATTTTACAATTCACGTTTTAGTCATGCACATGCATATTACATGTCAGACAGGGACAGATTTCTCATTTACCAGTTTGTTTCATCCTACACAAATTGTTCAGAAGTCTGACACATCTTGAAATGTACGTATTAGTCGTCTTGTATTTTCTTTTTCGCTAGATGTCAACTTTGAAGATGATAGTGACGACGACATTTGAAATGAAGAGGCTGACTGCAGCAAGGAATACGTGAGTGATTTGTGATTGTAGCACACATGCACTCAGTAGTCATGCACGCACACACGATACACACACACAAGCACACATTCACTCACTCAAGCACTCACTGGCATGGGCACAGACATAATCTGACACATGCAATTTTCCTCCGTAATTCCTCCAAAATGAGTAAAATGGGAGCCTATTTGACTGATCCATTACTTGCGAAAAGGCTTGACTAAGGAAGTGCGTGCTGTGAGTTTGATGTGTAGCGATTTCTGACTTCACATTACTTCAATAACAGGGCCTCTGATGCAGGCATAAATCAATGCCACCACCTCGCTTCCTCATTGACACACACACATGGAAGAAGTCGTTCCGGAGCTCCCATTATCCTCCTCTTCCTAATATACTTATTTTATTATTTGTGCCTGACTGATGTGACCAGGACTAGGCACCGCGTGGCTGTCTGTGAATAACAGCATTTGGCATGCTGTAACCCCTACTTCCTGTGGGTAGAGAGAGAGAGAAGGAAGGAAGAGCCATGGTGTCAGATCCATACTGACACACCCAAGCAGGCACATCTAACACTCCGGCTGCTCAACATACAAGTACACTACCGTTCAAAAGTTTGGGGTCACTTAGAAATGTCCTTGTTTTCCATGAAAACATACATGAAATGAGTTACAAAATGAATAGGAAATATAGTCATGATGTTGACACAGTTATAAATAATGATTTTTAATTGAAATAATCATTGTGTCCTTCAAACTTTGCTTTCGTCAAAGAATCATTCATTTGCAGCATTTATAGCCTTGCAGACCTTTGGCATTCTAGTTCTCAATTTTTAAGGTAAGCTGAAGAGATTTCACCACATGCTTCCTGAAGCACCTCCCACACGTTGGATTGGCTTGATGGGCACATCGTATGTACCAGGCCGGCTCGGTCCTCCCCTCCCGCTCCGTGGCTCGATGACTCATTGCGAGCTCACAGAACAGGCCTCCGGGCAGCCGAGCGGAAATGGAGGAAAACTCGCCTCCCTGCGGACCTGGCATCCTTTCACTCCCTCCTCTCTACATTTTCCTCCTCTGTCTCTGCTGCTAAAGCCACTTTCTACCACGCTAAATTCCAAGCATCTGCCTCTAACCCTAGGAAGCTCTTTGCCACCTTCTCCTCCCTCCTGAATCCTCCTCCCCCTCCCCCCCTCCTCCCTCTCTGCAGACGACTTCGTCAACCATTTTGAAAAGAAGGTCGACGACATCCGATCCTCGTTTGCTAAGTCAAACGACACCGCTGGTTCTGCTCACACTGCCCTACCCTGTGCTCTGACCTCTTTCTCCCCTCTCTCTCCAGATGAAATCTCGCGTCTTGTGACGGCCCGGCCGCCCAACAACCTGCCCGCTTGACCCTATCCCCTCCCCTCTTCTCCAGACCATTTCCGGAGACCTTCTCCCTTACCTCACCTCGCTCATCAACTCATCACTGACCGCTGGCTACGTCCCTTCCGTCTTCAAGAGAGCGAGAGTTGCACCCCTTCTGAAAAAACCTACACTCGATCCCTCCGATGTCAACAATTACAGACCAGTATCCCTTCTTTCTTTTCTCTCCAAAACTCTTGAACGTGCCGTCCTTGGCCAGCTCTCCCGCTATCTCTCTCTGAATGACCTTCTTGATCCAAATCAGTCAGGTTTCAAGACTAGTCATTCAACTGAGACTGCTCTCCTCTGTATCACGGAGGCGCTCCGCACTGCTAAAGCTAACTCTCTCTCCTCTGCTCTCATCCTCCTAGATCTATCGGCTGCCTTCGATACTGTGAACCATCAGATCCTCCTCTCCACCCTCTCCGAGTTGGGCATCTCCGGCGCGGCCCACGCTTGGATTGCGTCCTACCTGACAGGTCGCTCCTACCAGGTGGCGTGGCGAGAATCTGTCTCCTCACCACGCGCTCTCACCACTGGTGTCCCCCAGGGCTCTGTGCTAGGCCCTCTCCTATTCTCGCTATACACCAAGTCACTTGGCTCTGTCATAACCTCACATGGTCTCTCCTATCATTGCTATGCAGACGACACACAACTAATCTTCTCCTTTCCCCCTTCTGATGACCAGGTGGCGAATCGCATCTCTGCATGTCTGGCAGACATATCAGTGTGGATGACGGATCACCACCTCAAGCTGAACCTCGGCAAGACGGAGCTGCTCTTCCTCCCGGGAAGGACTGCCCGTTCCATGATCTCACCATCACGGTTGACAACTCCATTGTGTCCTCCTCCCAGAGCGCTAAGAACCTTGGTGTGATCCTGGACAACACCCTGTCGTTCTCAACCAACATCAAGGCGGTGGCCCGTTCCTGTAGGTTCATGCTCTACAACATCCGCAGAGTACGACCCTGCCTCACACAGGAAGCGGCGCAGATCCTAATCCAGGCACTTGTCATCTCCCGTCTGGATTACTGCAACTCGCTGTTGGCTGGGCTCCCTGCCTGTGCCATTAAACCCCTTCAACTCATCCAGAACGCCGCAGCCCGTCTGGTGTTCAACCTTCCCAAGTTCTCTCACGTCACCCCGCTCCTCCGTTCTCTCCACTGGCTTCCAGTTGAAGCTCGCATCCGCTACAAGACCATGGTGCTTGCCTACGGAGCTGTGAGGGGAACGGCACCTCAGTACCTCCAGGCTCTGATCAGCCCCTACACCCAAACAAGGGCACTGCGTTCATCCACCTCTGGCCTGCTCGCCTCCCTACCACTGAGGAAGTACAGCTCCCGCTCAGCCCAGTCAAAGCTGTTCGCTGCTCTGGCCCCCCAATGGTGGAACAAACTCCCTCACGACGCCAGGACAGCGGAGTCAATCACCACCTTCCGGAGACACCTGAAACCCCACCTCTTTAAGGAATACCTAGGATAGGATAAGTATTCCCGCCCCCGCCCCTTTAAGATTTAGATGCACTATTGTAAAGTGACTGTTCCACTGGATGTCATAAGGTGAATGCACCAATTTGTAAGTCGCTCTGGATAAGAGCGTCTGCTAAATGACTTAAATGTAAATGTAATGTACCATACGGTCAAGATGCTCCTTCCTACAACAGCTCAATAGGGTTGAAATCCGGTGACTGTGCTGGCGACTCCATTATAGACAGAATACCAGCTGACTGTTTCTTCTCTAAATAGTTCTTGCATAGTTTGGAGTTTGTCGAAATGTTAATTGAATGTAGGAGAATATAACAGTATCTGGTGGAAGAAAAGAGAAAGAAAGAGCATATGTTTTCTGTTTTATATTGTTGTAGCAGCATCTTTCACGTACTAAAATAGCCACACAGTCAGATAGGATGAGGGAGATCATTTTGATGGAATACGCAAGAGGGCAACTGTAGGTGTGCAGAGTTTCAGACTGATAACTTCAGGAATGGGTGAGCTCCATGACATTTAGCATGAAATCACCCAGGTGCCCCACACAAGTTGCCCAAATGTACCCAAGTGGCCGAATTGGTGAAATGACCGATAACTATATAAATAACAGTGCAAATAACTATATACAACATATCAAAAAGCAATTCTAACACACAAAAATAAAATATATATATATTTTTTTAAATATTAGAAAATAAATATAAAAAAAAAACAGTAGGCCCTTTGGAAGTCCCCTATAAAATATTTTGCTGCCTGTGCCATGTCCCATAACAGTCTCTTTCTGATGTAAAGCAGGGGCAAACTGAACAAGTGGTTTGATTTGACATGTTGAATGCACCAAGCTGTCTGTCCAAACTACTGGCACACAGCTCGGACACCCATGCATATCCCACAAGACATGCCACAAGAGGTCTATTCACAGTCCTCAAGTCCAGAACAGACTATACAGACTATGGGAGGCACACAGTACTACATGAAGCCATGACTATATGGAACTCTATTACACATCAAGTAACTGACGCAAGCAGTAAAATTATATTTAAAAAACTGATTAAATAAGCACCTTATGGAACAGCGGGGACTGTGAAGCAACAAACATTGGCACACACACACACACACACACACACACACACACACACACACACACACACACACACACACACACACACACACACACACACACACACACACACATACACATGGATTTAGTACTGTAGATATGTGGTAGAGTAGGGCCGTGAGGTGTTGTGAAATCTGTGTATATATTGTAGTGTTTTAAAATAGTATAAACTGCCTTCATTTTGCTGGACCCAAGGAAGAGTAGCTGCTGCTTTAACTTCCTGACTGATGTCTTGAGATGTTGCTTCAACATATCCACATAACTTTACTTCCTCATGATGCCATCTATTTTGTGAAGTGCACCAGTCCCTCCTGCAGCAAAGCACCCTCACAAGTTGATGCTGCCACCCCCGTGCTTCACGGTTCGGATGGTGTTCTTCGCCTTGCAAGCCTCCCCCTTTTTCCTCCAAACATAACGATGGTCATTATGGCCAAACAAGTTCTATTTTTGTTTCATGAGACCAGAGGCCATTTCTCCAAAAAGTACGATCTTTGTCGATATAGGACTCGTTTTACTGTGGATATAGATACTTTTGTACCTGTTTCCTCCAGCATCTTCACAAGGTCCTTTGCTGTAGTTCTGGGATTGATTTGCAATTTTCGCACCAAAGTACGTTCATCTCTAGGAGACAGAACACATCTCCTTCCTGAGCGGTATGACGTCTTCGTGGTCCCATGGCGTTTATACTTGCATACTATTGTTTGTACAGATGAACGTGGTACCTTCAGGCGTCTGGAAATTGCTCCCAAGGATGAACCAGACTTGTGGAGGTCTAAAACAAAATTTCTGACATCTTGGCTGATTTCTTTTGATTTTCCCATGATGTCAAGCAAAGAGGCACTGAATTTGAAGGTAGGCCTTGAAATAATGTCACGTTCGTCATAAGAATTATCGGACCAAGGTGCAGCGTGATATGGTTTCCACATGTTTATTAACTGAAACGCAAAAAAAAACAATAAAGATTGAACGAAACGTGAAGACAATGAAGTGCTCACAGGCCACTACACATAAACAAGATCCCACAAAACACAGTGGGGAAATGGCTGCCTAAATATGATCCCCAATCAGAGACAACGATAAACAGCTGCCTCTGATTGGGAACCATATCAGGCCAACATAGAAATCAGCAACCTAGATTACCCACCCTAGTCACACCCCGTCCTAACCAAAATAGAGGATAAAAAGGCTCTCTATTTTCAGGGCGTGACAAATAAATCCACAGGTACACCTCCAATTGACCCAAATTATGTAAATTATCCTATCGGAAGCTTCTAAAGCCATGACATCTTTTTCTGGAATGTTCCAAGCTGTTTAAAGGCACAGTCAACTTAGTGTATGTAAACTTCTGACCCACTGGAATTATGATACAGTGAATTATAAGTGAAATAATCTGCCTGCAAACAATTGTTGGAAAAATGACTTGTGTCATGCACAAAGTTGATGTCCTAACCGACTTGCCAAAACTATGGTTTGTTAACAAGACATTTGTGGAGTGGTTGAAAAAACGAGTTTGTATGTGAACTAAATGTATGTAAACTTACGACTTCAACTGTAACTAGGAATAAAATGACATAATAAACAATAGCAGCAGCATATGTGACGAGTCAGAGGTTAGTGCAAAAAGGGTCAATGCAGATAATCCTGACAGCTGTTTGGTTAACTGTTTAACTACCTAAGCAGTTCAGGGTCCTGTTGGTTCTGAAGTTGGTGCATCGGTACCGCTTGCCGTGCGGTAGCAGAAAGAACAGTATATGACTTGAGTATATGACTTGAGTGGCTGGAGTCTTTGACCATTTTTATGGCCTTCTTCTGACACCGACTGGTATAGAGGTCCTGGATGGCAGGGAGCTCCACACCAGTGATGTGCTGTGTTGTATGCACTACCCTCTGTAGTGCCTTGCGGTCGGATGCCAAGCAGTTGCCATACCAAGTGGTGATGCAGCCAGTCAAGGTGCTCTCAATGGTGCAGCTGTGGAACTTTTTTAGGATCAGAGGGGCCATGCCAAATCTTTTCAGGCTCATGGGGGGAGGAGGCTTTGTCGTGCCCTCTTCAAGACACTGTTGGTGTGTGTGTATATATATATATATATTTTTTAAAGCTTTTCATTTTGCATATACATTTTACATACACAGTACTTTTATATAAAGCAGTCACATAACAATACATGACCAAGCATAAGCTTTTTATCCCA
Organism: Oncorhynchus gorbuscha; assembly: GCF_021184085.1. Classification (NCBI taxonomy): domain Eukaryota; kingdom Metazoa; phylum Chordata; class Actinopteri; order Salmoniformes; family Salmonidae; genus Oncorhynchus; species Oncorhynchus gorbuscha. The sequence continues at coordinate 24,191,964 of NC_060174.1, forward strand.
ACCCTCGGCCACTCTCAGCCCATCCCACCAATCACCACAGACCACCCGCGTTTGGTTTCCATGTGCCATATATCTTTCAATTGTGCTGTGACGTTTTACATAATTGTTTTACATTTCTAATCGTATAGTATCCACCGATTGTGAGCTAAAGATAAAAACCTTTCCTAAGAGTATTATTATATTATTTTTTGACTGACTATGGATTTCCAAATTGCCCAACATTGTTATTTGTAAGGTTACTTTTAAGTGCATGTTGTGATTTGTGTTGTTGTTGCCCTTCCTGAACCTGTGGCCAGAAACAAGCTACATGGGAGCAATATTGAAAAAATGATCTATTGATTCTGTCTCTTTGCAGCAGAATCTACAGAGCTGAGATTGTTATGTGCCCCATATGTTTATGTATTCGCTGACGTAGTCTCGTCAGGTTGCCCACACATCGGCCTCTCTTACGACGCCTTTTTCATTTTCGGGCCTGGTCCGGGGTGAGCGGAATGTCCTGCGCCTCCTACTCGTTGAAGTAGAAATCTTCATCCAAATCGAGGTTCGTTATTGCTGTTCTGATATCCAGAAGCTCTTTTCGGTCATAGGAAACGATGGCGGAAAAAGTTAAGATCAGATAAAAAAAACACACAAAATAGCAGAATTGGTCAGGAGCCCATAAAATGGCTGCTATCCCTTGCAGTGCCATTCTTGTGTCATGGCATGATGGAAGGCCTTGTATCAGTGTGGTACTAACCATTACAAGCATCCCATCACTTCATTTGCATAAACACCATTTGTACAAGGAATTTAAGGAGAATTTTTAGAAAGGAAGATGTAAAATATATGCTTGGTCCTCCTGCTATCCACATTGTCTTGATTATTTTCTCTCTTTGTATCATCTGCTGTTGCTCCTCTCTGTCACAGATGGCACAGCAGAGATAGCATTCATCCTGTCAATTGTCTTGGATTCATTTAATGTTTTGTGAGTGCCATCTTCAAAAGTAGTTCATGGAAGCAGGTTTCTGGAAGTGATTGCCAGAATTGTTTTTGAGAAGAGACAGACTTGCCGGAGATATTAAGAATAATGGCAACATTTTCCCTGTCTTCTTCGATGGTCATCTCACTGTCGTGGTGTAACCATTTGACACCTTTCCTTGACACTAGCACAGTGTTCAACACTGTGGGAATGTTTGAGGGGGGTTGTTACTGTACTGAACAGATTTTCCTGGTTGAATAGTTTAGATCCTTTTACACTCTTTTTTTTACACTATATTTATTATGCTACACTACTACAGTGTAGTCAATGTAGTTACTCATTTAGAGGGGCCATACAAACAGAGGGAGAAGTTTTGGCTAATCAAACAAATTGCTTACTGCAGCCTTCTGAAGAGTGACTAATATAGGCTTTATATATGCACAGAAAGATGGGATTTAGATAGGTCTTGAAATGTTTTTCCACATAATCTGATTCTGGCCTTATTTATATGATCGGCTGTGCATGTAATGCAATTGTATTCTATAGATTTTTTGTCTTATTGATGACAATGCTTTTATCATTTGTTAATGAACCTGAAATTATTGCCATTTGTGAGAATCAACAAATGCTTTAGTATCTTTGACATGTAAAATCCGTAGTTGACATGACCAAAATTAAGTGGACACACTTCAAATGAGTGGATTCGACTATTTTAGCCACACCTGTTGCTGACCGGTGTATAAAATCGATCACACAACCATGCAATCTCCATAGACAAACATTGGCAGTAGAATGGCCCATTCTGAAGAGCACAGTGACTTTCAATGTGGCCAGCTGTAACACAGCCTGGGATCGAACCCGGATCTGTAGTGAAGCACGACACGTGAGGCCCCAGTTTGTCAAATTTCTGCCCTGCTAGAGCTGCCCCGGTCAGCTTTAAATGCTGTTATTGTGAATTAGAAACGTCTAGGAGCAACAATGTCTCAGTCGCGAAGGGGTAGGCCACACAAGCTCACAGACTGCCGAGTGTTGAAGTGTGCAGGGCGTAAAAATCGCCTGTCCTCGGAAGCAACACTCACTAGCTAGTTCCAAACTCCCCCTGGAAGCAACAGTCACTAGCTAGTTCCAAACTCCCCCTGGAAGCAACACTCACTAGCTAGTTCCAAACTCCCCCTGGAAGCAACACTCACTAGCTAGTTCCAAACTCCCCCTGGAAGCAACACTCACTAGCTAGTTCCAAACTCCCCCTGGAAGCAACACTCACTAGCTAGTTCCAAACTCCCCCTGGAAGCAACACTCACTAGCTAGTTCCAAACTCCCCCTGGAAGCAACACTCACTAGCTAGTTCCAAACTTCCCCTGGAAGCAACACTCACTAGCTAGTTCCAAACTTCCCCTGGAAGCAACACTCACTAGCTCGTTCCAAACTCCCCCTGGAAGCAACACTCACTAGCTAGTTCCAAACTCCCCCTGGAAGCAACACTCACTAGCTAGTTCCAAACTCCCCCTGGAAGCAACGTCAGCACAAGAACTGTTCGTCGGGAGCTTCATGAAATGGGTTTCAATGGCCGAGTAGCCAGACACAAGCCTAAGATCACAATGCGCAATGCCAAGCGTCAGCTGGAGTGGTGTAAAGCTTGCCGCCTTTGGACTCTGGAGCAGTGGAAGCGTGTTCTCTGGAGTAATGAATCACGCTTTACCATTTGGCAGTCCGATGGACAAAGCTGGGATTGGCGAATACCAGAAGAACGCTACTTGCCCAAATGCATTTTGCCAACTGTGAAGTTTGATGGGGGAGGAATACTGTTTTTCATGGTTCGAGCTAGGCCTCTTAGTTCCTGTGAGTCCAACTTTGTGGCAACAGTTTGGGGAAGGCCCTTTCCTGTTTCAGCATTACAATGCTCCAGTGCACAAAGCGAGGTCCATACAGAAATGGCTTGTCGAGATCGGTGTGGAGGAACTTGACTGGCCTGCACAGAGCCCTGGCCTCAATCCCATCAAACACCTTAATTAAAGATGAATTGGAACATGCTGCGTTGACTTGCCATTCAGCCACTAGAGCATTAATGAGGTTGGGCGATTAAGCCTGGCTTGCAGTCTGCGTTCCAACATCTAGTGGAAAGCCTTCCGAGAAGAATGGAGGCTGTTATAGCAGCATAGGGGGGACCAGCTCCATATTGATGCCCATGATTTTGGAATGAGATATTTGACGAGCAGGTGTCCACATACTTTTGGTCATCTAGTGTAGATATCCACATCTTGCTTATCATTATCTCAAGCTGTTTAATTTGTCATTAAAAATGATCTTTGTCAGTCTCTTTCGTTCTGCTTCCCTCAACTGAAGTCAGTCAACACAAATGTATCCCAAAGTGCAAACCTTTTATTAAACACTCAGTAGTCTAATTAGGCTGTGTGGCGAGTGCCTGGACCAAAACTCTTTTTTTTTTCCTGGATAACTTTTCCAGGTGCAAATAGCAGATTGTGGGAAAGGACGTTTATTTCACCAATTTCACAATTCATTGTGTTCACCCTGGGGAGAGATAAGATATTAGCTCTATTTAGTGTCTTCTTCTGTGCAAAACCAATTTTTGGGGACTTAAAGTGTTTGGCAGTCTGCAACATTCAGGTTGCACAGATGCAATTTTGTCAAGCACTTTCATTTTTGGGAGTCTGAGGTCACATAACATGGTTCTGAATACTTTTAAATTCAGCTTTCACCAGAAGTGTATGTAAATTGTCCCAAGTTAAATTAAAATTTCCCTGATGTAAAACTCCTCTTCATGAAGAAAAACAATTAGACTCATGTCATTTGGACGGTGTCTGGTCTGCTGGGCCCTGTTTTCTTAGAGAGCGTGAGAAAGTGTTTTCAGCCACCCTCTGACTCTCTCTCACTCAGTGGGATGGTTGCTGGCTGTTCTCTCCCCTCAAGACCTGGTGGGGTAGATGAAGGGCAGTGGTCCTCACAGGCATGGCCTGATCAAATAGCCACACCCCCAGGCTCCATCCAGCATGTGTACCCCTAGCCTCCTGGTGGATCTCCCAGACGTTATTATTGTCCTCTGGTGGATTTCTTTAGAGTGCACACTGCACAGGGATGAAGGAGGGGATGAGGAGGGCTGTGTGGTTGCAGTGGAGACATTTCTCCAGCCCATCTTGTAATCCTGTATTCACAGAGAGGAGGAAAGGAATGGCTGTCTGATGCAGTGCTCCTCTGTGGCTGGCGCCTCTCTTCTGAAGTTGGGGAGATGTGAGGGACCTTGGCAATGGAATAGTTATAGGAGAGGGGTAGAGATAGAGCAGTGTCTGCACCACAGTCTCTCTCCTACTGAGAGAGAGGAGGAAATATCAGGGCCCGTTGCTGTGCTGACACACCAAACTGCTACACAGAAAAACTAGGTCTGCAGGTGTTGGATGTATCCCTCTGTTTATATTTAGTTAGGGGAAATCTAGAAGTGTCCAGTCGAATTGCCATATAAGTTAACATGCAGGGTTTAGGCTGACCAGGGTTTATGAAGTCAGCCATTCGCTATAATATTACAGAACTCAAATGTACTTGTTTGTAATGAGTCATAACATGCTTTAGATTACATAATGCTGTACTATATGGCCAGTACCAGCAAATCTAAGAATATATTCTATGCACAGTATTTATTAAAATAATTACAGAACCATAATTAATAAACTAGATTAATGCTGAATGCTGTGTTATTGAAGTGTACAGTAGTGTAACTATATTATACTAGATTACCTTCATTGGATAATCACTCACTGGTCAACATAGCAGCAACAACCCATAGCACGCGCTCCAGCAGGTATATTTCACTGGTCACCCCCAAAGCTAATTCCTCCTTTCCTTCCAGTTCTCTGCTGCCAGTGACTGGAACGAACTGCAAAAATCACTGAAACTGGAGAATCATATCTCCCTCACTAGCTTTAAGAACCAGCTGTCAGAGCAGCTCACAGATCACTGCACCTGTACATAGCTCATCTGTAAATAGCCCATCCAACTACCTCATCCCCATACTGTTATTTATTTTGCTCCTTTGCACCCCAGTATCTCTACTTGCACACTCATCTTCTGTACATCTATCACTCCAGTGTTTAATTGCTATACTGTAATTATTTTGCCACTATGGCCTATTTATTGCCTTACCTCCCTTGTCCTACCTCATTTGAACACATTGTATATATACTTTTTCTATTGTATTATTGACTGTATGTTTGTTTATTATATGTGTAACTCTGTGTTATTGTTTGTGTCGCACTGCTTTGTTTTATCTTGGTCAGGACGCAGTTGTAAATGAGAACTTTTTCTCAACTAGCTGGTTAAATAAAGGTGAAATAAATAAATAAAATCCTCATTGGATATGTACTGTACTGTCTCTAACAGAAAGTTGTTTGAGGACATCCAGCGTCTCCTCCACCCTGAGGACATTATTAATGAAGTTGTGTTTGATCTGGAGGACCCCAGGTAAGTGCTGACTAGTCAGCCACTCTCTGACTGATTCCACACAAGCAGTTATCATATGGCCGTATCCTCCTGTGGATTATTAATAGGTGTCTACCATAGCTGCTTAAAACATCTGCTACCAGGCAGTGAAATACTCTTCTTGTTACTGACCAAATGTTGAAATAGCAATGCACTTTGGTGGGGGTATGTCTGAAGAAAGGAAATTGAAGGAGATATTTCTAGGCTCTGCTGCTCCAGACTCATCTATTGATGTGTTAGTTGAATGCAGTGGAAATAGAGGACGTCAGATGAATAGCATGGATACTGTAAGAGCAGCTACACCAAAGCATAAATATCAAAATGACCATTACTCTCCTAGCCATCTATACTTGTTGATGTAGTCAAGGTACTCTATATTAATTAACCTCCCCCACCCCCAGCTCCCTGTGCTCTCTTGTTCACTCCAACTCCCTGAGCTTCTTCTCCAAGTTTGAGTGCGGGAACCAGCGCAAAGCCATTCACGTCCGCAGGTACAGTTTTTCACTTGGTTCCAGCTCCTTACTGCTTCCTTGCTGAGATCTCACTACAGGCAGTCCATCCACCTCGGGGCTCATTGACGCTGCATTGGAAACAGCGTTGCACTAACCTCTCCTTTTGGTTCTGTAAGGAAGGTGTCCCATTGACATATTTCAGATCAAATTAAAGGTTTAGTCTATACCGGGACTGGAATGTCATTAAATAATACAGCAATTCTTTGTAAAACGGCTACACTGTAGAGCAGTCAGAATACACCAGAGAGGGACTTCTTTCTTCATAATGTAGACTGTGTCCCAAATTGCACCACATTCCCTTTTTAGAGCACTACTTTTGACAGGCTCTTGTCAAAATTATAGTGCACTATACAGGGGATATGGTGCCATTTGGGATTCAACTGTAATCTCTGACTTCAACCGCCTGCCTCCTCCTCAGTCACAAGTATGATATGATCCTGAATGCGGACGCCAACTGCTCCCAGCACCACAAGTGGTTCTATTTCGAGGTATGGCGGCCAACGTGCCCTATCGCTTCAACATCATCAACTGTGAGAAAGCCAACAGCCAGTTCAACTACGGTAAGCAGGAATAGCCAGGATAAAGACCTCATCCCTGGATAAGCACTGAGGTAGATGATTGTCAAAATAGATATTTTAGGGTTGGGTTCCCTCAGTAGCTGCCCCTTAAAGCCTCCCTCTCTGTGTGGCTCCCCCCTCAGTCCCCCTCACTGTGCTGCTCCATCCCCCACGCAGGGCTCTCCTTCATTCAGAACCTCACCTTCCCCAGTTCTAAAGCTCAGCGGTGAGCCTGGCCACAATGACACTTGCCGTAAATGTGAAATTGGGTCTATATCCTAGGAAAAATGTACAATGGCATTTTAAAGTCCCCTATTGAGTATACTTTCTAAAGATCTTGACTTATTTTGTACACTCTAGTAAACTGTATGCTCCCACCTAACGGTACAACGTTCATTGTGGTTTATGTTGTGGCATCAATCTGTTCATTAGATTTGTGACATAAAGGGTATAGATAAGCATCTGTAAGCTACAGTACAGTACACCTATCTGTCTGTCCCCCAGGGATGCAGCCGGTGCTGTACACTGCCAGAGAGGCTCTGGAGGTACGACTCAACTGGGTCAGAACTGCGACTGAGATCTGCTACTACAGGTGAGTGCCGGGAGGACATTCATTTACAAACACTCACATAGACTGCAGATCCTTTTTAATGATGATTGGAAGAGTGAGCTGTGACATGTCATTTGGTGCGTGAACAAACCATTATTTAGTGATATCCATTGCAAGCAGATTATAATTGCTTTATTGTTCAAGTGAACTTTTACTGGTAGGAATAGGAATACAAGCGTCGCCAGTGCCGACACAATATTAATATCCTTACATAAGACTCCACTATAAGCAGTGCATTCGTAAAGTATACAGACCCCTTGTCTTTTTTCCATATTTTGTTACATTAGAGCCTTATTCTAAAATGAATGAAATAGTTTTTTTCCCCCTCATCAATCTACACACAATACCCCTTAATTACAAAGCAAAAACAGGTTTTTTGAAATGTTTGCAAATGTATATATATAAAAAAACTGAAATATCACATTTACACAAGTATTGGGAACCTTTAATAAGTACTTTGTTGATGCACCTTTGGCAGCGATTACAGCTTCAAGTCTCCTTGGGTTTGACACTACAAACTTGTCACACCTGTATTTGGGGAGTTTCTCCCATTCCTCTGCATATCTTCTCAAGTGCTGTCAGGTTGGATGGGGAGCGTTACTGCACAGCTATTTTCAGGTCTCTCCGGAGATGTTCAATTGGGTTCAAGTCCGGTCTGGCTGGGCCACTCAATGACAATCAAATCAAATACAATTTTATTGGTCACATACACATGTTTAGCAGATGTTAATGCGAGTGTAGCAAAATGCTTGTGCTCCTAGTTCCGACCATGCAGTAAGATATAACAAGTCATCTAACAATTTCACGACAACAAAGGAATTAATAAGAATATGTACATATAAATATATGGATGAGCGATGGCCGAACGGCATAGGTAAGATAGTAGATGGTATAGAATACTGTATATACATATGAGATGAGTAATGTAGGGTATGTAAACATTATATAAAGTGGCATTGTTTAAAGTGACTAGTGATACATGTATTTGATTTGACTCAGTATGTTAACAGTCTGATGGACTTGAGAGAGAAGCTGTTTTTCAGTCTCTTGTTCCCATCTTTGATGTACCGGTAATTACCTCGCCTTCTGGATGATATAGCGGGATGAACAGGCAGTGGCTTGGGTGGTTGTTGTCCTTGATGATCTTTTTGGCCTTCCTGTGACATCGGGTGGTGTAGGTGTCCTGGAGGGCAGGTAGTTTTCCCCCGGCGATGCATTGTGCAGACCTCACTACCCTCTGGAGAGCCTTACGGTTGTGGGCGGAGCAGGTTGCCATACCAGGCGGTGATACAGCCCAACAGGATGCTCTCGATTGTGCATCTGTAAAAGTTTGTGAGTGTATTTGGTGACAAGCCAAATTTCTTCAGCCTCCTGAAGTTGAAGACTTCCCTGTGGAATGCTTTCGACACCTTGTAGAGTCCATGTCCTGATGAATTGAGGCTGTTCTGAGGGTGAAAGGGGGTGCAACTCAATATTAATCAAATCAAATCAAATTTATTTATATAGCCCTTCGTACATCAGCTGATATCTCAAAGTGCTGTACAGAAATTAGAAAGGATGTTCTTAATGTTTGGTACACTGTATAGCGTAACATTCTGTAAGTTTAGTTTTTTAAATTACATGTCATTTGAGTTTTGTCCATGCCGAAACAACTTCTGCCAAGCCGAGGCCAGAAGAGCTCTTCCTTCTACACCTTGACCTTTACCGTAAACTTCAAACACAACGACGACATTTGCTACCTGGCCTATTACTACCCCAACATCTACTCTGCACTGCAGGTACAGATGTAGGATCTTAATTTCAGCCAGTTTGCTACAGCAGGAATATAATCCTGCAGCAACAGGAAATTAGAATTATTAAGTGTATTATATTTAATGGACATTTTTTGTTAGGGCAGATCAACTCTGACATTTTAAAGTGGAAAAAACAAACTTTAAAAAGCCTTTTTTAAACCTCGACTACACTATGAGTGTAGATATGGTGTGTGTGTGTGTGTGTGTATGTGTGTGTGTGTGTGCATGCATGCGTGTGTGTGCGTGCGTGCATACACCCACACCAACCTTGAGATAGTCTTGACATTCTCCTTCCAGAGCATGTGGTTATTATGTGTGTGTATGGGCGTTTGGGTGTATGTTGTATTTGAGTCAGCAATTATGCTCTGTGCATTATGGGAGGTAGTTTACAGGCCAGTGCTTATTACTGTGTTTCAGAGTCAACTGCAGGTGCTGCAGCGGTCAGTGGACCCTCGCAAGGTGTTCTTCAGGCAGCAGAGTCTGTGTAACACACTGGCTGGTAGCGCTCACTATCACCGCCTGCCCCTCCTTCAAAAGCTGTAAGGACCTGCAACAGCTGCGTGAGTTTACGAAGCCATGTCCTGTTGAGCCTTTGTGTGTGTGTGTGCGCGTTACCTGTGTGTGTGTGTGTGTGTGTGTGTGTGTGTGTGTGTGTGTGTGTGTGTGTGTGTGTGTGTGTGTGTGTGTGTGTGTGTGTGTGTGTGTGTGTGTGTGTGTGTGTGTGTGTGTGTGTGTGTGTGTGTGTGTGTGTGTGTGTGTGTGTGTGTGTGTGTGTGTGTGTGAGAGAGAACTCATAAGATATAACACAGACAGCAGCTCCTGACAGAGCTGGAGTTGTGATGTGGAAAATGCAAGGTGATAGACTCACCCCATGATACGTGCACTGCTGGAGTCAGAGGAGAAATTCAATAATACTCATACATTCCTTTGAACCCAAGTCAAACTAATGGGCCAGATAGAAGGTGAGTGAGAGGACTTTGAGGTTAGACATGTAATCCCTCTGAAGGACAGTGTGTTTATGTCTGGATTTTCCTCATGGCCTTGTGGTCATTATTAATAGGTTGAGGCTAATTCCTTAATGATGATGCTATATAAATGAGAAAGAGGCTGAGTGATGGATGTGTGGGGTGACGCTGGGTAGAGAGGGACAAGCTGATCCAAGTATGGCACACAACCAGGGCCGTGCTATCGGGGAGGGGAGCATTGTCCCCTTCTCAGCCTTCCCTGCCCCCCACCTCCCCTCCCTCCCAAGCCTCTCCACCATTGCCAGCCCCACCAGCCTCTCCCTAGCCTCTCTCCATCCTCCCCACCCTCCACCTCCATCATGTTTCACCCATCTTTCCTCTGTCCTTCCAGTTCCTGCTGATTAATATTTAGGGAAGAGAGCTGCCGTGCCCTCCCCACAGCCAGCCTGCCACCATTTGGCTGACTGTAGAGGCACAGGAATGCCTTTTCAGATCTGCAGTATTAGTGCTCATAGTAGAAACCTCAAGGGGAGAAAGAATGTAACCCTTGATTGGGTACCTGCTGTTGCAGACCAAATAATAGGTTGGGAAAATTGTGTAGACGAAATGCCTGCCTGAGCTGCAGGACAGTGGAATTATGACATTAACACATGTCATGGAAATTCAGTACTGAGAGAGACTTGGTCATTTCTTCAAACAATAATCTTTATTTAATATTGATGAATTGTTGCAATAATGAGGCTGTTCGACCCCACACCCTTGAGTGTTGGACCGAGTAACCTAACCTTTACACAAATGCAGAGTACTATATATAGTTGACACTAATAATGCTCAGTCATGGTTGGTTCAACCCTCCTCATGCAGACCAAGGAGCATCATAAGCCACTCTGGGTTCATCCTGTTGTTATCTGCACGTGGGTTGTTGTCTTAACCCCACCCTGGCTTAGTTTCCCAGATGCAAGGATGATTTTGAGACAATGAGGTATTGTTCTACTCCTAAGCTATCTCTAGTAAAACACATTTTTGGCTATGTAATGCAGTCTTTAACTCATTTGTCAGCTAAAGCCATCTCAAGTGATCATACGCCCAGATTATCTGCAGTGAACTAGAGTGAAGCCCATGAAAACACAGACACTAGCAGGACAGGAATGTCTTACTATTAGATACATATTAATTGTTAACCATTAATATAAAATTGATCAGTTAAATACGTAATTTTTCTATCTCACACACATCATGGTATTTTGGTGGAGTTGTTGTTATAATCTAGAAAAATCTCCAATTTGATAGGCTGAAATGGGTTCCAAGCCTTTGACAATTTCCTATCATCTGCAGTAGCCTGGTCACTCACTGAATGAGTGCCATTTTACAAAATAACAATACGCTGAACTGCTCTCTCTCGGTTTACTCCATGTGTAACTCTGTGTTGTCTGTCCACACTGCTATGCTTTATCTTGGCCAGGTCGCAGTTGCAAATGAGAACTTGTTCTTAACTAGCCTACCTGGTTAAATAAAGGTGAAATAAAAAATATAAAAAATAAAAAGATCTGTAACCAGTAGTAAGCACAAACTTCAATTAAGGTTATCTTAAAATAAAACAGGCTAATCTAATATTCCCGCACAAGAATAATATTGTTTGTCACATAGGTGGACTAGCTAGCTAAATTGCCTTTGTCACATTCTGACCTTAGTTCCTTTATTTTGTCTTTGTGTTACTTTGGTCAGGGCGTGAGTTGGGGTGGGTGGTCTATGTTCTTTTTTCTATGTTGTATTTCTGTGTTTGGCCTGGTATGGTTCTCAATCAGAGGCAGCTGTCGATCGTTGTCTCTGATTAAGAATCATACTTAGGTAGCCTGTTTACCCATTTTAGTTGTGGGTGATTATTTTCTGTTTAGTGTTTTTCGTCACCTTACAGGACTGGTCATTTTTGTTGTTTTGTTCAGTGTTCAGTTGTTTTATTAAAATAATGGACACTTACCACGCTGCGCATTGGTCCTCCTCTTTTTCTCCAGACGACAACCGTTAAAGCCTTCAGAAAGTATTCACAACAGCCCGTGATTTTTTTTCCACATTTTGTTGTTACAGCCTGAATTAAAAAATAGAGATTTTGTGTCACTGATTTACACACAATACCCCAAAGTATCAAAATGGAAATATGTTTTCAGTAACAAGTCAGTGGTGTGAATACTTATGTAAATGAGATATTCTGTCTAAAAACATGTTTTCACTTTGACATTCTGGGGTGTTGTGTGCAGATGGGTTCAAGAAAAAAATCTCTTTAACCTTTACGGGATCGGTGTCCCTAAACCGGGATGGTTGTTGCTAACGTGCACTTATGTAACTAGAATGACGTTGTTGTCACGCCTTGGTCTTAGTATTTTGTGTTTTCTTTAATTATTTGGTGTAGGCCAGGGTGTGACATGGGTTTATGTTGTTGTATTTCGTATTGGGGTTTTTGTATTATTGGGATTGCGGCTGAGTAGGGGTGTTGTATGGGCTTGGCTGCCTGAGGCGGTTCTCAATCAGAGTCAGGTGATTCTCGTTGTCTCTGATTGTGAACCGTATTTAGGTAGCCTGGTTTCGCTTTGTATTTCATGGGTGATTGTTCCTGTCTCTGTGTAGTTTCACCAGATAGGCTGTAATTAGGTTTCACATTCCGTTTGTTGTTTTGTATTTTGTAATAGTTATTTCATGTATCGTTCCGTTTTCCTTCATTAAAGATCATGAGTAACAACCACGCTGCATTTCGGTCCGACTCTCTTTCTACAAGCGAAGAACGCTGTTACAGTTGTATACAACAGCCATCTTTCCAGGACAAAGACATGTCTTATATGGGCGGAAAGCATACATTCTTGATAATCTAACTGCAGTGTCCAATTAACTGTAGCTATTACAGTGAGAAAACACCATGCTATTGTTTGAGGAGAGTGCACAACAACAAAAAAGCATTTATCACGGAAGTGGTTTGATTCATTCACCTCTTGAGGTAAATAATGTACTTAAATTCAGTACTCTTTCTCTGATTTGTCATCTTGAGGGTCCCAGAGATAAAATGTAGCATAGTTTTATTTGATAAAATCCATTTTTATGCTCAATTGTTGGAACTGGGGTCTACGGTTTGCACCCACTGCTGTCTCTGGCTCCACACCCACCCTGTCTGTCCATCTAGATGTGTGAAAGTTAGTATATAAGCTAATGGTCCATCATCTATGACATTCCTAGGAGTGTGTACACTTTAATATTGTATTACCATAGCATTTTTGTATGTTCTCTATAGTTATGTACTTGAAAATGTATAAATTGACCAATTCTGCGTATTTATGCAAACTCCTGGCAGACTTGATAAAGAATATTGTGCAGTAATGTAATTATTCACTGGATCCGTCTGAAACTTTGCACACACAATTTTTTTTGTTTGTATGATCTTTTGTCAGATCTAATGTGTTATATTCTCCTACATTAATTTCACATTTCCACAAACTTCAAAGTGTTTCCTTTCAAATGGTATCAAGAATATGCAAATCCTTGCTTCAGGTCCTGAACTACAGGCAATTAGATTTGGGTATGCCATTTTAGGCAAAACATTTTGTTTTTAAATGTCCAATCCTTTTAATATATTTTGAATTCAGGCTGTAGCACAACAGAATGTGGAATATGTGAAGGGGTATGAAAACTTTCTGAAGACAAATTAGCTACAGGATTTGAGTCATCTGAGTCGTTTTTGAATTAAACAGCTCAGCTAGCCTATGCGAAGTGGTAGTTCATAACGGGAAACACTCTTTCCATGCCACTTTGATAACGAATTGACTTTTTCGTACCAGGTTAGTAGAATTAACATAGCAAGTTAGTCGACTGAGGTTAAGGTTAGGGAAAGGGTGAAGGTTAGGGAAGCTGTTCGGGGACTTGGTGTGTGGTAGCATAGAGAACAGTCTATGACTCAGGTGACTGGAGTCTTTTACAATTTTTAGGGCCTTGCTCTGCACAGCCTGGATGGCAGTCTCACTGATTTGCTGGGCCATATGCATTACCCTCAGAGGCGCCTTGCAGTTGGATGCCAAGCAGTTGCCATTCCAAGCGGTGATGTATCCAGTCAAGATGCTCTCAATGGTGCAGCTGTAGAACGTTTTGAGGATCTAAGGGCCAATGCCCTTGTTTTTCTGGCACCACATTGCCAGGTCACTGACTGAGTCCATATAGGCTGTCTCATCGTCGTCGGTGATCAGGCCAACCACTGTTGTGTCGTCAGCAAACTTAATGATTGTGTTGGAGTCGTGCGAGGCCACGCAGTCATTGGTGAACAAGGAGTACAGGAAGGGGCTAAGCACAACCCCCTGAGTGGCACCTGTTTTGAGGGTTAGTGTCGTGGATATGTCGTTGCTTACCTTCACCACCTGGGGGGCATCCATCAGGACATCCAGGATACAGTTGCAGAGGGAGGTGTTCAGTTCCAGGATCCTGGGCTTAGTGATGAGCTTAGAGGGCACTATGGTGTTAAATGCTGAGCTATAGTCAATGAACTGCATTCTCATGTAGGTGTTCCTTTTGGCAGAGAGCAATGTGGGGTGCAAAAGAGGTTGCGTGATCTGTTGGAGTGGTTTACAAATTGTAGTGGGTCCATTGTATCTGGGATAATGTTGTTGATGTGGGCCATGACCAGCCTTTCAAAGCTTTTCATGGCTACAGATGTGAGTGCTACGGGACGATAGTCATTTAGGCAGGTTAACTTGCCATTCTTGGGCACAGGGACTATGGTGGTCTGCTTGAAACATGTAGGTATTACAGACTGGGTCAGGGAGACGTTGAAAATCTCAGTGAAGACCCTTGCCAGCTGGTCAGTGCTCTGAGTACGTGTCCTGGTAATCTGTCTGGCCCCGCTGCCTTGTGAATGTTAACCTGTTTAAAGGTCTTACTTACATCAGTTAAGGAGAGCGAGATCACACAGTCACCCAGAACAGCTGGTGCTGTCATGCATGGTTCAGTGTTGCTTGCCTCAAAGCGAGCATAGATTAAATTTAGATCGTCTGGTAGGCTCTCGTCATTGGGCAACTCACAGCTGGGTTTCCCTTTGTAATCTGTGCTATTTTGCATGCCCTGCCACATCTTATGAGCGTCAGGATTCGTAATAGGATTCGATCTTAGTCCTGCATTGACTGTTTTTGATGGCTCTTTGGAGGTCATAGTGGGATTTCTTAGAGTCCGGATTAGTGTCACTCCTTGAAAGGGGTAGCTCTAGCCTTTATCTCAGTTGTGGATGTTGCCTGTAATCAAATCAAATCAAATTGTATTTGTCACATGCCTTGAATATAACATTACAGTGAAATGCTTACTTATGTGCCCTTAACCAACAATGCAGTTTTAAGAAAGATAAGTATTAAGTAAAAAATAGATAAGTAAAAAAAGAAAAATAACTAATAACGAAAGAACAGCAGTAAAATAACCATAGCGAGGCTATATACAGGGGGTACTGGTACAAAGTTAATGTGCGAGGGCACAGGTTAGTCAAGGTAATTGAAGTAATATGTATATGTATTTAGAATTAAAGTGACTATGCATAGATAATAAACAGAGAGTAGCAGCAGCATAAAGGAGGGGGTGTGGGGGGCAATGCAAATAGTCTGGGTAGCCATTTGATTAGCTGTTCAGAAGTATTATGTTTTTGGGGTAGAAGCTGTTTAGAAGCCTTTTGGACCTAGACTTAGCGCTCTGGTACCACTTGCCATGCGGTCTGTAGTGCCTTGCGGTCAGAGGCCGAGTAGTTTCCATACCAGGTAGGGATGCAACAGGTCAGGATGCTCTTGATGGTGCAACTGTAGAACATTTTGAGGACCCATGCCAAATCATTTCAGTCTCCTGAGGGGGAATAGGCTTTGTCGTGCCCTCTTCACGACTGTCTTTGTGTGTTTGGACCATGATAGTTTATTGGTGATGTGGAACTTGAAGCTCTCAACCTGCTCCACTGCAGCCCCGTTGACAAGAATGGGGGCGTTCTCGGACCTCCTGGCACGACACGGCCAGGACTCTGACCTCCTCCCTATAGGCTGTCTCATCATTGCCAGTTGTGCCTGGCCATGCAGTCATGAGGGAACAGGGAGTATAGGCGGGGACTGAGCACGTACCCCTGAAGGGTATTACAGACTCAGTCAGGGACAGGTTGAAAATGTCAGTGAAGACACTTGCCAGTTAGTCCGTGCATGCTCTGAGTACACATCCTGGTAATCCGTCAATCCCACAGCATTGTGAATGTTGACCTACAGAGAGTGTGATCACGCAGTTGTCCGTAACAGTTGGTACTCTCATGCATGCCTCAGTGTTGCTTGCCTCGAAGCGAGCATAAAAGGCATTTAGCCCGTCTGGTAGGCTTGCGTCACAGTAGTCCGTAATAGTTTACGAGCGTCAAAGCCGGTGTAGTAGGATTCAATCTTTGTCCTGTATTGATGCTTTGCCTGTTTGATGGTTCGTCAGAGGGCATAGTGGTATTTCTTATAAGCGTCCGGGTGTGTGGAGTAAAGGTGGTCTGGAGTTTTTTTCAACTCTAGTTGCACAGGTGACATGCTGGTAAAAATGAGGTAAGACAGATTTCAGTTTCCCTGCATTAAAATCACTGGCCACTAGGAGCACCGCCTATGGATGTGCATTTTCCTGTTTGCTTATGGCTCTATACGGTTTGTTAAGTACAATCTTAGTGCCAGCATCAGTCAGTTATCCATCTTTGCTGTGCCATCTTCCTGGAAAGTGGCATGAAAAGATTGTGTCCACGTTTGTTACGACGATAACTAGCTAGATGCATCTAGACGTTCGGGAGTTCATGGCTACATGAGCCAGCTAGTTAGCTATTATTACACATGAGCAACAACTCGTGACGAGTTCATTTTCAGACACATTTTTTCAAGTCATAGATACTTTATCCACTGACCACCGAATTTAGTAGGATAACTGATGGAAATGTAGCTGAAAACAGGCTGTCAGATGAGAAACGTGGGAGTATTTGACAGCATTTACATCACTACTGCATGAGTGGCTAACCACGTAGATAGAGCAGTCATTGCATTACTAGCCAGGCAGATGGAGTTTGTTCGCATTCCAGCTGTCGAGTCTCTACGTGACTCTGCTGTAATGTTAGGTTGCTAGCTAACGTTAGCGACAAAAGCATTACTAGCCAGCTTGCATAACAACCAACAGAAAGGAGGAGGCAGCTATTTTTACTTGCTAGTATTATATAGCTGGCAAGCCAGGTACTTATCTAAGATGTTATCACATTACTCCTGAGCCGGACTGAGGCCAATTGTATTGTTCTGTAATCATCAGCATAATGTGACTACTTGTTCTATGTGCCATAGTAACATGGCAACAGTCAGAGAAATGGTGGAAGATACATTGTCAGAAGTTAACCTCACTCTCGCAACGAAAACACACAGTCTGTCGTGTGCATATGCTTACATATAGCTTTACTAAATGTAACCCACTTAAAATAGCGACAAGTTTCCAGGTAGGGGAGACTGTAGGCAATTGTAAGAATTGTTTTTTTAATTAAAGAAGAAAAAATTAAAATAAGTATTTCATTCCATTGCTCAGAGACCACTTCAACTAGGCCAGTCAATGTTTTTACATAATAATCATTCATACCATTTAAAGGTCTGTGAGGAAGATAGTCTGATCACAATATTGATTTTTAATCCAAATAATTCCAGATGTTACATTTGCCCCCATTCCAGAGACTATTGTCACAGTAGCTGAGGTCAAATGTAACACCTGAAAATAAACCAAATAAATTCACTGAACTCAAATTCACTTAAAATCATGAATGTTTATGAATTATCATATCATCATAGACATACAGTATATCATGATTTTCCAAGAAATATAATTATTTCTAAGTAGGTAAGACATTGTATATTCGGTTCCCCTCAAAACATTTGAGTAATCTGATGGTGACCAAATTATATCTGTTTGCAACTTCTTTGGCACACCACAGCAAAAGAAAATACATATATTCATGTATAATTTAAACTTTTTTTTCATAATTTGGATGTTTGGCTCAGGGTCATTTTAACACTGCGTTACAAAACCTCATGTGCCTAGCATTAGATGATAATAATAGTGACACATGTCAATCATGAGTGTACAAAATATTAAGAGTACCTTCCTAATATTGAGTTGCACCCCACCCTTTTGCCCTTGGAACAGCCTCAATTCGTTTGGGCATGGACTCTATAAGGTGTCAAAAGCGTTCCGCAGGGATGCTGGCCCATGTTGACTCCAATGCTTCCCACAATTGTGTAAAGTTGGCTGGATGTCCTTTGAGAGGTGTACCATTCTTGATACAGTAAACTGTTATGTGGAAAACCCAGCAGTGTTGCAGTTCTTGGCACAAACCGGTGAGCCTGGCACTTACTACCATACCCCGTTCAAAGGCACTTATATCTTTGGTCTTGCCCATTCTCATTGACCCTGTTACAATTGCCCCCAGTCTCACCTATCAGGGGTTTAGTATAGATTTGAGATACAGTACACTAGTCCTCTATACATTGTCAGCCTGGGACAAATAATGGAACTTCTCAGTTGTTCCTCAGTGCAGTATGCCAATATTATGATGTACTGTGAGTCATCTAATAACGTTGCTAGATGCACTAAATGATCATCCATGTTTTCAACATACAATATGCATCTTCTACGAATCAGTTTGTAATCCCTCTACCACTCTGCTAACACATCAGCCAGGGACCTGTCCTTTTGCAATTTAGTGCTTTTCTGTTATCTCTTATAGGACCATAGTATATTAAGCTGTTTTGGTTTTCTTGTATACACATTCATACACATATTGTAACATAATAGACAACTAATGTTTGATAATTAAGCCCCATTTAACACTATGCAACTCAATTGCACTGCAGATCACCTCTAGTAGTATAGTAGTTGGCTAACTTAACTCAATATGGTGTTTTTATTCAATTTAGGGCTGATAATAATAGCGACACATGTTAATATAATATGTTAATATAATATAATAATTATAATATATTGATTATAATATTGCGTGTAGGACATGAATAATTGCTTGCTGCTTAATTGAAAGAAGCCTTGTGTTAACTCCTAAGATAAATGACTGTCACCAGTGTCATGGTGAGAAAGGGTCATTTCATTTTATGACATGTCATGGAGTCGTTTGTGAGCTGAGAGAGTCCTGTGATAAGAGCAGCTTGAGTATAAACAACACTGGTATGGCTAAAGTTTTTAAGCTCAGAGTTGAATTTGTTTCTTGTTTATTTGCCAAGTCATCTGAAATAACTGTAAATACAGAGGATGATTCCATAGGAGCAAATAACTTATTGTGTTAATGTGGGTGGAAAGATACCGTAGGAGTCACGATTGTTTGTTTTTGTCAACATGATTATTGTAGCCTGTATCTGATTGAAACTTCAATTTGATCCAATTTGGTTTGAAATATGCACAATTATGAAACAAATGAAGGCATGTACTGGTAAATTAATCCACAATATTGATGTTGAGCTTTGAATGTTAAATTGAATGTTGCCTCTGTTTCCGATACATTCTCTGTACACTGTTATAGATCTGTCTTGACCTTGGCATTTTCACCATCTTCTCTCTGATTCTCAGTATGTCTCTCCTCGTAGTCGACGAGTCCATCATAACGCTCACATCTATCACACCCCATTGGTCAGATAGCCTGGTCAAGGTCCATTAGGTGAATATAATGGCTGATATCACATAAATGATAGGCTTGACTCCCACATCATTCTCAAAACACAAATGTTACCACTGTCAGCAGTGACATTTGGGGAACTAACTTTGGTGGTGATGTGTTTTAGTAAATGAATGATCCATATGTATTGAGCTTCTGATGATTTCCAGTCATTTCGTCCACTAGGTGTAGGCTACACAATGGAGTGATACATGACTGATGAACTCAATCAGAATGGTGTTTTCTGGGATGTCTGAAATGGGTTTGGATCTGAGCTTTGGGCAATGTTTATACAGCTCTTTGGATAGGTCGATTTCTTCTCCCTTTTTTCATCCTGTAGCTTGATCCAGATATGAATTGTGTGTTTCATACTGTATTGAACTCATACTGATGTTATAACTCATTACATCAACTTCAGCAGCAGGGTAACCTAGTGGTTAGAGTGGTGGACTAGTAACCAGAAGGTTGCAAGTTCAAACCTGCGAGCTGACAAGGTACAAATCTGTCGTTCTGCCCCTGAACAGGCAGTTAATCCACTGTTCCTAGCCTCTCATTGAAAATAAGAATTTGTTCTTAACTGACTTGCCTAGTTTTAAATAAAGGTAAAATAAATCTAATCTCATCTGGATCTCTGTTTCCCTGATAAGTAGACAATAAAGAGGTTCTCAGGTCTGACTCAATGAAGCTATTGGAGAAAAACTAGTCTGGCTAAGGGTCCTAGCAATCATCACAGACAACCCCAAACAGGTACCCAGAAGTAACCCAAAACAGGTACCCCAAAGTACCCTAAACGACCCTAAGCCAGGTCACTGACTTCCTCCCAGGTATCCCAAAGTACCCCAAACAGGTACCCAAAGGTACCCCAAACAATCCTTAAGTCCCCAAACAGGCACCCCAAACAGGTACACTGCCAGGTTACTGACCTCCTCCCTGTAGGCATCGCTGTCGGTAGCAAACTTAATGATGGTGTTGGAGTCGTGAATGACCACGCAGTCGTGGGTGACATGGCGTACAGAAAGGGTCTAAACACACAACCAGATTGAGGGTCAACGTGGCAGAGTTGTTGTAGCTTTACCACTTTATCCTATGATTTGTTCTTAAATAAATAATGCCTGTGCATTCTTTTATTGGATAAGGCACCTGAAGTGAAAAAAAATAAACCTTATTGATCATGCATATTGTAAATAATATACACATTTGCATTTTAAGATTATATTCTGCCAAAATATTCTTCCACCTATATTTTCACCAATCAAATCAAATCAAATGTTATTTGTCACATACACATGGTTAGCAGATGTTAATGCGAGTGTAGCGAAATGCTTGTGCTTCTAGTTCTGACAATGCAGTGATAACCAACAAGTAATCTAACTAACAATTCCAAAACTACTGTCTTATACACAGTGTAAGGGGATAAAGAATATGTACATAAGGATATATGAATGAGTGATGGTACAGAGCAGCATACAGTAGATGGTATCGAGTACAGTATATACATATGAGATGAGTATGTAGACAAAGTAAACAAAGTGGCATAGTTAAAGTGGCTAGTGATACATGTATTACATAAGGATGCAGTCGATGATGTAGAGTACAGTATATACGTATGCATATGAGATGAATAATGTAGGGTAAGTAACATTATATAAGGTAGCATTGTTTAAAGTGGCTAGTGATATATTTACATCATTTCCCATCAATTCCCATTATTAGAGTGGCTGGAGTTGGGTCAGTGTCAATGACAGTGTGTTGGCAGCAGCCACTCAGTGTTAGTGGTGGCTGTTTAACAGTCTGATGGCCTTGAGAAAGAAGCTGTTTTTCAGTCTCTCGGTCCCAGCTTTGATGCACCTGTACTGACCTCGCCTTCTGGATGATAGCGGGGTAAACAGGCAGTGGCTCGGGTGGTTGATGTCCTTGATGATCTTTATGGCCTTCCTGTAACATCGGGTGGTGTAGGTGTCCTGGAGGGCAGGTAGTTTGCCCCCGGTGATGCGTTGTGCAGACCTCACTACCCTCTGGAGAGCCTTACGGTTGAGGGCGGAGTAGTTGCCGTACCAGGCGGTGATACAACCCGCCAGGATGCTCTCGATTGTGCATCTGTAGAAGTTTGTGAGTGCTTTTGGTGACAAGCCAAATTTCTTCAGCCTCCTGAGGTTGAAGAGGCGCTGCTGCGCCTTCTTCACGACGCTGTCAGTGTGAGTGGACCAATTCAGTTTGTCTGTGATGTGTATGCCGAGGAACTTAAAACTTGCTACCCTCTCCACTACTGTTCCATCGATGTGGATAGGGGGGTGTTCCCTCTGCTGTTTCCTGAAGTCCACAATCATCTCCTTAGTTTTGTTGACGTTGAGTGTGAGGTTATTTTCCTGACACCACACTCCGAGGGCCCTCACCTCCTCCCTGTAGGCCGTCTCGTCGTTGTTGGAGATCAAGCCTACCACTGTTGTGTCGTCCGCAAACTTGATGATTGAGTTGGAGGCGTGCGTGGCCACGCAGTCGTGGGTGAACAGGGAGTACAGGAGAAGGCTCAGAACGCACCCTTGTGGGGCCCCCGTGTTGAGGATCAGCGGGGAGGAGATGTTGTTGCCTACCCTCACCACCTGGGGGCGGCCCGTCAGGAAGTCCAGTACCCAGTTGCACAGGGCGGGGTCGAGGCCCAGGGTCTCGAGCTTGATGACGAGCTTGGAGGGTACTATGGTGTTGAATGCCGAGCTGTAGTCGATGAACAGCATTCTCACATAGGTATTCCTCTTGTCCAGGTGGGTTAGGGCAGTGTGCAGTGTGGTTGAGATTGCATCGTCTGTGGACCTATTTGGGCGGTAAGCAAATTGGAGTGGGTCTAGGGTGTCAGGTAGGGTGGAGGTGATATGGTCCTTGACTAGTCTCTCAAAGCACTTCATGATGACGGAAGTGAGTGCTACGGGGCGGTAGTCGTTTAGCTCAGTTACCTTAGCTTTCTTGGGAACAGGAACAATGGTGGCCCTCTTGAAGCATGTGGGAACAGCAGACTGGTATAGGGATTGATTGAATATGTCCGTAAACACACCGGCCAGCTGGTCTGCGCATGCTCTGAGGGCGCGGCTGGGGATGCCGTCTGGGCCTGCAGCCTTGCGAGGGTTAACACGTTTAAATGTCTTACTCACCTCGGCTGCAGTGAAGGAGAGACCGCATATTTTCATTGCAGGCCGTGTCAGTGGCACTGTATTGTCCTCAAAGCGGGCAAAAAAGTTATTTAGTCTGCCTGGGAGCAAGACATCCTGGTCCGTGACTGGGCTGGGTTTCTTCTTGTAGTCCGTGATTGACTGTAGACCCTGCCACATGCCTCTTGTGTCTGAGCCGTTGAATTGAGATTCTACTTTGTCTCTGTACTGACGCTTAGCTTGTTTAATAGCCTTGCGGAGGGAATAGCTGCACTGTTTGTATTCGGTCATGTTGCCAGACACCTTGCCCTGATTAAAAGCAGTGGTTCGCGCTTTCAGTTTCACGCGAATGCTGCCATCAATCCACGGTTTCTGGTTAGGGAATGTTTTTATCGTTGCTATGGGAACGACATCTTCAACGCACGTTCTAATGAACTCGCACACCAAATCAGCGTATTCGTCCTATTTTTATCTGACGCAATACGAAACATGTCCCAGTCCACGTGATGGAAGCAGTCTTGGAGTGTGGAGTCCGCTTGGTCGGACCAGCGTTGGACAGACCTCAGCGTGGGAGCCTCTTGTTTAAGTTTCTGCCTGTAGGCAGGGATCAACAAAATGGAGTCGTGGTCAGCTTTTCCGAAAGGGGGGCGGGGCAGGGCCTTAAATGCGTCGCGGAAGTTAGAGTAACAATGATCCAAGGTTTTACCACCCCTGGTTGCGCAATCGATATGCTGATAAAATTTAGGGAGTCTTGTTTTCAGATTAGCTTTGTTAAAATCCCCAGCTACAATGAATGCAGCCTCCGGATAAATGGTTTCCAGTTTGCAAAGAGTTAAATAAAGTTCGTTCAGAGCCATCGATGTGTCTGCTTGGGGGGGTATATATGCGGCTGTGATTATAATCGAAGAGAATTCTCTTGGAAGATAATGTGGTCTACATTTGATTGTGAGGAATTCTAAATCAGGTGAACAGAAGGATTTGAGTTCCTATATGTTTCTTTCATCACACCATGTCTCATTAGTCATGAGGCATACGCCCCCGCCACTCTTCTTACCAGAAAGATGTTTGTTTCTGTCGGCGCGATGCGTGGAGAAACCCGTTGGCTGCACCGCATCGGATAGCGTCTTCCCAGTAGGCCATGTTTCAGTGAAGCAGAGAACGTTGCAGTCTCTGATGTCCCTCTGGAATGCTACCCTTGCTCGGATTTCATCAACCTTGTTGTCAAGAGACTGGACATTGGCAAGAAGAATGCTGGGGAGTGGTGCGCGATGTGCCCTTGTCCGGAGTCTGACCAGAAGACCGCTACATTTCCCTCTTTTTCGGAGTCGTTTTTTTGGGTCGCTGCATGCAATCCATTCCGTTGTCCTGTTTGTAAGGCAGAACACAGGATCCGCGTCGCGGAAAACATATTCTTGGTCGTACTGATGGTGAGTTGACGCTGATCTTATATTCAGTAGTTCTTCTCGACTGTATGTAATGAAACCTAAGATGACCTGGGGTACTAATGTAAGAAATAACACGTAAAAAAACAAAAAACTGCATAGTTTCCTAGGAACGCGAAGCGAGGCGGCCATCTCTGTCGGCGTCGGAAGTTTACTTGGCTGCATTCTCCTGGGTCAGATTTTTTGTGACTCGGTCCTGCAGGGTCATGCTCCACAACATCCGTAAATACGACCCTACCTCACAGAGGAAGCGGAGCAGGTCCTAATCCAGGCACTTGTCGTCTCCTGTCTGGACTACTGCAATTCGCTGTTGGCTGGGCACTTGTGCCATCAAACCCCTGTAAATTAATCAAATTTGATTATAAATCCCTTTTTACATCAGCAGTTGTCACAAAGTGTTCATACAGAAACCGAGCCTAAAACCCTAGAGAGCAAGCAGTTCAGATGTAGAAGCATGGTGGCTATAACAAAATTCCCTAGAAAGGCTGGAACCTAGGAAGAAACCAGTCTCCCATGTCACTCTACTCCTATGGACACTCCACTGGCTTCTAGTCGAATCTCACATCAACTACAAGACAATGGTACTTCCCTATGGAACAGCAAGAAGATATTCTCGCCCTACCTAGAGGCTATACTCAAACCCTACACCCCAACCCGAGTACTCCATTCTGCCACCTCTGTTCTCTTGGCACTCCCACCCCTACCGCTCATCCCAGTCAAAGCTGTTCTCTGCCCTGGCACCCCTTCCCCCTGAAGCTAGGATTGCAGTGTCTGCTAAATGACAATTTATTTTATTTAAATGGGTACTTTCTGGTAAATTTGGGTACCTGTTTGGGGTATCTGTTTGGGGTTGTTTGGGACTCTTTGGAGTACCTGTTTGGGGTACTTGTTTGGGGCACTTTGGGGTTGTTTGGGGCACTTTGTGGTACCTGTTTGGAGTTGTTTGGGTTATTATATGGCAGTGGTTCCCAAACTGTGGGGGGCACAAGGGGTTGGCGGTCCAGCCTCTCGCGCCCCCTACAATTGCACCTTGTAGAATGCACAAGGTGACATTTCGAAATCGGGTAGTGCATCAGCAGTTTTTCTCTTTTTATGTCAGACATTGCAGATACTAGAGAGCTATTTATAACTAGCCCATGTCCGCTAACGTTTTTTAGCTTGGTTTCTTAGCCCATTGATTTTATTGTAATGGAAATTAGCTTTAAAATTGCAATACAAAATGTCTACATCCCATGGCAACATTTATAGAATTGCAGGAAATAAGCTTTGATCCTGCAAAATGTTATTTCTGCCAACACAAGGGGTGTGAATAGTGTCATCAACAGTGTTTGTGCCTATAGAAATAGACGAGGCCATGGGGGGCGTGGAATGTTCCCCAATGCTGGCAGGGTGAAACACATTTTGGGAAACCCTGCTTTAGGGCTATCTGTTTGTGGTTGTTTGGTCTACTTTGGGGTACTTTAGGTTTTCTGTTTAGGGTACTTTGCGGTACCTGTTCTGGGTTGTTTGGTGTTGTTTGGGGTGAGTATTAAGACCCTTGGTAATGGTACACAAGCCTAACACCCAGGCGCATTACAGTATCACACAGAGAGAAAAAAATGAAAAAGTGACCTCCCTTTAGATAGTTTTAGAACACACTGTCATGCTAAATGAGATTATGTTAGATAATGAACAATCTCTGAAATGAGCCTGAGCTCATTTGGACTGGAACATATTTAATTAATAAAATGGAAAATTAAAGCTGCATTGATTGTAAATGGACAACCCTGATTTGTACTAATTAGACCTGATTTGCATATACAGGAAAAGATTAGAGATTGGTTTTGATTGCTCAAGGCTTGCTTTGTACTTCTACGTGTGCATGCGAGGCAGCCTCTCTCTGCCAATACTGTGTTTGTCTCAGTAGTTGCCATTTGATCAGTTATTTCTTCAATTTAAAGTTTTTGTAACCTTCACTCACAGCTTGTTGCTGCCTCCTCACCTCAGGTGGTGCACAACATACCAGCTGGATGTTTTGAGGGTTTGTTGCTGCACCAGACAGCTATTTTGAGATCGTTTCTAGGGTGTTGAAACTATGAAGAACTGGTCAATAGAGGTTTGGTTATAACTAAACCAAGGCTTTTTCCTGCATAGGAAATCACCGAAGCCACTTTTTGAGCCAGGAACAACCCTGTAAACCAGTGTGAGGAAATGGACCAGCCTTTGAGTTCTCCCTTTCAACTGCAATCTTCCCTATTAGGGTATGTTTGATCTGTTCTTGTGGACCCAAGCGATGGGGCATCATGGATGGAGTGGTTTGATCAAAAAGCCCTTGTGAGAATAGGGACAGACAGAGCTTTGAATCACAACAACATGGAACTAATGGAAAACTCAGACACTTTATCCAGACACGCATTTCACTGTGTTTTATTATAGGAAAGATTGACTTCATCTCAGTAACAACAAGTTCACGCCAGAACACATGTGGTACATTTTCCCTTTATTTTGGTTTAACCTCTACGGGATCGGGACTTTCTTTTGCATTTCAAAGATGATGATACAAAAGTATTTTACCTGATCTAATGTGTTATATTCTCCTACATTAATTTCACATTTTCACAAACTTCAAAGTGTTTCAAATGGTATCAAGAATATGTATAACCTTGCTTCAGGCCCTGAGCTACAGGCAGTTAGATTTGGGTATGTCATTTTAGGCTAAAATGTAAAAAATAAAGTGTCCGATTTCTTTTAAAAAGCAAGTGTTCCATGGCCAGATGTATTACTTGGTTGGACAGTCACCCAAAGGGAATAAAGTGTGGCACTTAATCACCAAGTTGCTCAGTGAGAAAGCCTTTGATGGAGACTCCAGCACCACTTACACCCCATGGGAGATGAAGGATGCCCCTGTCCAAGTGGGTGAGTGGCAGAGTGGGGAGATTGATCATCAACCACCATTAGTCAGTATATAGTGGAAAGGAAAGGAAAGGAAAGGGGGTTGGTGTGGAAGTAGGTTAGCAACCAGACATTTAATGTCAACTTGTTACCTTCACACTTCCACAAACAAGCCATTTATCTTACATGTTCAGTCTAATATACAGTCAATTCATAGCAATTCATCTCCAATAAAAGTTGAATAATAGTGCTGCTTGTGGTCCAGTGCATTATAATGTAAGGATAAGTGATCATGGTGAAAGAGAGGCTAATGTTAACCGAAGTGAGGGGCTTGTACTGTGAATGTGTTTATTAAATGTTAAAAGTGGTTATTTTCTGAATGTTTTTGTTGCCTACACTACATGATGAAAACATACTGGCAATATATCATGAAATAAAGCATACTTTAAAGTGGTCCAGGCTTTATATTCAGACTGCCATATGCAGATTTATTCTAAAAGCACAGCCATTGTCTTGAATTATACCATAGAGAAAGTATTCTGCAGATTAACACAGTACAGTACACCCATTGGAAAACATACAAGAACGGGTGCACATACACACACAAAACACACACATTTCAGGGTATTGTAGATGTTGTCAGCAGGTGGTACGTTTGCTCAGATAGCCAGGAAGCAGAAAGGGATAGAGAGACAAAGAAACACATTTCCAACCCGCTCTCTGTATGACCGTTTGGCTGATGATACCTGTGTGCCAGAGACATGTCCATATCTAAGGGAAAACACACAACACACACAGTCTCTCTACCCACCGCTGAGAATATAGATAACTTGCCTTGGCTTGGCTTGTGGGACTGGCAAGGAGAACTGTTGATGAATCTGATCGCTCAATGCCTTTCAGAACATGCCTACACCTCTCCATGCTTTACACTTTACATGTGCCAAGAGCAAGCTTTATTAGGCTTTGAATAGAGACGATGAATGGAAATGGGGTCAAGATGACTGTAATTATGGAGAGGAATGTGTGAAAGCCTAGCGTGTTAGCCTGTTTGAGTGGCTCTCCAGTTACGAGTTCATTCTAGTGTTGCTGCTTGTTTGATTAATTTGTGCTGTTGCACCATAAGGAGAAATTAGAGTTGAGGAGCATAGTGTTGACTTGTTGAGGAATGTGATAAACTCACAATGGATAGGCTACTCACATACTACCTCAAATAAAAGTATGTATGAAAGAGAGAACGCAAACACATTTTCTTCTTGAATCAAAATATAAAATAGACATTTTTCCAGTTTTAAGCAGGCAGTTCTTGCAGGGAATTGAGCCCATGCTTCTGGCTGTTGTGATATGTACTCAAATCTGATCTTCTGGACAGTTCCATAAGATGCCAGCATCCCCACGCAGTCACTTTTGCAAGTTTAATCTATTTCATTTTGCAAAAAGACAAATTAATCTTTCGCTTTTTGATTTTTTTCTCTCCATTCCATTTATATAATTGCACTCTGCATTGTTATGCATTTGGCTATACTCTCTTAAACGTATCATTGTTGTCAACACAGGACCGCCTGCAGACAAATTATGTCTCGTTAAATTAAGGCGAAAGTATGAGATTTTTGCTATCGCCCATTTTGTTTCACAAAAACAAATCACTTACTTAAACCTGATTGCTCAGGCTCACAATACTTCAATTAAATATATAAATGAAATGAAGCATACAGAAGGTGTACACTTTACAGGCCTAGCAGAAACTCATTACTGAATGATCAGTGCAGGAGTCAGAGGAATTTGTCTCTTCCGTGGTTGTCTTTGGTAGAGTGGCAGCCCTGGTCACAATAGCCAGGCTAGATTAATATTTGATATGCCTTTGAAAGGATATCCATCTTCTCACTTTTTCAAAATAAATTTTTTCACAGGACCTGCTGTCTAGATGCTGCCCTATAGACTTGTGTACGGAATGTATTACATGCTTCAGAAATTGTATTACCTTTTTCAAAACAAGGGGGACCTGTATAGGACAGACACAGATTTTAAGTAAACCATAGCAATACATGTTTGTTTAGATGTGGATTTATGATCTGTAGAGAGCCCTGTTCTGATTGGTCGTGACATTAAATAACGTGGAAATGTCAGGACCCGGTTACGAACCCGGGTCTCCGGAGTGAGAAACAGTCACTTAACCAACTGAGCCACGAATAGTCAGCAGAACCCAGAAGATGAGGCAGACACAGCAGTACTTGAGACGGTGTATTTAATGAAGTAAAAAGTGAAGTTCTTCAGGAAAACATGTAACTCCACAACCTCAAAAGGAATTCCACAATAACAAAGGTAATCCTACAAGACAAAAAGGTAAATCCACAAGGTGGAAGGTATAGCATAAAAAAAGCCTCAAAAGTTACTCAAAAATAAACAAGAACAAAAAACAGAATTCCACAAGAGAGTCTACCGGGATCACCAAGAGTTCACAGAGTACTAGGGCTGGGTGCTAACATACAAACACAGAGCAAAGAACTGAGGAAAACAAAGGGTTTAAATACAATCAGGGGAAACGAGGCACAGGTGCAAATAATAATGGGGATCAAGGGAAAACAAAAGGTCAAAAGGCACAATGGGGGCATCTAGTGACCAAAAAACGGAACAACCCTGGCCAAATCCTGACAGGAAGAAGTGGTGGCTAGAGGATTTACTGATTTAATGTAGATAGTGTAACTAATACCTTCAGAGTGGAAACTATAGTGGCAGACTAGCAGTCATTGTGTAACCCTCTCTCTCTCCCTCCCCTTCTACCCTTTCCCCCCACCTCTCCAGATAAATGTCTGTGTGAGGTGCTGACAGCGCGGGTCCACCCTGGGGAAAGTGACACCAGCTGGGTGATGAAGGGAACCCTGGAGTTCCTATGTAGCAGTGACAAGGTCGCCGAGAGCCTGAGGGAGGCCTACAACTTTAAGATTGTCCCCATGCTCATTCCTGGCAGGGTCACCAATGGCACGTACGTACTCTGCACTCTGACACCCACCCTGACACCCCTGTTAACCCAGACTTGGTCATTTAGCTAGGCAGTGCAGGAAGCTAACCTGTACGTCCAGGTTACTGCAGGGTCATCTTACTGACACAGAGAGTATGCAATGTCAAATGAGTCTATGGTATCTTCATACTGTCAATAGAGGAAGCTTAATTAATGTGTAGGTAGTTTGAGCCACAGGGCTGGAGTCCATTTAACTCAAAACGCGGAATTGAATTCTGCAGTTTGGCACATCGCCATGATATGGTTTTGAAGTGTAACTCTCCTATTTGATCCCATTCAGTAGTACACCAGTACTTAACAACAGTGGTGGAAAAAGTACCCAATTGTGATACTTGAGTAAAAGTACAGATTCCTTAATAGAAAGTTATTCAAGTGAATGTTAGTCACCAGTAAAAGTCTACTTGAGTAAAAGATTTTAAAAGTATTTGTTTCTAAATATACTTAACTATCAAAAGTAAATGTAATTGCTAAAATATACTTAAGTATCAAAAGTAAAAGTATAAATCATTTCAAATTCCTTATATTAAGCAAAGCAGACGGCACCATTTTCAGATATCTAGGGGCACACTCCAACACTCAGACATCATTCACAAATTATGCATGTGTTTAGTGAGTCCGCCAGATCAGAGGCACTAGGGATGTCCACGTGTTCTTTTGATAAGTGCGTGAATTTGAAAAAATGTCTGTCCTGCTAAGCACTCAAAATGTAATAGTACTTTTGGGTGTCAGTGAAAATGTATGGAGTAAAAAGTACATTATTCTCTTTAGGAATGTTGTGAAGTAAAAGTAGTCAAAAGAATAAATAGTAAAGTACAGATACCTCCAAAAACTACTTAAGCAGTACTTATAAGTATTTTTACTTATATATTTTTACGCTGCTAACAAAAGCTCCAACATCATATTGATAGTATTATTCATGGACTGGAGGTGACCGATAAGCCTCCATACCCCTCTGTACACATTACTGACCTGACTCCCTATTACTGACTCGACTCCCTACTGACGCCATGTAGGAACTAGATCCAATCAGAACTGCAGTCTTTGCATTATCACCAGCCTAATGATCAGGGAGCCTGAGCATAACAATCATTGATCAGATTGTAGCCTATTACACAATGTTTGGGGCTAAAGAAAGATGGACTCAACAATGACAACAACTTGGTGCTGTAGCTCATGTTGTCTAAAAACATTTAACACATCAATAAACATTTAAAGGCGTCTTCTAAATACTGTATGGGAAAATCTCCAAACTCATATATAAAGCCGTTAACATACATAATATACATGTTGGAAGTGTCATAACCCTATGAAATTTAAATTGTGATTTGATATGTTGAAAGGTCACATTTGCTCATACTAGTTTCACCACAGATCTCAGGAAGACGAAAATGCACTTTGCATGAATCACAGCTAATCTGAGATCTGAGCTGTCTATTTTAAAGCATCGTTTATATTTCCTTCTTTGTTCATCGAGTCATGCTGTGAAGAAGACAGCATTTACTTTGGCTTGAACATTGGACTTATTGAAATACCTATTCCTCTTGCATTTACACAATCCATCTCCCTTGGCAACTGATTGTGCTGTCAACTTGTTTGCTGTTTCTGGGAAGACAAATACAAACAAGTGCACTTGTTTCACTGTGCACTCTCTTGACTCTGCTGCTATTTTCAGCTCACACAAATTATGAAGTATTGGTTCTTCAGATATGGTCTAAGACACTGCATCTCAATGCAAGAGGCGTCACTGCAGTACCTGGTTCGAATCAAGGCTGCATCACATCCAGCCGTGATTGGTAGTCCCATAGGGCGGCGCACAATTGGCCCAGCATCGTCCGGGTTTAATAACAATGTGTTCTTAACTGACTTGCCTAGTTAAATAAAGGTTAAGTAAATACATTTTAGGTTTAAAACGGCTTCTGAAGTTTGTAATTTTCGCTTGGAAATGTCAGACTTGATTTTGTATCAAATGTATCAATCCCAACAAGAATGTCAATGAATTATTTTCCACATACAGTAATAGTTCACATTTCCTGTTGCTGCAGGATTATTTTCGTTATAGCAAACTGGCTAAAATTTAGATCTTACATCTGTACGAGTATGATAGCCCAATCTTCGTCACAAAGCTGGTCTGACCAGAGGGAAAGGGAGATGTAAACTGAGCTGACTTTTTGACTAACATCCTTTTGCTTTGCAGTTATCTTCCTGATTGCAGAGAGAATGTGATGACATTGAGCAAGATGCTTGTATTTAGCATGGGACCACACAGTAAGAGGTGAGAACAGAGTAGTGTGTGTCGGTAGGGAATCCACTAGTCTAAAACAAGGAGTGCCACATGCACAGCCACCAACCTATGTCTGACTGTGACACTAAATGACAGCTTTCATGTGAAATCCCCCGTGCTCTGTGCAGCAGCATTCTTCCCAGCTGTGTATGTCAGCACAATCAACTATTTACTTATATTAGACAATGCTGTGAAATCTAAGAAGACAGGAAAACCAAGTGTATCTTTCATTCCTTCAGTGACAGGTTTTGGAAATGCATTTAGAGCATGCTGAAATTGAGCATTTGAGGGCAATACTGTGAATGACAAATTATTGATTTTCTCCATTATAGCATATTGGACAAGCCATTTGAGGTTGGGGCATGACACATTGAGGTCCATTGTTGACAACAGCAGCATGTGTTCAGTTTTAAACGACACTGCTCTGTAGGGCTATCAGCTCAATGTGCAAGATGAGAACGCGTAAAACATAAATACTCCACAAGTGGGCTACTAACACCATGCACATGCCAGTAAATTGCTTGATGTATTCATCCCTTTGTTACATCTAATGTGTTCCGTTAGAGGAATTAAGCATCAAAGAATAAAACTCACTGACCATTTGAGATATTTGACACACAATCTCATTATTAGATCTGAGCGGATCTGTCCCTTAAATTGAATTAGTTTTCTGTGAAAGATGATAAAAGACGTTGGCATTGCACGGCACCATATCACTTCTGATTAGGGTTGCAAAGCTACCGGTAATTTACCAAAGTTACCAGAATCTTCAGTAATTTTGATAATTAACAGAAGATATATGGCAATCTATCGTAACTTTGGTGATTTATACTTGAATAACTTTTCAAACCTTTATTCATTTACACTACAGGTCAAAAGCTTTAGAACACCTACTCATTCAAGGGTATTTTCTTTAGTTTTACTATTTTCTACATTGTAGAATCAAAACTATGAAATAACACAAATGGAATCATATAGCAACCAAAAAAAGTGTTAAACAAATCAAAACATGTTATATTTGAGATTATTCAAATAGCCACCATTTGCCTTGATGACAGCTTTTCACACACTTGGAATTCTCTCAAACAGCTTCATGAGGTAGTCACTTGGAATGCATTTCAATTAACGTGTGCCTTAAAAGTTAATTTGTGGAATTTCTTTCCTTCTAAAAGCGTTTGAGCCAATCAGTCATGTTGTGACAAGGTAGGGGGGTATACAGAAGATAGCACTATCTGATAAAAGACCAAGTCAATATTATGGCAAGAACAGCTCAAACAAGCAAAGATAAATGACAGTCCATCATAACTTTAAGATGTGAAGGTCAGTCAATACGGAAAATGTCAAGATCTTTGAAAGTTTCTTCAACTGCGGATGCAAAAACCATCAAGCGTTATGATGAAACTGGCTCTCATGAGGACCGGCACAGGAATGGAAGACCCAGAGTTACCTCATATCCTGCAGAGGATATGTTCATTAGAGTTACCAGCCTCAGAAATTGCAGCCCAAATAAATGCTTCACAGAGTTCACAAGTAACAGACACTTCACAAGTAACAGACACTTCACAAGTAACAGACACTTCACAAGTAACAGACACTTCACAACATCAACTGTTCAGAGGAGACTATGTGAACCAAGCAATTCATGGTTGAGAAGTCTGAGGCTGCGTCTCACATCTTGTCTTTGACAGTCTGCCTCCCTTGCCTCTCCACCATTGATATTTATCACTGGTGTGAACAGATTGTTGTGAACAGATTGTAATTTACAATACTGACCTTGGGAGTGGAGGAACAGAGGATTGCGTTATGTAGCCCCTGGGGAAGAAGGACTTCCTGTAGCCAAATCTGAGAACCTGTTAGTTGATAATCTTGATATCATGTAGAAATACATCATTGACATTTCACAGTCAGGTAAAATTAATTTGTATGTTCACCTTGAGGGATTTGTCTTGTAGTCCCTTTTATTCTGCCGTTCCCAGCATTGAAGGGTTTCATACAGTATAAACACGACAGAGCAGCAGAGAGCAGGAGGAGTCTACAGTAGAGTTGGCAGTTTAGCTGACCAGCTTTACACCTGTAATGTTTGAACAGAATGTCATTATCCAGGCAGCCTTATAATTACCATTGTCAATTCACCAGAACACAGAGGCCCTTATAGGGGATGCAGATGCACAATGCGACAAAGGACACAAATGAATGACATAGTTTTAGCATTTTTTTTCCTCTACATGCAGTGTGAGTGAGATTGCTGACCATAACATTGGAGGTCACATTTGAGCATAGTCCAATGCCACAGAAAAGGGATGATTGTGTCAATGGCACCAGTCTGCCTAAATTATAGTTGAGTGTATCCAGATATTAGGCTCAGCAGAGTGCTCTCGGTCTTTATGTCTCTTGAACAAGGAGTATCCTTGCCCCAAGCTTGGAGAGTCAGAAAAAAGCCTGATCCCATTTAATTTGTATTGCTGACACAGAAAGAGCATTTATTCCCAAGGTAGAAGCTGGCCAGATCACATTGGAGAATAGTTTTTCTCCTGGACTGGAGCCAGTACAAGCCATTTTGTCTTATTGGGTTTTTCACGAGGAGAGAGGTTTCTACCTGCCTCATTAAACTGCTCTCTTTAGTATTTTTGTTTCTAATTTTTATTGAAGTAGAGTAGTACTTTCCAATGTTGTTTAATGATACATTTCATCATGGAACCTGTTAAGAATCATTTGGAATGTGTCCTGATGTTTCTCTACCTGCCATATGATGCCATGATGCAGTCTGTTTCCTCACTCCTTCACCAGCTACAAGTCTGTACAGGCATTCGTTTCGACTCAGCTTTTCTTTAGAGGTTACAGGAAATGTTCTTCCCCACACCTCCTGAAATTATGGAGCCAGTTTTTTGTGTCAGTCATGTTTTTTAATGCATGTTTGTACAATTTGTATAAAATGCAGCAGTTGAAAGATGAATGTTCATGCCACGTCACGGTTTTTACCGCCTGTCGTTGTTTACAGGAAATAAACAATTCAGCCACCCTCCCTGCCATGAACACAAGGGAGTGCATGGAGCTGCGCTGAGCTGTATTAAAATGTTTTGATGCATGGGGCGGTCCAGCATGCGACATTGACATAATGTAGAGGCCCCAGTAGGCTGGATTGAGACAGGCCCATGATGAATGGAGGATATCCCAGGCTGTTCATCATTCCGCAGCAGGGATAACATTGACCACAGCCAAGCCTGTCCACCCCCCATACCTCCCTCCATCTCCTCCTCCTCACAACCCTCCTCCCTCTGGCCCAGTGTTCTGGCACAGGTGATGGCCACCTTGCTCAAATGGGCCAGAAGATGAGAAATGCCCACGGTTCTCTACTTCCTCTGAGGCAGGTTTATCAGTATGCTCCTCTCTGTGGGGGAGAGAGCTAATGAGTCACTATCTCCTGGCCTCCCAGGCTTTGTTATGCCTCTTCAGTCCAGATCAATACTCTGGCATTTGAGTCATGGAGAAATACAATAACCAGAATACAAAGCATCACAATTTGTGGTTGTCCATTTGTTGATGTATTCAGTAGTGTGCCTACAATAGTAGCAAGGCACACATGAAATTGTACATCATAAACGTTATTGTTATTAGAGTGCTTGAAATGGCAAGGGCTCTCATGACACTGCCCATATTCATTACTTCTACTTCTTCTTGTTATTGTATTTCAACCAAACCTTTCATCTACCGCTGAAGCTAGACATACAGTACAGCTCCAAACCTACTATAAAAACAAATGACTATTCATCTAGTTGGGGACAGCCAGGATGAAAGTAACGCAGGGTGAAAGTAACATGCCCATTTTCTTAGATAAGACAGACGCTAGAAAGATGTAGTGAAGTCAGCACATTCCTAATGCAGAGGATGAGCTCCCTATAAAAAACAGTCCAGTCCAACCATGTTTCCTAGAGTTATCAACAAAAAGGGGTTTTGTTTTTTGGTTGTAGAGTTGTGTTTAGTTGTTTAATGTTCCAAACATGTCATTTTCTTATTAATCCATCTAGTGACTAAATGACAGCATAGGTTTGAAGTATCATGTTAGGTAGTCTTGGTGTTAGTTAAAGGAGAGATGTTAACTAAATAAATGTTAAATAAATAAAATACAGTTTAATCACAGGCCTTTGTGTCCTCCAGTTCATATTGCTTTTAGAATGTTAGCAAAATAACATTATATACAGTGGGGCAAAAAAGTATTTAGTCAGCCACCAATCGTGTAAGTTATCCCACTTAAAAAGATGAGAGAGGCCTGTAATGTTCATCATAGGTACACTTCAACTATGACAGACAAAATGAGAAGAAAAAAAATCCAGAAAATCACATTGTAGGATTTTTTATGAATTTATTTGCAAATTATGGTGGAAAACCCTAACCCAAATTTATTGAAAATGAAATACAGAAATATCTAATTTACACAAGTATTCACACCCCTGAGCCAATACACATTAGAATGATCTCTGGCAGTGATTGAGTAAGTCTGGGTAAGTCTCTAAGAGCTTTGCACACCTAGATTGTACAATATTTGCACATTATACTTTTAAAGGTTTTTCAAACTCATTCAGGCAAATTGGTTGTTGATCATTGCAAGAAAGCCAATTAAGTCTTGCCATATATTTCTTTGCCAATTTAAGTCAAAACTGTAACTAGGCCACTCAGGAACATTCAATTTTATTTTAGGTTATTGTCCTACTGAACGAGAAATTCATCACCCAGTGTCTGGTGGAAACCAGACTGAACCAGGTTTTCCTGTAGGATTTGCTTGAGCTTAGCTCCATTCCAGTCTTAAACAATTACAAGCATACCCTTAACATGATGCAGCCACCAATATGCTTGATAAAATGGAGAATGGTACTCAGTTTGTGTTGTATTGTATTTGTCCCAAACATAATACCTTGTATTCAGGACAAAGAATTAATTGCTTTGCCAAATTTGTTACACTATTACATTAGTGCCTTTTTCCAAACAGGATGTATGTTTTGGAATATTTTTTATACAGACTTCTTTCTTTTTACTCTGTCAATTGTGCTAGTATTGTGGAGAAACTACAATGTTGTTGATCCACCCTCAGTTTTCACAGCCATTAAACTCTGAAACTGTTTTAAAGTCACCATTGGCCTTATGTTGAAATCCCTGAGCAGTTTCCTTCCTCTCCTGCAACTAATTTAGAGACTCTGTAGAGACTGGGTGTACTCATATACCATCCAACTTCACCATGCTCAAAGGGATATTCAATGTCTGCTTTTTTTAACCTATCTACCAATAGTTGCCCTTCTTTACGAGGCATTGGAAAACGTCCCTGCTCTTTGTGGTTGAATCTGTGTTTGAACTGTACTGCTCAACTGAGGTACCTACATTCATCTGTATGTGTGGGGTACAGAGATAAGGTAGTCATTAAAACATATATTTTCTAACTCTATTATTGCACAAAGTGAGTCCATGCAACTTAGTATATGACTTGTTAAGTACAGTTTTACTCCTGAACTTATTTAGGCTTGACATAACAAATGGGTTGAGTACTTGATGACTCAAGACATTTCAGCTTAAATGTAACTTTTAATCAATTTATAATTAACACAAGAAGATGTGGAAAAAGTCAAGATGTGTGAATACTTTCTGAAGACACTGTATACAAGTTGTTTGTCATAAATTATGGTATCTCTAGCTCTATCGATCTCTGAGTAATTAGGCAAAACTTTTTAACTGTCACTTTCATCCCGAGTCTCCCCTAGGACTTGTGCTTTTTGAGTTGATATTACACAGGATGGTTTTCTGTATTTGCAGACAGCAGAGAGAGCCTCTCAATACAGCGTATGTCCACTATTGAGTCATATGTGAGCAGAGACACACAGCAAGTTGTTTGAATACATTTTTCACTTAGGGAATCTTGGAAGGTGATCTGTCACCTACAGTAATCTTTCATATCTATCAGCCTTTGGATGCCAGTTGACTAGAAGAGATGGAGAGATTGACCACTGGTCTGTTGGCCTCTATTCCTCTAACAGTTAACAG
This sequence comes from Oncorhynchus gorbuscha, assembly GCF_021184085.1. Lineage (NCBI taxonomy): Eukaryota > Metazoa > Chordata > Actinopteri > Salmoniformes > Salmonidae > Oncorhynchus > Oncorhynchus gorbuscha. Next base: position 24,230,324 of record NC_060174.1, read on the forward strand.
AGTGAGATTAATTGTTCTCATTGAAAGCCGTCCAACCTGTGTGTTTGCGCCAACACCCATTGGCTGTACCACTGATTAGAGAGGCAGCTATTAAACGAATGCATGTCAGATTTGTCAGATCAGCTGTAAGGGTTAGAGACAGTGGATGCACCCCAAATGGCACCCCATTACCAATGTAGTGAACTACTTTTGACCAGGGCCCATAGGGCTATTTTCCGTCCTCCTCTGGGTACATTGACTTCAATAACTTCAATTTTCTCCCCTTACCCATCTGTCTATCGCCTCCTTTGAATTCCATGCTGTCACAGTTACCAGCCCTTTCAAGCTTAACATCCTTATCATTTATCGCCCTCCAGGTTCCCTCGGAGAGTTCATCAATGAGCTTGATGCCTTGATAAGCTCCTTTCCTGAGGACGGCTCACCTCTCACAGTTCTGGGCGACTTTAACCTCCCCACGTCTACCTTCGACTCATTCCTCTCTGCCTCCTTCTTTCCACTCCTCTCCTCTTTTGACCTCACCCTCTCACCTTCCCCCCTACTCACAAGGCAGGCAATACGCTCGACCTCATCTTTACTAGATGCTGTTCTTCCACTAACCTCATTGCAACTCCCCTCCAAGTCTCCGACCACTACCTTGTATCCTTTTCCCTCTCGCTCTCATCCAACACTTCCCACACTGCCCCTACTCGGATGGTATCGCGCCGTCCCAACCTTCGCGCTCTCTCCCCCGCTACTCTCTCCTCTTCCATCCTATCATCTCTTCCCTCTGCTCAAACCTTCTCCAACCTATCTCCTTATTCTGCCTCCTCAACCCTCCTCTCCTCCCTTTCTGCATCATTTGACTCTCTATGCCCCCTATCCTCCAGGCCGGCTCGGTCCTCCCCTCCCGCTCCGTGGCTCGACGACTCATTGCGAGCTCACAGAACAGGGCTCCGGGCAGCCGAGCGGAAATGGAGGAAAACTCGCCTCCCTGCGGACCTGGCATCCTTTCGCTCCCTCCTCTCTACATTTTCCTCTTCTGTCTCTGCTGCTAAAGCCACTTTCTACCACTCTAAATTCCAAGCTTCTGCGTCTAACCCTAGGAAGCTCTTTGCCACCTTCTCCTCCCTCCTGAATCCTCCTCACCCTCCCCCCCCTCCTCCCTCTCTGCAGATGACTTCGTCAACCATTTTGAAAAGAAGGTCGACGACGTCCGATCCTCGTTTGCTAAGTCAAACGACACCGCTGGTTCTGCTCACACTGCCCTACCCTGTGCTCTGACCTCTTTCTCCCCTCTCTCTCCAGATGAAATCTCGCGTCTTGTGACGGCCGGCCGCCCAACAACCTGCCCGCTTGACCCTATCCCCTCCTCTCTTCTCCAGACCATTTCCGGAGACCTTCTCCCTTACCTCACCTCGCTCATCAACTCATCCCTGACCGCTGGCTACGTCCCTTCCGTCTTCAAGAGAGCGAGAGTTGCACCCCTTCTGAAAAAACCTACACTCGATCCCTCCGATGTCAACAACTACAGACCAGTATCCCTTCTTTCTTTTCTCTCCAAAACTCTTGAACGTGCCGTCCTTGGCCAGCTCTCCCGCTATCTCTCTCAGAATGACCTTCTTGATCCAAATCAGTCAGGTTTCAAGACTAGTCATTCAACTGAGACTGCTCTTCTCTGTATCACGGAGGCGCTCCGCACCGCTAAAGCTAACTCTCTCTCCTCTGCTCTCATCCTTCTAGACCTATCGGCTGCCTTCGATACTGTGAACCATCAGATCCTCCTCTCCACTCTCTCCGAGTTGGGCATCTCCGGCGCGGCCCACGCTTGGATTGCGTCCTACCTGACAGGTCGCTCCTACCAGGTGGCGTGGCGAGAATCTGTCTCCTCACCACGCGCTCTCACCACTGGTGTCCCCCAGGGCTCTGTTCTAGGCCCTCTCCTATTCTCGCTATACACCAAGTCACTTGGCTCTGTCATAACCTCACATGGTCTCTCCTATCATTGCTATGCAGACGACACACAATTAATCTTCTCCTTTCCCCCTTCTGATGACCAGGTGGCGAATCGCATCTCTGCATGTCTGGCAAACATATCAGTGTGGATGACGGATCACCACCTCAAGCTGAACCTCGGCAAGACGGAGCTGCTCTTCCTCCCGGGGAAGGACTGCCCGTTCCATGATCTCGCCATCACGGTTGACAACTCCATTGTGTCCTCCTCCCAGAGCGCTAAGAACCTTGGCGTGATCCTGGACAACACCCTGTCGTTCTCAACTAACATCAAGGCGGTGGCCCGTTCCTGTAGGTTCATGCTCTACAACATCCGCAGAGTACGACCCTGCCTCACACAGGAAGCGCGCAGGTCCTAATCCAGGCACTTGTCATCTCCCGTCTGGATTACTGCAACTCGCTGTTGGCTGGGCTCCCTGCCTGTGCCATTAAACCCCTACAACTCATCCAGAACGCCGCAGCCCGTCTGGTGTTCAACCTTCCCAAGTTATCTCACGTCACCCCGCTCCTCTGCTCTCTCCACTGGCTTCCAGTTGAAGCTCGCATCCGCTACAAGACCATGGTGCTTGCCTACGGAGCTGTGAGGGGAACGGCACCTCAGTACCTCCAGGCTCTGATCAGGCCCTACACCCAAACAAGGGCACTGCGTTCATCCACCTCTGGCCTGCTCGCCTCCCTACCACTGAGGAAGTACAGTTCCCGCTCAGCCCAGTCAAAACTGTTCGCTGCTCTGGCCCCCCAATGGTGGAACAAACTCCCTCACGACGCCAGGACAGCGGAGTCAATCACCACCTTCCGGAGACACCTGAAACCCCACCTCTTTAAGGAATACCTAGGATAGGATAAGTAATCCTTCTCACCCTTTAAGATTTAGATGCACTATTGTAAAGTGACTGTTCCACTGGATGTCATAAGGTGAATGCACCAATTTGTAAGTCGCTCTGGATAAGAGCGTCTGCTAAATGACTTAAATGTAAATGTAAATGTAATACAAAATCTAGGAGGCTCATGGTTCTTACCCACTTCCATAGACTTACACAATAATGATGACGATTTCCGGAGGACATCCTCCAACCTATCAAACGTATCAGAGCTCTTGCAGTGTGAACTGGTATGAACTGCAGTGCATAAAGTGTGGTGAGTAGTTTGCAGTTTTTTCTTCTTCTTAGATTGCCTTTCATTTACTTAGCTAATGCAGCTGACTCAGAGGAATGCTATTTGTGTTAGCTATCTGGCTAAGGCTTTCAAATATTGCAACTCTTCCAAGTCAAGGTAAGTTTTCAGTTTTGGAAACAGGGAGCGACCTAACTCATTTTTTCCAATATAAACTGTTTCTTTGTTGCTGAACAGAATGGTCTAATGGACTGTTTGGACTAATGATTACACCCTAGCTAGATACAGGCAAGAGTGTGTGTGGCGCTATTGAATGTGTCACTGTCACCTCGATTACTCCAATTTGTCTCTAAACCTGTGCACCTACTTTGTAAAGTTTAATTTGTAGGCTAGGTTGTAGCAGCCTCATGATGGGTATAGGGCAAATTTGAGTATCATGAAGTAGCCTTAAATGATCAATATTACATTGAACTGGGTGAATGGAATGACAGTCATCCATATATGCTGTAATAGAAATAAACCCATGCTCATAAAAATGGTCCTCCCTAATCTTCAACAGCACATCACTAGCACTTCCCTGGAAGTAAATTAAATTGACAAACACATTGGGACTGGGATCCCAGGGGACCACACATAACCAAAAAGACCAATTAAGCCAGTGGCATCATCATTGTTAACCTCTACGGGATCAGTGCCCCCCCACCCCGTGGGACAGTTGAGCTAATGTAGGCTAACGTGATTAGCATGAGGTTGGAAGTAACAAAAACATTTCCCAGGACATAGACATATCTGATTTGGGCAGAAAGCTTAAATCCTTGTTCATCTAACTGCACTGTCCAATTTACAGTAGCAATTACAGTGAAGTAATACCATGCTATTGTTTGGGGAGAGTGCCCAATTATGAACTTGAAAATGTATTAATAAACCAATTAGGCACATTTGGGCAGTCTTGGTACATGTTTTTAATAAATGCAATGGTTCATTGGATCAGTCTAAAACTTTGCACATGCACCTCTTCCCTCTAGTGGCCACAATCTAAATTGCACCTAACCTAGAATAGTGCATTATTGCCTTTCTCTTCCATTTCAAAGAGAATGGAACACCCCCCAACCCCCCCGTTTACCAAGTGTTATATTCTTCGACATTCATTTCACATTTCCACAAACTTCAAAGTGTTTCCTTTCAAATGGTATCAAGAATATGCATATCCTTGCTTGTCCTGGCAGTTAGATTTAGATTCTCATTATTGCCGAAAATTGAAAAAAAGGGTCTGATCCTTAGAGGACATTTTATGCACCCAGCCATTTTACTGTGAATTTCAAGCATTTCTCTCCAGCTTTACTGCATATGGAATTGCTTCAGTGTGCATGGAGAGGCATTGTACTATTGAGATCTAATTATTATTGATCTATAGGAAAAATACACACCTACACATATACATCATGACAAACCCCTATTAGTGACAATCCATTGCTGATACACCTTCCCTACACTACCTGGCCCATATTGATTTAACGTGGGTGGGGAGTGCGCTTAGAAGGAACCAACCGACACGGAATACTACCAGATGCATTCTGATAACATTCAAGTGGTGTGGCAGTTAATGGATTCTGTGGACACCATGACTGATTCCCTTCCTGCTCGAGGTTATACGGTCTCAGATATTAGGGATTGCTTTGTGTGCCTGGAATGAAATGACTAGGCCACTTCCAGGCTCGGCCCTGTGGGAGCTGTAGATAGAGGCTTACTCAAGCCTATCATGCAGGTCAGAAAGCAGAATTCTGCACCATACCCTATTTACAAAGGCTTAACATGACCAGGCAGGAGAGAAGTTAGGCTCAGACAGCTCTTAGAATAAAAAATGCTAGGATGTAGGTGAAAAGGAAGGATTCATTGTAAAGGCAATTAAACACAGTCTGAAATAGCAGACTATACCCTTTTTCATATTTCATTTAACCTTTATTTTGACAGGGAAGGCATATTGAGACCTAGGTCTCTTTTCCAAATGTGTATAAAACAACATAAATATACACATTATACAAATCATTATTTTTATTTTATTATTTATTATTTTATATACAGTATATATATATATATATATATATATATATATATATATATATATATATATATATATATATATATATATATATATATATAATTCACCTACAAACAAGCAAGATTTCTGGCTCTCACAGACCTGTAACTTCTTCTTTAAGAGGCTCCTCTGTCCTCCACTCGTTACCTGTATTAATGGCACCTGTTTGAACTTGGTATCAGTATAAAAGACACATGTCCACAACCTCAAACAGTCACACTCCAAACTCCACTATGGCCAAGACCAAAGAGCTGTCAAAGGACACCAGAAACACAATTGTAGACCTGCACCAGGCTGGGAAGACTGAATCTGTAATAGTTAAGCAGCTTGGTTCGAAGAAATCAACTGTGGGAGTAATTATTAGGAAATGGAAGACATACAAGACCACTGATAATCTCCCTCGATCTGGGGCATCACGCAAGATCTCACCCCTTGGGGTCAAAATGATCACAAGAACGGTAAGCAAAAATCCCAGAACCACACGGGGGGACCTAGTGAATGACCTGCAGAGAGCTGGGACCAAAGTAACAAAGCCTACCATCAGTAACACACTACGCCGCCAGGGACTCAAATCCTGCAATGCCAGATGTGTCCCCCTGCTTAAGCCAGTACATGTCCAGGCCCGTCTGAAGTTTGCTAGAGAGCATTTGGATGATCCAGAAGAAGATTGAGAGAATGTCATATGGTCAGAGAAAACCAAAATATAAATTTTCGTCGTGTTTGGAGGACAAAGAATACTGAGTTGCATCCAAAGAACAACACCATACCTACTGTGAAGCATGGGGGTGGAAACATCATGCTTTGGGGCTGTTTTTCTGCAAAGGGACCTTTGGAGGGTGTTGAAAGTCCATGTTGCCCAGCAACAGCCCCAAAGGAGATCTGCATGGAGGAATGGGCCAAAATACCAGTATGTGTTATTTCATAGTAGAATGTAGAAAATAGTTTTAAAAAATAAAGAAAAACACACGAATGGGTAGGTGTGTCCAAACTTTTGACTGGTACTGATATATATATATATATATATATATATATATATATATATCTTGTACCAGTCTATAAAATATATGTTTTTTTATAGACTGGTACAAGATATATATATATATATATATATATCAGTACCAGTCAAAATTTTGGACACACCTACTCATTCGAGCGTTTTTCTATATTTTTTAAAACTATTTTCTACATTGTAGAATAGTGAAGACATCAAAACTATGAAATAACACATTTGGAATCATGAAGTAATTAAAAAACTGTTAAACAAATCAAAATATATTTTACATTTTACATTTTTCAAAGTAGCCACCCTTTGCCTTGATGACAGCTTTGAACACTCTTGGCATTCTTTCAACTAGCTTCATGAGGAATGCTTCTCCATGTCTTGAAGGATTTCCACATATGCTGAGCACTTGTTGGCTGCTTTTCCTTCACTCTGCGGTCCAACTCATCCCAAACCATCTTAATTGGGTTGAGGTCGGGTGATTGTGGATGCCAGGTCATCTGATGCAACACTCCATCACTCTCTTTGGTCAAATAGCCCTTACACAGCCTGGAAGTGTGTTTTGGGTCATTGTCCTGTTGAAAAGAAAATGGTAGTCCCACTAGGCGCAAACTAGATGTGATGGTGTATCACTGCAGAATGCTGTGGTAGCCATGCTGGTTTAGTGTGACTTGATTTCTTAATAAATGACAGACAGTGTCACCAGCAAACCACCCCCACACCTCCATGCTTCACGATTGGAACCACACATAGAGAGATCATCCGTTAAGCTACACTGCGTCTCACAAAGACACGGCGGTTGGAACCAAAAATCTCCAATTTGGACTCATCCGACCAAAATACAGATTTCCACCATTCTAATGTTCATTGCTCGTGATTCTTGGCCCAAGCAAGTCTCTTCTTATTATTGGTGTCCTTTAGTAGTGGTTTCTTTGCAGCAATTCAACCATGAAGGCATGATTCTCCTCTGAACAGTTAATGTTGAGAGGTGTCTGTTACTTGAATTCTGTGAAGCTTTTATTTGGGCTGCAATTTCTGAGGCTGGTAACTATAATGAACTTATCCTCTGCAGCAGAGGTAACTTTGGGTCTTCCTTTCCTGTGGTGGTCCTCATGAGAGCCTGTTTCATCACAGCGCTTGATGGTTTTTGCAACTGCAGTTAAAGAAACAAAGTTAATGAAATTTTCCGGATTGACTGAACTTCATGTCTTAAAGAAATGGACTCTTGTTTTTTTATTTGAGTTGTTCATGCCATAATATGCTCCAATATACTTGGTATTTTACCAAATATGGCTATCTTCTGTATACCATACATACCTTGTCACAACACAATTGATTGGCTCAAACACATTAAGGAAAGAAATTCAACAAATGAACTTTTAACAAGGCACACCTGTTAATTGAAATGCATTCCAGGTGAATACCTCATGAATCTTGTTGAGAGAATGCCAAGAGTGTGCAAAGCTGTCATCAACACAAAGGGTGGCTACTTTGAAGAATCTTAAAAGTAAAATATAGTTTTAGTTTAACACTTTTTTGGTTACTACATGATTCCATATGTGTTATTTCATAGTTTGTATGTCCTTACTATTATTCTACAATGAAGTAGAAAGTAGTGAAAGCAAAGAAAAACCCTGGAATGAGTAGGTGTGTCCAAACTTTTGACTGTTACTGTATATAAGCACAGATTAAAATACAAAAACATAGTCATGGTAAGCACAAATAAAACATCACAAATCACCCATAAAAACTGTTACATTCCTCTACAAATAAGTCACCCAATCAAGACTTTAAATTGCCTGAACGGCACCAGAACCGGCAACAGCACACGTCAGAAAATAAACGGCAGTTTCAAATAAAAGCCAGGTCTAAATGAATTGTTTACAGGTTAATATGAATTATCATTAATTGTTTACTAGGTTTAATGTTTGATTTGTTACATTAAATACTTGAGTAATGGCTCAAGAAAATTATTGCAATCTGTTTTTATTGCCAGTAAAAAACTGCTAACAGCTGAGAACTGCTGCTAGCAAACTTGCAAGCACAACAAGTCAATGACTTTGGGAGTAGAGACATCCACACATTGGCCAATAGCCCTCTAGTGGGGAAGGTAAGAACTGGCAAAATGCACACTCAAAGAGGAGAATAATTATTCTGAAAAGGTAACTTTTTTTATAATGGCATTCTAAGACAAAAGAAACGTGACACGGTATGTAAATGTGAACACTGTGCAGGAAATGTATTAAAATGCTGGAATTAAACAAATACCTACGCAAATTAGATAAAGCTGTGTGCATTTAAGGAAATAGACACCTAGGTCAAATAGAAGCCTGTCTCTAATAAGCGCCTGTTATGTTAAGTGACTGAAGCAAATAAACGCCAAGGCTATTAATTGAAGTTTCACAGTATATCACAGTGTTTTTTGGACTGTTCAAATCTATACTTCTGCTGACAGGTAGTCACTCATGTTTCCAGTTTTTAGAATACATTTGCCAGTGTAAAGTTTAAATAAAGTGTAAATATTCCTATGGCACGTTCAATTGTATTCCATCCCAAATGGGCAGAGCCCACCAGGGAGAGCGTTTGTATTTTAGCATAACATTTCTCCTCTGCAACACATCAGGGCTCCTGAGAGGCGCAGCATTCTAAGGCACTGCATCTCAGTGCTAGAGGTGTCACTACAGACCCTGGTTCGAATCCAGGCTTTGTCCCAACCAGTTGTGATTGGGAGTCCCATAGGGCGGCACGCAATTGGCCCTGTGTCTTCTGGGTTAAGGATTGGCCGGTGTAGGCCGTCATTGTACATAAGAATTGGTTCTTAACTGACTTGCCTAGTAAAATATACATCTGTTTTGTTCTGAACTAATGGCGCGGAGAAGAAGGCAGATGTTTTACGTGTCCCCGACCGATTGTGTTTTTTTGTTAGTTTATTTGCATTTTTTGTAACTTTTCTAAAACACTTATTTTGTACATAATTTTACCACTTCCGTCTCTTATGACCAAAAATAACTTCTGGACATCAGGACTGCAGTTACTCACCATGGACTGGCAGAATACTTTTTTTTCCTTTAACGAGTCTGACGAGCCCAACACGAACGATATACTATGTTCTCGGGAACAGGCCCAGATCCCTGTGATTTGCTTGAAGTGGAGGTGGAGAAAAAGGGGCCGGAGGGCGGGCTGCTTTCTGAGAATTTGTAGGCGATCGAATAAACCCCCACTTCCTTCCATTCTGCTAGCAAACGTGCAATTTTTGGAGAATAAAATTGATGTCCAACGGGTAAGATTAAACTACCAATGGGACTTTCAGAACTGTAATATATTATGCTTCACAGAGTCGTGGCTGAACGACGACACTACCAATATACAGCTGGCTGGTTATACGCTGTAGGCGTGGCGTGCTATGTATTTTTCTAAACAACAGCTGGTGCACGATATCTCAGGAAGTCTCGAGCTATTGCTCGCCTGAGGTAGAGTATCTACCGAGAGAGTTTTCATCTGTATTTTTCGTAGCTGTTTACATACCAACTCAGTCAGAGGCTGGCACTAAGACAGCATTGAATGAGCTGTATTTCGCCTTTAGCAAACAAGAAAACTTAAATCTGTTTTACCAAATTTCTATCAGCATGTTAAATGTGCAACCAGAAGGAAAAGACTCTGAACCACCTATACTCCACACACAGAGACATGTATACAAAGCTCTCCCTCGCCCTCCATTTGGCAAATCTGACCATAATTCTATCCTCCTGATTACTGCTTACAAGCAAAAATTAAAGCAGGAAGCATCAGTGACTAGATTAATAAAAATGGGGTCAGATGAAGCAGATGCTACGCTACAGGACTGCTTTGCTAGCATGACTGTAATATATTCAGGATTTCCTCCGATGGTATTGAGGAGTACACCTCATCAGTCATTGGCTTCCTCAATAAGTGCATCGATGACGTCGTCCCCACAGTGACGGTACTCTTTCAAAGAGTGAGACTAACCCGAAGGATTATAAGAAATCCTGCTATGCCCTTCGACGAACCATCAAACAGTTAAAGCATCAATACAGGACTAAGATCAAATCATACTACACCGGCTCTAATGCTCGTTGGATGTGGCAGGGCTTGCAAACCATTACACACTACAAAGGGCAGCACAGCCGAGAGCTGCCCAGTGACACGAGCCTACCAAACGGGCAAAACTACTTCTATTCTCACTTCGAGGCAAATGGCACTGAACATGCATGAGAGCTCCAGCTGTTACAGAAGTCTGTGTGATCACGCTCTCCGCTAACGATGTGAGTAAGACCTTTAACAGGTCAACATTCACAAGGCCGCAGGGGCAGGCGGATAACCAAGACGTGTACTGTGAGCATGCGCTGACCAACTGGCAAGTGTCTTCATTGACATTTTCAACCTCTCCCTGTCCGAGTCTGTAATTCCAACATGTTTTAAGCAGACCACCATAGTGCCTGTGCCCAAGAACACGAAAGTAACCTGCCTAAATAACCCTTAGCACTCACGTGCGTAGCCATGAAGTGCTTTGAAAGGCTGGTCCTGGCTCACATCAATACCCTTATCCCAGAAACCCTAGACCCACTCCAATTTGCATACCACCCCAACAGATCCACAGATGATGCCACCTCTATTGCACTCCACACACCCTTTTCCAACTGGACAAAAGGAACACCTATGTGAGAATGCTATTCATTGACTATAGCTCTGCGTTCAACACCATAGTGCCCTCACAGCTCATCATTAAGCTAAGGACCCTGGGATTAAACTCCTCCCTCTGCAACTGGATCCTGGACTTCCTGACAGTCCACCCCCAGGTGGCTAGTGTAGGTAACAACACATCGGCTACGCTGATCCTCAACACAGGGGCCCCTCAGGGGAGCATGCTCAGCCCCTCCTGTACTCCCTGTTCACTCATGACTGCATGGCCAGGCACGACTCCAACACCATCATTATGTTTTCCGATGACACAACAGTTGTTGGCCTGATCACCGACAATGACAAGACCGCCTATAAGGAGGAGGTCAGAGACCTGGCCGTGTGTTGCCAGGAAAATAACCTCTCCCTCAACATGATCAAGACAAAGAAGATGTGAACTACAGGAAAAAGAGGACCGAGCGCACCCCCTTTCTCATCGACGGGGCTGCAGTGGAGCAGGTTGAGAGCTTCAAGTTCCTTGGTGTCCACATCACCAACAAACTATCATGGTCCAAACACACCAAGACAGTCGTGAAGAGGGCACAAAACCTATTCCCCCTCAGGAAAGATTTGGCATGGGTCCTCAGATCCTCAAAAGGTTTACAGCTGCACCATCGAGAGCATCCTGACAGGTTGCGTCACTGCCTGATATGGCAACTGCCCACCCTCCGACCGCAAGGCACTACAGAGGGTAGTGCGAACGGCCCAGTATGTCACTGGGGCCAAGCTCCCTGCCATCCAGGAACTCCATACCAGGTGGTGTCAGAGGAAGGCCCTAAAAATAGTCAAAGACTCCAGACACCCTAGTCATAGACTGTTTTCTCTGCTTCCGCATGGCAAGCGGTGCCAGAACGCCAAGTCTAGGCCCAAGATGCTTGTAAACAGCTTATACCCCAAGCCATAAGGCTCCTGAACAACTAGTCAAATGGCTACCCAGACAATTTGCACACTCCCCCCTCTTGTACACCGCTGCTACACCGCTGCTGCACCTCATCCCCGAAATTCCCCTCACCTACTCCACACCCTCCTCACCTAGCATCAGGAGGAGAAGTTTGATGTCTCAGAGGAGCAGGCATAGAGTTGGTGTTGATGCACACCCCTGAATATTGCTTGTTAGACTACAAAGTGTAACATGTTAACATGTTAACTCAGTTGACATGGATAACAACAGTAATCTGCAATAAGAATTCAATTTTCAAATGTATTTCTTTCTTTTCATTATCTTTTTAGCTTAGTGTATAAAACAGTACCTATTTACAAGTGACCAACAACACTGCTACAGAGGTCTGTGACTGTCACCTCGGCCATGAATTTCTAAATATACTGGAACATTAACAACTGCCTTGTTTATGTAACCTTGGTCTGTCAAGCTAAAGCACAGCCACTAACAATTCACATTATATATGTCACCCTCCAAAGCTCCAATTTGATGCTCCATAAATTAAATACTCAGATGAGCCCAAGTTATTTCAGAGTAAAACATGCCAATTCGACGTGGAGGTCAGTGCTGGGTCTGTAGAACTAGGCTTAGATAGGGCATAAATAAAGGAAATAGACGTTTCTGTTCAACCATTTCATACAGATGAATTACCTGATGCTGATGGAAACATGGAAACACTTAGATGAGTCACAAGTTGGGGAATTTGCAAGGTGATGGACTTGATGCTCCTTTCCAATAAATATTGAGTCTTATTATGGTGACATGATGATCGATGCTTGGTGGCCATTTTGACAAAAATAAAAAGAATATTACTCTTATCCATAATAATCTCACAATGTCGGTAGCCCACCCGCACCGTATCTGCAAGCTGTAGGTAGCCCACCCGCACCGTATCTGCAAGCTGTAGGTAGCCCACCTGCACCTTATCTGCAAGCTGTTGCCTAGAGCGCATGTGCCAAGAAAACCATCAGTGGAGTTCAAAATGCGATGGAAACCCATGTATTTTTCATTTGGTACATGGGAATTTAACAGCAAAAGTAATTTCATGTGCATTTTTATCCACAAAAAGTCCGGACAATGGAAACATCTCTGGTGGGAAATGTGCACATTGTTTTATGCAGATTTATGCAAATTGTATGGAAACCTAGCTACTGACAGGAAAATGTCTGGTTCATTATGTTCTTATAGTATGTGTCTCCAGGACAGGACCTAAGCACTCTATCCGCTAGAATGTGCACACAGAATGCTGGAGCTCATACTTTCCATTCCATGTCCTTATTTTTGGTAAAAATCTTGGAGGAGAGGGAAGACAGTGGCCATGTCCGAAATCTGGCTTGCCTGCTACATTTTACATGGACAGTTTTGTCATTTAGCAGATACTCTTATTCAGAGCGATTTACAGGATAAATTAGGGATACGTGCCTTGCTCAAGGTCTCATTGACAGAATTCACCTAGTCGGCTCTGGGATTTGAACCAACAACCTTTCGGTTACTGGCCCAAAGGATTGTTTATTCATTTGGAATGGGGGGGGGTCAGCTTTAACAATACAATACTTGACCAACACTGTACAAAGAAAACGTACGTGACCTGCTTGAATATTGTTCTGAACAGTATTAGTATCTAAATAACATGTAAGCTAATGTAAGTGTGAAGAGAAATCACATGTACAGAGAAGCGAGCTGCAAAACAGCACTCAACAGGCAGGCTAGGCTAGCAAGGGAAAACATGACCTGCAGAAAACACTTGCATTACTAAATTATTAACATCTCATAGTTGTTTTGTACTTTCAGGTAATGCTTTACGAAGGCTTAACAAGAAGGATGGCAGAAGATAAAAAGCAGTATTACATCACTCTTTTCCAACAATGAGGCTGAACTGCATAATTCTCTATTTCCTGTTTTTCCACCAACAAAGAGGTAGCGCAGCACAGAACATGCTAGCTGCGGCTACACAAAACAGCCACTGGATGGTGCCAAATCAAAAGGCGCTTTGCTAAAAGAAGAGAAGGCAGAATACTAATGGACAACAATACTTCTACTGCTGCTTACAGCTATTTTCGCTCACAAGTACGGTACATGTAGTTAAATAATTATGCATATATTCCTAATTTCCCCTTTCTACAAGTGCAGGATTTTCTCCCAAAGCTGCCAATCCACCGTTCATTTGGATCTTAACTCCAATCCTCCGATGTCCACAGATTAATCCATCTTTCCCAGTATAATGCAATTTTACTATCCTTTTGCAAAACATCCCTCTAGGTAACTGTGATGTCTTACAAGGGTCCTGAACCTACCAATTTGTAAAATATCTACCGATATTGCACTAAAAATTAAATACTTTACTCAAGACTATAATGGTATTTCCCATAGACTGATTGTAGTTTTTCAGATCCCCTAACAATGTTGTTGTCACTCCAAGACCACAGAGAACCCTTAGTTCTCTATGGTGTAGTAGGTCAGGGCGTGACTAGGGGGTGATCTAGTATATCTATTTCTATGTTGGTGCTAATGTGGTTCCCAATTAGAGGCAGCTATTCAACGTTGCCTCTGATTGGGGATCATATTTAGGTAGCTCAAATCAAATCAAATTGTATTTGTCACATACACATGGTTAGCAGATGTTAATGCGAGTGTAGCGAAATGCTTGTGCTTCTAGTTCCGACAATGCAGTAATAACCAACAAGTAATCTAGCTAACAATTCCAAAACTACTACCTTATAGACACAAGTGTAAGGGGATAAAGAATATGTACATAAAGATATATGAATGAGTGATGGTACAGAGCGGCATAGGCAAGATACAGTACATGGTATTGAGTGCAGTATATACATATGAGATGAGTATGTAAACAAAGTGGCATAGTTAAAGTGGCTAGTGATACATGTATTACATAAGGATGCAGTAGGTGATATAGAGTACAGTATATACGTATACATATGAGATGAATATTGTAGGGTATGTAAACATTATATTAGGCAGCATTGTTTAAAGTGGTTAGTGATATATTTTACATCATTTCCCATCAATTCCCATTATTAAAGTGGCTGGAGTTGAGTCAGTGTGTTGGCAGCAGCCACTCAATGTTAGTGGTGGCTGTTTAACAGTCTGATGGCCTTGAGATAGAAGCTGTTTTTCAGTCTCTCGGTCCCAGCTTTGATGCACCTGTACTGACCTCGCCTTCTGGATGATAGTGGCTTGAACAGGCAGTGGCTCGGGTGGTTGTTGTCCTTGATGATCTTTATGGCCTTCCTGTGACATCGGGTGGTGTAGGTGTCCTGGAGGGCAGGTAGTTTGCCCCCGGTGATGCGTTGTTCAGACCTCACTACCCTCTGGAGAGCCTTACGGTTGTGGGCGGAGCAGTTGCCGTACCAGGCAACTCAGGCCGTCAGGATGCTCTCGATTGTGCATCTGTAGAAGTTTGTGAGTGGTTTTGGTGACAAGCCAAATTTCTTCAGCCTCCTGAGATTGAAGAGGCGCTGCTGTGCCTTCTTCACGATGCTGTCTGTGTGGGTGGACCAATTCAGTTTGTCTGTGATGTGTACGCCGAGGAACTTAAAACTTACTACCCTCTCCACTACTGTTCCATCGATGTGGATAAGGGGGGTGTTCCCTCTGCTGTTTCCTGAAGTCCACAATAATCTCCTTAGTTTTGTTGACGTTGAGTGTGAGGTTATTTTCCTGACACCACACTCCGAGTGCCCTCACCTCCTCCCTGTAGGCCATCTCGTCGTTGTTGGTAATCAAGCCTACCACTATTGTGTCGTCCGCAAACTTGATGATTGAGTTGGAGGCGTGCGTGGCCACGCAGTCTTGGGTGAACAGGGAGTACAGGAGAGGGCTCAGAACGCACCCTTGTGGGGCCCAAGTGTTGAGGATCAGCGGGGCGGAGATGTTGTTGCCTACACTCACCACCTGGGGGCGGCCCGTCAGGAAGTCCAGTACCCAGTTGCACAGGGCGGGGTCAAGACCCAAGGTCTCGAGCTTGATGACGAGCTTGGAGGGCACTATGGTGTTAAATGCCGAGCTGTAGTCGATGAACAGCATTCTCACATAGGTATTTCTCTGTGCTAGATGGGTTAGGGCAGTGTGCAGTGTGGTTGAGATTGCATCGTCTGTGGACCTATTTGGGCGGTAAGCAAATTGGAGTGGGTCTAGGGTGTCAGGTAGGGTGGAGGTGATATGGTCCTTGACTAGTCTCTCAAAGCACTTCATGATGACGGAAGTGAGTGCTACGGGGCGGTAGTCGTTTAGCTCAGTTACCTTAGCTTTCTTGGGAACAGGAACAATGGTGGCCCTCTTGAAGCATGTGGGAACAACAGACTGGGATAGGGATTGATTGAATATGTCCGTAAACACACCAGCCAGCTGGTTTGCGCTTGCTCTGAGGGCGCGGCTGGGGATGCCGCCTGGGCCTGCAGCCTTGCGAGGGTTGACACGTTTAAATGTTTTCCTCACGTCGGCTGCAGTGAAGGAAAGTCCGCATGTTTTAGTTGCGGGCCGTCTCAGTGGCACTGTATTGTTCTCAAAGCGGGCAAAAAAGTTATTTAGTCTGCCTGGGAGCAAGACATCCTGGTCCGTGACGGGGCTGGTTTTCTTTTTGTAATCCGTGATTGACTGTAGACCCTACCACATACCTCGTGTCTGAGCCGTTGAATTGAGATTCTACTTTGTCTCTATACTGACGCTTAGCTTGTTTGATTGCCTTGCGGAGGGAATAGTCACACTGTTTGTATTCGGTCATGTTTCCAGTCACCTTGCCCTGATTAAAAGCAGTGGTTCGCGCTTTCAGTTTCACGCGAATGCTGCCATCAATCCACGGTTTCTGGTTTGGGAATGTTTTAATGGTTGCTATGGGAATGACATCTTCAACGCACGTTCTAATGAACTCGCTCACCGAATCAGCGTATTCGTTAATGTTGTTGTCTGACGCAATACTGAACATATCCCAGTCCACGTGATGGAAGCAGTCTTGTAGTGTGGAATCAGATTGCTTGGACCAGAGTTGAACAGACCTCAGCGCAGGAGCTTCTTGTTTTAGTTTCTGTCTGTAGGCAGGGATCAACAAAAGAGTCGTGGTCAGCTTTTCCAAAAGGAGAGCGGGGCAGGGCCTTATATGCGTCGCGGAAGTTGGAAGTAATGATCCAAGGTTTTTCCAGCCCTGGTTGCGCAAAAGATATGCTGATAAAAAAAAAGCTATTTCCCCACCTGTGTTTTGTGGGATATTGAGTGTTTGTTAGTGTGTTTGGGCACTACGTCCTGACGGTCTTTGTAAGTTTTATTATTTTGTTTTGTTAGTTTCACTTAAATAAATATGTGGAACTGTATTCACGCTGCGGCTTGGTCCGCTCATTTCCAAGATCGTGACATAATATCCCACCAAACAAGGACCAAGCAGCGATGGGAAAAATAAATTGGACCTGGGAAGAAATCATGAAAGGACAGGAGATAAATACATTATGGGGATGAGGTAGTTGGATGGGCTATATTACAGATGGGCTATGTACAGGTGCAGTGATCAGTGAACTGCTCTGACAGCTGGTGCTTAAAGCTAGTGAGGGAGATATGAGTCTCCAGCTTCAGCGATTTTTGCAGGTCGTTCCAGTCATTGGCAGCAGAGAACTGGAAGGAAAGGCGGCCAACAGAGGAATTGGCTTTGGGGGTGACTAGTTAGATATTCCTGCTGGAGCGCATGCTACGGGTGGGTGATGCTATGGTGACAAGTGAGCTGAGATTTTTTAAATATATATTTTTTTACCTTTATTTAACTAGGCAAGTCAGTTAAGAACATATTCTTATTTTCAATGACGGCCTAGAAACAGTGGGTTAACTGCCTGTTCAGGGGCAGAACGACAGATTTGTACCTTGTCAGCTCGGGGGTTTGAACTTGCAACCTTCCGGTTGCTAGTCCACCGCTCTAACCACTAGCCTACCCTGCCGCCCCGGCGGGGCTTTACCTAGCAGAGACTTGTAGATGACCTGGAGCCGGTGGGTTTGGCGACGAGTATGAAGCGAGGGCCAGCCAAGCAGAGCGTACAGGTCGCAATTGTGGATAGTATATGGTGCTTTGGTGACTAAACGGATGGCACTGTGATAGACTGCATCCAATTTGTTGAGTGTTGGAGGCTATTTTGTAAATGACATCGCCAAAGTCGAGGATCGGTAGGATGGTCAGTTTTACGAGGGTATGTTTAGCAGCATGAGTGAAGGATGCTTTGTTGTGAAATAGGAAGCCAAATCTAGATTTAATTTTGGATTGGAGATGCTTAATGTGAGTCTGGAAGGAGAGTTTACAGTCTAACCAGACACCTAGATATTTGTAGCTGTCCACATATTCTAAGTCAGAACCGTCCAGAGTAGTGATGCTGGACAGGCAGGCAGGAGCTGGGGGAGATCGGTTGAAGAGCATGCAATTAGTTTTTCTTGCATTTAAGAGCAATTGGAGGCAACGGAAGGAGAGTTGTATGGTATTGATGCTCGTCTGGAGGTTAGTTACCACAGTGTCCAAAGAATGGCCAGAAGTATGCAGAATGGTGCCATCTGCTTAGAGGTGGATCAGAGAATCACCATCATTAAGCGTGACATCATTGATGTATACAGAGAAGAGTCAGCCCGAGAATTGAACCCTATGGCATCCCCGTAGAGACTGCCAGAGGTCCGGACAACAGGCCCTCCGATTTGACACATTGAACTCTATCAGAGAAGTAGTTGGTGAACCAGGTGAGGTAGTTATTTGAGAAACCAAGGCTGTTTAGTCTGCCGATAAGAATGTGGTGATTGACAGAGTCGAAAGCCTTGGCCGGGTTGATGAATACGGCTGCACAGTAATGTTTCTTATCCATATTGTTTAGGACCTTGAGCGTGGCTGAGGTGCACCCATGACCAGCTCTGAAACCAGATTGCATAGCGGAGAAGGTACGGTGGGATTCGAAATGGTTGATAATCTGTTCGTTAACTTGGCTTTCGAAGACCTTGGAGAGGCAGGGTAGGATAGATATAGGTCTGTAGCAATTTGGGACTAGAGTGTTTCCCCCTTTGAAGAGGGGGAATATCGCGGCAGCTTTCCAATCTTTGGGAATCTCAGACGATACGAAAGAGTAGTTGAACAGGCTAGTAATAGGGATTGCAACAATTTTGGCAGATAATTTTAGAAAGAGAGGGTCCAGATTGCCTAGCCTGGCTGATTTGTAGGGGTCCAAATTTTGCAGCTCTTTCAGAACATCAGCTATATGGATTTGGGTGAAGAAGAAATGGGGGAGGCTTGGTTGAGTTGCTGTCGGGGGTGTCGGGCAGTTGACCAAGGTAGGGGTAGCCAGGTGGAAAGCATGACCAGCCGTAGAAAAATACTTGTTGAAGTTCTTAATTATAGTGGATTTATCGGTGGTGACAGTGTTTCCTAGCCTCAGTACAGTGGGTAGCTGGGAGGAGGTGCTCTTATTCTCCATGGACTTTACAGTGTCCCAGAACTTTTTTTTAGTTTGTGCTACAGGATGCACATTTCAGTTTGAACAACCTAGCTTTAGCTTGCCTAACTGCCTGTGTATATTGGTTCCTAACTTCTCTGAAAAGTTGCATATCATGAGGGCTATTCGATGTTAATGCAGTACGCCACAGGAGCATGTTTATTTAAGATGGTGAGGAAGGCACTTTTACAGAACAACCAGGCATCCTCTACTGACGGGATGATGCCAATATCCTTCTAGGATACCCCGGACAGGTTGATTAGAAAGGCCTGCTCGCTAAAGTGTTTTAGGGAGCGTTTGACAGTGATGAGGGGTGGTCGTTTGACCGCAGACCCATTACGGATGCAGGCAATGAGGCTGTGTTCACAGATCTTGGTTGAAAACAGCAGAGGTGTATTTGGAGGGCAGGTTGGTTAGGATGATATCTATGAGGGTGCCTGTGGTTATGGATTTGGGGTTGTACCTGGTAGGTTCATTGATCATTTGTGTGAGATTGAGGGCATCAAGATTAGATTGTTTGATGGCCGGTGTGTTAAGCATGTCCCAGTTTAGGTCACCTAGCAGCACAAGCTCTGAAGATAGATGGGAGGCAGTCAATTCACATATGGTGGCCAGGATACAGCTGGGGGCAGAGGGTGGTCTTTAGCAAGCGGCAACGTTGAGAGACTTGTTTCTGGAGAGGTGGATTTTTAAAAAGTAGAAGCTCGAATTGTTTGTGTATAGACCTGGATAGTAAGACAGAACTCTGCAGGCTATCGCTGCAGTAGATTGCAACTCTGCCCCCTTCGGCAGATCTATCTTGGCAGAAAATGTTATAGTTAAGGATGGAAATTTCAGGGTTTTTGGTGGTCAGGATTCAGGCACGGCTAAGAGATCCGAATTGGCAGAGTGTGCTAAAACAGTGAATAAAACAAACTTAAGGAGGAGGCTTCTAATGTTAACATGCATGAAACCAAGACATTTACGGTTACAGAAGTCAAAAAATGAGAGCACCTGGGGAATAGAGGTGGAGCTAGGCACTGCAGGTCCTGGATTAACCTCTAAATCATCAGAGGAACAGAGGAGGAGTAGGATAAGGGTACGGCTAAAGGCTATAAGAACTGGTCGTCTAGTGCGTTCGGAACAGAGAGTAAAAGAGCAGGTTTCTGGGTGCGATAATATAGATTCAAGGCATAATGTACAGACAATGGTATAGTAGGATGTGAGTACATTGGAGGTAAACCTAGGCATTGAGTGATGATGGAGAGAGATATTGTCTCTGGAAACATTTAAACCAGGTGATGTCATCGCATATGTGGGAGGTGGAACTAAATGGTTGGTTAAGGCATATTGAGCAGGGCTAGAGGCTGTACAGTGAAATAAAACAATAATCACTAACCAGTACAGTAATGGACAAGGCATATTGACATTAGAGAGAGGCATGCGTAGCCGAGGGATGATAAGGGTCCAGTGAATGGTTGGGCTGGCTGGAGACACGGCGATTCACACAGCTAGCAGGCCGGGGCTAGCAAGCTAGCAGAAGGGCCTTAGAGGAACGTCGCTACTGAGAAAAGTCTGTTTTAGCCTCCTCGTGCAGTTCCCTCAATAGACCTGATGTGGTGGATCAGTAGGGTTCCGTGTCTTAGAGGGGTCCAGTCCAATTTTGCAAATGGATCTATTCAGCTAACAGTCCAATATGCTCTAGACAGCTAGCAGGCCGCAGCTAGCAGGCTAGCAGATTGACATTCAGGGGCGTCGCAACGTAGGAGCCAGTTGAGTAACCCTATCAAGCAGATTATGTCGGTAGTGCTGTCATGAAGAATCGGCGGGGTTCCGTACCCCGTACCAGCAATAAAAGGGATCCAGCAGTGGCTGATGGACCTCTTCAGCTAGCCGGGAGATGGGCCTAGCATGGGCTAGCTCCAAGCTAATTGGTGCTTGCTTCGGGACCTGCGATGATCCAGGTGAGAAGGTTCAGAAAGAAAATAGGTCCAGTATGCTCTGGATTGAATCGCATTGTACAAACTAGAAAGAGCTCTCCGAGCTACAGGTAGCTGTTAACCGCTATCAGTGGTTAGCTGGCTACTAGGTAGAAGCTAGTTAGCTGGCTATCTTCTGTTGTGGGATTCCGATTGAGGTAAAGAAAATACTTTAGAAAAAATTACATCCACACCACATTGGGTGAGGCTGTTTGCAGGAGAGTATTTTGAAGTTGAGGTTTAGAAAAATATTTTAAAAAGCTAAGCGAAGAAAACGATATATACATGGGACACGACAAGGAGAAGGACAATGATGTCTGACTGCTATGCTTTCTTGGATATGAATAAAACATGGAAAACTGAAATATCACATTTACATTTACCCTCAAACCCTTTACTTTGTTGAAGCACCTTTGGCAGTGATTACAGCCTCGAGTCTTCTTGGGTATGACGCTACAAGCTTGGCACACCTGTTTTTGGGGAGTTTCTCTCATTCCTCTCAAGCTCTGTTAGGTTGGATGGGGAGTGCCCCTGCACAGCTATTTTCAGGTCTCTCCAGAGATGTTCGAACGGGTTCAAGTCTGTGCTCTGGCTGGGACACTCAAGGACATCCAGAGACTTGTCCCAATGCCACTCCTGCATTGTCTTGTCTGTGTGCTTAGGGTAGTTGTCCTGTTAGAAGGTGAAGCTGAACGCTCCCATTCCCTGCCATTGAAAAACATCCCAACAGCATGATGCTGCCACCACCATACGTCACCGTAGGGATGATGTCAGGTTTCCTCCAGATGTGACGCTTGGCATTCAGGCCAAAGAGTTCAATCTTGGTTTCATCAGACCAAAGAATCTTGTTTCACATGGTCTGTAGCGGGCTGTCATGTGCCTTTTACTGCGGAGTTGCTTCCGTCTGGCCCCTCTATAAAGGTCTGATTGGTGGAGCGCTGCAGAGATGGTTGTTCTTCTGGAAGGTTCTCCCATCTCCACAGAGGAACTATGGAGCTCTGTCAGAGTAACCATCAGGAACTTTGTCACCTCCCTGATGAAGAACCTTCTCCCCTGACTGCTCAGTTTGGCCGGGCGGCCAGCTCTAGGAAGACTCTTGGTGGTTCCAGACTTCTTCCATTTAACCTGTTATGGCTGCAATCCTCCTATTGAGATAAGTGTCATCAACAACCGCTGAATAACATAGCCCTACATCCAATAAATATTACTCTCAATATTTATATTCATGAAATCACAAGGGCAATATAGGAAAACACAGCGTAGCCTTTTGTTCATCCACCTGCCGTGTCAGCGTTTGTGTAAGTTTATCGATCGCACGATGAAACATTAAGTACACTTAGCATCAGGTAGCTCGGTCACGAAAATCAGAAAAGCAATCAAATTAATAGTTGACCTTTGATGATCTTCGGATGTTTTCACTCACGAGACTCCAAGTTACACAACAAATGTTCCGTTTGTTCCATAAAGATGATTTTTATATCCAGAATACCTCTGTTTGTTTGTCGCGTTATGTTCAGAAATCCACAGGAAAGAGCGGTCACGACAACGCAGACGAAAATTCCAAATGGTTTCCATTATGTCCACAGAAACATGTCAAACGTTTTAAATCAAACCTCAGGTTGTTTTTTTTATATATATATATATATATATATATATATATATATAATCGATAATATATCAACCGCAAATGTATTTCACAGTAGGAGAGGGGAAAACAATGGCTGTCCAAATTCTGTTGCGCAAGCAAATCTCATGTGACCACTTGATGCGATGTTATTGTTCTGGCTCATTTTTCAAAATAAAATCCTGAAACTATGTCTGAAGACTGTTGACACCTTGAGGAAGCGATAGGAAAGGGAATCTGGTTCATATCCCTTTAAATGGAGCAAAGGGAGGCTATGGAACATGGAGTTTTCAAAATAGAAGCCACTTCCTGCTTTGATTTTCCTCAGGGTTTCGCCTCTAATATCAGTTATGTTATACTCACAGACAATATTTTGACAGTTTTGGAAACTTTAGAGTGTTTTCTATCCAATACTAATAATAATATGCATATATTAGAAACTGAGACTGAGGAGCTGGCCGTTTACAATGGGCACCTTTTCATCCAAGCTACTCAATACTGCCCCTGCAGCCATATGAAGTTAAGAATGATGGAGGTCACTGTGTTCTTAAGGACCTTCAATGCTGCAAAAATGCAATAAAATGCTTTGTCATTATGGGGTGTTGTGTGTGGATTGAGGAAAAATATATGTCTAACCAATTTTCAAATAAGGCTGTAATGTAACAATGTGGAAAAAGTGAAGTGGTCTGAGTACTTTCCGAATGCACTGTAAGTAAACTGCGATATCACTAGAGAATTAACCCTTTCATGCGTGAGTTCCAAATATCTCTAACGGTCGCCCCAGCGTGAGTTTTTTATGCACGTGATGTTAGAATGTTCTCTCCATTCCAGAATGTGATTGATACGTAAACAGTACATTTTATCTGCGCTGCCCTCAAACTAAAGCATGCAGCCTGTTTATATTTATAGGTTGCTTTAACTTCAATTTCAAATGATTTTCAAACAAGTTTTTATTTTCTAAAAACATTTTGAATTTAGGTGTGTTCCGCCTCCTCATTCATTCACATAAAAATAGTCATTTTTACTTTTGCGGATAAATACATTTTTGGGACATTTCTGACACGGACAAAATTCCCCAAGAACTTCCCAATTGTTTGTGCAGTTCACGTCTGCAGACATTTGCTCATCTCCCGTCAGAACAGGATCTGCACATGTGTTCACATTTTCTATTCCACATTTCTATTGTAGCGTACTGTATGTATGGAGCATAATATATTTGTGTATATTCTTTATCACCGCGGACACGTGAGGTAACGTTACACATTTTATAACCTTTATGGTGTTATTGTCAATCATGCTTACCTAACTACATTATTCTATTAGCTCTGTAAAACAATGCTAGTTGCGTCAGAAAACTATTAGCTTGTGTTTGTAATGATCTTCGTCTGTTGTTTGTAGAAAGTCAGACCGAAATGCAGCGTGTAGGTTACTCATGACTTTTAATGAAGCTATACGGTACATGAAATAACGGAAGAAGAAAACAACAAACGAATGAAACAAAATACAGCCTATCTGGTGACTAACACTAAGACAGGTACAATCACCCACGACTTACAACGCGCACTCAGGCTACCTAAATACGGTTCCCAATCCGAGACAACTAGAATCAGCTGACTCCAATTAGGAATCGCCTCAGGCAGCCAAGCCTAACTAGACACACCCCTAATAATACACACTCCCAATTAATACAAACCCCAATACGAAATACAACATATAAACCCATGTCACACCCTGGCCTACCCAAACAACTAACAAAACACAAGATACAATGACCAAGGCGTGACAGTGTTGTATTTTGAAGCTACCCTGGCCTTATGACTCCCAAGTGGCGCAGCGGTCTATGGCACTACAGACACCCTGGTTCAAATCCAGGCTGTATCACAACTGGCTGTGATTGGGAGTCCCATAGTGCAGCGCACAATTGGCCCAGCGTTGTCCGAGTTTGGCCGGTGTAGGCCATCATTGTAAATAATAATTTGTTCTTAAATTACTTGCCTAGTTAATTAAATAAAAAATATGACCATGGTTTGTTCTGCCCTGCCTTGCCCCCTTGTGGAGCTCAAAAGTTAGTTTCTTACTGTTATAACTCAAATCTGTGATTTTGTCAATGCAATAAACTATTGTTTTATAGCAGTGTTTATTATGTTCTTTGTAGTATTGTTTTATTGCTATATCCTTATATTGTATTCTAATGAATAATTCTTCTTTATTCTGTACTTTCAGAAACCAGAAACATTACTTGCCAATATCATAACTGGAGCTGGACATCTTTGGAGCTGAAGAATGAGGACAGCTTTTGTATGCTAACGTACACTCCTCAACAGTTGTACTGGATGAAAACACAGCAAGAAAACACGTTTGACAATATGTAATATTCATCTATTTTATTGCAGTACTGGTAGTTGATTCAACAACTTGTTTTACTAGAGGACAAAAAACGGAATATGCATAACCCATATTTAATATCCATGCAGTGACTGAACAACAACTGCATTTCCACCCCCATCTCTAAGGCATAGTATCATGGCTGGTCACCTGTCATGTCAGGTCAGTAACCTATTGCTGCAGATGTGCTCAATAATGCTTGAGCATGTGATACTCCTCAAAGCATGGTGAAATACATAGAGGTGTATCACAAGCTAGACACATGTATATTGTCATCTTCCTCTGCTTACTTCTCCTGGCGCCAGACAGGCAGACTTTGCAATGCCTCCGTGTGTGACTACCTTGAGAAGCAGTTTGAGGGACTTTGCAGGGAAAATGTCGTGCAGTGAGGCGTAGGGGATTGTCTACAGCAGGACGACCCCCAGTGGATGGGCGCCGAGGGGTGTGGTGCTCCTCCAGCAGCTCTCTCATGAGGTTCTCTCTGTATTTTTTGTAGGTAATTACTTTACCTATGAGGGAGTGGGGAGGATGAGGAAAGTTAGAGGATGATGAGGCAGTGGGTAGGTGGGTGAGATATTGTCACTATAATTGCATAATGGATTTGTATGTGAACTGTACATCCAATTACAAAAATACCTTGTTCAGTAATCATCTCACCTGTTAGTTGGCGGTGAACTATGCTACCGTTGAGGACAGCAGTGTCGATCAGATGGAAAAATATCTTCTTATACCACTTGTTTTTTTCCATGTGCATTCCACAAAGCTGTTTATCATGTCTGCCTTATCCACGGCCCCCATTTTGAGGTTATAATCAAGCACACAATCTGGTTTGATCTTTCTCTCTCCGGTCAGGTGGTCCACCTTCCCTGTGGCCGACATGGTTGCTGTATGGACAGTGGAGAGGACGTGGACGTCTCGCTTGTCATGCCACTTTACTGCCAGCTGTTGACTGTTCTCCTGGAATTCCACCTCCCCTCTCTGCATCTTCCCGCATCCGAATGCCGGCATCCCCTTCAGGTTCGACCTGACTGTGCCACAGGCCCCTGTGCTGTTGGAGAGCAGATGCTGGAAGAGTGTGGGACTGCTATACCAATTGTCCACGTACAAAGTGTGTCCCTTGCCGAGATGAGGAGCCAGCATGGTCATCACCACGGACCCTGACACCCCAAGCCCCTCATAATGTTTGATGTCAGTGGTGGACCCTGTGTAAACTATAATAACCTGTACAAATCCTGTCTTCACATTGCACATGACAAAGAACTTGACTCCAAACCTGTGTCATTTAGAGGGAATATATTGACGGAACACAAGCCTACCTTTCCATAACATCAGGGACTCATCAATGCATAGGTCCTTGTATGGCACAAAGACCCGAACAAATGCTGATGTCAGGCTGATAAGAACATTTCTTATTTTGTATAACGACGTCACTTAGGATGGCAGTAGCATTGTTGACAAAATGCAGGCATCACAGCAGAACTAGGAAGCGATCTTGGGAAAAGAGGGAGGCAAAGAAGGGAGCAAACATAGGATCTGTGCTCCAGTATTCTCTTAGGGAGTTCTTCTTTACTATTCCCATGAGAGGGGCTGTCACCAGGAAGGTATACATTTCACTAATTGTGGTTGTCACCCATTTTGCGAGTTTCCCCCTCACTCCTGGCTCTCTCTTCTCCTGTAGCTCTTGTGGGTGCAAATACAACACATAGACAAATGCATAAGATATATAGAATAGCTGAACACTAAAAACAGACTACATGAAGGGAAGGTGACACAGGTGCTAGGATAGCTGGACATACCAAGGCCAGAGGGATATACAAAGGAGGGGGTCAGTCAAATGACTAACTGATGACCAATAGACATAGTTCGCATATTTTTAGGACGTAGAGATGCAGAAGGAATAACAGAGAAGACACATAGTCTGTTGCTCTGAGATAAAGTCACACAAAGGAACATATTGAGCTAAGTGCAGAGCCAAAGCATAGGGCTGTAAAATAGAGAAATGTATAGTATTTTTAGTATAGCTGGACATGCTAGAAACTGAGGAGACACAGTCTGCTGATCCTAGATAATACACAAACAAAAGAATGCATTTAGTAAAGTGCAGGAACAAAGCAAGGGTCTTGTCATCATTATAATCTGACGGAAAGCAGGTATGGGCGTTATTGAGCTGAACAAGCAGGATGCACGGATTGGAATTGTAAACTCATTTTGCATGTGGGATGGGCTCATATGCAATATGTGGATAAATACTGGAGCCAGGGCTCTGGGAAAGGTGTGTTCCGCGGACCATCCCGGCTTGCTATACTCTTGTATTAAAAGCCAAATTGATTTCACAAGTTCTGTAATGCGTTTGATTTGATCCGATTCTCCACTACACTCTAAGGCTTAGCGATTGGTCTCCTCAACTATCTCTCCCACCAGCTACTCTGTCAGAAACAACTTGAAGCACTCTGCCTCAGTTGGAAATGGCAAGGGGCGTCAAAGCAGACAGCAGTGCCAGGTGGGGTGAAATGACTGGTGGCCTTCCAGCTACCACAGAACTCCTGTACTTCATCCACTGTCGGTCTGCCTCCATCACCACCATCATCTTCAAAGGGACCTGGTACTTCCTCAGTTTACAAGGGAAATTCAGATTCAGGGTTCTCAATGGCTACAATGTTGGGGGGGCAGCTCCTCACTGTCACTGTTAGAATCTGATTCCTGACTTTCATACTCAGACTCATTGTCAGAATTTTAAAAAATCTCCAGAATTACCACATTTGTGAGTTGTCTCCTTTTGAAAGACATTGTTAATGCTACAGCTTAGCTCACTAGCTACATACATAAACAACAACACTGAATGGTGCAGAGTGGGAGGTTACGTGGTTGACTGCCGGCACGCGCCACTTATATCAATAAATCACTATCAGAAAATGTTTTTTGTGGTAATTATTTGTGTATTTACGATTTTATTCACATGTTTTCAATTCTAGGTGACAACTCATGCATTCCGGTTCTTGCACAGATTGTAAATGGGCACATATTATGTGTGTAAAATAATTTTTTGAAGGTTGTACTGATTATGATGAGCTAAGCTAATTCCAGCTGTGTAGCCATGTTTGTTGACATACAATGCATTCTGGGATTCACGTCTGTTTGACCAAAGATGTTATAACAAAATGAGGTGAGTAAGAGTTCACAAATTTTTTGAGGAATTCCGGAAATTAATGGTGGGATGCGAATGAAGGTAGATGACACACCCCTTCAACATGCATACTACAAACAGACCAAACTCATCTCGTCTTCTCTTATTATATTCGGTTTCTGTGAGGAAAAAATGCATGGCTGCGCGCTGAAACTAATTGTCAGATTACTTTCGATTTCTATAAAGTGTTTTACCTAGTTATTTCGATCAATGGTGAGCTCACCCGTGATGTGATTAATTATATATAGTAATTGCTATTAGCTAATTCATATTGTAGTTTACGTCAGCCGAGAGTTAGAAAATATGACTGCTTGTGTTGGGTCAATCTTTCCTCAGCGCTAGGACAAATGTAGCCTACATTTTTCCGGTTAGGATGATTGTGTTATGCTATATCTTCTTCTGTGAATATCTGAACGATGCATCCAAAAATAAACTGCTGACATTCTGGACATAACTTTGAAAGGACTGTGTTTATGTAAATAGTTTATGAAAAAAGTGTGGCCAGCTCAAACGCTGATTGTTGCGTCATTCGAAACTGCCGTTCTAAACGAGCATTCTAAATGAGTGTTCTAAACACCCGTGTGATGGTACGTGTGGAAGGGTTAATCAGGTTAATCTTCTCATTCAGTTTTTCCCTCTCCACAGTTTCAAGATTCTATATATCTATTTTGCTAAGTTTTTTCTACCAATGTTATTGGTTGCAAGGTTGCTAAACTTTTCTGGGATATGTACACCAAGCACATCAACTTCACCATCGGGAGACCACATGGCAATTTAAAGTCCATAATGTAGTACACTTATGATAGTTAGGTTTTAGTCTAGAGAAACTGGAAAAAATATACAGGTCCTCAATGAGGCCCTTCATGGTTGAAGATCAAGGACTCGAGAGAACTTGATTTGTTTGCGTACATTGATACTTTTGCCTCTAATCCATACATTTTAAAAAAATTTCCCAGGTCCCCAATGAAGGTCGAGGACTCAAGAGAGAACTTGAATCATCAGCGTACATTGACACATTTGCCTCTAATCCATACATTTTTTGTCCCTTTTAATGTTATCATTAGATACATTTCTTAAAGCTAACAGTTCAATGGCCATAATAAATAGGTATGGTGACAGGGGGCAACCTTGTTTTATGCCGCTTGACAATTCAAAGTTCTCAGAGAAGTAACAGTTATTTATTATTTTACATAAGGGATTGTTGTAAATTACTTTTACCCATTTTATGAGAGATTCTACAAACTTGAAAGAATCCATGCACCTATAAACACATTCTAGAGGTATTGTATCAAAGGCTTTTCTCAAAATCTACAATAAAGATTATACCTGGTTTCCCTACATTCTAATAGTTTTCCATTATTTCTAGTAGTTGTCTCATGTCTCCAATATGCCTGCCTTTGAAGAATCCCTTCAGATTGTGATGAATAATGTCCGATAGGACCTTTTAAATTCTATGAGCATTCCATTTTTCCAATATTTTTGAATCGTAACTTTGAAGGGTAAGGGGCCTCCAATTTTTAATGAGACTGGGTCTCTTTACTGGCTCCTGCTTCAGTAGGTGAGAGAAATCAGCCCCTCTTTTTGTGTGTCCGACACTTTGAAATGAATCAATTGCCAACCATAGTTCGGCATGTGTAATTAGACCTTCAATATTTTTTTTTGTGTCTCAGATAATTTTACATTATTTTTTGGGAGAAGGATATCACAAAACTCATCGGGGGAGGTTGGAGGAGGAACTTGACAAGATAATATTTGTTTAAAATATTTATCCATTTTTTTACAGTTTCAACCGCAACCTACTTAAAATGCATACTGTGTATTAATCACACTAAATAGTATTTAAAATGTAATGTTTAGTAAAAATGAATGCAGTAACAAACAAATATCAGCATACTAGGCTCATCCTACAGAGAATGGTTCATCTAATGTGTAATTACATTGATTCAAGCCATTTGTTCATTTTGAAATTCTCAAATGACAATTATCTTTCTCAATAGTGTGCAGCAAATTCTACTAGATGAAAAGTCTAAATGAGCACTCAAAGTTCACCTGACACAAGACTGAAACCAAATATTACACAGTTGATTTGATGTGCATTTTGCATTTACTGTACTTTTCCCCACATTTGTTGATAGAGAAAAAATTAAAGGATGACAAGGGTTTGAGTGGGAGGACTAACTGGTGTCTCCAAGTGGCCACACACCTCTTCAAAGTGTGCATAGTTCTGAAGTAATTTCAATACACTTGTGTGACTCGTGTGAGAACAGAAATTACAAGATTGTTAAAATACTGTAATTGCATCAAATTGTTAATTTATGCAACAGAATAGGGGGTTCTTAGAACACTCATCTGTGTGTGTTCTACTGAGAATGGGCCTCTGGGGGCTTAATGCTGAGAGAAGATGTATGCCTTGGGTGATAAACCTAACAAGACCGCATTCCATAGCATGAGTTGATGTTTCTGTTCTATGAGGTACCAGGGTGGAGATTCAGTATGGATAATAATCACAAGGTTAGGATTCCTATAAAAGATACTGTTTGCTGTGAATTATTAGTATCTGCTGTAAAGACTGTTCTCTTCGTGTAGAAATCAGGGTCTGACCCACAATACAAAGTTCCTATTCCATACATCTGTGATTTTTCATGAAAATCCAGGAGGATGGACTTTACTATAAAATGCTGTGGCTTAGTCCTGCTGGCTGGGCTCTCAACGAATCGGTGTGTAGTTGACAAGCTCCATTACTGCAGTAATTCAATTATAAAGTTAAATTGTTTTGAAGAAATCTAAAAGTCTCTCCTTTGATTAGAATAATTCCACCACGCTCAAAGAAGAGTCTCCAACTAAAAGGTGTTTTTTTGAGTATTTACCTGTTGACAGTTATGTGCCCAGTGACCTGTTATCCGCTGCATATCCACTCCGTACCATAACAACCAAGTACGTTGTTAGGGCATTGACTCAGTTTATTTCTATTTTTGGAATACCCAAAATTATTCAAAGTGATCAAGGTTCCAACTTAACATGTTCACACAGGTGTTACGCCACCTTTGCATCAGACACAATTTTGGGAGCCATCGGGGAGCCCTGGAGCGGTTCCATCATACCTTGTAATTGTTGCATGCTTATTGCACTGACTTGGACTGAGACTGGGAGGAGGGGTTGCCTTGGTTGTTGCTTATAGCTAAAGAGATTTTAAAGAGATTTTACAAGAAAGCAGAGGATTTAGCCCTAACAACCTAGTTTTTGGGCACACCGTACGTGGTCCACTAGCCATTTTACGAGATGGCCGGGGTGCTGCAGAGCCCCCTAGGAATCTGTCATCTTATGTAAATGACTTCAGGCGACGCCTGTATGCAACTGGGGAAATGGATAAGGAAAAGTTAACATCTTCTCAGTGTAAGATGAAGGGACTGTTTGACTGACGAGCTGATCACCACCAGTTCAGTCCTGGTGACCAAGTCCTCACTCTGTTACCTATTGTTGGTTCTCCATTTCAGGCTACATTTAGTGGACCATAGACAGTGGTAAGTCAGGTTTCTGAGTTGAACTATGTGGTTGCAACTCCTCAAAGGAAAAAGGCTACACAGCTCTGTCATATGAACTTGTTGAAGCCTTACTATGCATGTCCTTCTATTCCATCCTCTGTTGCCTCAGACTTGCCTTTACCTGCAGGGGACACTAACCTGTTATTTTAACGAGTTCAAGACCTGAGTTGTTATTGGATCCTTATGTTTCACCCACGGTGGCAGTTTGTTGTGAAGGGTAGCTGATTAGCCCAGATGATGGTGTCCTGGAAGGACGGTTAAA
Source organism: Oncorhynchus gorbuscha (assembly GCF_021184085.1). Lineage (NCBI taxonomy): Eukaryota > Metazoa > Chordata > Actinopteri > Salmoniformes > Salmonidae > Oncorhynchus > Oncorhynchus gorbuscha. The sequence continues at coordinate 24,262,577 of NC_060174.1, forward strand.
TAATTCCGTCTTTGGGTAGTTTTGATACTCTGCTGGGACACTTGTCTGTTCCTTGTAGTGCCGAGCTTGGTCCATTTGATCATGAGTTTTACAGACGCCTTCTCGTACCCATTTGATAAATCATGATATTGACGTTGGTGATGCCCCACCTATCCGGCAATGATTTACTGTGTGTCATTTGAGAAACATAAACATTTAAACTCTGAGATTCAGTATATGCTTGTTAATGACATTGCTGAACCTTGTCTTTTGGTTCATAAGCAGGATGGAACATTTCGGTTTTGCACAGACTACCAAAAGTTAAGTGTGACAACCTGATTCCTACCCACTTCCCCTCATGGAAGACTGTTGATCAAGTTGGTTCTGCTGCAGTCAGATAGCCAGGAAATTGAGCGTCCTGTGGCATACTTCTCCAAGAAGTTCAACAGTTATCAGCTAAACTAATCTTTGGTGGAGAAGGAGGCTCTTGCCCTGATCTAGGCTCTCTAACACTTCGATGTGTATGTGTGTATATACTAATCACAACCCACTCACCTTTTTACACTCAATGCAGTGTCCAAACCAGAGGTTGATGTGGTGGTGTCTGTACCTTCAAGCTCTTCCCCTCGAGATTCGTCATATTAAAAGGGCGGACAATGTTTTGGGCGGATGCGTTGTCTGTGCATGAAGCTTGAAGCTTCAGCAACAATACAGACCTGCGCAGGTGTCTCCAGACAGAGCACCTGACAGCATGGGAATGTAAAAATGCATGATTTCTCTCTGGCCAACTGCTTGGAACATGTTTTCTCTGACATTAGAGCCATCCTGAGGAATAAAATCTGAATTGTTGAAGATGAATCATTTAACATATTTTGAAACATTATGGGGGTGAGAAAAAAGCTATTTGTACAATAACAGTTTGACTTTGCCTTCAGAAGAAAGATGTAAGGATTAATAAGAACAAACATATTAATAAATAGAGTGAGTTTAAAAGCTATGAATTTTCTGGGGACTGTAATGAGATTTTGAAGGGCAGAGAAAAAAACTTAATTCACATGATATAGTGCAAAAATAGGCAATATGACGAAGACAAATACTCCTATTAGCTCTTTTAGCTCTGACATTCATTTAATTTACCTTGTATTGCTTTGGTAGGATAAACAGCCTTTGCTGTCCCTATTATTTCAGAGGGAATGGATGCTACACAGGCACAGGCGGTGTATCTGTGGTGTGTGCATGTGTGTAGGATGGAGGTGAACATGTGTGTTGAAATGAGGATGTGTATTCCCAGAGCCTGAGTGAGCTGCTGCTCATGTTGTGTTCAGTTCATTTTCCTCTCTGTCTGGAATAACACACAGATGAGCATGTTATGTGAGAGTACTGTAGCCACATACTGTAGGTATCACCTTTACAGGCCAGAGAGAACCACTCAACCCTCATCTAATGTGCTTTCAACTTGAAGGTTATTTACAGATTAAGATAATAATGTGATGTTTTAGTTTTCCATTCTTTAAACTGCAATTTATACTCTATGCATATAACATTTTATTAGTTTATCACATTCATTTACAGTGCATTCGGAAATATTCAGATCCCTTGACTTTTTCCACATTTGGTTACATTACAATTTATTATTATAATGTTTTTCCTCATCAATCAACACACAATACCCCATAATGACAAAGGGATAACAGGTTTTTAAATGTATTAAAAATAAAGAACAGAAGTACCTTTTTTACAAAAGTATTCAGACCCTTTTGCTATGAGACTTGAAATGTATCTTCTTTCCATTTATCACCCTTGAGAGGTTTCTACAACTTGATTGGAGTCCACCTGTGGTAAATTAAATTGATTTGACATGAGGTGACCAAGAACCCAATGGTCACTCTGAAAGAGCTCCAGAGCTCCTCTGTGGAGATGGGAGAACCTTCCAGAAGGACAACCATATCTGCTACACTCAATCAATCAGGCCTTTATGGTAGTGGCCAGACGGAAGCCAATCAGTAAAAGGAACATAACAGACCACTTGGAGTTTGCCAAAAAGGCACATAAAGGACTCAGACCAGGAGAAAGAATATGCTCTGGACTGATGAAACCAAGATTGAACTCTTTGGCCTGAATGCCAAGTGTCACGTATGGAGGAAAGCTGGCACCATCCCTACGGTCAGTTGTGTAAAGTACTTAAGTAAAAAATACTTTAAAGTACTACTTAAGTATTTTGGGAGGTATCTGTAATTTATTATTTATTTTTTGATTACTTTTACTAAACTACATTCCTAAAGACAATATTGTACTTTTTACTCCATACGTTTTTCCTAACAACCTAAAGTACTTGATATATTTAGAATTCTTAGCAGGACAGGAAAATTGTGAGATTCACACACTTATCAAGAGAACATATGGTCATCCTTACTGCCTCTGGTCTGGCAGACTCACTAAACAGAAATGCATATTTTGTAAATCATGTCTGAGTGTTGGTGTGCCCTTGGCTATCCTTACATTTTAAAAACAAGAAAGTGGTTCCGTCTGCGTAGCTTAATAAGGAATTTTAAATTATTTATACTTTTACTTCTACTTTTGATACTTAAGTATATTTTAGCAATTACATGTACTTTTGATACAAAAGTATATTTACTCAAGTGCTATTTTTATGGGTGACTTTTACTTGAGTAATTTTCCATTAGGGACCTTCCCACTAGCCATGATTGGCTGAGATAATGAGTGGGTTGGACATTCCGAGAGAGAAGTTTCAGATTGGTCTACGGTGTAGCATCTTGTGTTACTAAAATGAGCTGCTCGTTATGCGTAGATAAACCAGTTTTAGATACTGCAGTTTTTTGAAAGATATGTTAGCTATGGAGAACTGCAACTATATTGCAACTTCTCTCAATAACTTTGCTACCTTGAATTTATCAGACAGTATTGACAAAGGTCAGAGTGAAAAAGTTTTGATGATGTACTTTCTGGAGGACGACTGTGCAATGCTGACTCTCTCTGACTCTGAAAATGAATCTGGGCATGAGGAAAACCCCTGATTTAGGTAACATTTTCATTATACATTGTAGAGTCTTCTGATGAGAGTGATGGGGAAGAAACGGTGATTAACAGTGTTGTCACGGAAGAAGTTGACCGAGTTTTGAAATCATTGGAATGTCTGGTAGAAGCAGTATGATAAGGAGATTAATACACTTCTGGGGTTTGCTAGTATAGGTAGTCGAAAAGAGAACACAGTAGGCTGTTACATAAAACACCTGTCTCCAGATTACATCTTCAAACTAAGGGTAACCATGGCATCAGTGACAGAGAGGGAGAAAGATCTGGTGATTCTTATAGCATTGCACACGGTCAGTGTGAAACAGAGTGACTTTACACAACTGGCCAAGCAAGCTGTACAAACAAAATGGAAAATGAACCAGGACGTCTTATTTAATGAAAGGGTTTGCAGTCTGTCGTGAAGCGTGTATACGGGTAAGAGTCTAGCTACAGTTTCAGATATTATACGTTTCTAATTTAGTCAAAGTTGTTTTCATTGAAAGTTAAATGCTTACTGTTAGCTAGCTAGCTGACGTTAGATGGATGGCTTGTTAGCTAACATTGCATGTATGATCTGTGTGTAGTGATATCTCAGAATGCAATTTCACATTGCTAGTTACAGCCTAATGTTAGCTAGCTAACTAGCTAACATTGAACCTATTTGGTTAACTTTAGCTAGCTACGACAATCGGTTTGTATTGCTAGTACTCTATGGATTGAGATTATGGTTCATTGTTTAGCTACCTGTCTACATGTTTAAAACAAAATACCCCAAGTTAAAGCTTACTGTTAGCTAGCTAGCTGATGTCCAATCAAGTTAGCCTGGTGTGTTGTTGACAGTGATTACGGCTATCTATTGTATAATAATGCTCAAATATTTTTATCTGGTATTTGTCTTTCAGCATCAGTAGAACACACCTGACTCTCCTCCACCAGTCATACAAGGAGAAGGGTCTAATGCCTCCCATCAAAAAGAGAGCTTGCTCAAGCAAGCACAGGTTACACCTGAAGCATGAGAACTTGCAGCGAGTGGTGAACTTCAACAACTATGCAGAGGATAATGCAATAGTATTACCAGGATTCTACCCAGGACACAAACACTTTGGTGGAAAGCTCCTGCAATCTCATGTGACAAAAGCAGCAGTGTGGGGTCTCTACAAGGACTCAATGACAACACTTGGTATGTAAAGCATAAACAACACATTTTGATTATTTAATTGACCTCCAACATGATTGCTCACTACTTTTATTGATCTCACATTATTTCTGTATTTTCCAGAGGTACGTGGAAATTGCTGCCCCACATCTCAAGCACTAAGCCCACACGAGCTCCACCACAGTTTATTTATTTTTATTTAATTTAACTAGGCAAGTCAGTTAAGAACAAATTCTTATTTTCAATGATGGCCTAGGAACAGTTGGTTAACTGCCTGTTCAGGGGCTGAACAACATATTTGTACCTTGTCAGCTCAGGGGTTTGAACTTGCAACCATCTGGTTACTAGTTCAACGTTCTAACCACTAGGCTACCCTGCCACCCCGAGTGTGGACCTTCACTTCCTGACCACAGGCCACACCAAGTTTCCCCCCCAACTGGTGCTTCGGCCTCATCAAGCAGCGCTTCAGAAAGACCAGTGAACACTTTTTCTGAGATTGCTGGTGTTCTGAAGGACAGCACTGTGACATAGGTCAACATCCCACAGCTGGTTGGACTGGAGGATGGTACGGTGCTGGTGGAAAGCTGGCAACAACATCTGACTCCGTACTTCAGGCCGCTGCAAAAGATCAAGCAGTTCCAGAAATTCAGGTGACTATCATTTCCATTGCATTCTATGAGGTTATTCTTCTTATCTAACTTTGGAGGTGAATTGATGTTGTGCAAGGTTGTAATGTCCTCTAAAAATGTTTTTGTTATTTCCTGTTTTACAGCTTCGATGCTCTGGAGCCTGATGTTGTTGTCACCAAGGAGTGTTCTGACTCAGTGTCAGCTGCTGCGCAACGCTGACACTCTTCCTACCGTAGGTGATCTGCCTGTACAAGCACCACCTGGACAGAACACAGCTAGACAAATTTAGCTTTTGGGGAAGATCAGGGAGTTTTGTGACGAAGAGGGTATGGACATCACATGCCATGCACCAAAGTCAAGGGCAGGACAGGAACAGGCTTTCCGAATATAGATTCCCTTGTCCATGCGTGGTTTGGACGGACCAATCTTCAGCACTATCTGCAGTGCCTCTTTTCACATGATTATCTCCTAACAGACATGCCATATGTTGCTGCTACTATTTTTTATATATTTTTTATCCTGCAGATCGGACACCTTACCCCTGATTATATGCATATAAATACCTCATCAATCACTGATATTGTTATTGATATTGTTCTTGTACATACTGTATATTATATATTTTTATATTGACACTATCTATTTCTGATATTGCTACTATGCAAGTAACCATTTGGCTGTACCGTTTACACCTTCTGTAGAGACCTTGTGTGGCTGGGGGTTATAGCATTTCTTTCACATGACCCATCAATTTAGACAATTGTGTCTGGCTCTGCATCATTTAAAATGTATAAAATATTTTTATTTGGAATTCTTCCTTATTGTAGTCTACTACTTTTACCACTTTTAGTCTTAATCTTAACTACACTACTCACTGTTTAACACATGACCTCACATGTGAATCCTTAAAACTTCCTATGGCTGCAGGGGCAGAATTGAGTAACTTGGATGAAAGGTGCCCAGAGTAAACGGCCTGCTCCTCAGTCTCATTTACTAATATATGCATATTATTATTGGTATTGGATAGAAAACACTCTGAAGTTTCTGAAACTGTTTGAATGATGTCTGTGAGTATAACAGAACTCATATGGCAGGCAAAAACCTGAGAAGGAATCCAAACAGGAAGTGAGAAATCTGAGGCTGGTATATTTTCAAACCATTCCCCTTTGAAATCCCTGTTAGAAATTAATGAAGATTCACGTCCTAGGGCTTCCACTAGATGTCAACAGTCTTTAGAAATGTGAATGAGGCTTCTGCTGTGTTGTTTGGGGCTGAATAAGAACAGAATGCATCAGACTGCTGGCAGAGTGCCAGTTCCACATCACGCGCAAAGCACATGATATCCGTTCTGTTCCTCCTCTAGACACAAAGGAATTCTTTGGTTGGAACTTTATTAAAGCTATATTTTAACATCCTAATGATTGATTCTGTAGTTAGTTTGAAATGTTTCTCCGACCTGTAATGTAACATTTTGACGTTTATGTCCGAAGAAATTGTCGACCAGCTCCAGCGTTTGGATAGGTGTACCCAACGCCCTTACAAAAGTAGCTAATTAGACATAAATACTAGACATTATCGAACAAATCAAGCATTTATTGTGGACCTGGTATTCCCGGGAGACTTTCTGGTGAAGATCAAAGGTATGGGAATATTTAGCATGTCATTTATGGTTATAGTTGACTCCAACATGGCGGCTATGCAACTATTATTCTGAGCGCCGTCTCAGATTATTGCATGGTTTTATTTCTCCGTAAAGTTTTTTAAAAATATGACACAGCGGTTGCATTATTAAGGAGAGGTATATCTATAATTCCATGTGTAACTTGTATTATCATCTACATTTATGATGAGTATTTCTGTTGAATCGATGTGGCTGTGCAAAATCACTGAATGTTTTTGGAACTAGTGAATGTAATGCGCCAATGTAAACTCAGATTATCAAACAAAACATACATGTATTGTGTAACATGAAGTCCTAATAGTGTCATCTGATAAAGATGATCAAAGGTTAGTGATTCATTTTATCTCTATTTGTGCTTTTTTCTCTCTCTTTGGCTGGAAAAATTGGCTGTGTATTTCTGTGAGTTGTTGGTGACCTAACATAATCGTTTGTGGTTCTTTCCCCGTAAATCCTATTTGAAATCGGACACTGGTGGGATTAACAGCAAGACTACCTTGAAAACTATATAAGATACATGTATGTTTGAGGAATTTTAATTATGAGATTTCTGTTATTTTGAATTTGGCGCCCTGTACTTTCACTGGTTGTCATATCGCTCCCGTTAGCGGGATTACAGCCATAAGAAGTTAAACCCTTTACAATGAAAATCTGTGAATTTATTTGGATTTTTACTAATTGTCTTTGAAAGACAGGGTCCTGAAAAGGGGAAGTTTCTTTTATTGCTGAGTTTAATACAAAAAAATAAAGCGAATTGGATGGAAAATGTGCATTTTACCAATCTCTTTAATCTTCAACATAGAAATGCTACCAAAAATAATTTACAGAATCGCTACAAATAAGTCATCCATGATTCAACAAATTATATTTTGAAAGAGGAAGCAAAATATTGGAAGCATGTTTTCTTCTCAGTCTCCTTCGCCACTTAACTACGCTAACTAAGGATTTATTTCAAAATAATAAACCGCGTCAAATTAACACCATTTACAGAATGACTTGTGTGGAGGCCAATTTACAGGAGGAACTTGAGGCAATTCAATATTTTCAGTCTGGAAAAACCAGGGTTTGATGGTATACCAGCAGCGGTATAGCAGACCTTTGAGGTACTCAAAGATCTATTATTACCATGTTTAATTACTCCTATTAAAAATGTAGACCTTTTGGGTATTCAACAAGGTCTGATTTCATTCCTACTAAAACAGGATGCAGGTGTTAAGTAATAATCCAGTCCATTTATAAAAAACACAAATGTTGTGATGCGAAGAACCTGCAAAATCCATAGCACAGAATAAAAAAGATTGTTCAAGATGAACAATATCTGGTAGACAGGTTTGTTTTACATGGATGATATATTTGAGATAATATACGACAGTTACTTGAAATAATGGAACATTATGAAACAAAGAGACCAGGCCTGGTCATAGTAGATTTTTTTGATAAAGTACGACTATAATTTATTTAAAATTGCCTGGATTACTTTAAGTTCAGTGACTCTAACTTTAAGAACAAATTCTTATTTTCAATTATTTGGGTTAACTGCCTGTTCAGAACAACAGATTTGTACCTTGTCAGCTCGGGGGTTTGAACTTGCAACCTTCCGGTTCCTGGTCCAACACTCTAACCACTAGGCTACCCTGCCGCCCCAGGGATAATACATACACCGGGGATAATGGGGATGATGGGTCACACCTGGAGGGGAGTGGAGACAAGCAGAAAGACAGGTGAAACAGATCAGGGTGTGACAGAGGATGTATAGCTTGACAAATTCAACCACACCATACAAATATATTAACAATTGTGCATCAACTCAAGATACCACACATTTGTGCATCAACATAATTATTGCTTTTTTGTCACATCAGTGGCATAAAAATTATGATAGCTACTACAGTAACTCATTTGAAGTGCATAGAAGGCTTTTTCACAACTTGGTGTTAAAATCTGAACATCAAGAGCGTTCAGCGCGTGGCAAGAAATCATCAAAGCTATTTCACTCCAATTGCGCAATCACATTTCCCTTGTTGATCCAGTATATAGATATATCAAGCTATTCATCCAATGTCTGACTGAGTGTGTGACTGAGATAAAAAGCTCCTTTTCACCTAATTAATGATGTATTTGTGTCTCAGTATGATTTGGATAAATAATAATGATCTGTCACCTCTGTGGAAAGACTGGAGCTGATTGGTTCTGACACAGTTGCCTGGTGTTTCAACTCGGTGATGTTGCCAAGGACGGAAACTTGCATAACCAAATCATCAAAGACCAGGCTTACTGTCGACAGAAAAAAAAGAAACAAGTTAATTTCTTACCTTGCTGAAAACAGACACCTGAAAAATCCAAAATCCTCTTTTGTATAATTTACTTTTATTTATCTTGAGAGAGAGATGATGATAAAGAGGCTCCTGCTTGTTACATAAAGCGTGTCCTTCCATAATATTGCTTAAGAAAAGCTATACACAATTTTCTTCTCAGGCATTCATCTACTCAAATGTTGATGCCAATGGAAAGCCCCCATAGAACTCTGGCTCCCGCTACTTTCTGCCTATCTGATTGACATGTCCCTCCGGATGTCTGAGAGGAGAGACATAAGTGCAAACAACAGATGCTGGGAAGTTAGTTCGTTTTGAAATTTTCTTAAATGCCAAACTCTGTACCCCGTTAAGCTAACAGATCCAGCGTCTCCTCCATGTCTGAGTTCAAAGCAGTCTCAGAAACCCTCTGAACCTCTAACTGACTGTCTTGCATTGATGTGCTCCGAGAGCTCAAATAGGTAAATAGCCTGAGAACTAATATCAGTAATGCGCATCTATTTTCCACCATGGAGGATCATAGACACACAGAAAGTTGAGATTTCTGCCACTGGATCTCCATAGAATCTAGAACACCAATGTGACCGCTGTGCCGATCGGCAGTACAAGGGCAACCTCACCCAGTAGCGCTATGCCTGTAATTGCAGTAACACCCATCCCCTCACATCCTTTCTCTTACTCTATAACCATTCAGTCTACAGCTTTCCTGGCACTCTAGATTCACATTTAGTCTACCATTGTGCCTGTGCTCGTGGGTTATTTACAGTAGTGACTGCCGTCCCACATTCCTCCACAACAACACGCCTGATAAAGAGTGAAGCCAGCAGTTGAGTTGTGTTTTAAGTGACTCTCTCCCTCAGATGCTCCCTCTTCCTCTTCTCTCTATCACATCTCACAGTAGATTTTAAGCAGGGCCTGTCAGTTGTTTTAATGTAGCAGTTCTCTGTTGTGCATGGCTGGGTCGGACTGACTGTATTATCACCTGTGTGCATAGCATAGCGATGTGGGATGGCTTTGTTTTTAATATTCATATGTTTGCTCATTCATGCCTGCTGGGCACAATCATTCTGCTGAGGGAAAAGTCATGGGAGGTTGTTTAATATCTCCTTTGTTATGGAGCTTGGAGGAAAATATAAACAAAGTGGTGTATAGGAGAAGACAAAATATACTTATTTACTTGCATATTCAAATAAACAATAATAATAATAATAATATATGCCATTTAGCAGACGCTTTTATCCAAAGCGACTTACAGTCATGTGTGCATACATTCTACGTATGGGTGGTCCCGGGGATCGAACCCACTACCCTGGCGTTACAAGCGCCATGCTCTACCAACTGAGCTACAGAAGGACCATTGTACTCATTAAATTAATACAATGAGTCTTATTTACTTGAATATACAAGTAAACAAGTATTTTGTCTTCTCCAATTCAACAATTAGTTTACTATATACCTTGATTCGGTCTTATGTAGCAAAATTTGAAATTGTGTTTTTTACATTGGATAAAAGCAGAGACACACAGGTACAAAATTGTATATTATACAGTGCATTTTTGGGAACATTGGGGAAGAAATTCTGCTTTGAAAGTTGATAAACTTGTATCCTCACTTTTGAGAAACTGGCCTTTAAATCTTGTGGTACCTACTGGAGAGCTCTCGTTTGTCTACACCCATTCAGCATTGTTCACACCCTCTTAAGACAGCCCCACCCATCTCTTTAAAAAAATATATTTATTAAAAATCTTTTACCCCCTTTTTCTCCCCAATTTCGTGGTATCCAATTGTTAGTAGCTACTATCTTGTCTCATCGCTACAACTCCCGTACGGGCTCGGGAGAGACGAAGGTTGATAGTCATGCGCCCTCCGATACACAACCCAACCAAGCCGCACTGTTTCTTAACACAGCACGCATCCAACCTGGAAGCCAGCCGCACCAATGTGTCGGAGGAAACACCTGTCAACCTTGGTTAGCGTGCACTGCGCCCGGCCCTTTGATTGGAAAGGCTGCCCTCTATTTTGGCAAGCAGTTACACGTTAAACACCAGACATTTGCCCCTCTCACAAGTCATAGAAGACAATCAAGTTCCTTAGACATTGTTTTCTTTCTGGTGTAGCTCTTCCCTGTCTGAAGGTTATCTTCATGTAAGCCTGAATAATTTAAAGGAAAATTCCACCCCAAAATATTTTGGTATTTGTTTCATTGTGCATTGTTGACATAGTCCCAAAATGTTTTGCTTGTCAGAAATAAAGTTTTCAAGATATGTTTCTTTCAAAATACAGAAATCATCCCCTTATGATGCATTTTGCATCATATAATGCTGCATTTTCTTTCATATACTGTAAGGGGGATTATTTAACCTTTCTAGGACACACGTTCCGCTAGCAGAACCACTCGACAACATTCCGCTGAAAAGGCAGCGCGCGAAATTCTAAAATATTTTTTCGAAATATAGAACTTTCACACATTAACAAGTCCAATGCAGCAAATGAAAGCTAAACATCTGCTTAATCTACCCATGGTGTCCAATTTAAAAAAAGGATTTACAGCGAAAACACAACATATGATTATGTTAGATCACCGCCAAGTCCAAAAAACACACAGCCATTTTCCCAGCCAAAGATAGGAGTCACAAAAAAACAGAAATAGAGATAAAATGAATCATTAACCTTTGATGATCTTCATCAGATGACACTCATAGGACATCATGTTACACAATACATGTATGTTTTGTTCGATAATGTGCATATAAAAATCTCAGTTTACATTGGCGCCATGTTCAGAAATGCCTGAAAATTATCCGGAGAAACTGCAGAGAGCCACATCAACTAACAGAAATACTCATCATAAACCTTGATGAAAGATATATGTTTTACACAGAATTAACGATACACTTGTTCTTAATGCAACCGCTGTGTCAGATTAAGGAAAAAGCATACCATGCAATAATCTGAGACGGCGCTCAGATAGAAACAACATTTCTCTGCCATGTTGGAGTCAACAGAAATACGAACTTACATGATAAATATTCCCTTACCTTTGATGATCTTCATCAGAATGCACTCCCAGGAATCCTAGATCCACAATAAATTGTTGTTTTGTTTGATAATGTCCATTATTTATGTCCAAGCAGCTACTTTTGTTAGCACGTTTAGTACACATATCCAAACACTCGTGTAGGTCCAGGCGAACGTCGGACGAAAACCTCAAAAAGTTATATTACAGGTCGAATAAACCTGTCAAACTAAGTTTACAATCAATCATTAGGATGTTTTTATCATAAATATTCAATAACATTCCAACCGGAGAATTCCTTTGTGTCTATAGAAGTAATGGAACGCAAGTCGATATTATGTGGAATGCGCATGACCAGGACCTGGCTCTCTGGCAGACTACTGACTCATTCCCCTCTCATCCGGCCCCACATCAGAGTAGACGCTTCATTAAAGGTTCTACAGACTGTTGACATCTAGTGGAAGCCGTAGGAAGTGCACACAGATCCATATCGCACGGATTTCAATAGGCGATGAGTTGAAAATCGACCAACCTCATATATCCCACTTCCTGGTTGGATTTTTCTCAGGTTTTCACCTGCCATATGAGTTATGTTATACTCACAGACATCATTCAAACATTTTTAGAAACTTCAGAGTGTTTTCTATTCAAAAGTAATGATAATATGCATATATTAGCATCTGGGACAGAGTAGGAAGTTTTAAGATACTCTTTGAAGAGGAAGAGGTAAGGTTTCAGGTGCTTTCGGAAGATGGGCAGGGACTTTGATATCCTAGGTTCAGCGGAAAGCTGGTTCCACCATTGGAGTGCTAGGACAGAGGAGATATTGGACTGGGCTGATTGGGAGGGCAAAGAGACCAGAGGTGGCAGAACGGAATGGTCGGGATGGGTTATAGGGTTTGAGCATAGCCTGAAGGTAGGTAGGGGCAGTTCCTCTTGCTGCACCGTAGGCAAGCGCCATGGTCTTGTAGTGGATGCAAGCTTCGACTGGAAGCCAGTGGGGTGTGTGGAGGACCAGGGAGACATGCGAGAACTTGGGAAGGTACTACAAAGATACAGGCGTCCTTTGCTTTGGGGCCCCCTCCTGTCCAGCTCAGGCGTTCAGCGTTGCCGGCCTTCTAGCTGCTGTCGAACCTGCCGCTGGCAAACGCCCTTCACTCATCAACCCCAGATTTGTTTCATCATCATTACACACACCTGGTTCCAATCCCCACTTTATCACTGTATGTATACTCCCTCTGTCATCTGTCTTTCTCGGTCATTGTAAATGTTGCTTGTTTTCCTGAGAGGAATCTCTCTTACTATTTTCTGAGTACTTTATTATTTTGCACTTTGGGTTTCGTCCCACTTTTATATATGGTGCTTTAATAAATTCAGTAGTTCTAAACCTGCTTACTCCGCTCTGCACTTATGACACCCTCTCCATATTTTCAAGCATAGTGGTGGCTGCATCATGTTATGGGTATGCTTGAAATTGTTAAGGACTGGGGAGTTTTTCAGCATGAAAAAAAACAGAATGAAGCTAAGCACAGGCAAAATCCTAGTGGTAAACCTGGTTCAGTCTGCTTTCCACTAAGTACAGGGTGATGATTTTATCTTTCAGGAGGACAATAACAATAACCTAAAACACAAGGCCAAATCTACACTGGAGTTTCATACACTGAATGTTCCTGAGTGACAGTGAATGTTCCTGAGTGGCCGAGTTACAGTTTTGACTTAAATCTGCTTGAAAATACACTATTACACAAAAGTGTTCGGACATCCCTTCAAATGAGTGGATTCAGGTATTTCAGCCACACCTGTTGCTGACAGGAGCACATAGCCATGTTATCTCCATAGAGAAAAACATTGGCAGTAGAATGGCCTTACTGAAGTGCTCAGTGACTTTCAACATTACACCGTCATAGGATGCCACCTTTCCACCAAGTCAGTTTGTCAAATTTCTGCCCCGGTCAACTGTAAGTGCTGTTATTATGAAGTGGAAACATCTCGGCGTATCAAAGGCTCAGCCGCGAAGTGGTAGCCCACACAAACTCACAGAATGGGACTGCCGAGTGCTGAAGGTTGTATGGTGTAAAAATCATCTGTCCTCGGTTGCAACACTCACTATTGAGTTTCAAACTCTGTCTTAAAGCAACATCAGCACAATAACTTTTCATTGGGAGCTTTATGAAATGGTTTTCTATGGCCGAGCAGCCACACACAAGCCTAAGATCATCATGCACAATGCCAAGCGCCGGCTGGAGTGATGTAAGGCCATTGGCCTCTGGAGCAGTGGAAACACGTTCTCTGGAGTGATGAATCACGCTGGGTTTGGCGGATGCCAGGAGAACGCTACCTGCCCGAATGCATAGTGCCAACGGTAAAGTTTGGTGGAGGAGGAATAATGGTCTGGGGCTGTTTTTCATGGTTCGGTCTAGGCCCCTTAGTTGCAGTGAAGGAAAAGCTTAACACTACAGCATACAATGACATTCTAGACGATTCTGTGCTTCCAACTTTGTGGCAATGGTTTGTTGAAGGCCCTCATGACAATGCTCCCCTGTAAAAAGCAAGGTCCATACAGAAATGGTTTGTCGAGATCGGTGTGGAAGAACTTGATTGGCCTGCACAGAGACCTGACCTCAACCCCATCTAACACCTTTTGGATGAATTGGAACACAGACTGCGAGCCATGCCTAAATGCCAAGCATCAGTACCCAACCTCACTAATGCTCTTGTGGCTGAAAGGAAGCAAGTTCCCACAGCGATGTTCCAACATCTAGTGGAAAACCTTCTCAGAAAAGTGGAGGCTGTAATAGCAGCATAGGGTGGACCAACTCCATATTAATGCCCATGATTTTTGAATGAGATGTTCGACGAGCAGGTGTCCACATACTTTCTGTCATGTAGTGTAACTCTGTTGCGTTGTTAACAGTCACCGTTGCTTTCTGAACGGTGATGATCTCAACAGACAGTGGATGAAGCCTTATCCTTTCCTGAGCCATACTATCTACCATGCCAATGGCTTTCTTCACTACCTCAACAGCATCAGCAGGACACTTCTGGTGAGAGATGTCACTCAACATACAGCTTCACCGTATCTGTAGAACAAATAGATACCCCTCTCTCTTTGTTTCTCTCTCCCTGTCTTTCTACCTCACCCTCCCACATAAACATTCAGTGATATGCATATGGAATGCACACACAATGTTTTGAGCATAATTATTATGCAAAAAGTACCTCTGTTGTTCATTCAGATAGACAAGGGGCATTTTGTTGTCTGATTCACCTCCCCTGAACTTCTTTCTGAATCTGAATAGCTTGTTTATAGCTCTGTGGTTCTTCTTCTGTGATCTCTCTCAACTCCAACAACCATTTGTTATATTTCCAGAATGTCATGTCAGGGAAACATCTACAGTACAACTCCAGTTGATCAGCCATTCTAACCATACAGTGGACTTGATATAACTGTTTTGGAACATGTTTAACTAATTTAGCTAACTCACTTAGAGCTGTTATAACAATCTGACAGGTTTATTTCTCTAACTGAAAATGTATTGTGCGTCTCTCCAACATTGGTGTGAAGGAAAACCATGCCATAATGAAACAAAGGCTTTTTACTACTTATCACTGTAAACATAAATAATAAGAAACTATTCCAGCAATGGGTTTGATTATATATTTTTTCTGCAGTGTGAAATGAGGAAGTAAATTGTGTGGCAGCAATATCATGAAGTAATTACCTTGATTTTCAAATGAATTGAACTGTTATTAACAGTTTATTATTATAATCAAGTGTACCTGCACATAATTATGAGTATGGAACTGTATTAGTGTCAGTAAACAAAACAATTGCTTAATGCGTGTAATTGATTGATACAGATGTAGGATCTTAATTTGATCACTTTTTTGTTGCTGAGAAGTTTCGTCCACCGCAGGAAATGCATACTTGTATTTGAGTTACAAAACATTTTCAAAAGAAAGTGGACATTTCAGACTTGATTTTCCATAATGAAAAATGTATCAACCCATACAAAAATGTCCAGTATTATGTTCTTGCTGTAGCAAACTGGCTCCAATTAAGATCCTACGTCTGTAGTGTTTGACTTCTCTTTGTTGTAATTGCTGCAAACCAAAGTGCCTGTGATGCGTTAATACCCATTCTGGCTAGACAGTCGACTGCATTTGTACTAAAGCGACTGTATTATTATCTCACAATGGCTCTCAAAACATTGTCATTTGTGTGATCACGGTTAGATTAATGAGGGTAAATAAAGCCCAGAACCTTGTGTTCATTTAAGGCCATCATTACAGCTATGGGCCGTTCTCCTGTCTGACATTAGACTTCTCTCTTGGCTACTCTGTCCCCCTCTACAGTATCTCTGTCATGTTGCCTCCACAGGTGTTCTGTGATTACCATGGCCACTCATGGAAGAAGAAAGTGTTCCTGTATGACTGTAGTGTTTAGGAGACTGTGTGGCAGTCAGGTTCTGCTGTTAATACTGCCACTCTGAAGGAGGACCCAGGATATAGGGTAACTATTAGTGGACATTTGAGGTAGAATTACTGTTAAGCTTGATCATTACCCAGCTAGAGTATCAAGCTTCGGTCAGGTAAAGTCTTGGAAATGTTATAATGTAGCTAAAACATTTATTATTATAAAACTATTAATTCATCTAGTATAAAGCATGTATCAATCATTTCTTAGAGCCTCAATGAATCATGATGGTAATCAACCTTCCTTTACCTACATTATCTGGGCTTCAATGGCTAAACAATGTAAAGAATACCCACTACAGTATTAAAGCCAATTTCTTCTCCCTCTTTCTTTGTTTCCAGACCATCCCTAAGACTCTGGAACGGATAGCCCAGGCGTTCTCCTTCAACAGCTATAACTACCTGGTAGAGAAGTCCCGAGAGGCCACGGCCCGGCTGGTTCATGAAGCTGGTTGAGAATGCCAAGAGTGTACAAAGCTGTCATCAAGGCAAAGGGTGGCTACTATGAACAATCTCAAATATAAAATATATTTTGATTTGTATAACAGTTTTTGGTTACTACATGATTCCATATGTGTTATTTCATAGTTTGATGTCTTCATTATTATTCTACAATGTAGAAAATAGTAAAGAAAATAACTAATATCCCTGGAATGAGTAGGTGTGTCCACAATTTTGACTGGAACTGTACATTTTTTTAATAGATCATGTTAAATAATCACTGTAATTGCGCACACATTGATGTCAGACATGCACCTTCACCAAAGCTCCGTTGCTGATGACCTGGATGAAAGCAGGAGCTGATTTCAGGAGCAAGACACCCTATTTTTGACTGATGACTGATATAAGGGCATGTATGTGATAGGCCTATCTGGATTTTATGATTATGATGGTCATAATGCTCCTTGACAGCGTCATAAAGTGTATTTTCTTAGTCCAAGTAAAAGGAAAAGGGATAGTCGTAATGCTTCTTGACAGTGTCATGCATTTGTATTTTCTCCAAGTTATTTAAAATATGATGAAAAAAAAAATGACTGTAAAGAATTCATTACGACAACAAAGGATTTAAGAAGGAAACTTCTTGGCAGGGAAAAACTAATTTAAATAAATGTGGGTTTGACACGCTTATGTACAGGAGGTGTAATAACCAGCCATAAAATAACGCAATATTTGTCACAACAGGTGTAAATATATGGGTCATGACAGTGATATGACCATATTATGACAGGTTATGACAAGTTATGTCAGCTGTTATGACATGGTTATGACCGTGTCATATCGTGTTATGACACTGGGTGTCAAGTAAAGTGTCACAACAATATTGTAATTAAAATGATTAATGTCATTGCTGTAATGATAAAAAGGTTCTGTGTATGTAACATCCAGCACTCTGAATCATGTGATTCAACCTCTGGTTCTATCACACCTAGAGTACTGTCCAGTCATATGGGCATCTGCTGCAAAAGAAAACAATTAAAATTGCTCCAACTCTCTCAAAGCCAGATTAGCTCTTCATTGCTCTATCTGAATGAATGTCAACCAAAAGCATCAGAATCTCTCATGGCTTCCCGTTGAACACAAATTACTATTACATATTTTGACTGTCTTTAGAAATGTTATATTTTTCAAGAAACCACAGTATTTCTCAGACCAAGTGTATACTAGAAACAAACAACCAACAACCAGACAGGAAAATTCAGGGCATGATAACCCTAAGGCCAAGGACAAATCTCCTCAAATCTAGTTTTATACCAAGCCATCTCTGAATGTTTTACCAACTCACATTTCTAAGGCAAAAAGTACATTCACATTCAAGAATTCAATAAAAGAACATCTAATGTGATCAACCATATGACAGGACTTACACTAGAGATCATCTACTGAATGTTAAATGTATTACCTGTCAGGTATTTTCATTGTCTGCAAGGTCTACTTGTTAAATGGTTGATCATGTATTTTTTGTTCTGTGTTGAACCCCAGGAAGATTAGCTGGCATTACAGTATCAAATAATGGGGATCCTAAAAAAACACTTCCCCTACATCCCTCTACCTCCCTCTATTTCCCCTAACTCTCCCTCCCTCTCTCTACCTCCCTCCACTTCCCCTACTTCCTTCTACCTCCCGCTGCTTCCCCTACCTCCCTCTACTTCCCCTATCTCCCACCACCCTCTACCTTCCCCTACCGCCCTCTGCCTCCCGCTACATCCCGCTATCTCCTCTAATCCCTCTACCTCACCCTAACTCCTCCTACCTCCCCCTACCTCCCTCTCTTTCCCCCACTTCCCCTGCCCCCCTCTCCCTCCCCTGTAATAATCACATTGGAGTTGTAGCCTCATTATAGCCTGCAGAAGGTAATAATAATTTATTGCTCTGCTGATTGGATCACATGTGGTTTGTAATCATGTTTTAAACGCTACTAGGCAACCTCTCCCTGGTGATTTCACAAATTTTGCCAGCATTTTCAATGAAGCACAATTATTTTATATTGCTATGTACTGTATACATATGATGTATGCTTCTTTCACATAAACATGTTAGTAAGCGACATATCATCCTCCTTTTATTTTCCGTTTTTGTACCATCTTTAAATAGGATTCAACTATTAGTAAGTACTGAAGATTCGCCTTATGATCCATCAGTGTGGGAAAACAACCTTGGTAAACAAACTAGGTATAATGTTTAGACCGTCAGAAATAAGATACATTAAATTGGGCTGCAGAGGCAGCCAGTGGATAGGTGGGAACATTGCCAGAATAACTTCCCCTTTTGAGATGAGTGCCATGGGTCCGTTTATGCACCCCAGTTAATCTTGACCTTGATGGTAATGTTTTGCTCTACAGGGTATAGTTATGATGTAACTTTCTATAGCACAGTTTTATTAAAATGTGGTACAGGCCCTTCCATAGAAAAGTGATCCTGAGAATGAAGAAATAAAGTAGAGTAGAATAAAGGTCACTTTCAAACTAAGTTATATCAGGAGGATTATTTATTTAACCTTTATTTAACTTGGAAAGTCAGTTAAGAACAAATTCTTATTCACAATGAAGGCCTACCCCGGCCAAACCCGGATGATGCTGGGCCAATTGTGCGCCGCCCTATGGGACTCCCAATCACGGCCGGATGTGATGCAGCCTGAGTTACTGGTAGGCTGCCTTCATGGCATCATGGTTTCAGTGATATTGAAAGTTCCATAAGCAATAGAACTGACTCTGCAGAGTAGAGTAAGCTAATTATGACAGTAATTTGAGCAAGTCATTTGAAAACATTCATACTTTATACCTAATGTTCTCACTATAGCACAGTCAATGACTCAGAAGATTGAGTCCAGCTGGCTAGAATAGCGCCACTGCGTCGTGTTCATGTGTTGGGTATATGATCAGAAGCTGAATGTGGGGTGATATGGACTAATGGATGAGAAAATCAGATTTTTCATTAGGGTGGCCCAGTGAGCAGAACAGGTGGTGGGCCAGATGTTTGCTACATGCACTTTAGGGTTGGGCAAAAGCCTGAATGTTTCTTGATTAAAAAGTCTGTACTAATATCGTCAGGCCATGTGGTCCTTCTGTAGCTCAGTTGGTAGAGCATGGCGCTTGTAACGCCAAGGTAGTGGGTTCGATCCCCGGGACCACCCATACGTAGAATGTATGCACACATGACTGTAAGTCGCTTTGGATAAAAGCGTCTGCTAAATGGCATATATTATTATTATTATTATTAAGTCTGGCTGACTGTAAAGTGAATTCAAGTGGGCCCTCTCTCTCTTTCTCTCTCTATTTCTCTCTGCTGCTCTTTAATGTGCTGCCTGAGCAGTCGGTGAAGAAACTACCTCAGTTTACTGTTAATTCATGCCAATTAGCGGTTTGTGTGAGACTTGGAATTGGCTGTGGGATTCGTCAGAGAGTAGAAGCTTAATTGTCCTCTCAGAAAGTCACTGAATCAGAGAGTTGGTCATTGTTGGGAGCAGCTCACCACTGAGTTAACACTACGCTGGGTTTGGTGTGAAGGATTGGAGAACTAAGGGGTGTTTTATACTAGTAGGAGAATATTTTAAACAGCAGTGTCCAAAAATATTCTGCACTTTATTCACACATGGACTTGTATCCTTTTTTGTAATCTGAATTTCCTTTAGCTTGAATTTCTAATCTCTTCCATTCCCATATCCAGACCTGTATGGGCAATTCAAGAGGGTTTACTTGGACTGAGCTCATTACATCAGGTAATTCTACTCTATTTGTTTTCTGAATGATAGCCTGTCAAAATATGAATACATTAATGTGTTTTTGGACCAGACACGAGCCATAAACTGGCTCAAAATGGGACTTCAGTATATTGGAAGCCATATTGGCTTTTGCCTTTGTGTCATGTCGTGTGTGTAGGTGGCAGGGAAGTCAGGCGCAGGAGAATCAAACTTGGTATAATGGAGTAGTTTAATAACGTAAAACAGACTCCAAAACCAAAGTACATAACACAATAAACGTGGGTACAAGAAACCGTCGCCCATAAATCATGAGCATAACAATTAACAATCTCTGACAAGGACATGAGGGGAAACAGAGGGTTAAATACACAACAATAAATGAATGGGATTGGAACCAGGTGTGTAGACAAAATCAATGGAAAATGAAACATGGATCAATGATGGCTAGAAGACCGGTGACGTCGACCACCAAGCACCGCCCGAACAAGGAGAGGCATCAACTTTGGCAGAAGTCGTGACACTTTCCATTCAACACCATGCCTCTGGGTTTCTATTTCTTGATGCAGTAAGCCTGTCAATGCCAAAAGAAGGGAAATCATCAAAGGAATCTAATTTGCATCACACAGATTTTTAACTCTAATCACCTTAGCTTTGCAATTCCAGCTAGAGAGGGAGAATGTCTGCTGAGTTGTCATTTTTTTACGCTCAAATGAATTAAGTCTTATTTTTCTGTAGGACACACATGATCAAATCAAAATCAAATCAAATTTATTTATATAGCCCTTCGTACATTTACATTTACATTTAAGTCATTTAGCAGACGCTCTTATCCAGAGCATATCTCAAAGTGCTGTACAGAAACCCAGCCTAAAACCCCAAACAGCAAGCAATGCAGGTGTAGAAGCACGGTGGCTAGGAAAAACTCCCTAGAAAGGCCAAAACCTAGGAAGAAACCTAGAGAGGAACCAGGCTATGTGGGGTGGCCAGGCCTCTTCTGGCTGTGCCGGGTGGAGATTATAACAGAACATGGCCAAGATGTTCAAATGTTCATAAATGACCAGCATGGTCGAATAATAACAAGGCAGAACAGTTGAAACTGGAGCAGCAGCACAGTCAGGTGGACTGGGGACAGCAAGGAGTCATCATGTCAGGTAGTCCTGGGGGGTCCATGGTCCTATGTGGGGTGGGGCTCAGGTGTGCCGGGTGGAGATTATAACAGAACAACAAGATGTTCAAATGTTCATAAATGCAGCAGCATGGCCAGGTGGACAGGTGGACTGGGGACAGCAAGGAGTCATCATGTCAGGTAGTCCTAGGGGGCAGTTGAAATGCAGCATGGCCAGGTGGACTGGGGCAGCAGGTCCATGTCAGGTAGTCCTGGGGCATGGTCCTAGGGAGGAAAGAAAGAAAGAAAGAAGGAGAGAATTAGAGAACGCACACTTAGATTCACACAGGACACCGAATAGGACAGGAGAAGTACTCCAGATATAACAAACTGACCCTAGCCCCTCGACACAAACTACTGCAGCATAAATACTGGAGGCTGAGACAGGAGGGGACAGGAGACACTGTGGCCCCATCCGAGGACACCCCCGGACAGGGCCAAACAGGAAGGATATAACCCCACCCACTTTGCCAAAGCACAGCCCCCACACCACTAGAGGGATATCTTCAACCACCAACTTACCATCCTGAGACAAGGCTGAGTATAGCCCACAAAGATCTCCGCCACAGCACAGCCCAAGTGTGGGGGCAACCCAGGCAACCCAGGCAGAATGACCACAACATTGAATCAACCCACTCAGGTGACGCACCCCCTGCAGGGACGGCATGAGAGAGCCCCAGTAAGCCAGTGAGCCCCTGTAATAGGGTTAGAGGCAGAGAATCCCAGTGGAAAGAAGGAAACCGGCCAGGCAGAGACAGCAAGGGCGGTTCGTTGCTCCAGAGCCTTTCCGTTCACCTTCCCACTCCTGGGCCAGACTACACTCAATCATATGACCCACTGAAGAGATGAGTCTTCAGTAAAGACTTAAAGGTTGAGACCGAGTTTGCTTCTCTGACATGGGTAGGCAGACCGTTCCATAAAAATGGAGCTCTATAGGAGAAAGCCCTGCCTCCAGCTGTTTGCTTAGAAATTCTAGGGACAATTAGGAGGCCTGCGTCTTGTGACCGTAGCGTATGTGTAGGTATGTACGGCAGGACCAAATCAGAGAGATAGGTAGGAGTAAGCCCATGTAATGCTTTGTAGGTTAGCAGTAAAACCTTAAAATCAGCCCTTGCTTTGACAGGAAGCCAGTGTAGAGAGGCTAGCACTGGTGTAATATGATCAAATTTTTTGGTTCTAGTCAGGATTCTAGCAGCCGTATTTAGCACTAACTGAAGTTTATTTAGTGCTTTATCCGGGTAGCCGGAAAGTAGAGCATTGCAGTAGTCTAACCTAGAAGTGACAAAACATGGATTAATTTTTCTGCATCATTTTTGGACAGAAAGTTTCTGATTTTTGCAATATTACGTAGATGGAAAAAAGCTGTCCTCGAAATGGTCTTGATATGTTCTTCAAATGAGAGTTCAGGGTCCAGAGTAACGCCGAGGTCCTTCACAGTTTTATTTGAGACGACTGTACAACCATTAAGATTAATTGTCAGATTCAACAGAAGATCTCTTTGTTTCTTGGGACCTAGAACAAGCATCTCTGTTTTGTCCGAGTTTAATAGTAGAAAGTTTGCAGCCATCCACTTCCTTATGTCTGAAACACATGCTTTTAGCGAGGGCAATTTTGGGGCTTCACCATGTTTCATTGAAATGTACAGCTGTGTGTCATCCGCATAGCAGTGTAAGTTAACATTATGTTTTCGAATAACATCCCCAAGAGGTAAAATGTATAGTGAAAACAATAGTGGTCCTAAAATGTAACCTTGAGGAACACCGAAATTTACAGTTGATTTGTCAGAGGACAAACCATTCACAGAGACAAACTGATATATTTCCGACAGATGAGATCTAAACCAGGCCAGAACATGTCCGTGTAGACCAATTTGGGTTTCCAATCTCTCCAAAAGAATGTGGTGATCGATGGTATCAAAAGCAGCACTAAGGTCTAGGAGCACGAGGACAGATGCAGAGCCTCGGTCCGATGCCATTAAAATGTCATTTACCACCTTCACAAGTGCCGTCTCAGTGCTATGATGGGGTCTAAGACCAGACTGAAGCATTTTGTATACATTGTTTGTCTTCAGGAAAGCAGTGAGTTGCTGCGCAACAGCCTTCTCTAAAATTTTTGAGAGGAATGGAAGATTCGATATAGGCCGATAGTTTTTTATATTTTCTGGGTCAAGGTTTGGCTTTTTCAAGAGAGGCTTTATTACTGCCACTTTTAGTGAGTTTGGTACACATCCAGTGGATAGAGAGCCATTTATTATGTTCAACATAGGAGGGCCAAGCACAGGAAGCAGCTCTTTCAGTAGTTTAGTTGGAATAGGGTCCAGTATGCAGCTTGAAGGTTTAGAGGCCATGATTATTTTCATCATTGTGTCAAGAGATATAGTACTAAAACACTTGAGCGTCTCTCTTGATCCTAGGTCCTGGCAGAGTTGTGCAGACCTAGGACAACTGAGGTTTGGAGGAATACGCAGGTTTCAAGAGGAGTCCGTAATTTGCTTTCTAATAATCATAATCTTTTCCTCAAAAAAGTTCATGAATTTATCACTGCTAAAGTGAATGTAGCTTTGCGACAGTATCAAAAAGGAATTTCGGATTGTTCTTATTTTCCTCAATTAAGTTAGAAAAATAGGATGATCGAGCAGCAGTAAGGGCTCTTCGGTACTGCACGGTACCGTCTTTCCAAGCTAGTCGGAAGACTTCCAGTTTGGTGTGGCGCCATTTCCGTTCCAATTTTCTGGAAGCTTGCTTCAGAGCTCTGGTATTTTCTGTGTACCAGGGAGCTAGTTTCTTATGAGAAATGTTTTTAGTTTTTAGGGGTGCAACTGCATCTAGGGTATTGCGCAAGATTAAATTGAGATCCTCAGTTAGGTGGTTAACTGATTTTTGTCCTCTGGCGTCCTTGGGTAGGCAGAGGGAGTCTGGAAGGGCATCAAGGAATCTTTGTGTTGTCTGTGAATTTATAGCACGACTTTTGATGGTCCTTGGTTGGGGTCTGAGCAGATTATTTGTTGCAATTGCAAACGTAATAAAATGGTGGTCCGATAGTCTAGGATTATGAGGAAAAACATTAAGATCCACAACATTTATTCCATGGGACAAAACTAGGTCCAGCGTATGACTGTGACAGTGAGTGGTGAATTAAGAAAAATGAGTACCGGAATAAATGATCACCAAATTCTTTGATTAGGTTTCTGGAGTTTCTTGCTTCCTCACAAACTATCGGTTGTATTTATCTTTTATGGTACTTCATTCTAAATATTGTCCTAAACTGAAGAAGAGGACAAATAGTTCATTTAATTGATAGGGCTTTTAAAGGTTTTCACTTTTTATGTAAAGGTTTTTCAGAGAGAGGAGAGGTGCCTAAAAGTTACAGGACACTCCACTGGAGCTGAGTTTAATAACTACAAATTACAATACATTACTGTAGGTGGTGACTTTACAATAAGGATATACTGTATATCAAACTTCCTCAGACCTAGCTTTCCTATTGGGACTACTGTACATACATATACAAGAGAAGAGAGACAGCACATCAACTTCAAACATCAGGGCAGTGACCTCAGAATATATTTTCTGAAGGTCAGTCTTTCACTGGGAAAGGCAGAATCCATCCAATATTAATCAGGATCTACAGTAATATCAAATGAAAGAGTCATGACGAGAGACCCTTTTAAAAGATACACCAAATGTCAAATCCCAGACACAGTTACGCCTACGCTACATCAATGTTGGGGTGTGTGTATGTTTGTGCGACCGTGTGTGTGAATGTGACTGTGTGGGTGTGTGGGCGTGCGTGTGTGTGTGTGTGACTGTTTGTTGTCCTGATAGAAGTGCATGAACCTGTTAACAAGACCATTAGGGAGTTATTGTTTTCAGTAAGTGGCCACCATAGTGTGGAGGCACAATCTGTACAAAGTAGAGACAGTGATTTCTACAGGGACATTAGAGAATAAATTAACCAGCATCAGTAGACTAGACACATGGGCTCCACAAACAAGGGTCCAAGAGGCTCCAGACAGTGCTCTTTGCTATGTATCACGTTTTTCAGGGAAATATTAATGTTTGTTGTGTTCAGACTGCCTTTTTTAATTTCCTGGGTCTTAAAAGGAGATATGATTTACAAGAGGCTGAAAATGAGAGGAGGCTGGTCATAATCTAAAGAAATAACCTCCTTACCGTAAATCCCCTAAAATAATGTTCACAGAAATGTAAATCAAGTGGGCGGTACAATACAGGCTAAATAGAGTGTGTTGGGAAATCTGGCGGTGAGATTTGAAACCATGGTGTCTCTATGGGCTGGAGAAGCCATGTTGAGATGATAGAGATCTGTGTGCATGGCTAGGAGTTAATTAAGATCTTCTTCAAAGCCAAGAGATCTGGCACATTCATTGCCTTGATATATTTTTAAGTAATGTGTAATGCCCGGCTTGAAACCCACACAGTTTATTCTAATTATGGACATAACACAAATCAGCCTTCCCAACATGGGACATGGACACTTGGCTCTCTCCTCCAACAGCATATGAGGTCCCTCTGATTACATGGTTGGAGATCACTCACATGAAAGAGACAGGCACTTTTCCAGTTCCTCAGTTATTATTCTCTCCATTTTGTCTGATCTTTGTGTCAAATGTTTTTTGAAAGGGAATCATACAAGTCTAGCAATATTTCCAGTTTGTTTAAAGCTTTAGAAAGGGGGTCTGTCAGATGGTCTCCAGTCCGGCTGTACAACAGATAGAAAACCACAGGCAATATGAAGGACAGGCATACTGTAGCTACTGTAAGTTATGAGATTGAATACTGAATACCGTGTGGTGGCCCAGGGACTATATTTTAGTATAGTCCTTGGGCCACCATCTCAGCTGCATTATTAGGCATATGTTCACTAATGAATGTATGAAATGGCAAATTACAACAAGGCAACAGCAAGCATGACGTCCCCCATGGATGATGTGTCCCCCCCCCCCCGAGATCTATATGACAAGACGCATAATTCACCCATGTTTCATCAAAATCTAGCCAGTGGTGTCTGAGATAACGTGTGGGTTGGCTAGACTTGTATCCCTGAGCATGTGTGCCACATTTCATCACTCTGAGTCAAACAGATCAAGAGATATAAAAATGTGCCCGTTATAGAGCCACCATGTGGGTCAATATGAATGTTCTTCCATATGTTGAGTCTTGACAGTGTTGTTACAATATGAATATGAATTCCATCAAGGCCACGCCCACTTTAATGTTGTTTTATGTACTAGTCTGGAAAGTGTTGCGTTCAGAGACCTTTGTCCATTGATGTCACATATGTATTTTCTTGTAGATCAATCATTCGGTGCCAGAGGAGAAGCTTTTTAAGTGTTTTTCACAAAATTCTAAATGGTGGAAAATCCATCATGGCGGACCTTATGTTTTCCTCAGGCAAATTTGTTCCTTGTGAGGAGAGGGAGCTATAGTACCAGTCAAAAGTTTGGACACCTACTTGTTCCAGGTTTTTTATTTATTTTGACTATTTTATACATTGTAGAGTAA
Organism: Oncorhynchus gorbuscha; assembly: GCF_021184085.1. NCBI lineage: Eukaryota > Metazoa > Chordata > Actinopteri > Salmoniformes > Salmonidae > Oncorhynchus > Oncorhynchus gorbuscha. Next base: position 24,289,741 of record NC_060174.1, read on the forward strand.
TAGTAAAGACATCAAAACTATGGAATAACACATATGCAAACATGTACTAACCAATTTCAAATTTTAACAAATCAAATATATTTAACATTTTGAGAATCTTCAAAGTAGCCACCCTTTGGCTTGATGACAGCTTTGCACACTCTTATATTTTGATTTGTTTAACACGTTTATAGTTACTACATGATTCCACATATGTTATTTCATAGTTTTGATGTATTCACTATTATTCTACAATGTAGAAAATAGTAAAAATAAAGAAAAATCCTTCAATGAGTTGGTGTGTCCAAACTTGTATGGCCGGAAGTTCATTACTTCAGGTCAAATGGGATTAGGGGCTTGACCTTTCAAAATTAACGTTTTCAATCACTTGTTATAACACCACCATCTGGCCAATCAGTGTAATTTTGTAAATGCTGGATCTCTATGGCAAGACACATCATTCACACAAGTTTTGTCAAAATCGTGCCGTACAAAGATACTAAGGACAGAGACAGATCCACTGTCCCCTCCCCATTTTCATCGTGGGGACAACTTAATGATTTGTGAACCATTAGTGTAATGTTATACAACCCTGCAGTTGAACTGGAGGGGAGTAGAGGGAACCAGTGGTCCAACTGGTGAAGCTGTTTCTTAAGTCTCTCTCTCCATGTAGTTGGCACTTGGTGGCTCATAGGCTATTATTTTGTCGATATTAACCAATCACTCTGTTTGTTGTGGGCTAGCTGGGTTGTTCATATTGCTCTGTCTAATGTGCTTTATATGGGATATTGTCTTTGCGTTATACTCAGATAGAGAAGGTGTTTTCTCATTTAGAATGCAGCTTGTGCTCACAGACTTATCAGATACTTGCATTTTTTGATGAGCCATTTTACATGTTCGCGACATTTCCATTTCCCATATCTGTGATCCTTCTCTAAATACCATGTTCAAATGTGCCAAAATTAGAAAAGGAAGATTAATTAGATGACTCATCCTCGTGCCAATCAGTTTGATATATTGAGGATCGTCAGAGCAGAGCATGAGGCAAGTCAGCAATTGAAATTGTCAATGTTGTCTCCACAATGCAAACATGGGAAGACTAGATTTTCCTCCCCAGCAAACAGCCAGGGCTCTATGCATTCGGTACATGTAACCCTCATCTGCGGTCTAAATTATTGAATAGCTATCCCTTGCACACTACGTACCACTCATTTTGAAAGTGCTTGTTCTGCCATCCGAATGTTATTGGTGGAATATATGGTGTTTCTCAGGGGCTATGGCTGGTCCACAGACACACTAACACAATACACACAACGTGCATGCACAGACACACACATTTTCTTGTGTCATGTCTGTAAAAAGAGTCTCCTCCCGTGAGTCATGGAGCTGCTGAGGCCCCAGCACCCATCTCTCCAGCTATCCTCTCTACCCTGCGATCTGTGAATGCTGAGCAGGCGTTCCATTTATTTGCTCTGACATGGAGGAAACAACGATACTGGATGGAAGGAAAGCATGGCTTCAACACAGGATTAAAGAAGAGGAAATTTGCTACACTATTTGTTCTGCCGTGAAGGCGATTCTTGATGAAAACACCACACCTGCTCCAAAGAGACTCTTTAGAGCCGACTGTTCATCGTAGTCCTATGGAGTCCTATACTAGAGCAGGACTTCATCACCCCATTTAGGCTAAATGGATGCATGGACGTAGCACTGAGAGGCACTAGCAACTAGTGGGGATCTCAAGGCTGCTTGATCTCAAAACATGTTTCATCATCATCATGTGTCAACAGTATTTGCTCTTATATTTGCATAACCATACCCTTTGTAAAGCACGCCGCGTTTAATCAGTCTGGTGACAGCCGCAGAGAGAAACAAACAGCCCTGGTGAATATCACCCTCTGGGGATCTGCTACTGGTGGTCTCCTCTTCATCCTTAGAGGACTAGCTTCTAATGTGCTTTTGCTAATAAGACGGTTGAGTAAGCAGGTGTAGTTGCCTATAGATAAATGATCTGCAATCATTATGACATTTGCAGGCAAAACATACAAAAGTTATTGTCCTGAAGGTGCTGGTTCTTTGCATACATAGACCACAGGCGAATGAGCAGATCGCAGATGTAAAAAGGGATCTAGTTCATAGCTTATTTCTCCATGACGGTCACTACTATGATGTGAATACAATTATCAAGGAATAATTTCTATACAGCACAATGGTTATGGATCGTAGGCTAAATACCCCAATGGTCCAAGTATTATTAACACTTATCCAGGTCTAATGTATAGCTGCAGCAATCCTACAGGAAAATATTAGATTGATATTTGCTTACATAATATTGTAGGCAGTAATGAGTCGGCTTTGTATCTCCTTTCTTGCTATTGAATGACTGAAACCTTTTGAATTAAATATCATATCCTGATGTTCCTGTGTTTTAAATGTTATGTGCTATTATCATGTCTGTTCCAGGGCATGCAGACCTGCATGGGGGATATGGAAGATCTCTCTCTCTCTCTCTCTCTCTCTCTCTCTCTCTCTCTCTCTCTCTCTCTCTCTCTCTCTCTCTCTCTCTCTCTCTCTCTCTCTCTCTCTCTCTCTCTGATCAGTGAAAATATGTTTTCAGCAGTGCTCTGAAGAGTTTTAAACATGTGTTCATTGATTACATGTATGACGAAGCACTTAGAAAAGCATTTAATAGTGGATACACTCACATTCTGCTGGCTTTCTAGTATTTTACCTTTTAGTATAAAGGAACTTTTGTATATTTTAAAGTGCGGCGCTGTTTTCCCATCAATTCGTTTTTTCCCCAGACATCCACAAGTTTTATATTCACTTACTGCTTCAAATTATGTCATGGAATACAATGTAGAAAGCTGTGCTATTGATTTTTAAAAACTTAAATAAAATTCCCTTTGGGAACATTTTGCATTGTTACGTCTTGTGCTCGTAATTATCCTATTTCTTTCTTTCTCTTGAGGGGTTTTATGAATTTTTAACACTTGTGAAAAGTATGATCTAGTTCAGTTGGCTGTTCCTTCCCTGGAGCATTATGCAAGTGTGGTAGTAGAGAGAGGACACCATGTTCCACTGCACTTGCCTTTTACTCATCGTATCTTTCAATTAAATTAGAGCTGAGGAAAGTATGACTTGGCATTAATATGTTTGCCCACATTCTTGAATATATTCTGTTGCTTGCATGCCTACGATTTCCACTTTTGTGAATTCTTTCCTACTGTATACATGCAGCGGGGAGTGCTTCAAACACTTGGAAGTCAAATGTATTTGAGTTTCAGTCCCTCCCTTACTGTCTTTCTAATTAAACTTCTTGAGGTGGGAATGAAAGGTTAAAAGTTCACATCTGCTCCTCCTACGCCCTCTTGTGTTCATCCGGTGTCTTCTTAATCTGCAGTTACTCCCCCTGTACACTCTCCCTCTCCCTCTCTGTGTGATCATGTGGTTGGAGACAGGTGTTCTGGAGTCAGAGTAGATCCCTACCAGCTGCAACTAGTTCCATAATAAAGACCTCTACAAATACTCAGTCCTGCCCCTTCCACTCCGCCAGATCGCAATCTTTGCTCATTACCGCTCTGTCTCTGGCTCCTGTCTCCTGTTCCACATCTCAAAACCCAACTACCTTGCTCTGGATTTTACCTTGGATTTCCCTCAGGACCTGTTTACCCTGTTCTACTCAGCTAACTCCCACATGTGGCAGGGTCTACAGTCAATCACGGACTACAAGAAGGAACCCAGCCCAGTCACGGACCAGGATGTCTTGCTCCCAGGCAGACTAAATAACTTTTTTTGCCCGCTTTGAGGACAATACAGTGCCTCTGACACGGCCTGCAACGAAAACATGCGGTCTCTCCTTCACTGCAGCCGAGGTGAGTAAGACATTTAAACGTGTTAACCCTCGCAAGGCTGCAGGCCCAGACGGCATCCCCAGCCGCGCCCTCAGAGCATGCGCAGACCAGCTGGCCGGTGTGTTTACGGACATATTCAATCAATCCCTATACCAGTCTGCTGTTCCCACATGCTTCAAGAGGGCCACCATTGTTCCTGTTCCCAAGAAAGCTAAGGTAACTGAGCTAAACGACTACCGCCCCGTAGCACTCACTTCCGTCATCATGAAGTGCTTTGAGAGACTAGTCAAGGACCATATCACCTCCACCCTACCTGACACCCTAGACCCACTCCAATTTGCTTACCGCCCAAATAGGTCCACAGACGATGCAATCTCAACCACACTGCACACTGCCCTAACCCACCTGGACAAGAGGAATACCTATGTGAGAATGCTGTTCATCGACTACAGCTCGGCATTTAACACCATAGTGCCCTCCAAGCTCGTCATCAAGCTCGAGACCCTGGGCCTCGACCCCGCCCTGTGCAACTGGGTACTGGACTTCCTGACGGGCCGCCCCCAGGTGGTGAGGGTAGGCAACAACATCTCCTCCCCGCTGATCCTCAACACGGGGGCCCCACAAGGGTGCGTTCTGAGCCCTCTCCTCTACTCCCTGTTCACCCACGACTGCGTGGCCACGCACGCCTCCAACTCAATCATCAAGTTTGCGGACGACACAACAGTGGTAGGCTTGATTACCAACAACGACGAGACGGCCTACAGGGAGGAGGTGAGGGCCCTCGGAGTGTGGTGTCAGGAAAATAACCTCACACTCAACGTCAACAAAACTAAGGAGATGATTGTGGACTTCAGGAAACAGCAGAGGGAACTCCCCCCTATCCACATCGATGGAACAGTAGTGGAGAGGGTAGCTAGTTTTAAGTTCCTCGGCATACACATCACAGACAAACTGAATTGGTCCACTCACACTGACAGCGTCGTGAAGAAGGCGCAGCAGCGCCTATTCAACCTCAGGAAGCTGAAGAAATTCGGCTTGTCACCAAAAGCACTCACAAACTTCTACAGATGCACAATCGAGAGCATCACCGCCTGGTACGGCAACTGCTCCGCCCTCAACCGTAAGGCTCTCCAGAGGGTAGTGAGGACTGCACAACGCATCACCGGGGGCAAACTACCTGCCCTCCAGGACACCTACACCACCCGATGTTACAGGAAGGCCATAAAGATCATCAAGGACATCAACCACCCGAACCACTGCCTGTTCACCCCGCTATCATCCAGAAGGCGAGGTCAGTACAGGTGCATCAAAGCTGGGACCGAGAGACTGAAAAACAGCTTCTATCTCAAGGCCATCAGACTGTTAAACAGCCACCACTAACATTGAGTGGCTGCTGCCAACACACTGTCATTGACACTGACCCAACTCCAGCCACTTTAATAATGGGAATTGATGGGAAATGATGTAAATATATCACTAGCCACTTTAAACAATGCTACCTTATATAATGTTACTTACCCTACATTATTCATCTCATATGCATATGTATATACTGTACTCTACATCATCGACTGCATCCTTATGTAATACATGTATCACTAGCCACTTTAACTATGCCACTTTGTTTACTTTGTCTACACACTCATCTCATATGTATATACTGTACTCGATACCATCTACTGTATGCTGCTCTGTACCATCACTCATTCATATATCCTTATGTACATATTCCTTATCCCCTTACACTGTGTATAAGACATTAGTTTTGGAATTGTTAGTTAGATTACTTGTTGGTTATCACTGCATTGTCGGAACTAGAAGCACAAGCATTTCGCTACACTCGCATTAACATCTGCTAACCATGTGTATGTGACAAATAAAATTTGATTTGATCTGTTTTTTCTGTAACTCATCTGAGCTTCCCCAGATCTGCACTCCATATCTCTCTGTGTAACAATAAGTATTTTGGTTAATTCATCCCAGTTTCCTCATCTGAGTCTACTCTTGGGTTCCCCTGTGTCGCTCTGCTTAACACATACACTTGATTACAGACATTATTATGGGTGTAGCGAAATACTTGTGCTTCTAGCTCCGACAGTGCAGAAATTTCTAACAATAAATAATTACACAACATATACCCAATACACACAAATCCAAGTAGGAATGAATTAAGACTATATACATATATGGGAGAGTGATGTCAGAGCGGAACTGACTAAGATACAGTAGAATAGTAAAGAATACAATATATAGATTTCCGTTCAAAAGTTTGGGGTCACTTAGAAATGTCCTTGTTTTTTTTTCACTCCAGCCACCCACTGTTCTCCCTGCTACTACATGGCAAATGGTGCCTGGAGTGCCAAGTCTAGGTCCAAGAGGCTTCTAAACAGCTTCTACCCCCAAGCCATAAGACTCCTAGTCAAATGGCTCCCCAGACTATTTACATTGCTCCCCCCATCTCCACACCACTCTCTGTTGTCATCTATACATAGTCACTTTAATTAACTCTACCTACATGTACATAGTACCTCAACTAACCAGTGCCCCTGCACACTGACTCTGTACCGGCACCTCCCTGTATATGTTGTCAATTTTTTACTGCTACTCTTTAATTACTTGCTACTTTTGTCTTTTACTCATTTCCATATTTTTTTAAACTGCACTCTAAGTTAGGGGCTCGTAAGTAATCATTTCACTGTAAGGTCTACACCTGTTGTATTCGGCACATGTGACTAATACAATTTGATTTGAAGTTGAACTTGTTGGCTGATGCCATGGAGGTTTCTGTAAAGAAGGAAGCAGCTGATAATCAGAAGACTGGAGCCAAGGCAGCACTGGTACGTCCTCACCTGCCCTGTGTTGGTGAGTAGCAGAGGTGGGACCAAGTCATTGTTTTTACAAGTCACAAGTAAGTCTCAAGTCTTAGCACTCAAGTCCTAAGTCAAATCCCAAGTCAAGACAGGCAAGTCTCAAGTCAAGTCTCAAGTCCTAAAGTTTGAGTTTCGAGTCCTAAACAAGTCATAATATGCTCTTCACCAAATGTAAAACCATTTCATATTTTTTTTAAGAGTAATAGTTAGCATATTACATTTATGCAAATAATGAATGCTTTAAAAATATATTTATTAGTTTCCAAATAAACTTTATTTCCATGGAAATACATGGGTAGCCATGAAAATGCCCCCTCCCTCACCCACCCCCATAGCTATCTACTGTCCACAATCGCTATCGAGCCCAATCCGGCTTTGTAGGCTTGTACACAATCGCCCAACCTTAACACAAACCCTCTGTGTGTGTGGTTCCAGTAGGCTAACGGATGTCAATGGTTTTAGGAACAGCAGTAACAGCCAGGATTTAGGCCACCAAGTGCCTAGCCAGTTGTAGCTCAATCTTAGGTGCAATGATCACGTTCCTGCACTGACTGACTGTGTGGAGGCTCATTGATTTAATATTATGTTAGCCTACATGCTACACTAGCAAAGTTATTTAAAGCTGTCGGCTATATTAGCCACGATTTACTGTTCTTTGTGCAGCTTCAAATGTTGAACAAAGTTGTTGCGCCTCCATCTGTCATTTTCTTCCCGCATGTTTTGCAAGTGGCAATCTGTTTTTTTGTTGACTACAGCGTAGTCTTTATATCCGAAAATAATAATTTTGGGTATCATCTTTCGTCTGAATTCACTCACCGACATTCCTCTGCACTGCCACGCGTAACTTTTTCTCAGTTAGCACAATTTGATTGGCTGCTGTCCATTTTGATTTGCTGCTGTTCAAACTGTAATCCGTTAAATGAAGAGTTGAAGCACTGCACACTTTTTTTAATAGAATATTTTTTTATATTTGGGCTTGGGGAGGGTATCAAGTCAGTTTGAGTCAAAAGTCCAAGTTAAGTCATGAGTCATTGGTGTTAAAGTCAAAGTTGAGTTGCAAGTCGTATTTGTGACTGGAGTCTGACTCGAGTCCAAGTCATGTGACTCGAGTCCACACCTCTGGTGAGTAGTATTGGTTAGGTACTGTATGTGCCCTTTGTGTCCTCTCCGTGTGTAGTCTATTGTACTGGCCTGTGTGGTACAGTCTTTCATGTGTGTAGTAGTTTGTTGCATCATATTGCTTAGTTTATAATGTGTGTCAACTTTAAATAAAATGTAACCCACAATATGATCAATTCCTCCATTTTGTACTTGACCTTTATAGATGCAGACTCGACTACATTCAAGGAGCACTTTGAGAGCAAGCATCCCTTGTCTCCAATGGTCCCAGGCTGGTTGATGTGCAGGTTTAAGGGACCACACACACTCAAATGGACCTACAGCTGGGGTAAGGCTCTTCCATCATTCACACACAATAAACAGTACCAGTCAAAAATTTGGACACACCTACTCATTCAAGGGTTTTTCTTAATGTTTTTCTATTTTCTAAATTGTAGAACAATAGCGAAAACATCAAAACTATGAAATAGCACTTTGTGTACTAACCAATAAAAGTGTTCAAAACAAAACAATCTACATTTATTTTAGATGTTAGTTTCTTCAAAGTAGCCACCCTTTGCCTTGATGACATACTTAAACAAGCTTGGAATTCTCTCAACCAGCTTCACCTGGCATGCTTTTCCAACAGTCTTGAAGGAGTTCCTGCATATGCTGAGCACCTGTTGGCTGCTTTTCCTTCACTATGTGGTGCAACTCAGACCAAACCATCTCAATTGGTTTGAGGTCGGGTGATTGTGGATGCCAGGTCATCTGATGCAGCACTCCATCACTCCTCTTATTGGTCAAATAGCACTTACACAGCCTGGAGGTGTGTTTTGGGTCATTGTCCTGTTGAAAAACAAATGATAGTCCCACTAAGCGTAAACCAGATGGGATGGCGTATCGCTGCAGAATGCTGTGGTAACCAGGCTGGTTAAGTGTGTCTTGAATGCTAAATAAATCACAGACAGTATCATCAACAAAGCATCCCCACACCATCACACCTCCTCCTCTATGCTTCACGGTGGGAACCACACATGCGGAGATCATCCATTCACCTACTCTGCGTCTCACAAGACACGGCGGTTGGAACCAAAAATCTCAAATTTGGTCTCATCAGACCAAAGGACAGATTTCCACTAGTCTAATGTCTATTACTTGTGTTTCTTGACCCAAGCAACTTTCTTCTTATTATTATCACTGTCCTCCTCCTGCTTGTTCTGGGGTTCAGACTGAATGCAGTGGTAAATGTGCTGCTCACAATTGACAGCAGCAACATGGACCTGTTAAATTGGCAAGAAGGGTGTTGATATAGCTGTGTTTAGGCATGGCTTCCTTGTTTTGAATCTGTTAAATGTGTTACTCATTCTACTGGAGTTTACCTAGTATTTTATATAAAATCTACCTTACACATCCAGGTTTGCCATTTCTAACTCACCCACCAAAATCACAATATGTTGTTTTACATTTTGTGTTATTTGTGCTGGTCTAATTCCTAAAATGGAAAAGCAGAAAAATCTGGACACTCTTGGATAGATATAATAGTTCATATGGTGCTCTTCGATGTCCCATGTTTGTGACACTGATGAATAAATAATGTAATGTTTACTTAAATGCAGATGTTTTTCATGTATAAAAGGCATATGTATGCATTGTTTTACGATTTAGATTTCTTTAAAACAATGTAATTTTTGGAGTTCAGGTGTTTGACATGATTTATGGGTGATGAGGTTCATTCTTGTCAAATAAATATGCTTATTAATTTCAAGATTATGGACACTGCTGTCACACTGACACAAACACTTCTCCAGTAACACCCCACACAACGTGCAAACCTTTTAATCTGCTAATTAAATTATTGCGGGATTTCAACTATCCTTTTTTTCCCATAGTGTGAGAGCTATTTATGTTAGAGTGAAGTCATGGAACTACATTTAACCTGAAAAAAATGAACTTTTCATTTTTTGTATCATGTGTGATTTGAAACAACACGTATTTTTATTATCTGTTCACACAAATCAAATCAAATGTTATTTGTCACATACATATGGTTAGCAGATGTTAATGCGACTGTAGCGAAATGCTTGTGCTTCTAGTTCTGACCGTGCAGTAATATCTAACAAGTATTATAACAAATTCACAACAACTACCTTATACACACAAGTGTAAAGGAATGAATAAGAATATGTACATACAAATATATGAATGAGTGATGGCTGAACAGAAAAAGGTAAGATGCAGTAGATGGTATAGAGTACAGTATGAGATGAGTACAGGTGATGAATTAATGCTATCATAGGTGCTGTCTAAGCAATCTCTGATTTGTAGTGTAGAACCAACCACTAGTAAGGTCAATGAAATTGCATGTGAATTTGTATACTGTACAAAAAAGCCATACATGTAATTGAAGTCAATTAACCTAACTATTAATTTGAAGACAAATGGATTCAATTAGGTATGATCACACATAGGTAGATTATAATGGTTCGGTAGTGCTGACAAGACAAATGACCTGTGTATTGCTGGTGGAGCAATCTCAATGAATATGAATGCAGGTCAACCATATTTACACAATACACATACTGTAGGCCCAGTGGTAGAGGTGTTTCATCAATAGTTTTTAACATATTTCCCTAAAAGCACCAAGCCTCTGTTTTAGTAAAAAGTTGGGGCTGGAGAAATGTAACCACTCACAAATTCATTGACAGAGCTATGAATGCAAGGATTGACCATCCAGATATCAAAATTATGGTTTTATGCATGTTTTGAGGCTATACAGTGTTTGTTTACATGTAACACATGTATGTAACAACTGCAGATTTCCCCTTTAAATCCTCTAAATTCCACAATTATAATTTACCACACAACAGATTATAATTTTACATGTTGTGGAGCATGTACAGTATTTTATGCATTTATGGAAAATCTGTCATTCAACTAATTTTTCAAACAGGACTGGTGGAACATATTAGATTGTTGTGATTTGTAATTTAAAACAATTGTGTATTGTCAGTGTTATGCAGGTGAATGAGGACCCAAAAGCGACTTAACGAAAACAGAGTCTTTATTCCAGTTCTAGACAAAAGTGATAATCCTGGATATTATCAAGGTGAAAACAAAACAGGAAAACTGAATTCCACTCATCAGTAGAGAGGACTGACTGGAGACTCGACCACAGACTGCAGGTTGTTTCGGGAAGGCACCGGCCGTAGCAGACCTTGACACCTGCTCACACGCAGCATCTGAAGAAGGTAAAACACGACAGGGCGAGACAAGGACACAGAACAGCGAACATCATACAAGGATCCGACAAGGACAGAAGCGGAAAACAGAGGGAGAAATAGGAACTCTAATCAGAGGGCAAAATAGGGGACAGGTGTGAAAAGAGTATTACATTTACATTACATTTAAGTCATTTAGCAGACACTCTTATCCAGAGCGACTTACAAATTGGTGCATTCACCTTATGACATCCAGTGGAACAGTCACTTTACAATAGTGCATCTAAATCTTAAAGTGGGGGGGGGGGTAAATGAGGTAGTTAGGAGAATGAGGAACAGAATGAATGAGGAACAGCTGGGAGCAGGAACGGAACGATAGAGAGAGAGAGCGAGAGAGGGAGAGAGGGAGGGGGAGAGAGAGGGATAGAAAGAGGGAAAGAACCTAATAAGACCAGCAGAGGGAAACGAATAGAAGGGAAACACAGAGACAAGACATGATAATAAATGACAAAACATGACAGTCAGCCCATTTGTATGGAGAACTTGTGACACTGGTTTGTAAAAAGGGATTTGAAAAATAATTATGGATGTTGCTGCTAATGTTGCTAATCTCACCCTAACAGTTTTATTTATTTATTTTTATTTAACTAGGCAAGTCAAAATGTTTTTCACTGAATTTATTTGGCATTCAATATAATGAAGAAATGCACATGCATTTAAATGACCATATTACTGCTCTAGAGTAATTAGAGATAAAGAATAGTTCAGACAAGTGGATACAGACAGATTTTGTAGAACTTGTGCTCTACATGCGTGTTAAATTGAATTGTCATATTTAAACAACTTTTGGCACCCCATGTTCAGCAACCTACATTTCCGACTGCCTGCTTTCCAAGTCTGTCATTTTGTTAAACCTCTTTAATTCCATAATCAAATGTTACGAGTTTTGACAGTAGTGTGTTAATTAAAGACTGTGATGACATAACTGACACACTTCTGCCGTAATACATTATTTCTTTAACTTTAGCCATTTTGAGTTTGCCTTTCTATTGGCAGCTAATAAGTATTTTAGAATTAATTAAGTTAATGGGTGAGAAGTGCAGCACAAATCAATAAGCTTTCATAATCACCATGTATGACTTGAGTGAGTCTGATTTAATAGGAGAACAGTGAGTACTTACTCTCACACCAGCAGCAGAAAATACATTTTAGACAGTTTGGGAAGAGAAGAGATGGGGCTGAGACACACTTCCTACTCCCCTGCTGTCAGAGCATTATTACTAATGATGATATGGTTGGTGCTTCTCTAGTCATAAACACTTACAGATTGTGCTAGTTACACCAGTACTGAATGTGTACACATTACAGTAAATAGTTACTGTATATGCTGAGTCATTGGATTGAGTTAAGGAAGAGTTGAGAGAACCTTATAGAGATTTTGATTAGGCCTTTTCAGAATAATTGAACATTGTTTATTCTGAATATTTTGAAATGAAAGGCAAACTGACGTGAAGAACTTTTCCAATCAATAGTCAACTCCAAAAGTCAGTTGTATTCTTGCTAATAAAATTCATGATTGCTATGTACTGCATTCTGTGTTTCCTGACCCTCTCCTCTGTGAAGAGCATTCCACTGCAGATGAAATGGATGACTTCTTTGGTTTCCATTCTGATCCGCAGGCTTTTGATTAGAATACAGCAGGAACAACATATTTTCCTTCCACAGACCATGGTAAGTTTAAATCCTTTTTATAATAGAGAAATGCAGTTGCTAACAGCCTAGACTGCTAACTTGGATTATCAGGGAAACAAAGAGAAACAGAAGGAAAATGGACTTAATAACCTTGGATTAGTTGTTCTTGGGGTCAGGGGAAGGCAATGCTGGAAACGAGATGTTGTCTGTTTCTCTGTCGACCCATTGTGTGTATATTGGTTCATGACGTATACACTTTCGGCCCGTCATTGGACACTGTGCTATCTAACCTCCAATCGAGCTTCAATGCCATACATTTACATTACATTTAAGTCATTTAGCAGACGCTCTTATCCAGAGCGACTTACAAATTGGTGCATTCACCTTATGACATCCAGTGGAACAGTCACTTTACAATAGTGCATCTAAATCTTAAGGGGGGAGGGTACTTATCCTATCCTAGGTATTCCTTAAAGAGGTGGGGTTTCAGGTGTCTCCGGAAGGTGGTGATTGGCCTCCAACTGCTCTTAAACGCTAGTAAAACCAAATGCATGCTTTTCAACCGATCGCTGCCTGCACCCGCATGCCCGACTAGCATCACCACACTGGATGGCTCCGACCTTGAATATGTGGACACCTATAAGTACCTAGGTGTCTGGCTAGACTGCAACCTCTCCTTCCAGACCCATATCAAACATCTCCAATCGAAAATCAAATCAAGAATCGGCTTTCTATTCCGCAACAAAGCCTGCTTCACTCACGCTGCCAAGCTTACCCTAGTAAAACTGACTATGCTACCGATCCTCGACTTCGGCGACGTCATCTACAAAATTGCTTCCAACACTCTACTCAGCAAACTGGATGCAGTTTATCACAGTGCCATCCGTTTTGTCACTAAAGCACCTTATACAACCCACCACTGCGACTTGTATGCTCTAGTCGGCTGGCCCTCGCTACATATTCGTCGCCAGACCCACTGGCTTCAGGTCATCTACAAGGCCATGCTAGGCAAAGCTCCGCCTTATCTCAGCTCACTGGTCACGATGGCAACACCCATCCGTAGCACGCGCTCCAGCAGGTGTATCTCATTGATCATCCCTAAAGCCAACACCTCATTCGGCCGCCTTTCGTTCCAGTACTCTGCTGCCTGTGACTGGAACGAATTGCAAAAATCGCTGAAGTTGGAGACTTATCTCCCTCACCAACTTCAAACATCAGTTAGCTGAGCAGCTAACCGATCGCTGCAGCTGTACATAATCTATTGGTAAATAGCACACCCATTTTCACCTACCTCATCCCCACAGTTTTTATTTATTTACTTTCCTGCTCTTTTGCACACCAATATCTCTACCTGTACATGATCATCTGATCATTTATCACTCCAGTGTTAATCTGCAATATTGTAATTATTCGCCTACCTCCTCATGCCTTTTGCACACATTGTATATAGACTCCCCTTTTTTTCTCTGTGTTATTGACTTGTTAATTGTTTACTCCATGTGTAACTCTGTGTTCTGTTCACACTGCTATGCTTTATCTTGGCCAGGTCGCAGTTGCAAATGAGAACCTGTTCTCAACTAGCCTACCTGGTTAAATAAAGGTGAAATAAAAAAATAAATAAAAAATAAAACTTCCCTGAAAAGTTGCATATCACGGGAACTATTCGATGCTAGTGCAGTACGCCACAGGGGGGTTTGGGCTGGTCAAGGGCAGTCAAGTCTGGAGTGAACCAAGGGCTATATCTGTTCTTAGTTCTACATTTTTTGAAAGGGCATGTTTATTTAAGATGGTGAGGAAAGCATTTTTAAAGAGCAACCAGGCATCCTCTACTGACGCGCTGAGTTCAATATCCTTCCAGTATACCTGGGCCAGGTCGATTAGAAAGGCCTGCTCACAGAAGTGTTTTAGGGAGCGTTTGACAGTGATGAGGGGTGGTCATTTGACTGCGGACCCATAACGGACACAGGCAATGAGGCAGTGATCACTGTGATCCTGGTTGATAAGAGCAGAGGCATATGTAGAGGGAAAGATGGTCAGGATAATATCTATGAGGGTGCCCATATTTACAGATTTGGGGTTGTACCTGGTAGGTTCTTTGATAATTTGTGTGAGATTGAGGGCATCTAGTTTAGATTGTTGGACGGTCGAGGTGTTTTAAGCATATCCCAATTTAAGTCAAGTAGCAGTTATGAACTCTGACAATAGATGATGGGCAATCAATTCACCTTTGGTGTCCAGGGCACAGCTGGGAGCTGAGGGGGGTCTATAACACGTTGCAACAGTGAGGAACTTATTTCTGGAGAGATGGATCTTTAAAAGTAGAATCTCGGAACTGTTTGGGCATAGACCTGAATAGTATGACAAAACTCTGCAGGCTATCTCTACAGTACATTGCATTTCCGCCCCCTTTAGCAGTTCTGTCTCGATGGAAAATGTTGTAATTGGGGATGGAAATTTCAGAATTTCTGGTGGCCTTCCTAAGCCAAGGTTCAGACACAGCTAGGTCATCAGGGTTGGCGGAGTGTGCTAAAGCAGTGACTAAAGCAAACTTAGGGAGGAGGCTTCTGATGTTAACATGCATGAACCCAAGGCCATTATGGTTACAGAAGTCAGCAAATGAGAGCGCCTGGGGACACACAGGGCCTGGGTTAACCTCTACATCACCAGACGAACAGAGGAGGAGTAGGATGAGGGTATGGCTAAAGGCTACACGAATGGGTCGTCTAGTGGTTTGGGAACAGTGAATAAAGGAGCAGATTTATGGGTGTGGAAGGATAGATTCAGGGCAGTGTACAGTCAAGGGTATGTTAGGGTGTGAGTACAGTGGGGGTAAACCTAGACATTGAGTGACAATGAGAGAGGTTGCATTTCTGGAGGCGGCAGTTAATCTAGGTGCGGTCTCTGGCATGTTGAGCAGGACTAGGGGCTCCGTAGTGAAATAAAACAATGAGAGCTGCCCTAAACAACAGGCATATTGATATTAGAGAGGCATAAAGCAATCACAGGTGTTGATTGGGAGAGCTAAGTCAACAACGGGTGAGACAACAACGGGGAAAACAGCTAGGACAACAACAACGGTTAATTGGCGATAAATATGCAGGGAGGGACAGTTAGCTACACACAGGGCCTGAGTTCAAGGCTGGGGTCTAAAGATTAACAAAATTAAGTACTGTGTTAATCATAGGTTGATCATAGATTCCAATGAGCAGCAATAGATGAAACAGGGAGCTGTTCGGTAGTCGATTACTATGCTAGGCGAGCGGGAAGCTAGCGGGCTGGGGCTAGCAGATGGATCTTCACCACATCCACGGCGCAGAGGCCAGTTAAGAACACATCGGCCGAATTACGTCAGCAGATCAGCAGACCAGTCGTGATGGATCGGCAGGGCTCTGTGTTGACAAAGGATCCAGGCCAAATTGGCAGGAGAGGTATTGTAGTTGGTGTACTTCGTTTGCTAGCTGGGAGATGGGCCTAGCTCGAGGCTAACTGGTGCATGCTTCTGGACAAGGGCGTTAGCCACAATAGCCTCGGTGGAAGCTAGCTAGCTGCGAAGATCCAGTGTAATGGTCCAGAGCTTGCGGCAGGAATCCGGTGATGTAGTGGGAAAGAAAGCGGTCCGATATGCTCAACGCTGTGCAGGCTGGCAGGTATTTTCCAGGCTATCCGGGCTAAAGCGGCTGGTGTCCGTGCTAAAGGTATAGACCCCTAGCAGCTTGCTAACAAAGACTAAATAGCTAGTAGCCAATTAGCTGGCTAGCTTCTGATGGCTAGAGGTACACCTCCAATTGACTCAAATGATGTCAATTAGCAAGAAGCTTCTAAAAGCTTCTAAAGCCATGACATCATTTTTCTGGGATTTTCCAATCTGTTTAAAGGCACAGTAAACTTAGTGTATGTAAACGTCTGACCCACTGGTATTGTGATACAATGAATTATAAGTGAAATAATCCGTCTGAAAACAATTGTTGGAAAAATGACTTATGTCATGTAGATGTCCTAACCAACTTGCTAAAACTGTAGTTTGTTAACAATACATTTATGGAGTGGTTGAAAAACGACTTCAACCCTATATATTACCAGTTTTGATAACTGCTTAACTAATACTTTGAGTGAGGTAATTTACGACACAGAAGGCATTTGTATAGACAGCTATAGCCCTTTCAGTATACTCATCTGGTCAAGATTGTGTAGCCACTGATCATTTAATGACGTTTCAAAGCTCCTGACATCTTGGCAGACGATAATAAAAGACGAATCTGAAAATATTGTGTTAAGGTGTAAAATTGTAATGTGACTTTTCAAAGCAGGTTTTAAAAGCATAGATCCCTTGCCGCTCTTGATGCCCTCCTGGAAAATCTAAATGATCAAGAAATAATAATCCTGCTTTCTTTTAGGAGAATCAGACAGCCCGTCTCATCACAGTGCCAGATGATATTTTCTATTTAATTCTCCTTCAGAACAGAAATTGACAAGCACTCAGACAGACACACACACACACATACTCGCACACACGCACACACACTAAGGGGGATGTGTTTGGAGAGGGTGTAAATCAGTCTGCCTGTCACATCCTTGTCCCCCATGTATCTCAGTGTGTTCTAATCTGATTAGTGTAGAAGGGCTTTATGTTTGGTGTCAATCAAGGTTCAGGCTATCTGTAGGTCATGGCATCCTTCACACATCTGAACTGCAGGTGGAGTCAGTTGGCATCTTTACAACCATCACAGAAATTAGAATTTGCCTGCACACATAATTTTGCCGACACAATATGACTATGCGTAACAGATGTAGGATCTTAATTTGATCCAGATTGCTACAAAGGAAAATAATCATACAGAAACACAAAATGTGAATGTATTATGTGGATTATAATTTATGGACATTTTTGTAGTCGTTGATAATTTTTCGAAAGGGAAAATCTATTCTGAAATTTCTACGTGTAAATTACAAACTTCAGAATCCTTTAAAAACCTCAAATACACTACACGTTTTAAATGTTCTGCAATGCAGGAAAGTTCTCCTACAACATGGTGATCAAATGAATCTGTACATCTGTAGCCATTCCTATGGGCTCCTGCAGGCATTAATGTGGGTATTTCGAAACCGGACAAAATGGTTTCTACATTTCTGGACACAACACTGCTGATATTGTGGAGGGAGTGGTGTTTTCCCAAATCAAATCAAATCAAATTTTATTTGTCACATACACATGGCTAGCAGATGTTAATGCGAGTGTAGCGAAATGCTTGTGCTTCTAGTTCCGACAATGCAGTGATAACCAACAAGTAATCTAACTAACAATTCCAAAACTACTGTCTTATACACAGTGTAAGGGGATAAGGAATATGTACATAAGGATATATGCATGAGTGATGGTACAGAGCAGCATACAGTAGATGGTATCGAGTACAGTATATACATATGAGATGAGTGTGTAGACAAAGTAAACAAAGTGGCATAGTTAAAGTGGCTAGTGATACATGTATTACATAAGGATGCAGTCGATGATGTAGAGTACAGTATATACATATGCATATGAGATGAATAATGTAGGGTAAGTAACATTATATAAGGTAGCATTGTTTAAAGTGGCTAGTGATATATTTACATCATTTCCCATCAATTCCCATTATTAAAGTGGCTGGAGTTGGGTCAGTGTCAATGACAGTGTGTTGGCAGCAGCCACTCAATGTTAGTGGTGGCTGTTTAACAGTCTGATGGCCTTGAGATAGCTGTTTTTCAGTCTCTCAGTCCCAGCTTTGATGCACCTGTACTGACCTCGCCTTCTGGATGATAGCGGGGTGAACAGGCAGTGGTTCGGGTGGTTGATGTCCTTGATGATCTTTATGGCCTTCCTGTAACATCGGGTGGTGTAGGTGTCCTGGAGGGCAGGTAGTTTGCCCCCGGTGATGCGTTGTGCAGTCCTCACTACCCTCTGGAGAGCCTTACGGTTGAGGGCGGAGCAGTTGCCGTACCAGGCGGTGATACAGCCCGCCAGGATGCTCTCGATTGTGCATCTGTAGAAGTTTGTGAGTGCTTTTGGTGACAAGCCAAATTTCTTCAGCCTCCTGAGGTTGAAGAGGCGCTGCTGCGCCTTCTTTACGACGCTGTCAGTGTGAGTGGACCAATTCAGTTTGTCTGTGATGTGTATGCCGAGGAACTTAAAACTAGCTACCCTCTCCACTACTGTTCCATCGATGTGGATAGGGGGGGTGTTCCCTCTGCTGTTTCCTGAAGTCCACAATCATCTCCTTAGTTTTGTTGACATTGAGTGTGAGGTTATTTTCCTGACACCACACTCCGAGGGCCCTCACCTCCTCCCTGTAGGCCGTCTAGTCGTTGTTGGTAATCAAGCCTACCACTGTTGTGTCGTCCGCAAACTTGATGATTGAGTTGGAGGCGTGCGTGGCCACGCAGTCGTGGGTGAACAGGGAGTAGGTAGACCTTACAGTGAAATGCTTACTTACAAGCCCTTAAAAAATGCAGTTTTAAGAAAAGCAAGTGTTCAGTAAAAAATAACAAATAACAAGTAGTTAAAGAGCAGCAGTAACATAACAGTATGGAGGCTATATGCTGTGTCAATGTGCGAGGGCACTGGTTAGTCGAGGTAATTGAGGTAATATGTGCATGCAGGGAGAGTTAAAGTGACTATGCATAGATAATAACCAGAGAGCAGCAGCAGCGTAAAATTTGAAGGATTGTCTGGCATGGCGTGGGCATGTTGAGGCTATATGCTCCACAGAGAGTCAAGAGTAAATGAGTAAATGGGTGAAGTAATGTGCTAGTCAGTGTTATATTGTATGAGATTATATCTATATTATTTCTGATGTATCATATACATCAGAAATAGGATGTTGCTGTCACAATGTTAACTTATTATAAACATTCAGCATGATCTAATTCACAAAACAACAGGCATTGTTACTTTTTTTACGTTCCTACCTTGCAATGCATTTGCATAGTGCTAAACAGTAAAATGTAGTTATGTGGAATAATAAAAAAATTATTAAAAAATATATATATATATACAGTACCAGTCAAAGTTTGGACAAACCTACGCATTTCAGAGTTTTCTTTATTTTTACTATCTTCTACATTGTGGAATTATAGTGAAGACATCAAAACTATGAAATAACACATATGGATTAATTTTAAACAAATAACAATATATTTTATATTTGAGGTTCTTTAAAACTAGTCATCCTTTGCCTCGATGCCAGCGTTGCACACTCTTGGAATTCTGAATCAGGCCTTCGGCAAAGAAACCACTACTAAAGGACACCAATAAGATGAATAGACTTTCTCAGGCCAAGAAACACAAGCAATGGACATTAGACCGGTGGAAATCTGTCCTTTGGTCTGATGAGTCCAAATTTCCTTCATCTTAAATATGTTGGAACTGAAGAGCACTACAATAAAATAGAATTTTCTTGAATCAATTGTTCCTTGTGTCTTACTTGATATTGTACTGTTCACAACCAAGTTGGGGGGTCGTACGGTCCTACCCTCAGTGCCTATAGGAAAATCCAATGTAAAAACAAAACCTCTGAAGAAATGTATGTGTGTTGCAAAGGGAGGGTATATTACTGGAAACTTTCGAAGTTTACTAGTAAATCACCAGAATGTTGGTATCTTTCAAGGATTTTATGTAGTCTAACACAGGACATCAAATCAAATCAAATCAAATCAAATCAAATCAAATTTTATTTGTCACATACACATGGTTAGCAGATGTTAATGCGAGTGTAGCGAAATGCTTGTGCTTCTAGTTCCGACAATGCAGTGATAACCAACAAGTAATCTAACTAACAATTCCAAAACTACTGTCTTATACACAGTGTAAGGGGATAAGGAACATGTACATAAGGATATATGAATGAGTGATGGTACAGAGCAGCATACAGTAGATGGTATCGAGTACAGTATATACATATGAGATGAGTGTGTAGACAAAGTAAACAAAGTGGCATAGTTAAAGTGGCTAGTGATACATGTGTTACATAAGGATGCAGTCGATGTTGTAGAGTACAGTATATACATATGCATATGAGATGAATAATGTAGGGTAAGTAACATTATATAAGGTAGCATTGTTTAAAGTGGCTAGTGATATATTTACATCATTTCCATCAATTCCCATTATTAAAATGGCTGGAGTTGGGTCAGTGTCAATGACAGTGTGTTGGCAGCAGCCACTCAATGTTAGTGGTGGCTATTTAACAGTCTGATGGCCTTGAGATAGAAGCTGTTTTTCAGTCTCTCGGTCCCAGCTTTGATGCACCTGTACTGACCTCGCCTTCAGGATGATAGTGGCTTGAACAGGCAGTGGCTCCGGTGGTTGTTGGCACTTTTGGGCACTTTAGATTATCACAGTCTGTAATTATCTCTTGCCCTCTATGTGGCCTCATCACATGTAAAATATATTAAATAAATAAAATAGAAAGACAAAGCTGTAAAACATTATCCTAAATATAAACCATAATCTTAGTGAATACCATTGGTGTATAGTATGAGATTGTATTTTTTGAACATACTTGTTCATTTTACTATGTGGAAATGTATTTGTTGTCAATGTTTCTGCGACAAACTGGTGGCAGTTGTGAAGAAAAGTCAATAGTTCGAAGATTTAAGAGTTAATAACTCCATTGTTATTTAGATGCCTTTTTACATTCACATTTCACTATTATCTCTTGAATCATATGGTCTATCTACTAGAAACTCATGGACAATATGGACACATAAAAACGAATACTATATATGAATAAAGTATAAATTACAAAAGTTATGATAAATTGCCATATTTTCTATTAATTAGCAAAGTTTCCAGTAAATTTGGTAAATTACCGGTTACTTTGCATCCATAGTTGTGTGTGACACAGCCACAAAAAGAAAAGAAATTGTGATCCACAGTGGGTCCAAGTTTTCCATCTCCCTGCATCAGTGTTTTCAATCCAGATCTGCTCGGCAGTTTCCCACAGATAGGAACCCTGACCTCCACTGTGGCTTGCTGGCCTTGCCACACACTGCGTTATTCCAGGCGACTGAGAAATATGTCTTATTTTGTATGGCTGACTTGCCTTGCATAGTGAGGTCTCTTTCATTTATTTAATTACCTTTATTTAACTAGGCAAGCCAGTTAAGAACAAATTCTTATTTACAATGACGGCCTACACTGGCCAAACCCTAACCCGGACGATGCTGGGCCAATTATCCACCGCTCTATGGGACTCCCAATCACAGCTGGTTGTGATACAGCCTGGAAACGAACCAGGGTCTGTTGGGCTCCTGAGTGGCGCTGCAGTCTAAGGCACTGCATCTCAGTGCAAAAAGCGTCACGAAAGTCCCTGGTGGTGCTGAGGACCAAATGGGTTAGGGTCCTGATCAAAAGTAGTGTGGGAATAGGGTGTCACTTGGAACAAAGCCAGAGGCTGTCAGTTTCTTTTGCTGACCTGGATGGCACCTTAGCACTTTGGCATGATGGATGTTGATGCTTCGCCTGAATTTCTTGGCTGTACCAGACAGAATCTTAATTACTTCCTGGGTGCTAGTTTTGTTGGATGAACTGAGCCAGCTGACAGTACGTCAGCATAGCTGTGTATTAAACGTTAAATCTGGCCTTTTAGAGACTGGAGAAACTGTGAAAAAGGTACCGATAAAAATACTTATTCATCGCCTAGCAAGTGGTTTTCTGGTTGTTAGTCTAATAAAAAAGAATCTTCAGTGGATCGGCCACAGAATGCAACACTATTAGCAGCTTCCTGCTTGATCTTATATTTTTTTCATTTGTTGTATTAATAAGCTGTCTGGCCTCCCGAGTGGTGCAGCGCTCTAAGGCACTGCATCGCAGTGATAGCTGCGTTACTACAGATCCTGGTTCGATACTGGGCTGTGTCTCAGCCGGCCGTGACGGGGAGAACCATGAGGCGACGCACAATTGGCCCAGTGTCGTCTGGTGGGCTGGACTCATGCACATTGACACGGTCGCCAGGTGTACAGTGTTTCCTCCGACACATCCTCCGACACGTTTAACTTCCGGGTTAAGTGTGCATTGTGTCTAGAAGTAGTGCGGCTTGGCGGGGTCGTGTTTCGGATGCACGGCTCTCGACCTTCGCCTCTCCCGAGTGCGTACGGGAGTTGCAGCGATGGGACAAGACTGTAAGTATCAATTGATGATTTGATGAAAAGGGGGGTAATTTAAAAAAATAAAAAATTTAATAAAAGCTGTGTCTAAGTTTGATCAATTTAAATGGACTAATGACTTAGCTGTGACCTACCCGCCTGTCTTTACGCTGCAACACCCAACACTGCAACCCAGCGCTGTCATGTACTGTAATCTCATTCCCTTTACAGATAGATGGTCTAATTAGTCCCAGCATGGTGAGCTACTTGAGCACAGAGAGGTAAGCAGGCCTTCATTGATATGCTGTGAGCAGAGCCAGGGCTAGTGCTGCCTGCACACATGACTGCATTTCTTAATTAGTGTTTCATTCCAGTACTGCCTGCCTCTTTATAGCTGAATCAGTCCACCCCCCCCTCCTCCTCACCCATGCACCGCCTGCACTCCATGTAGGGAAGCCCTGTAGAGAGGACTTCAAAGCTATATGATCATGTCTATGACATTATACTAAACAATTGATTTGCTTTGCAGATGCACTCTTCCACAGCCTCGATCTTCAGCGGTTATGGTTAACATGTTATGTGTTTGTGCAGATGAATGTTGAGTAATCCAGGTCAATGGTTTTCTGAAGGGTACAACAGTAGTACCTGTGGGATCTAGCTTCTGGTTCCCACTTCTAGACTAGAGGATCCCTTCAATACATATGTTGCTATCTGTTGTACTATCAAGAAATTGCTCATCATATTTTCATTGTGTGTCTGTCGATAAGGATTTATAGAAATCATTTGACACCGTGGAGCATGCTGTGTTGGTGCAAAGGTTATAATGTTGTGGAATTACTGGCCATGCTCTAGATTGGTTTATAAATTACCTATCAAATCATACACAATGTGTAATGGCGGATGGTTGTAAATCTGAGTCCATAGAGTTGTGCTCAGGTATTCCGCAAGGTTCTATTTTGGGCCCACTGTTGTTCATTTTGTATATCAGCAACATTGGAACAGCAGATGCCAATTGTTATGCAGATGACATTGTTCTTTATTCATGTCACAACTTCCACCGAAGTTGTTCCCTCTCCTTGTTCGGGCAGTGTTCGGCGGTCGACGTCACCGGCTTTCTAGCTGCCACCGATCCATGTTTCATTTTTCCTTTTGTTTTGTCTGTTTTACACACCTGGTTCCCATCTCATGATTATTATTTAACCCTCTGGTTTCCCTTTCTGTTTTGTGCGTGATTGTCTTTCGTGTGTTGGAGTTCGTATCCTGTTTTGCATTTGTTTTATAACAGGATTTTTGTTCCGTTCTCGGATTGAGTTAATACAGTTGTTTTACTCTTACCTGTGTCCTGCGCCTGACTCCTTCGCTATCCTCTAGATAAACTACTACCACTTGAATAGTCAGAGTCTATCTTTAGCATTTGAAAATACACAAAGAGCATCATGCGGTCCTCAGGTTCCTTACCAATCAAAAACATCTAAAACATCACCGTGATCTCTACAATGCCGTTGGCTGGTCGTCATTGAACTTGCATAGGCTTAAACACGGGTATGCTGGGTAAAATACCATTTTTATCTCTCTTCTTTTTTAATCAGATCAGTAAATAAATATACATTATGGTCCCATTCTCATTTGCTTTTCACAGTACCAAGAATTAGAACAGGTTATGGTAGGAATAGTTTTAGTTACTCAGCTCCGTTGTAACGGCTTTCTTGCAGACTGACAGCTCTGGCTGCTCCATGCAGACTGGCAGCTCTGGCTGCTCCATGCAGACTGGCAGCTCTGGCTGCTCCATGCAGACTGGCAGCTCTGGCTGCTCCATGCAGACTGACAGCTCTGGCTGCTCCATGCAGACTGGCAGCTCTGGCCATGATCTTCCAGATCTGCCAGACTCTTCCAGATCTGCCAGTCAGCCAGACTCTTCCAGATCTGCCAGTCAACCAGACTCTTCCAGATCTGCCAGTCAACCAGACTCTTCCAGATCTGCCAGTGAACAGGCGGGAGACTCCGGCAGCGCTGGAGAGGCGAGGCGCACTGTAGGCCTGATGCGTGGTGGTGGCACTGGTGGGACTGGACAGAGAACACGCACAGGAAGCCTAGTGCGGGGAGCTGCCACCGGAGGACTGGTGTATGAAGGTGGCACAGGATGGACCGGACCGTGAAGGCGTACTGGAGAGCCTGGGAGCATGACTGGCACAGGACGTGCAAGGCTAGGTAGGTACACAGGAGGCCTAGTGCGTGAGGCTGGCACAATTTTCACCAGCCGACTAACACGCACCTCAGGACGAGTATGGAGCACTGACCCAGGTGCCATTAAATCCCTGACACGCTCCGTCGGGCGAATATCGTATTTAAAGCACCAAACTAGCAACTCCCTCATTACTGTCTCCTCCAATTTCCCCATGAACTCCTTCACAGTCTCTGCTTCGCTCACCTCTAACACCGGCTTTGGTTCTGGTTTCCTCCTTGGCTCCTCGCGATAAACAGGGAGAGTTGGCTCAGGTCTGAATCCTGACTCTGCCACACTCTCCCTGAGCCCTCTCCCCAATACATTTTTGGGGCTGACTCTTGGACTTCCGTCCGCGCCGCCATGCCTGCTTCGCCAACTCCATTCTCCGATAACCTGCTTCGCACTGCTCCAGCGAATCCCAGGCGGGCTCCGGCACACTCTCTGGGTCGACCGCCCACCTGTCTATTTCCTCCCAATTAGTGTAGTCCCGATATTGTTGCTCCTGCTGCCACTGTTGCTTCTCCTCATACCAGCGATATTCTCCAGGCTGATCCCAGGGTCCTTCTCCGAACAATTCATCCTCCCATGTCCGTTTCTCCTTTCGCAGCTTCTGCTGTCGCTGCCTGTTGACACGCCGCTTGGTCCAGTTGTGGTGGGTGATTCTGTAACGGCTTTCTTGTGGTGAAGGAGAGTCGGACCAAAATGCAGCGTGATGATGATTCATGATATATTTTAATGAAGGAAAAAAACTATACATGAAGAAACTACAAAATAATGAAATGTGAAAACCAAAACAGCCCTATCTGGTGCAAACACAAAGACAGGAACAATCACCCACGAAACACTCAAAGAATATGGCTGCCTAAATATGGTTCCCAATCAGAGACAACGAAAATCACCTGCCTCTGATTAAGAACCACCTCAAGGCAACCATAGACTTTCCTAGACAACCCTACTCAGCCACAATCCCAATACCTACTAAAACCCCAATACAAAAACACACCACAAAATAAACCCATGTCACACCCTGGCCTGACCAAATAAATGAAGACAAACATACATACTTCGACCAGGGCGTGACATCCGTGGTCCTAGGATCCTCTCCTGAACATTTAACATTTTGATTATCTAGTCACATTGATGGAGTTTAAACACCTGGTTGATGTAAATATCATAGAGGTGTAATTGTCTTTAGGTCAGCTGGTTTTAAGTTATGACATTTGTGTTTCTTAACGTAATACAGTATATTGTATGTGTGTCTATAGTTTTGTTCAATGTGGTGGTGTTAGTGTATGTAGGTTGTTTTTTCTGAAACTTTGTTCCCCCTGCTGCTGTTGGACCAGGTCTCTGTTGAAAAATAGATTTTATCTCAATGCGAAAAGCCTGTATAAATAAAGGGTAAAAAAGATATATTAAAAATACTCACCAAATCAGCACATGTTCTTTTGTAGAAAACACATAATTACAGAACATTGGCAGAATATACATGATTTGTTAAATCGGATCTTGATTGATCCTTTCATCATACAGTATGTATCGTCAATATGAACAGTTACACTATTCCAACATCTGAATTAGTTCTCTACTTCATATTAAGGTTACTTGGAGCAAACTTGGTTTACTTTACAAAGGTTAGAAATTGAGAAACATGCCAGTGAATTAGTTAATAGATGCTGCTAGAATAATCTGCAGGCTGCAGAGAGCAGTGATGTAAAGTACTTAATTAAAAAATACTTTAAAGTACTACTTGAGTAGTTTTGGGGGGTATCTGTACTTGACTTTACTGTATATACAATTCATTTCTGAAATTATTCAGACCCCTGCACTTTTTCCACGTTGTTACATTGGACATGATTTGGAAAGGCACACACTCTATATAAGGTCTCACAGTTGACAGTGCATGTCAGAGCAAGAACTAAGCCATGATGTCGAAGGAATTGCCCGTAGAGCTCTGAGACAGGAATGTGCAGAGGCACAGATCTGGGGAAGGTTACCAAAAAATGTATGCAGCATTAAAGGTCCCCAAGGAGACAGTGTCCTCATCATTCTTAAATGGAAGATATTTAGAACTACCAAGACTCTTCCTAGAGCTGTCCGACCGGCCAAACTGAGCAATCTGGGGAGAAAGGCCTTGGTCAGAGAGGTTACCAAGAACCCAATGGTCACTCTGAAAGAGCTCCAGAGTTCCCCTGTGGAGATGGGAGAACTTTCCAGAAGGACAACCATCTCTGCAGCACTCCACCAATCAGGCCTTTATGGTAGAGGGACCTGACGGAAGCCACTCCTCAGTTAAAGGCACATGACAGCCCACTTGGAGTTTGCCTAAAGGCATCTAAAGGAATATCTGACCGAAACTGTCATGTATTGTCATATATTGTCATGTCTTGTCCCTGTGCTTTCTCTTCTATTCGTTTCCCCCTGCTGGTCTTATTAGGTTTCTTTCCCTCTCTCTATCCCTCTCTCTCTCTATCGTTCCGTTCCTGCTCCCAGCTGTTCCTCATTCTCCTAATGACCTCGTTTACTCTCTCACACCTGTCCCCTATTTTGCCCTCTGATTAGGTCTCTATTTCTCTCTCGGTTTCTGCCTCTGTCCTTGTCGGATTCTTGTTTGCTGTTTGCTGTGTCCTTGTTCCGTCCTGTCGTGTTTTGCCTTATCATCAGATGCTGCGTGTGAGCAGGTGTCTCTGTCCGCTACGGCCCGCGCCTACCCGAAGGGACCTGCAGTCTGTTGCCGCTTATCCTGCAATTCCCCTCAACAACTAGAGGATTTATGTTTTCCCCGTTTGGACATTTCCTGTAAAGGATTGAGGATTATGTTATCTCTGTTTGGACTTTAATAAACTCAGTTTCTGTTAAGTCGCTTTTGGGTCCTCACTCACCTGCATAACAGAAACAAGAAACAAGATTCTCTGGTTTGATGAAACCAAAGTTGAACTCTTTGGCCTCAATGCCATGTGTCACTACTGGAGGAAACCTGGCACCATCCCTACGGTGAAGCATAGTGGTGGCAACATCATGCTGTGGGGAGGTTTTCAGTGGCAGGTACAGGGAGACTAGTCAAGATTGAGTGAAAGATGAATGGAGCCAAGTACAAAGAGATCCTTGATGAAAACCTGCTCTAGAGCGTTCAGGACCTCAGACTATGGTGAAGGTTCACCTTCCAACAGAAAAGTGACCCTAGCACACAGCCAAGACAACGCAGGAATGGTTTGGGTTTAAGTCTCTAAATGTCCTTGAGTGGCCCAACCAGAGCCCAGACTTGAACCCGATCAATCATATATGGAATTGAAAATATCTGAAATAGAATAGAATTGTAAATAGCTGTGCAGCGACCCTCCCCATCCAACCAGAGAGATCGAGAGGATGTACAACAAGAATGAGAGAAACTCTTAAAATACAGGTGTGCCAAGGTTGTAGCATCATACCCAAGAAAACTCGAGGCTGTAATCGCTGCCAAAGGTGCTTCAACAAAGTACTAAGTAAAGCGTCTGATTATTTATGTAAATGTTATATTTCCATTTAGCAAATTAGCAAACATTTCTAAAAACCTGTTTTTGCTTTGTCATTACGGGGTATGGTGTGTAGATTGATGAAGGAAAAAATGATTTAATACATTTTAAAATAAGGCTGTAAGGTAACAAAGTGTGGAAAATGTCAAGGGGTCTGAATAGTTTCCAAAGGCACAGTAAATGATGTCTGAGTGAAGGCGTGTGCCCCTGGCTATCCGTAAATAAAATAAAAAATAAATAAAAATGGTGACGTCTGGTTGGCTTAATATAAGGAATTTGAAATGATTTAGATTTTTACTTTTGAAACTAAGTATATTTTGCCAATTACATTTACTTTTGATACTTAAGTATATTTAAAACCAAATACTTTCAGACTTTTACTGAATTATTATTTTACTGGGTGACTTTCACTTTTACATTTTCTATTAAGGTATCTTGACTTTTACTCAAGTATGCCACTTGGGTACTTTTTCCACCACTGGCAGAGAGGGAACTGTGTCTGTCTGCCACTCTTCTCTGCAACTCAATTTGAATATCATGGCTTATTGAGTTGTAGACTTTCCCAGTGGCCTGAATACTGGCTGGCCTGTGTACCAAATCACTATGTTTAGGGGTTGAGGAAGAAATACATGGACTTATATATAGATTTTATGCCTGAAAATATTTCTGATGTTTAAATTAAAAGACTCACAGAATTGCAAGACAATACAGTAGTCAGTTTTACCAAAACATCACTGTTGGTTTATTTAGTGTGTCACCAGGGCAACCTGTTAGCTATGTAAAGAGCTGTGTATTACTCGCTATCTCACTCGAGACTAAAAATTTTCCCCAACGTCAAATGAAGGCCTTAAAAGTCACCGATTTTAATTAGGAGGGTCCTCATCTTAGGAGGGTCCTCTTGTGTCCTCATCTTATGCGTATATTTAACTTAATAAACCAGAGAGAATCCAAAACATGTCTCGACAGCTGTAGAAGTGTTTCTCCCGACTACATCAGGTGAAAAATTCTACGAAGAAAAGTAGGTTTTGCAAAAGTGGTACTGCAGTAAGTCTGATCAATGTATGTTTCCCAAATAGGCCTAGAGAGGACAAATACCCTGGGCTATACGAACTCCTGATTGCCCACCCTAGTCCTCATGGCACAGCACACCCAATTGTTATATGATTATATTATTACCTGTATGGTCATGGTGTGCCGTACTGTGTGGACTGGTGGTAATACTGCTAAAACTGCCTACATTGTCAGCCATCTCCACACAGAAACTGTAAATAGGAAGAATTAATAGGCTATTTGTGAACAAATTCCGCAAAAAGTGTATTTCTCATCAGCCAATAAAATGCATCTTATGAAAGAATAATCAATATTTAGCTTGACCTAAACAATTACAGTAAATCAGGTGACCATTCAATCAACCATATTGGAAATGTTACTATAAGGATGTCGCATTGAATGCAGATGACATTTTCCTTCAAGTGACTCAGCCTTGTTTTAATTTTCCTGAATCATTATTGTAATTGTTTCTCGAATCCAATTTCATTCCATGTCTTTAAGAGCTCTCGGAAATCTCAGATGGTGACCATTCCACATTGATTGCCAAGTTCCCTTCCAGCAAACCAGGAGCATTCACATAACAATAGCCACGATCCAGTTAAGTTCTAGTTAGGGTTATGTCTAACATTCGAACGATAACATCCCATAAACATTACCAAAACAATTTTGATAACAAAATATATTTGTTCTAACATAATCATAACAAAAACATTGTCCAGTCAGGCTGATGATTATCGAATGTTTGTCAAAAAAAAATAAAAAATTATGCATGATGCTACCACCACCATGCTTCACCATAGTGATTGTTTCAGGTTTCCTCCAAATGTGACTCTTGGCAATCAGGCCAAAGAGTTAAATCTTGGTTTCATCAGACCACAGAATCTTGCTTCTCATGGTCTAAGAGTCATTTAGGTGCCTTTTGACAAAATCCAAGTGGGCTGTCATGTGCCTTTTACTGAGGAGTGGCTTCTGTCTGGACACTCTTCCATAAAGGCCTGATTGGTGGAGTGCTGCAGATATGGTTGTCCTTCTGGAAGATTCTCCCATCTACACAGAGGAACTCTAGAGATCTGTTAGAGCGACCATTGGGTTCTTGTTCACCTCCCTGACCGAAGTGCTTTTCCCCCTATTGCTCAGTTTGGCCAGACAGCCAGCTCTAAGAAGAGTCTTGGTGGTTCCAAACTGCTTCAAGAACGATGGAGGCCACTGTGTTCTTGGGGACCTTCAATGCTGCAGACATTTTTTGGTACCCTTCCCCATACCTGTGCCTCGACACAATCCTGACTCAGAGCTCTACGGACAATTCCTTAAAAGTTCAATTGTGGAATTTATTTCCTTCTTAATAATGCATTTGAGTCAATCAGTTGTATTGCGACAAGGTAGGGGTGGTATGTATAGACAATATGGACAGTATATGGATACTGTGGATAATATGGATAATGTAGAGTATCTGAATAATAGTATGTACAGCAATAGTTAAATAGGATAGACCTGGACTAGAATACAGTATATACAAATGAAATTTTTTAAAACAGTATGCAAACATTATGTAAACATTATTAATGTGACCAGTGTTCCATGACTATGTACATATGGCAGCAGCCTCTGAGATGCATGGTAGACTAACCGGATGGTAGACGGCTAGTGACAGTGACTAATAAGGGAAGGGTACTGGGCGGAGGCAGGCTAGTGCTGTCTATTTAATAGTCTGATGGCATTGGATAGAAGCTGTTCTTCAGTCTCTCGGTCCCAGCTTTGATGCACCTGTACTGACCTCGCCTTCTGGATGGTAGCGGAGGGAACAGGCTGAGTTCTTTGATCTTCTCGGCCTTCCTGTGACACCGGGTGCTGTAGATGTCCTGGACGGCAGGCCGACCGCCCCACCTTGGAGAGCACTGCGGTTGCGGATGGTGAAAATGCCGTACCATGCAGTGATACAACACAACAGGATGCACTCAATGGTGCATCAACGGTGGGTGGGAAAAGTATGGGTACCTTACAAGAGGTACAGTTGCACAGGACATTCCCTAAATGTTGTAAGTATGTTGACAGAACACCTGGTCTAAGTTCTTTAAAGGTTCCTAGAACATGTCATTATCCGGGACGTTACAATAATATTATAATGATATTCAAAAAGGGAACTCTCCTCGTTTATTTTCACAGCTGTGTATATCCCCCCTCAAGCGGATACCAAGACGGCCATCAAGTAACTTCACTGGACTATACAAACTGGAAACCATATCTCCTGAGGCTGCATTTATTAAAGCTGGGGCTTTTAACACAGCTAATTTAAGAATCAGGCTACCTAAGTTCTATCAGCATGTTGATTGCCTTACATGAACGAGTAACACACTTGACCACTGCTACAAGGCGTTTCCCTGCCCTCCTTTTGGCCAAACTATGACTCCATGTTGTTGCTCCCCTCCTATAGGCAGAAACTCAAACAGGAAGCGCCTGTGCTTAGGTATATCTAACGCTGATCTGACCAATCTGATTCCACGCTTCAAGATTGCTTTGTTAATGTGGACTGGGATATGTTCCGGGTAGCCTCAGAGAACAACATTGACATATATGCTGACTCGGTGAGCGAGTTTATAAGGAAGTGTATAGGAGATGTTGTACTCACTGTGACTACTAAAATCTTCCCTAACCAGAAAGTGTGGATTCATGGCAGCATTCGCACAAACTGAAAGCACGTACCACCACATTTAATCATGGCAAGGCAAATGTGAATATTGCCGAATAAAAGTAGTTAGTAGTTATGTAGTTATTCCCTCCGTAAGGCAATCAAACAAGCAAAGTGTCAGTGTGGAGACAAAGTGTAGTCGCAATTCAACTTCTCAAACACGAGACGTACTGTATGTGGCAGGGTCTACAGACAATCATGGATTACAAAAAAAAACCAGCCACGTCACGGACATCGACACCAAGACAAATTAAACAACTTCTTTGTGCACTTTGAGGACAATAGAGTGCCACCAACGCAGTCCTCTACCAAAGACTGTGGGTTCTCCTTCTCCGTGGCCGACGTAAGTAAAACATTTAAACATGTTAACTCTCGCAAGAATAACGGCCCAGGGGGCATCCCTAGCCACGTCCTCAGAGCATGCGCACTCGGACATATTCAATCAATCCCTATCCCAGTCTGCTGTCCCCACATGCTTCAAGATGGCCACCATTGTTTCTGTTCCCAAGAAAGCCAAGGTAATTGAACTAAATTCCTATCACCCCGTAGCAGTCACTTCTGTCATCATGAAGTGCTTTGAGAGACTAGTCAAGGGTCATATCACCTCCACCCTACCTGTCACACTAGAACCACTCCAATTTGCTTACCGGCCCAACAGGTCCACAGACAATGCAATCACCATCACACTGCACACTGCCCTATCCCATCTAGACAAGAGGAATAACTATGTAAGAATGCTGTTCATTAACTACAGCTCAGCATTCAACACCATAGTAGCCTCCAAACTCATGATTAAGCGTGAGTCCCTGTGTCGTTTGCGGACGACACAACATTGGTAGGCTTGATTACCAATGAGGGCCCTCGAATTGTGGTGTCAGGGAAATAACCTCTCACTCAATGTCAGCAAAATAAAAAAGATGATTGTGGACTTCAGCTAACAGAAAACAGCAAAGATCCACATAGACGGGAAAACAGTGGAGGTGGAAAGTTTTAAGTTCCTTAGTGTTCATATCACCAACAAACTGAAATGGCTCACGCACACAGACAGTGTGGTGAAGAAGGCGCAACAACCCCTCTTCAACCTCAGAAGGCTAAAAACATGTGGCTTGTCACAGAAAACCATCACTAACTTTTACAGGTGCACAAATGAGAGTATCCCGTCGGGCTGTATCACCGCCTGATACGGCAACTGCACCACCCACAACCGCAGGGCTCTCCAGGGGGTGGTGCGGCACAATGCATCACCGGAGGCAAACTACCAGCTTCTATCTCAAGACCATCAGACTGTTAAACAGCCATCACTAGCACAGTGAGGTGGCTACCAACCTACAGACTTGATATCATTGGCCACTTTAATAAATGTAACACTAGTCACTTTAATAATGGTTACATATCTCTCATTACTTATCTCATATGTATATACTGTACACTGTATCCTACACTATCTACTCTATACTGTCTGTTACGGATACAGTTATCCTGTGTGTGTGTATCCTGTGTGTGTGTTTCTTTTCTCCCCTTCTCCACTCACAGGTGAAAATCATCACTCCCCAATCAGTCAACAATCAATCATCAATCAGAAGACACACCTCCTCCTATTTCCTGACCTATCACAGTTCCTTCCCCATGGTTTAAAAACCCCATCATTTGTTTGTTCTAAAGCTCAGCTCAGCTCAATCTCTAGCTCAATCTCTCTGTAAATGCCATGTCTGTAGGTCTCTGTGTTTCACTCTCGCTTTGTGTCTTAACCTCTCTTTTGTTTTAAGCACCTCATAGCACTTTCTCATCACCTGTGAGTATTGTTTTTGTTTATGGTGTTTGTGTTTGATTGCTGGTGGGAAAAGGGGGAAACCAAGACAAGTCGCCCATGGGCATACACTACCCGTAGGTGAACTTTGTTAAATACACTAGTTAGAACTGGGCGGACCACCCACTGTATTTTTGGTTAGTTAGTTAGTTGTTGTTAAAGTAGGCTAGTCTAGCTTAGGGGTGTGTTTTTGTATATTTATTGTTTCTTTCCTTGGGTCCAGCTCAGCCCCTTTTCCTGCTCCCCCCATTACCGTGTGTTTATAAATAAACCTAGAGTTTGACGGTAGATTTCTGTTGTCGTGGTTATTTCGTGCACACTTTTACTTTGTCACAATAATAATTTGCATGAGTTATGTTACGGGTCTCATTTACCATCCCCCCTAGACTGTCGGGCCAAAAGGGATTCGTAACACTGTCTATTGTGTCTTAGCTGGTCTGTCACTGCTCATCCATATATTTTATATTTATATGTTCTTATCCCATTCCTTTACTAGATTGTGTGTATTAGGTTTTGTTGTGGAATTGTTATATATTATCTTTTAGATATTCCTGCACTGTTGGATCTAGAAGCATAAGCATTTCGGCACACTTGCAATAACATCTGTTAATGTGTGACCAATAACATTTTTGCGCAGAACATTCCCACATGTTGCACAATGTTCCACAATTTACAAATAAGTCAGCTTGTATGATGTTCAGAGCATATTTCTTTTAGGTTTAACATAATATTCCATTGATATTCACACAATATACATTTTACCTAGTGTTGGAGGTTGTCAGAACATTTAGAAAATGTTATATTTTAGTTTAACCATAATTCTCAGCATACAGTTGTAGCTCCTTAAAGCAGATTGGAATAAATCCTCATTATGTTTCACTCCGGATATAATGGCAATTTGCATTTGTATTGTAAGTAATTTAGAGACACCTGGCATTTTTATTGAATTCATAGGGCATTTGTACATATGTATGTTTGTGTCAGTTTTGCACATCTGGATTAGGGAATTCTCTCTCATTATTCCTTGCAGATTTTCTCAAGCTCTGTGAAATTAGATGAGAAGGGGCGGTGAACAGCAATTTTCAAGTCTTTCCATAAATGTTGAATTGGATTCAAGTCTGGGTTTTGGCTGGGTAGCTCAAGGACTTTCACATTCTTGTTCTGAAGCAATTCCAGCATTGCTTCTTCTGCATGTTTGGGGTCATTGTTCTGTTGGAATGTAAATATTTGCCCCAGTCTAAGGTTGTTTGCATTCTGAAGTGTAAGGGATTTCCTCCTCTTCCCCAG
This sequence comes from Oncorhynchus gorbuscha, assembly GCF_021184085.1. Lineage (NCBI taxonomy): Eukaryota > Metazoa > Chordata > Actinopteri > Salmoniformes > Salmonidae > Oncorhynchus > Oncorhynchus gorbuscha. The sequence goes on from NC_060174.1 coordinate 24,325,137, forward strand.
GCTGGATAACTACTCTAGCCCGGACCCTCCAGAGTGCAGTGACAGGTTGAACTGGGCTGTGAGTAAGCACGGGAGATCTAGTGCTTACTACACTCATCTTGCCTGGCACTAGCGGAGAGCAGGCAGAGGACGCACTGCACCCTCCCAGCGCCCGGAGACACAGCACGCAGATCCGGCGCAGGATACCCTGGACCAAAACTGCGTACCGCCGACCAGAGCCGCTGAGCAGGCACCATACGCCCTGGCTCGATGCCCGCACGACACTCTCGGGGGGCTGCCCTATAGCGCACCGGGCTATGGGCACGTACTGGCGACACCGTGTGCTTAACTGCATAACACGGTGCCTGACCAGTAACGCGCTGCTTATAATAAGCACGAGGAGTGAGCTCAGGTCTGCTACCTGGCTTAGCCCCACACCTTGTGTGCCACCCCCCAAAAACATTTGGGGCTGCCTCTCGTACCTATCGCACTGCCGTGCTGCCTCCTCATATCGCCGCCGCTCAGCTTTCGCTGCCTCCAGCTCTGCTTTGGGGCGGCGATATTCCCCGGCCTGTGCCCAGGGTCCCTCTCCGTTTAATATCTCCTCCCATGTCCAGGAGTCCTGTGATGCTGGCCGTTGTTGTTGCTGCTGCTGCTGCTGTCGTCGCTGTCTTTTACCACGGCGCTTGGTCCTTTGTTGGTGGGTGTTTCTGTAAGGGATTTCCTCCTCTTCTTCCGAAGAGGAGAGGAGAAAATGATCAGGGGACCAATATGCTGCGTGGTAAGTGTCCATGGTTCTTTTAATACGAAAATGTACACATGAACAACTGAATACAAAAACAATAAACGTGGAATAAACTAAACCCAAAAGAGTACCGTGTGGTGGAAAACACAGACACGGAAACAAAAACCCACAAACACACAGTGAAACCCAGGCTACCAAAGTATGATTCTCAATCAGAGACAACTAATGACACCTGCCTCTGATTGAGAACCATACTAGGCCGAAACATAGAAATACCCAAATCATAGAAAAACAAACAGACTGCCCACCCCAACTCACGCCCTGACCATACTAAATAATGACAAAACAAATTAAATAAAGGTCAGAACGTGACATGAAGCAGGTTCTCAAGAATTTGCCTGTATTTAACTCTGTTTATTGTTCCCTCTATCCTTACCAGTCTCCCAGTCCCTGCCACTGAAAAGCATCCCCATAGCATGATGCTGCCACCACCATGGTTCATGGTAAGGATGATGTTTGACGGATGATGAGCTGTGCCTGGTTTTCTCCAGTCATAGCACTTTACATTCAGGTCAAAGAGCACCCAATATAATTCCTACTTTGAGACGCTTGATATGGTCCCCCCTGTCTTATTTTTAATTATTTGTAAAGGCAAAAGTGATCCTATATCAGCACTCATAGTCTTGAATACCTTGTAAATATGGGCCAAAAAGTACTCAGTATAAAATGGATGGATGAAGTGATGGTGAATAACCCAGTTGCCATATGTCTAAGATGAGCTAAAAGAAAAGCAGAGAATTCCTGATTGACCACACTACCATGGCCATTTACTGAAATAATAAGATGTATGAGAGATTCCCTGGTGGCACACTGGATAACAGACCTAGCATGGGAACCAAACATTTCATGTTCAGACCACACAGATTGTCAACATATGAGGTTTAAAAATATGGTTGTGTTTGCCTGATTAAATGCTGTTCAAAGGTAATATGAAGAAACGGTTGATTGACAACATATGAAGTTAAAAAATATGCTTGTATTTCTGTGATTAAATGCTGTTCAAATGTCCTATGAATAAAATTCCATGTGTCTCTATATCATCTACAATACAGTCCTCAAATGCCATTAAATCTGGAAAGGAACATAATGGGGATATATTCCAATCTGCTTTAATGAGTTACAAATTTACTGAGAACATTAGGTAAAATTTACATGTAACATTTTCTAAATGTTATTGAAATGTTTTGAGGACCTCCAATACAAGTTAACATGTATAATGTGTGAACATCAATGGAATATTATGTTCAACCTTGTGGGAATGTTTTGTCCAATCTCTGTGACTATCACAAGAATATCACAACATCCCATACAACTTAATTAAACGTTCTGGGAACCTTTAAAGAACTTAGACCAGGTTTTCTGTTAACATTCTTAAACATTAAGGGAATGACCTGCGCAATCTAACGTAAACATTGTATGAATCACAACAAAGGATATTTTGTGTTCTAGGAAGCTATCTCTTGTTATGTACAAACTCTGTTCCTACAACCTAAAGAAACATTCTGGGAACCTTTAAATAACTCAGAAAGGCTGTTTTGTCAACATTCTTGTAACATCAAAGGAATTTGTTGTGCAACCTAGTATAAACATTATCTGAATGTCAGGGCAGTTTGTGTTTTGGGAACCAATCTCTTGTCATTCCCCACAATGTTCCCATAACCTAAAGAAACATTCTGGGAACATTTAAATAATGTGTTTTAGGAACATTCTTGTAACATTAGGTGAATGTTTTTTGCACCCTAAAAGAAACATTGTAGAATCATCCGCACAACTGGACAGTTTTTGTGTTTTGGAAACATATCGTTTGTTCTGTCCCCACAATGTTCCCACCAGACTGTTCCCACAACCAAATAAAACATTCTGGAAACATTTAAAGAACAGACAAAATGTGTTCAAGGAACGTTCTTGTAACATCAGGCAAATGTTTTATTAAAACATTCTATAATCATCAGCACAACAGGACCGTTTTTGTGTTATGCGAACCTTTTGCCAAGACCTAACGAATGTTCGGGGAACTTTCACAGAACCAATTTTGGTTTGATGGGCTGTATCTGAAATTCCATTATCAGCCACCACAAGGATGTAATTGAGTCTGGACTGTCCATTGACTGATACCCTACGACCGCTTGAAGCATCTGTCCATTAATGATGGTTGAATGACAACAGATATTACAAACACGTCGGTCTCAGAGATGTTTTGCCAGTTACATTTTGAAAACGAATGTGTCACAGTAGGTGGGGGGGATTTGTCCATTATTTTATCAGCTGTGTTTAGATGTAATTGGTACAATCCAATCTAAACGACTTAAAAGTATTTTAATGACAATACAATGCTGGGCTCATCAGCAAAATAGAATGCCCCTAAGCAAAGTAAGTCATTTTTGGGGGTGTTTGATGCATGATGCGTGTTGACTTATTCAACCCTCTCAAACCCTGTTTTTCTGTTCACAGAAATGTCCTACTGTTCCCTCTATCCAGCCCTTTATGTTGCCAATGATGGTGGTCTTCGGATTCAACATTTCTGTTAGTTTTATATGTTGCAGGTACTTTTTGACCATTTCATAACCTTCAATCGCTGCTTGAGACTCAGTTCCTCCAATTTCTTTCCTCAGCACATACTGACTCTTGCATCTGGCCAGATAGTTTAAACGTGTTAACATAAACACACTTCCATACAAGCATGTCTGCAACAGAACATAATGAATTTACAAGTCAAGGTTTAGTTTTATTATTCATGTTTTGCTCATGTTTCTTTCAGTATTTTTCAGCATCCCCGCTTTCTTCTCTGATGAGCACATGCTTTATTCATTACAGAACAAATGCATGTTATTTTCAACGGGAAGATATCTTACCCCTTTAGAAGTAAAATATGGATTTGCTAGGGCAATAGCGTACATCTGCTAAGTAAATAGTAGGTAGGTAGGTGGCAGTTTTACTTAATAATGCGTTGGTCAGACAGACCACCCCACGTTATTGACTATTCTCTCCTTTGAGCTTCATTAGTCTGTCCTAGCTGTTGTGTTGTTGCTATTGCTGTCAAAGCAGATCCAGTGTCACGGATCCCTCCGGCCATTTCATCACGCACACCTGTTCCCTATTTCCACTGATTAGTATTTGTATATATGTGCCCTTTGGTTTCCATGGTCTTGTCAATTATTGTTACTATGTCCGTTGTTGCATGTGCTGTGGGTTTTCGCGCCCTTGTGGATTGCGCAGATGATTACGGGTCTCCTACCATGTGATAATCATTTTGCTCTAGTGTTATTTATTCAAGGTACTCCTCGCTCTTTTGTTTGGGTTTCAACCCTATGTTTTTGTTACTTGTTTGTTCTTCGTCCCCGTACCCTTACACGGCACACCGAAATTTTGGGTATAATAAAAACCTATTACGCATTCCAGCGCCTGTCTATAAAATACTTTATACCAGCGTGACAACCAGTCTAGGTTGCTCATTATCTTTGCTGGTCCTTCCCTAATATTCTTATCAACTTGACGCCCACATCCTCCATAGGCTGTTCTGAAATAACATATTTTCGTCAGTCACTTACTATTTTGGTAATGTCAATGTAATACACAGATGACTATAGTAATCCCTGTTATATTTGGTATTGCAATTTATCTTCATTGAGGTCAATTGTTGTTTTCTACATGTGTAACTAAAGATCTAGCTTTGTTGCTTTAATATTCATAAGTACAGAAGGTTCACATCGTAACAATAACAGCTAAGAGGCATGGGGGAGTTTGACTCCCCCAAATAACTGTTATGTGCCATCCATCCAGCCTTTCTGTCTATGCTTCATCACATGTATTGCTTTCAACTGTACCTTTGCGCTGGGCATCTCTGACTGGCTATAAGAGACATTAGGAAGAGAGCTATCAAATTACCTACGTTAAAATTGCCTGTAGGGGATAATTGACCACTTCCTGTTCATGGTGGGGGGATATGCTAGCCTTAGGAAACCACAGGTAACTTTCCAAATGAGCACTACGTACAATAATTAATGCTAGAGGGAGAGAGTGAGGTTGCTTTTAGAACAGAACAGAAAGCACAAGAAAATAACAAAGGATTCAAGGAAAATCTTGGCTTTAATAGTTTGGTGAAAGTGGTCCACATACTATACAACTTCACATCATAAAAATATCACAGCAACTTGACTCGTCAGAAAGTGAGACTTGACTTCCAGCAGAACCTGTATTTAGAACTTGTTCTTTGTGTATAAATTGATTTCAATGTCATTGATTTAAGAAATTGTAGATTAGAAAATCATTTCTTAAGAATTTGCTAAATGTGCTTAGTCAGGTATACTCTTTGAAAAACACGTTCCTAAAGGGTTCCCCATAGGATAACCATGTACCCATAGGAAAACCCCTTTTGGGTTCCATGTAGAACCCGTTCTATGTCCCACTTTGAGGCAAGCAACAATGAAGCATGCATGGGAGCACCAACCGTTCCGGACGATAGTGTGATCAGCTCTCTCTGAGGCCAATGTGAGCAAGAGATTTAAACTGATCAACATTCACAAGGCTGCGGTGCCTGGTAGATTATAGGGACATGCACTCAGAGCATGCATGGACAAACTGGCAAGTGTCTTCACTGACATTTTCAACCTCTCCCTGACCGAGTCTATATACATGTTTCAAGCATTGAAAGGATGGTCATATTTTTAATTTACTTTATTTCACCTTATTCACCTTTATTTAGGCCAGTTGAGAACAATTTCTTATTTACAACTGCGACCTGGCCAAGATAAAGCAAAGCGACAAAAACAGAGTTACACATGGGATAAATGAACATACAGTCAATAACACAATAGAAAAATCTATGTACAGTGTGTGCAAACGTAGTAAGATTATGGAAGTAAGGCAATAAATAGGTCATAGAGGTGACATTACAATTTTGAATTAACACTGGAGTGAAATGTGCAGATGATGGTGTGCAAGTAGAAATACTGGGGTGCAAAAGAGAGCAAAAATAAATAAATAACGATATGGGGACGAGGTAGTTGGGTGGGCTATTTACAGATGGGGTGTATACAGGTACAGTGATCTGTAAGCTGCTCTGACAGCTGATGCTTAAAGTTAGAGAGGGAGATATAAGTCTCCGGCTTCAGTGATTTTTGTAATTCGTTCCAGTCATTGGCAGAAGAGAACTGGAAGGAAAGGGGGCCAAATGAAGTGTTGGCTTTGAGGATGACCAGTGAAATATACCTTCTGGAGCGCATGCTATGGGTGGGTGTTGCAATGGTGACCAGTGAGCTGAGATGAGGCTGGGCTTTACCTAGCAAAGACTAAGACGACCTGGAACCAGTGGGTTTGGCAACGAATATGTAGCAATGGCCAGCCAACAAGAGCATACAGGTCGCAGATGTGGGTGGTATATGGGGCTTTGGTGACAAAACGGATGGTACTGTGATAGACTACATCTAATTTGCTGAGTAGAGTGTTGGAGGCTATTTTGTAAATGACATCGCTGAAGTCAAGGATCGGTAGGATAGTCTGTTTGGCAGTATGAGTAAAGGAGGCTTTGTTGCGAAATAGGAAGCCGATTATAGATTTAATTTTTGATTGGAGATGCTTAATGTGAGTCTGGAAGGAGAGTTTAGTCTAACCAGACACCTAGGTATTTGTAGTTGTCCACATATTCTAAGTGAGAACCGTCCGGAGTAGTGATGCTGGTCGGGTGGGTGGGTGCAGGCAGCAAATCGGTTGAAGAGTATTCATTAGCATTTAAGAGCAGTGTTGAATGGCTTCGGAGGTTTTTTAAAACTTGTTAAGCCTATGGGTTCCCCTACAGGAACTACACCCCCCCCCCCGTTCAGCTGAAACTGTGGAGCAGGGAATGCACAAATATTCTTAGAAATATTTAACCTCCACACATGAACAAGTCCAATATCTCAAATGAGAGATAAACACCTTGTTCATCTACCCAACGTGTCATATTTTTAAAATGTTTTATGGCGAGAACACAGCACATATTTATGTTAGACCACCACCAAAACAAAGAGAATACGTAGCCATTTTGTACCACAAAAGATAAAATGACAAAATCACGATTAAAAAAAGAATCATTCACTAACCTCTTGAAAATCTTCATCAGATGACAGTCATATGACATGTTACACAGTACATTTATGTTTTGTTCAATAATATGCATTTTATATCCATAAATCTCGGTTTACATTGTTCAGAAAATTCTCCAAAATGTCCGGAGGAATTATAGAAAGCTACGCCAGATAACAGAAATATTCATCAAAAACTTTGACTAAAGATACATGTTCTACATATAATTAAAAAGATACACTGGTTCTTAATGCAACCGCTGTGCCACATTTTTTTTAACGTTACGGATAAAGCCTACCATTGCAATAATCTGAGACAGCGCTCAGACGTAACACTATTTCTCCCAAAAATGGTTTTGTTTCATAATGTTCAATTCTAGGGTCCATGTAGCAGCATCTGCTACCACTTTCCAAATTACATATTACAGGTCGACGAAACTGGTCAAACTAAGTGCAGAATCAATCTTCAGGATGTTATAAACGTACAAAACGAATGGCATTCCAACCGGGCAATCCTAGTTCATCTCGGGCTGATTGGAACAGACGAAGCACTCCAAACGCATACGCGCTTTCAAGCACATGAATCTTTTGCGACACTGTAGCAATTTCCTTCCCATTAGGTCAAAGTTCACAGCAAATGCTCCATTCCACTAGATGTCCTCATTCAGTAGAAAGTGTAAGACATAGGAAGTGTTTCCAGATCCATAACTTGTTGGGAAGGGAGGGGGCGATGACGTCAAAGTTGCCCCAACTTTCAGGATTCCAAAACTAGTTTGGAAGATTGCCTGCCCTGTGAGTTCTGTTATACTCACAGACATAATTCAAACGGTTTTAGAAGTTTAGAGTGTTTTCTATCCAATAATAATAATAATATGCATATATTAGCAATTTAGGACAGATTTTGATGCAGTTCACTATGGGCACACAATTCATCCAAAGGGGAAATTGCACGCCCAATTTTTCAGTTTTTTATTTGTTTAAAAAAGTTAGAAATATCCAATAAATGTCGTTCCACTTCATGATTGTGTCCCACTTGTTGTTGATTCTTCACAAAAAAATACAGTTTTATATCTTTATGTTTGAAGCCTGAAATGTGGCAAAAGTTCGCAAAGTTCTAGGGGGCCGAATACTTTCGCAAGGCACTGTATATAGAGAAAAGAGCTGGCCCGAGATTTGAACCCTGTGGCACCCCTGTAGAGACTGCCAGAGATCCGGACAACAGGCCCTCCGATTTCACACACTGAACTCTATCAGAGAAGTAGTTGGTGAATCAGGAAAGGCAGTCATTTGAGAAACCGAGGCTATTGAGTCTGCCGATAAGAGTGCGGTGATTGACAGAGTCCTTGGCCATATCGATGAAGATGGCTGCACAGTACTGTCTCTTATCAATGGCGGTGTTACGAATCCCTTTTGGCCTGACAATCTAAGGGGGGATGGTAATGAGGCCCGTAACATGACTCGTGCAAATTATTATAGTGGAAAAAGTAAGAGAGAACGAAATAACCACAGACAACTAAATTACTGTCAAACACTCATGGTTTATTTGAAAACACACGGTAATTGGGGGGAGCAGGATAATAAGTATTCAAAAACACCCCTAAGCTAGACTAGCCTACTTCACCAAAAGCTAACTAACTAACCAAAAATACAGTGGGTGGTACGCCCAGTTCTAACTAGTGTTTTTATACTAAGTATTCCTACGGGTAATGTATGCCCATGGGCGACTTATCTTGGTACCCCCTTTTCTCACCGTCAAATAAACACCATAACAAAGCCAATACTCACAGGTGGGGACAAAGTGACATGTAGTTGCAAAAGCCAAACAAGAGATCTACAGAGAGATGGCATTGACAGAGAGATTGAGCTCTCGAGCAAACAACAGACATGGTTTTTAAACCAAGGGACAGGGAATGTATCTCCGAATTATAATTTTGTACAATAAGGGCCCAATGCATTAGGCGCTGGTTCTGGTTGTACATCCGGTGGAGAAACACTAAGGGGTTATGATCAGTATATACAATCACTGGTAGGGCACTGGAACCAATATATACTAACAATAAAGCAAGAGCTTCTTGTTCTATTGTCGCATAGTTTGTTTGACATTTGTTAAATTTACGCGAAAAATAACAAACAGATGATCCACTCCACTCTTGTCCTCCTGCAGTAGAACAGCACCAGCACCTCTGGCACTAGCATCTACCTCCAGTTTAAACGGTTGTTCAAAGTCCGGAGAAGCAAGTACAGGGGTATTAAGATAGCTTTTGAATCTGCTAAAACAATCTTACAATCATGTGACCACTTATACGCTCTAGCCGGACTGAGCAAATCGGTTAATGGAGCAACTACTGCAGAGAAATTGACAGAAACTACATTAGTATCCAACCATACCTAAAAGGCGGTGTAGCTCTCGTCTGGTGGTAGGTGCGGGAAATGCAGTTATAGCCAAGACCTTGGCATCAAAAGGGCGCACCTGTCCATGGCCGACCTCCTTGCCGAGATAGGTAACAGTAGCCTTCCCAAACTCGCACTTTGACCAGGTTCAGGGTTAGAGAAGCAGCTGCCAACCTTTCACATACAAACCGTAGAGAGTCAACATGATTTGACCACTCAGACTAATAAATCACTAGATCTTCAAGATATGCACTACAATTGGGAACTCCAGCTAATACAGAGTTAACCTGTTGCGACGAGCAATCCTGTATCCGGGATCGTAATTATAGCCTCAAGCTCATTACTATAACGCAACGTTAACTATTCATGAAAATCGCAAATGAAATGAAATAAATATTTTGGCTCTCAAGCTTAGCCTTTTGTTAACAACACTCATCTCAGATTTTCAAAATATGCTTTTCAACCATAGAAAAACAAGCATTTGTGTAAGACTATTGATAGCTAGCATAGCATTAAGCCTAGCATTCAGCAGGCAACATTTTCACAAAAACAAGAAAAGCATTCAAATAAAATAATTTACCTTTGAAGAACTTCAGATGTTTTCAATGAGGAGACTCTCAGTTAGATAGCAAATGTTCAGTTTTTCCAAAAATATTATTTGTGTAGGAGAAATCGCTCCGTTTTGTTCATCACGTTTGGCTGAGATTACGCACCAATTTCGAAGGAGGACACCAGGCGGACACCTGGTAAATGTAGTCTCTTATGGTCAATCTTCCAATGATATGCCTACAAATACGTCACAATGCTGCAGACACCTTGGGGAAACGACAGAAAGTGTAGGCTCGTTCCTGGCGCATTCACAGCCATATAAGGAGACATTGGAACACAGCGCCTCAAATCTGGCTCACTTCCTGTTTGAAGTTTCATTTTGGTTTCGCCTGTAGCATTAGTTCTGTGGCACTCACAGACAATATCTTTGCAGTTTTGGAAACGTCAGAGTGTTTTCTTTCCAAAGCTGTCAATTATATGCATAGTCGAGCATCTTTTCGTGACCAAATATCTTGTTTAAAATGGGAACTTTTTTATCCATAAATTAAAAGAGCGCCCCCTATATCCAAGAAGTTAACCAGTCATTGGAAAGTGGCAGGTGTATTTTGCATCCCAAAAGCCATGACTGAGTACTGTAGGAAGTTGTCTGGGGTCACAAAAGTAGAAATCTCAGAAGCACGTGAAGTTAACGGAACCTGCCAGTAACCTTTTAAGAGGTCCAACTTAGTTACATAATTAGCAGCACCAAAAGTGTCGATACAGTCGTCCAGTCTGGGTAACGGGTACGAATCTGGCATTGTGACAGAATTTACCTTACGATAATCCGTACATAACCTGGACGTACCATCAGGTTTAGGAACCAGAATGCAAGGAGGACTCCAAGGGCTTGAACTTGGCGTAGTCAGGTCCTACTCCAACAAATATCTCACCTCATCCCTCATTATCTTCCTCTTGGAAGCGTTGATACGATATGGGTGTTGCTTGATAGGTGTAGCATTTCCAACATTAATGTCATGTTCCAACATGTTTGTGCGAAGAGGAACGTCAATAAAAATACATTCACAACTGTAGTAGCATCCCAATATTGTTGGCCTGTCCGTCCTTTAAATGAACTAGAGAGACAGGGGCATTTCTGAGTCTGACAATCTAATGCACTGCTGCTGAGTATTGGGCAACTCCAATCCATCTCCATCACCATCATCAATATGACAGTTCACTAGCATAGCAGTAGAAGCAGCGGAGACAGCAATACCTTTCTGTTTTTTAACTATCTAACTGTGTGATGAATCAGGTGTGGTATGCTTTCAACATGTTAATATGGCACACGAGATTGGCGTTTTCTATCAGGAGTTTGAAGCACATAGTCAGTTTCACAGAGTAACAAGCTGACAGTGAAGATCCTGGAACAGGCAATAACACCAGTACTTGGTCACCTGGCTGTAGTGGACGAGAAACAGCCTGGTTATCATAATGTCTTTTCATACTCCTCTGTGAGGAAGACAGAGTTTCCTTTGCAAGAACACAGGCTTGGTGTAGGCGCTCACGAAAGCACCTAACGTAGTCCAACACGTTCTCATCTCCTGTACACAACTCTTTGGACAAAAACTGTTATTTAAGGACTTTCAATGGTCCTCTCACTGTGTGACCAAACACTAGTTCAGCCGGGCTGAAACCTAGGGACTCCTGCACAGTTTCACGAGCAGCAAACAAAACTAGAGGATCTTTCTCAGATTCCAAACAATATTTACGTAGCATAAACTTCAATGTCTGATGCCAACATTCAAGCCCACCCTGAGACTCTGGGTGATAGGCGCTTGACACACGGTGCGTAATTGATAAGAATTTTAACACCTGCTTGAAGAGCTTGGATAGGAAATTGGTACCTTGATCACTTTGTACCAACTTAGGTAACCCAAATATTGTGTAGAATTTAATTCAGGCCTTACTCACTACCGGAGCAGTAATCCTTCGCAGAGGAATGGCCTTGGGGTATCTTGTTGCCATACACATAATTGTTAACAGAAACTGGTTACCCGATTTTGTCTTCGGTAATGGTCCAACACAATCAACCACCACATGTTCAAATGGTTCACCTATGACAGGTGTTGGACAAAGAGGAGCGGGAGGAATAACCTGATTTGGTTTTCCTGTTATCTGACATGTGTGGCATGTCTGATAGAACTGAGCCACATCTTGTTTTAAACCCGGCCAAAAGAAATGTTGAAGGATCCGATCATAAGTTTTTGTGATTCCTAAATGACCAGATCACTGGTGATCATGAGCAAGGGATAACACATTTTGTCAAAAGGCTGTAGGAATCACTATTTGGTAAACATCATTCCAATCTCCGCCCGTGTCATGGGATGTCCATTTATGCATGGTGGAGATTACCATCAATGAAGTAAGCCACGTTATTCTTCTTTACCTCTTCCAATGAGACAACACTAAAAAACATTTAGCAAGCTTGTTGTTAACCTTTTGGTTAGCAATCAGCTGCTCACGAGTGACTGGTAACTGTATTGCATCAGCAATAAGTTCAACATTCTTCAATTCTTTCCTGGGTTGCTTGTCAGAGGTGATCAGCTTCCCAGAGGTGGCACACAACCCATCCTCTTGATCAACCTCTTTGAACAGAACAGTGTTCGACAAATCTATCACGTCACTCTCTTGTCGTGCCTGAGCACGAGTGACAGCACAGGCGGGGAACACATGTGGATAACTCTGTGCCACCTCATTAGAGAGAGAGTGGTCACTTTTATCCAATACTTCCAATACGGGTACTACCTTTCCTCCGGCAATATCGTTACCCATTACAAAGGTCACACCTTTTACTGGCAATATAGGACGTACCCCCACTCTGAATATTCCACTGATTAACTCAGAGTGTAATTTCACAAAGTGCAACTGCACTGGGACAAAACCCATTTCAATATCCTGAACTAACACACTGGAACCACAGTATGTATCGTCGGTTAAGGGCAACACATCAGACAATATTAACGACTGCGTCGCACAAGTATCTCTAAGGATTTTAACCGGACACTGAGACGCGTCGTCATTCACTAGGGACACAAACCCCTTGAAAATGAACGGTTCATAACTGCGGTCGGGAACTGGGACTTCCAAACTACACCTACCCTGACGCTCATTCTTCTGGCATGCTTGATATACTACTGCTGGCCGACTAAGGCATTGACAGAGAGATTGAGCTCTCAAGCAAATAACAGACAGGGTTTTTAAACCAAGGGAAAGGGAATGTGATAGGGTAATGGAAACAGGAGGAGGTGTGTCTTTTGATTAGCGACTGATTGATGACTTATTGGGGAATGATGAATGACACCTGTGAGGAGGAGAGAAAATAAATACACACACAGGATACACACACACAGGATACCTGTATCCGTAATAGACGGTTATGATATTGTTTAGGACCTTGAGCGTGGCTGAGGTGCACCCATGACCAGCTCGGAAATCAGATTGCATAGCGGAGAAGGTACAGTGGGATTCAAAATTATTGGTGATCTGTTTGTTAACTTGGCTTTCGAAGATTTTAGAAAGGCAGGGCAGGATGGATATAGGTCTATAACAGTTTGGGTCTATAGTGTCTCCCCCTTTGAAGAGGGGGGAATACATACATTTTGATTTTAATAGATTTGATGATCTCTATATATATGATGGGATGTGTAGACATTATGGGCAGAATATGGATAGAATATTTGTTATATCTTCAGAATATACAGCAACATTTGAATAGGATGTCATTGACTAGAATACAGTAGATCATGGGTGTCAAACTCTGGCCCGTGGGCCAAATTTGGCCCGCGGGGTAATTATATTTGGCCCGCAAGACAATACCAAATTACTACTAGAGCTGGCCCGCCGGTATTATACAGCGCATTCACCACTAATACTACGAATCCCATAATGCTCTGCTGTTTTTGCGCGCCAATCAGGACAGGACCCAGAAACACTCTCTCCTCTGTGACAGTAGTCATAGCAACATAGACGCTACAACTGTCAGCGAGCTAACCCTTCCCAAAAATGGCGAAAAGAAAGGCAGAAAATAGGAGCTTTCTGGACAAGTGGGAGGCAGAATATCTGTTTACATATGTAAAAGACAAACCTGTTTGTCTTGTTTGTGGAGTCAACGTGGCTGTAAGTAAGGAGTACAACATTAGACGACACTATGAAACGAAACACCATGACAAATACAAGGACCTGGACATGACTCAAAGGAGCCAGAAAGTAGAGGAGATGAAAAGAAGTTTGGTTTCACAACAGAATATGTTTAAAAAAGCCACATCACAAAGCGAGGCTGCTGTAAAGGCTAGTTATATAGTGGCAGCAGAGATCGCAAAATCAGCCCGGCCCTTTAATGAGGGAGAGTTCATGAAAAAGTGCATGATGAAGGTTTGTGACCTCGTATGCCCAGAGAAAAAACAAGCATTTTCAAATGTGAGCCTGAGCAGGAACACAGTAGCTGATCGCACATGTGATCTTGCCACCAATCTGTATGACCAGCTGATGGAAAAGGGAAAAGATTTTGTTGCGTTCTCTCTCGCTGTGGATGAGAGCTGCGACGCATCTGATACTGCTCAGCTGTCAGTCTTCATCCGTGGAGTGGACTCAAATCTGTGTGTTACGGAGGATTAGGATTCAAATCAATGCATGGCACAACCACAGGAAAGGAAATCTTTGAGGAGGTTTCCAAATGTGTAACTGAAATAAAGCTGCCGTGGGATAAACTCGTTGGATTAACGATAGATGGTGAGCCAGCGATGTGCGGTAAAAAGAGGGGACTGGTGGGCATGGTTCGGGAGAAGATGCGGGAAGAGAACTGTGCAGGTGAGCTAACTGTTTACCACTGCATCATACATCAGGAAGCACTGTGTGCCAAAGCCCTAAAGATGGAACATGTTATGACCACAGTAACACAGGTAGTTCACTTTATAAGAGCCAAAGGTCTAAATCACCGCCAGTTTAAATCTTTTCTGGAGGAGTGTGGTTCGGAATACGCAGACGTGCCGTATCACACAGAGGTGAGATGGCTAAGCAGAGGAAAAGTACTGAACAGATGTTTCGAGCTGCGTGAGGAAATATGTAAATTCCTGGAAACCAAAGGGAAGGATACAGCAGAGCTCCGGGAGCAAAAGTTCCTGTGTGAGCTGGCCTTTCTCTGTGACATCTCGAGCCATCTCGATGCGCTGAACCTGCAGCTTCAGGGGCGGGGGCGCATCATCACAGACATGTATGCTGCAGTGAGGGCCTTCAAAACTAAACTGTGCCTGTGGGAGAATCAGATGCTGCAAGGAAACCCTTGCCATTTTCCCTGCTGCCAATCCATAAAAGCGCAGATCTCTACCGCCGTGTTCCCATGCGCAGTGTTCTCGCTGCTGAGTTTAGCCGGCGATTTGCCGACTTCGATGCCCAGAAATGCAAGTTTGAACTGCTTAGTAATCCCTTCGCAGTTGATGTGGAAAATGCACCAACCAACATCCAAATGGAGCTGATTGAACTCCAGTGCAACGACACGCTGAAGTCAAAGTATGATGCTGTGGGCGCCGCACAGTTTCCACGGTTCCCAAGCTGCTCAGATGCTCTCCATGTTCGGCAGCACTTATCTATGCGAGCAACTTTTCTCCTCGATGAAGATGACCAAAACAACTCACAGGAGACGTCTGACTGATGAACATCTTCGCTCGATACTGAGGATTTCTTCAGCTCAGAGCTTGAGCCCAGACATTGATGAACTAGCATCCAAGAAGAGATGCCAGGTATCTGGCTCAGATTAGACCAGTGTGCAATAATTAACGTTTTCTTTATGCACTTTTTCTTGCTACAAGGCATGGGCTTGAATGGTTGATTGATTTATTATCATTTTATTTGTAAAATTATTAGCCAGTGGAAAAAGTTTATTTTGGTATTTAAATCAGAAGGCTGCAAATAGAAAAGAGGCATACAATTTTTATTTAAATTTTATTTATTTAATAAATGAATGCCATTGATGTGATTTTTCATTTGAAATTCGATTTTGCATGTCTCCACTATTAAATTATATATTTTATGGTAATAAGCGATGCTTGTTCCATATTCAATGTTAAAGCAAAACTTGTTTGGGTCCATATTAAAAGGTTAATTTGTTCAATGTTGGTCCGTGACTTTGTTCAGGTTTTACATTTTGGCCCACTGGGTATTTGAGTTTGACACCCCTGTCCTAGATAATCTTTTTCTCCTTCCTGTGACTTCTGGTGCTGTAGCTGTCTTGGAGGGCAGGCAGTGTGCCGCTCTCCAGGCAGTGTGCCCTCTGGAGAGCGCTGCAGTTGCGGGCGCTGCAATTGCAGTACCAGGCGTGGTACAGCCCGACAAGATGCTCTCTCAATGGTGTAAAGGTTTGTGAGGGTCTTAGGGTCCAAGCTGAATTTCTTCAGCCTCCTGAGGTTAACCCTTTTTCCCTACACTGTCTGTTTGGTCTGGACCACTTCAGATTGTCAGTGACGTGTACACAGAGGAGCTTGAAGCTTTTCACCTTCTCCAATGCAGCCTCATCAATGTGGATGGGGGAGAGGTTATTTTCCTGGCATCACTCTGCAAGGGCCCTCACCTCCTCCCTGTAGGCTGTCTCGTCATTGTTTGCTAATCAGGCCTACTACTGTTGTGTCGTCTCCAAACTTGGTGATTGAGCGTGCATGGCCACGCAGTCATGGGTGAACAGGGAGTACAGGAGAGGGCTGAGCATGTACTCTTGTGGGGCCCCTGTGTTGAGGATCAGCGTAGTGGAAGTGTTTTTTCCTACCTTCACCACCTGAAGGTGGCCTGCCAGGAAGTCTAGGACTCAGTTGCACAGGGCGGGGTTCAGACCCAGGGCTCTAAGGTTAATGATGAGCTTGAATGGTACTATGGTGTTGAAGGCTGAGCTGTAGTCAATGAACAGCATTCTTACATACAGTAGGTATTCCTCTTGTCCAGATGGGATTGGGCAGCGTGAAGTGTGATGGCGATTGCATCGTCTGTGGCTCTATTGGGGCGGTATACAAATTGAAATGGGTCTAGAGTGTCAGGTAAGGTGGAGGTGATTTGATCCTTAACTAGCCCCTCAAAGCACTTCATGATGACAGAAGTGAGTGCTTTGGGGCAATAGTCATTTAGTTCAGTTACGTTTGTTTTCTGAGGAAAAGGAACAATGGTGGGCATCTTGAAGCAAGTGGGGACAGCAGACTGGGATAGAGAGAGATTGAATATGTCCGTAAACACTCCAGCCAGCTGGTTTGCGCATGCTCTGAGGACGCAGTCATGTCTTGCTCACGTCGGCCATGTCTTGTCTTGCTCACGTCGGCCATGTCTTGTCTTGCTCACGTCAGCCATGGAGAACAAGAACCCACAGTCCTCAGGAGCAGCCCGTGTCAGTGGCACTGTGTTATCCTCAAAGTGGGGCGAAGAAGGTGTTTAGGTTGTCACGTAAGCAAGACGTCGATGTCAGCGATGTGGCTAGTTTCCCTATGCAATCTGTGATTGTCTGGAGTCCCTGCCACATATGTCTCTTGTCTGAGCCGTTGAATTGCGACTCCACTTTGTCTCTGAACTGGCATTTTGCCTGGTTGATTGCCTTACGGAGGGCATGACTGCACTGTTTGTATTCAACCATATTCCCAGTGGTTCCCTAGATGGTGCCGACAGACATGACAGCTCTGCTTCTAGCTCCTAACTACTCTAACTTGATTCAGAGCCTGAAATGGCTTCTTGGTAGATAGTTATGAGGTTGGGAGATTGGGAACCTATCTGGTCAAGCTAAAGCCAACTTCATAAAATTACTAGGTGGCTAGTAGTATTACAGAGAAACAACAACAACTTTAACAAAAATAGAATCAAATCTGAGGTGGAACATGACCCCGTGCCCCCTATGGGAATGTCGCCTCTGGATCTCACCATGGCTTCTAAAGTATCCCATCTACTAGTTTACCTTTCTTATCCTTGTCTCCTCAACTCAGGCTCCAGTTACTAAGTCACTATGGGCAGAACCATAGTGAGAGAGAGAGAGAGAGAGAGAGAGAGAGAGAGAGAGAGAGAGAGAGAGAGAGAGAGAGAGAGAGAGAGAGAGAGAGAGAGAGAGAGAGAGAGAGAGAGAGAGAGAGAGAGAGAGAGAGAGAGAGAGACCCAAGCCCAAAAGTTGGATGCCAGTGTACATTCTCCGGTTGGAAGCTCGAAGAGCCAATGAAACATGAAATTGAATTAAAATCCCAGTAAGTTGAAGAGGCAACAGGGCCACACAAGAATGATAGACTTTCTCTTGCTTATTTCTCTCCCTGAAATCCTAAGGAAACGTAATGTATGTGTCGAATGCATGAGTCTTCTACACATTTTTTCATTCTTTGTCCCTTCAATATTTAATGGTGAGTGACTGTTGCTCTTTACAAGCATACCTTAAAATCACTATGTTATTGCCATGCAACTATTTGGCTAGAAGATACAGACGTTACTATAGTTAAGATGAAACACTGTGCATAAATAAATCCTGCAAGATGATGCTTATTTTTCATGGCATAAGTGGGGTTTTAGATACTGAATATTCTGTGTGAAATGGGTCTCAGGTGGTAATTCTGTCTTCAGCTAAATTTAGTCTCCAAAACCTGGATATGTAAAAAACAAAAAGCAAAGTCCGGAACCTGGATCTCTGCTAAACCACATGTAAATACATTGGTCACCTGACCCCCCTATTTCCTGTTACAGTCTCAAGGGAGGGGTTGGGAGGGGGATAATGCTTTATGGTGTTGAAAGAAAGTATTTTGTGGGGGTTGAGATGATACTGAGCAGGTAAATCTAAATTGGGATTCAGTGGAGTATGTCCAATGCTTTTAAACACTGTCACTGGTTAAATGAACCAGAAAGACACTCTTAGTAACGTGACATGTGGCACCCTAAGAGGTTAACAGACACAAAAGAGCCATTTTATTTATTTATATATTTATTTATTCATTCCATAAAGACTGTCAGAAGAGGCTCTGCAATAGCAGACGTAAATAAATCATAATAGCATGCTGGAAAGAGGCAGTATCAATTTTTAACAGGTAATGTCCAGCAGGGGATGCAGTCTGGAAGAGAATAGAGCTTGCCGGTTTCTAGTCCTAAAACCCAGGAATGAGTTACCTACCTCCGGTTCGTACAGCCATCCCTATGGGTTTTGGGGGGAAATGCCAAAAATAATGTTTGAGGTTAACATGGTTTAGGAGATCTTATATGTTTTGTTCTATGAGATAATATCAGTCAGTTAACATGACCTTTATGAATCCTGAAGCCTTTATGTCCTTTATGTGCTTATTTTAATGACATAAATGCTTTCAAATTTACAAAAAGTGATGTTAGCTGATTAAAATTCTCATATAAGATCTTCTAAGCCAGTGTTTACCACATACGTTATTTTCTGTGTTTATCCAAAACCACCATTCATTTCTCCATAGGCTTTGTTCAACAAACCACGGAGGAGTTAGTACATACAAAATGACACCATTGCTATTTCTCTCAGTGGCGTGGAGGAGGAAGTAAAGAGGAACGGAAGGGGAGGGGAGGAGAATCAGAGAGGAGGTTTAGGGGAGCAGACTTGAATTGTTGTAGTGATTTGCCTCCTTTATTGAAGACATAAAGGAATATACTTCACTGTTTAATATAGCAGAAATATAACACAACACAATCCTTTCATTAATTGTCTAGTTTTTGTTGTTGTTGAGTAAATTGGAAATGTAGATAAGTGACCAGCACAATGTCTTCCCATAAATAATTAAACAGTTACCCACAATAGGAATGATTTTACTAGAATTATTATGAAGAAATTGTTGTCTATACAGAGGCGTATGCACTTTATATTCAGAATCAATTACTTGTGACTGGGTCTCTTTGGACTCTGAAAGAACTTAAATGCTTGCATGACTAATTAAACTCTATATCCACCAGTTTCACATTTTGTATTTTCTTTAGAAATGATTGTGTGTGTTTGTGTGTGTGTAAAATATTACTGTTCTCTGATTTTTAATGAATAGATTTCAGTGTAACAATGTGTATGAATTGTTTCACAAAATGCTAAATAGTATGTCCATTGTTTAGCTGGAATGGAATGTTCGTATCCTGTATAGGGTTATATAAGGAGGGTATATTACTGGAAACGTTCAAAGTTCAGAATTTTTGTATCTTTCAAGGATTTTATGTAATCTATCACACGACATCTAATGGCCCTTTTGGATACTACAGATTATGTAAAATATCTGAAATAATTAAATAATATTATTTTAAAATATAATGACAGAGCTGTAAAACATTATCTTAAATAAATGAATACCATTGTTGTTTAATATGATGGTTTCAGCAAGAAATATCCTTGATTTGACTTTTTATACACACTTATTTATAAGTGTTTGGGGTTTTAGGCTGTGTTTCTGAATAGCACTTTGTGACATTGGCTGATGTAAAAAGGGATTTGGAAATACACTTGATTGATTGATTGATTGATTGATTGATTGATTGATTGATTGAAAGGCAGGTCATGGTTCACATCAACATCATCATCCCAGACATCCTGGACCCACTCCACTTCAGATACCGCATTAACAGATCAACAGATGACCAATCAATATTGCACTCCACACTGCCATTTCCAACTTGGACAAAAAGGAACACATTTGTGAGAATGGTGTTTCATTGACGACAGCTTAGCGTTTAACACCGCAGTGTGTTACCAAAGCTCATCACTAAGCTACGGATCCTGGGATTAAACACTTCCCTCTGTAACTGGATCCTTTACTTCCTGATGGGTGCCGCCCCCAAGTGGTGATGGTAGTCAGCAACACATCAGTTACGCTGACACTCAACATGGGGGCCCCTCAGGTGTGCATGCTTAGTTCTCTCCTGTACTCCATGTTCACCCAGGACTGGGTGGCCCCTTAGGATAATGAAAAAATGTGTCATGGTCCTTCAGATCCTCAAAATGTTCTACAGCTGCACCATTGAGAGCATCTTTACTGGCTGCATCACCGCTTGGTATGACAACTGCTTGGCATCTGACCGCCGGGCGCTGCAGAGGGGTAGTGCATATGGCCCAGTATATCACTGGGGCTGAGCTCCCTGCCATCCAGGACTTCTATACCAGGTGGTGTCAGAAGAAGACCCTAAAAATTATCCAGAAACTCCAGCCACCCAAGTTATAGACTGTTCACTCTGCTACCGCACGGCAAGCGATATGATGCACCAAGTCTGGAACTAACAATACCCTAAACAACATCTACCCCCAAGCCATAAGACTTCTAAATAGTTAAATAACACAAACTGTACGGATTGACCCTTTTTGCACTAACTCGACTCACCACATATGCTGCTGCTACTGATTAATATCTTGTCTCTTTATTCCTAGTTATATGTACATGTCTACCTCAATTACATCCTACCTCTCCACATCGACTCGGTATTGGTACCCCTTGTATATAGCCAAGTTATAATTACTCATTGTGTATCCATTATTACTTTTATTATTGTGTTTTACTCTTCTATAATTTCTCTATTTTATTTCTCCCTGCAATGTTGGAAGGGGCCCGTAAGTAAGCATTTCACTGTTAGTCTACACTTGTTGTTTACAAAGCATGTGACTAATAACATATAATTTGATTTGAAACAATAACTAAGCGCCTCCCCTCCCCGGTTTCGGTAAAAGGCTGAGGGATGGTGTTGGACAAATGTAACCACTATCAAATTCATAAACAGAGCTATGCAATAAAATGCAAATTAATTACTTAAAAATCATACAATGTGATTTTCTGGACTTTTGTTTTAGATTCCGTCTCTCACAGTTGAAATTAATTACTTAAAAATCATACAATGTGATTTTCTGGACTTTTGTTTTAGATTCCGTCTCTCACAGTTGAAGTGTACCTATGATTTAAAAAAAATACAGACCTCTACATGCTTTGAAAGTAGGAAAACCTGCAAAATCGGCAGTGTATAAAATGCTTATTCTCCCCACTGTAAGTATTCTCACCCCTGAGTCAATACTTTATAGAAGCACCTGGCGGTGATTACAGCTTTGAGTGATTTTGGATGGTTTTGGGTATATTTGTATCAGTTTTGCACATCTGGATTTGGGGATTATTTCCCATTCTTCCTTGCAAGCTCTGTTAAATTAGATGGGGAGCGGCGGTGAACAGCAATGTTCAAGTATTTTCACAGCTTTTCAGTAGGATTCAAGTCTGGGCTTTGGTTGAGTGACTCAAGGACTTTCCATTGCATGATGCTGCCACCACCATGTTTCCTGGTGGGGATGTTGTTAGACGGGTGATAAGTTGTAACTGGTTTTCTCCAGACATTGCGCTTTGTATTCAGGCCAAATAGTTACGTTTTTGTCTTATCAGACCACAGAATATTTAGCCTTTTGAGTCTTTCACGTGCCTTTTTGCAAACTCAAGGTGTGCTTTCATGTGCCTTTCTCTCAGGAGTATCTTCAGTCTCACTCTCCCATAAAGCTGAGATTGGTGAAGTTCTGTAGAGACTGTTGTACTTCTGGCAGGTTCTCCCGTCTCAGCCAAGGAACTCTGTAGTTCTGTCAGAGCGGCCATTGTGTTCTTGGTCACCTCCCTGACTAAGGTCCTTCTTGGCTGGTTAATCAGTTTGGTCGGACGGACAGTTCTAGGCAGAGTCTGGGTAGTTCCATATTTTTTCCATTCCCTAATGATGGAGACCACTGTGCTCTTGGAAACTTTCAACACTCTAGAAATAATGTTATACCCTTCCCCAGATATATGCCTCATCACTGTTCTATCTGGGGGACCTACAGACAGATCATTGGACTTCATGGTATAGTTTCTGCTCTGACATGCACTGTCAACTGTGTGACCTTATATAGACAGGTGTTTCTTTTTAAATCTTGTCCAAACAATTGAAATGGCCACAGGTGGACTCCAATCATGTTGTAGTGACATCACAAGGCCTTAACCAACAATGCAGTTCAAGAAATAGAGCTAAGAAAATATTTACTAAATAAACTAAAGTAAAAAATAAAATAAAAAAGTGACATAATTAAATAACAATATAGAGGCTATATACAGGGGGTACCAGTACCGAGTCAATTTGCGGGGGTACAGGTTAGTCAATGATGATCAAAGGAAATTGAATGCACCTGAGCTCAATTTGGAGTGTCATAGCAAAGAAGTGTGAATACACATGTATAACTGAACAAAAATATAAAGCAACATGCAACAATTTAAATGATTTTACCGAGTTACAGTCTATATAGGGAAATCAGTCAATTGAAATAGATTAGGACTCAATCTATGGAATTCAGATGACTGGCCTGGACCAGCCAATAAGAAGACAGAAATCCTCCTCAGTTTCATAAGCTGTCTGGGTGGGTGGTCTCAGATGATCCTGCTGGTGAAGAAGCTGGATGCGGAGGTCCTGGGCTGGGGTGGTAACATCCGGTCTGTGGTTGTGAGGCCGGTTGGACGTGCTGACAAATTCTCTAAAACAACGTTGGAGGCGGCTTAGTAGAGAAATTAACATTAAATTATCTGGCAACAGCTCTGGTGGACATTCCTTCAGCATGCCAATTGCATGCTCTCTCAAAACTTGAGACATCTGTGGCATTGTGTTGTGACAACTTTTTAGAGTGGCCTTTAATTGTCCACAGCAGAAGGTTTACTGTTGTAATGATCATGCTGTTTAATCCGCTTCTTGATAAGCCATACCTGTAAGGTGAATGGATTATCTTGGCAAAGGAAAAATACTAACAGGGATGTAAACACATTTGAGCACAATAAGCTTTTGGTGCATATGGAACATTTCTGGGATATTTAATTTATTTAATTAGGCAAGTAATTTAAGAAAACGAGCCCCTCCCACGTTCAGCAGTTTAGGTGGCGCATGGAACGCAAAAATATTCTTTAAAATATTTAACCTCCACACATTAACAAGTCCAATAGCTCAAATGAAAGATAAACACCTTGTTTATCTACCCAGCAAGTCAGATTTCTAAAATGTTTTACGGCGAAAACATAGCACATATTTATGTCAAACCACCACCGAATACACAGCTAATTTGCATAGCCAAGTTGAACAAAATATGCAATCAACAAACGCAGGATTAAAAGAAAAATAATTCACTAACCTTTTGAAATCTTCATCAGATGACAGTAATATAACATGTTACACAGTACATTTGTTTTTTTCAATAATATGCTATATATATCCATAAATCTCTGTTTACAATGACGCATTGTTCAAAAAATGCTACTCAAATGTCCTGAGAAATGACGATAGCTCCGGCAGATAACAAGCAATACACATCATAAACTTTGACTAAATATGCATGTTCTACATATATATAGAAAGATACACTTCTTCTAAATGCAATCGCTGTGTTACATTTATTTTTAACGTTACTAAAAATTCATTCACTAGGCTACAATATGAGTTAGCATTATGGCTCCTCTATCTTGGAGTCCACAGAAACCCAAATTTACCACATAAATATTCCCTTACCTTTGCTGTTCTTCCATCACAAGACCTGGAAGGAATTATACTTACCAAAAACAGCGTTTAGTTTTGAAGTCTGTGTCTTTCGGTTATCAAACACGACATATTTCGGTTGAAATGCAGCCAAAAGTCAAGTGGATGCGCACCAAAACATCGAAATTACATATTATATGTCGACTAAACTTGTCAAACTATGTTCAGAATCAAGCTTTAGCATGTTATAAAGGCCGTTTAATCAATCTTGAAAGAGAGAGAGAGCGCGCATGAGTGTAACCTGTTTTTTTGCGTGACCGAAAGGTTTCGGCCGCCAAAACTCTCGTGAGCGCGCGATTCTCACAATGAGAAGCCCCATTGAAAGCAGACATCTCGCTGAAGACATAGGAACTGTTTCTGGGTCTGTAGGTGCTTGGGAAGGGTGGTGGCGATGACGTCAAAGTTGGGCCAACTTTTATGATGACGAGAAAGTTTGGGAGAATGACTGCCCTGAGAGTTCTGCTTTACATAAAGACATCATTTAAACGGTTTTAGAAGCTTTAGAGTGTTTTCTATTCAATAATATTTTTTATATGCATATATTAGCCATTTTTGACAGATTTTTTTTCTGTTTACTAAGGGGGCAGCAGACAGCCCTATCTTTAACAGGTTTAAGAAAAAAATCTTATTTACAATGACGGCCTACCCCTACCCCAGCCAAACAAGGATGATGCTGGGCCAACTGTGCACCACCCTATGGGACTCCCCATCACAGCCAAATGTGATGCAGCCTGGATTTGAACCAAGGACTGCAGTGATGCTTCTTGCACTGAGATGCAGTGCCTTGCACCACTCGGGCATGAAACATCAGACCAGCACTTTTTATTTTTATTTTTGTTCAGTTTAAACGAGATGTTTCTGGATTTCATTTTCCCAAATTTGTGATTGTGGGCTATTGTAAGTACATGGTGAGAAAATACATATTTTTGTTATTTTTTATGATTATAATTGTTTTATTTTGGAAGTGTAAATAAGAACACATTTTTGTTGTAATACAGCAAATGTAGAATAAGTGAATGTATGAATACTTTCTGAAGGCACTATATGTATCATAAAAACACGCTTCACATATGCCATCCTTCCTATCAGAGCCGGCAGCTGCAGTGCCAATATTGTTCAGTTGGACAACAGTTTAAGAAGTAGCATTCTTTTTTTGTGGGTGTGCTTTAGTTGTGACAACCTCCTTCCTCTCTGTATGACTGTGTGACTCAGCAGAGAAGCATAACATTTTTTATAGCCTCAGCCTCATTGTCAAATAACAGACACTGACTGCCGAGCTCTATTCATTTTGTCATTAATTTAACATAAAATTCATGAGCAATCCATTCAAATTGTACAATTATAAACAAAGAGCAGGATGTTCTGTTCATTATGTATAAATGTGAGGGCATTTTTAATATGATGATAACCTTTTGGATTCAGTCAGTGTAGTGGACAACTGTCTAGACAACTACCACTATACAGTCAAAGTCCAATCCTTTTAGTGACTGGAACATAATCATTTGCCTTCAATGCTACCCTGTGCTAGCCCAAAGCCATCAGAGAGGGAACACATGCATGCCAAGCCAACCTGTCCAGTTGCAGGCTGCTGTTGGCCCATCTGCTCCTGCCTGGGGGGAGACAGACTGACAAACAGGCTGTGCTTAAAGAGTTGCATTTAAGTGCACAACAGTCTGTAGACAGGAAACTGTCTGAACACAACAGTGGAACAAACTGATTCATAAATCGATAGCACTGTGACACCATTTATGATGACATTCAGGAATACACTAGCTCAGGATACTAACTCCTAACAGTGTATCTTTTTTTGTAATATTCATTCCAGAAACGTCTTGTGTGCAAATTAAATGTTGGCCTCGAGTTTTGAATTATGAAGATCTGAAACTTTAAGTACTGATGTGCTGTAAGCTTGAAAACATGCAAGGAAAAGGGTGCTCGTCTTCAAAAAATGTCCCTTGTTGAAATATTGAGGAAGATAATTAGATTCTCTCTCGAAATCCCAGAGCGCCAAACAGTTATCACCCTCACTTGGCATCTCATGTTACATGGTAAGTACAGCACCTTTTTTTATAAGCACTGGCTCACGCTAGGCTGTGGCTCACACACAAAGGTTCTATGAAAAGTAAAAAGGCATGAAGAGTAATTAATTACAGTATGATGATGTCCTGGAACCTGTCTCCCTCTTGATAAAACTAAACCCTGTTCTAGATGACTGGAATATTAAAATGGATTGTAGCAAATCCTTATCCAACTCCTGCAGTTTTTTTCTCTATTGAAAAAATATACGTTATCCATTTCAATGATCTTTTCCCCCCTAAAGAGAACCACCATACTTGAAGATCGTCTTCAAGGGTCCCCTTGTGATTTGACAGAAAAAATTAAGGGAAAATCCTAGGCCTAATATATTAATTATTATTATCTGGATCAGATGTTGGAAGGAAGACAGCAGAGATGAGAAGTGATGGGTGGCATGACTGTCACAACAACATGTCAATCCATTATCCAGCCCAAGTCCACAAATCAATTGTTATTTTATTTCTACCCATCCCCCATGGCTCTACCTCCCACACGCGTTTCAACATTTGACAGCCCACTCTGAGTTCACCTGCTGGGGTGAACCAGGGTCTGCATGCATATTGCTCTACTATATCTTATTCTGTGCTTATTTCAAAGACAGCATGAAAATAAATATAAATGGCTGTTGCCTCTGTTTCAGCACCATGACCCACCCTATCACACTGTCTGACTGCCTTGCAGAGCAGTGCTCGTGAAGGCACGCCTATGTCCCTGAGACGATTGTGGCCAGGTGAAAAACGGTGGAGGTGCACACTCGGCTGCCAGTCGCCATCAGTGAAGCATTGGTGGCAGGCAAGCAGGCTTACTGACCCCTATCTTCCTCAACAAGATCTTCTCTGAAGCTGTGCGCCAGAGGCGGAAATAACTTATCCCAGCAATGAAAGCTGCCATTGAGTATGTGGAGAGTGCTTACACCCGCTATGACAAGCTCATTGACCACCCTCTCTCCCAAAAGCCTGGGTAGAGTGGTAGAGCCAAGCTTCCGTGTCAGTAGCTTGAGCCCAATAACAAGGAAAGCCAAGTGCCAAAGGTTGGGCTTAAAGTAATTTATAGGAGATGATACAAAATGTTCTCTCAGGAATCTTTTGTTGAAGATGTAAATACTGTATGTTGTTCTGATGTGTATGAGGAAATGAAAACAGATGCATCACTGGAAGTACTTGTAAAATTATTCATGCCAATTGTTGACAAGCAGCATGCACCTGTTAAGAAATGAACTGTGAGAACTGTTAGAGCTCTGAATTGATGATGAATTGAACAGTTTTATGGTTCAAAGAAATCAAGCAAAAAAAGATGGCAAACAAGTCAGGCTGCTCGGTTGATCGGTTGTCATACTGTAAATTGAAACATTTTGTGACAAAACTTACAGTGGAACTGACAGTGTTTTAACTTCTTTGCAGATATGAAACAAACAGACAATCATAATATTAGTCAAAAATATCAAAATCACAGTTTCCGCTACAAAACCAACTCTATAAGGTATTATTTGACTCAAATTTCCATGACTTACAGTAAGGCATAGTTGGTGGAATAGATGGATGCAGTACAATGTATGAGTAATATAATTCACTAATACATTTATTGGTAGTCCAAAATATATTGCTGTCAGGATGTAAATCACAGCTGCCCTGGTAAGTACATTGTTTGCAGCCTCCATGCATTCAGGATGCATGGATAATAGGCTAGTGTATCTATTTATGTAACAATTGATTTAGCTAGCTAGCTGCTAGGAGGATGTCATGCCATTGGAGGAGTGGGTGAGGGACTTTTTCCTCTCATATCATTTTTTGGTGGCTTCAGCTAGATGCAGGTGTCATTTGGTTAGCTAGCCCAAAAAAATGAATAACTTTGCTAGCTAGCTATGCTGAACTTGAACGACTGTTATCCAGTTAGCATATCTCTTGCTTCGTAAATACACAGGCTATCTAGTCCGATTTCAGAGCACTCTGATCTGAGTGTATCAGAGAGCAGAATAACTGAATATGACTGGTGTCAGTAAACATACAGTAGGTTATAAAAAGTTACAATTAGTCACGAACGCTCTAGATAACATGTAAACAGCCTAACAACCAGCTCTGCTAGGGCGAGTTAAATGGTCAGAGTAAGGCGTTCTCTCATTTGTGTCTGGAGGTAGCTAGCAAGCTAGTCAAGCCTGTTAGCTTGGGTGCTTTACTGCCCTTTTGAGGAACGCTGGGATCAACCCTACTCCAGAGCATCCAGTGTCAATCGTGCAGTGTGCACTCTGAACGCTCAGAGAGCAAAACACTTTGAATTTACCAACAGACAATCTGACAGCGCGCAAAATAGCGAAGGGGTCCCAAATGGTCAAGACTATCTACTGCCTATTCTTATTGCCAGATCTGTTTTCCCTATCACCCACTGCATGTGCTTCTTCAACTATTTTGTTTCACGAGACCCTGTGATCTAGGGTCTCGTTTTAAGAGGAGCCCTATAATAAAACCAGTTATAAAACACAAATAGAGTTCTACAATTATTCCACAAGACACCAGTACCAAAAATGATAGCCTACATTTTTGGGGAGATAGGCCTAAATTAAACATTGAATTATTAAAGTGATAAGCTTAAGAATTTGATAATTTTGATAATTTTGAATACACACATGGATTTCAATAAACAAATAGATTACTCTTCTTTTCTCTTCTCTTTGATTTAGTTCCTATCGCCACTCAAACAAATGACAATGGATGACACTGACTGACTGAATGAATGAAGAATTACAGTGCCTTGCGAAAGTATTCGGCCCCCTTGAACTTTGCGACCTTTTGCCACATTTCAGGCTTCAAACATAAAGATATAAAACTGTATTTTTTGTGAAGAATCAACAACAAGTGGGACACAATCATGAAGTGGAAGGACATTTATTAGATATTTCAAACTTTAACAAATCAAAAACTGAAAAATTGGGCGTGCAAAATTATTCAGCCCCCTTAAGTTAATACTTTGTGGCGCCACCTTTTGCTGCGATTACAGCTGTAAGTCGCTTGGGGTATGTCTCTATCAGTTTTACACATCGAGAGACTGAAATTTTTTCCCATTCCTCCTTGCAAAACAGCTCGAGCTCAGTGAGGTTGGATGGAGAGCCTTTGTGAACAGCAGTTTTCAGTTATTTCCACAGATTCTCGATTGGATTCAGGTCTGGACTTTGACTTGGCCATTCTAACACCTGGATATGTTTATTTTTGAACCACTCCATTGTAGATTTGTGAAGAATCAACAACAAGTGGGACACAATCATGAAGTGGAACGACATTTATTGGATATTTCAAACTTTCTTAACAAATCAAAAACTGAAAAATTGGGTGTGCAAAATTATTCAGCCCCTTTACTTTCAGTGCAGCAACCTCTCTCCAGAAGTTCAGTGAGGATAAGGTAGCCATTTGTGTAAATTCTACAGCAATATAGAGTGGGAAAACTGTTGTGCGTTTGGACAATTAATATAAAAACATCTGTCTTGTCTCTTGTCCAGGACCGGAGTCTACTCCGACTGGTGCGTCATAGCTAATCAGATCTACAGTTGGCATTTAAGAAAATAAGACATTTGTCAAAAGGGCCAACCATCATTCATTTTGACCTGGACTGTGTGTTTACAGACAGTAGAAACTTTAGATCATTAGAACGCATTGGCCAAAAGCCACAAAATACACCTGAATGGATTTCTGCAAATATGTAAATATCATGGGAGTCCTCTTACATTTGGGAACTTTACAGTCCTATTGATCAAACAACCATTAAAGGGTAGGCTCTCTCTCCCTCAGTTATGCATATCAACAACTAATGCTAGCCAGTGGGAGATGAGCCAAAATCTAACAAGGGAACTCTAGATAAACCCTCAAAAATGTTCAGCTAGGCTTCCGGTTTAGCATGTGAATGGAGAAGAAGCTCGTGGACATGAGTTACTTTTGCCTCATTTCTACTTTGCATTCCACTTTCAATCTTGGTTTCATTAGACCAGAGAATCTGGTTTCTCATGGTCTGAGTCCTTTAGGTGCCATTTGGCAAACTCATGTGCTTTTTACTGAGGAGTGGCATCTGTCTGGCCAGTCTACCATAAAGGCCTGATTGGTGGAGTGTTGCAGAGATGGTTGTCCTTCTGGAAGGTTCTCCCATCGCCACAGAGGAGATCTGACAGAGTGAGCAACGGGTTCTTGACCAAGGCCCCTTTCCCCCGATTGCTCAGTTTGCCCAGGCTGCCAGCTCTAGGAAGAGTCTTGTGGTTCCATTTAAGAATGATGAAGGCCACTGTGTTCTTGGGGACCTTCAATGCTGCCAACATTTTTTGGTACCCTTCCCCAGTTCTGTGCCTCCACACAATCCTGCCACGGAGCGCTACGGACATTTCCTTCAATGTCATGGCTTGGTTTTTGCTAGGTCTACTGTGGGGCCTTATATTGACAGGTGTGTGCCTTTCCAAATCATGTCCAATCAATTGAATTTACGACAGGTGGACTCTAATGAAGTTGAAAACATCTCAAGGATGATCAATGGGAAACAGGATGCACCTGAGCTCAATTTCAAGTTTCATCGCAAATGGCCTGAATATTTAAAAAAAAATGTAAAGCTGTTTTCCCTTTGTCATTATGAGATTGGATTGATGAGGAAAAAAATATATTTAATACATTTTAGAATAAGGCTGTAACGTAGCAAAATGTGGAATAAGGTAAGGGACCAGAATACTTTGGAATGTACACTACCGGTCAAATGTTTTAGAACACCTACTCATTCAAGGGTTTTTCTTTATTTTTACTATTTTCTACATTGTAGAATAATAGTGAAGACATCAAAACTATGAAATAACACATATGGAATAATGTAGTAACCAAAAAATTGTTGAGCAAATCACCCTTTGCCTTGATGACAGCTTTGCACACTCTTGGCATTATCTCAACCAGCTTCAGCTGGAATGCTTTTCCAACAGTCTTGAAGGAGTTCCCACATATGCTGAGCACTTGTTGGCTGCTTTTCCTTCACTCTGCGGTCCGACTCTTTCCAAACCATCTTAATTTGGTTGAGGTCGGGGGATTGTGGAGGCCAGGTCATCTGATGCAGCACTCCATCACTTTCCCTCTTGGTAAAATAGCCCTTATACAGCCTGGAGGTGTTTTGGGTCATTTTACTGTTGAAAAACAAATGATAGTCCCACTAAGCCCAAACCAGATGGGATGGTAGTGTATATGTTGGAATGATGACTTGCACGCATCATGACAATGGCTGCATGCCTCAAGAAGGGCATCTTCTGAGGCTGAGGGGTGTTTTAACCGAAGGCACATGGTGCTGCATGGAGATCACAAGCTCTTCAACTGTGCAGCAGTGTCGTGATGGAGGAAAAAACATTATTTAATCAATTGTAGAATAAAGCTGTTACATAACAAATGTGCAAAATGTCAAGGGGACTGAATACTTTCCGAATGCACTAGGTTTTTATAAGATGTAATGTTGCTATAACGCTGTCAGTTCCACTTAAAGAATATTCAGACATTATATTACCAAACCAAGGTAAATTACATAAAATACAATGGAAAAAGACTTTGGACTATCTTCATTTATATCATGGGTGTCACGACTTCTGCCGAAGTTGGCTCCCCTTCCTGTTCGGGCGGTGCTCGGCGGTCGTCGTCACCGTCCTACTAGCCGCTACCGATCCCTTTTTCGTTTGTCTGTTGGTTTTGTCTTATTAGTTTCACCTGTGTGTATTTTGGTTTAATTAGCTTCCCCATATATGTAGTAGTTTGACCCGCCCTTGTTTTGTGCGGGCTTGACTTTATGTTACGTGTGTGCATGTTCATTCGTGGTGTATTTTCTTTTCTTTACTGGACACCCTGTGGTTTTGGGGTGTCCTGTATAGTGTCCTGCGCCCTGTATTGTGTTGGGCTTATTATTTTGGTGTGCAAGAGTAAAGCACTTTACTCCGTTACTCTCTCTCTCTCTCTCTGCGTCTGATTCCTGCACCCATCTAGTCCCGCGTGACAGAATCCTGCACCGGAATATGGAATCAGCAGGAGCAGCCAAATCTCCTCTCCCATCGATGGAGGAAAGAGTCCTCCATCATACCAGTGTTCTCCATAGGATTGGATCGGCCATGGACCAAATGATGGAGAGGATGGATCGATGGGAGAGGAGTGGCCTTCCCACCTCATCTCCAGCACCCCCTCCTCCAGCACCTCCTGTTCCTGCTACCTCATCTGGCTCCGTTGCTCTCCGGCTGACGCTCCCACGGGAGTATGATGGAACGGCGGTGGGGTGCCAGGGTTTCCTTCTACAACTGGAACTGTACCTGGCTAACGTGCATCCTACTCCCTCCGGAGAGGAGAGCGTGAGCGCCCTCGTCTCCTGTTTGACTGGGCGAGCTCTCGAGTGGTCCAACACAGTGTGGAATGGTCCGGACTCAGCGAGGGATCATTACCCCGTGTTCATCCGCCGATTCCGAGCTGTGTTTGACCATCCACCAGAGGGTCATGCGGCGGGTGAACGGCTGTTCCATCTGCATCAGGAGACGAGGAGCACGCAGGACTTTGCCCTGGAGTTCAGGACCTTCGCCGCAAGAGCAGGGTGGAACGACAGGGCCCTGATAGATCATTTCCGATGCAGTCTCAGGGAGGACGTCCGCAGGGAGCTAGCATGTCGGGACACCACCTTCACGCTGGATGAACTCATTGACATGGCTATCCATCTCGACAACCTGCTGGCTGCCCGCGGGCGTTCGGATCAGGTCCTGTCGTTTCCACTTCCCAGCCCTCCTGCCCCTATCCCCATCGAGGGGGACCGGTTGTGGTCAGCGAGGACACACGGCCGACCGGTGCTGGAGGAACTCGTCTGGGAGTCGGGAGGGCAGGCGGAGCACTACTCGATCACCCCAGGTGAGTAAGCACCAGACTCACCCGGAGCTTCCTGTCGGTCATATGTATGTGTTAACTTCTTTCCCTGTTTTTTCCCCTCTCTACAGCATAAGGCGCTAGTCGATTCAGGCACAGCTGGGAATTTCATGGATCACCTGCGTATCGATTTACCTGCGTTTCCAGTGGTGTTGGGAATTCCCTGGCTAGCTCAGCACAACCCGGTGATTTCCTGGTGACAGGGGGATCTTAAGGGGTGGTCAGAGGAGTGTTCAGGCAGGTGTATAGGAGTTGCCGTTGGTGCGACTACGGTGGTGAGTCCAGACCACCGTGCACATTCCCCCTGAATATGCCGATTTGGCTATCGCCTTCAGTAAACAGAGGGCGACCCAATTACCACCCCATCGTCGAGGGGACTGCGTGATAAACCTTCTGGAGAACGCTGCACTTCCTAGGAGTCACGTGTATCAATTGTTCCAGGAGGAGACAGTAGCGATGGAAACATAT
This sequence comes from Oncorhynchus gorbuscha, assembly GCF_021184085.1. NCBI lineage: Eukaryota > Metazoa > Chordata > Actinopteri > Salmoniformes > Salmonidae > Oncorhynchus > Oncorhynchus gorbuscha. Next base: position 24,358,889 of record NC_060174.1, read on the forward strand.
GTTCCTGAATCGCTGGGACAGGGGTACATTCGGCCCTCCGCATCACCCTTCTCCTCAAGCTTATTTTTTGTGAAGAAGAAGGATGGAGGTCTGCTTCCATGCATTGATTATTGAGGTCTAAATTCCATCACAGTGGGGTTTAGTTACCCACTACCTCTCATCGCTACTGCGGTGGAGTGATTTCATGGGGCGCGCATCTTCACAAAACTGGACCTGAGGAGTGCTTATAATCTGGTGCGCATCCGGGGAGGAGATGAGTGGAAAATCGCATTTAGTACTACATCTTGTCATTATGAGTACCGCGTCATGCCATATGGGTTGAAGAATGATCTAGCCGTCTTCCAATCATTCGTAGATGAGATTCTCCGAGACCTGCTCAGGCAGGGAGTGGTAGTATACATCGATGAAATCTTGATCTATTCTGCCACACGCGCGGCACGTGTCTCTGGTGCGTAAGGTACTTGGGCGACTGCTGGAGCATGACCTGTATTGCAAGGCGGAGAAATGTGAGTTCTTCAAACAGGCCGTTTCCTTCCTGGGTTATCATATTTCCACCTCTGGGGTGGTGATGGAGGATGACCGTGTTACAGCCGTGTGTAATTGGCCGACTCTGACCACGGTAAAAGAGGTGCAGCGGTTTTTACGGTTTGCCAATTACTACCGGAGGTTTACCCGGGGTTTTGCTCAGGTGGCTGCTCCCATTACCTCACTGCTGAATGGAGGACCGGTGCGCTTGCGTTGGTCAGCAGAGGCGGGCAGAGCTTTCAGTCGTTTGAAGAAGCTGTTCACCAATGCGCCCGTGTTGGTGCAACCAGACCCCTCTTTAGTGTTCATAGTGGAGGTGGACGCGTCCGAGGCGGAGGTCCGGGCCGTGCTGTCCCAGCGCTGGGGCGTGCCACCCAAGCTCTTGTGCCTTCTTTTCGAGGAAGCTCGGTCCGGCGGAGCGAAACTATGACGTGGGGGACTGGGAGTTGTTAGCTGTAGTCAACGCTCTGAAGGTGTGGAGACATTGGCTTGAGGGGGCGAAACACCCTTTTCTCATCTGGACTGACCATCGTAATCTCGAGTATATCCGGGCAGTGAGGAGACTAAATCCGCGTCAGGTTAGATGGGCCATGTTTTTCGGTTTACCATCTCATACCGGCCAGGCTCCCAAAACACCAAAGCCGACGCGCTGTCCCGCCTCTATGATACCGAGGAGCATTCCGTTGAGCCAACTCCCATCATTCCACCTTCATGTCTCGTGGCACCGGCAGTATGGGAGGTGGACGCGGAGATAGAGAGGTCCTCGCGGTTAGAGCCACCCCAACCTAACTGTCCAGCGGGGGCTCAGTATGTGCCGAGGAGGGTCCAGGATAAGCTAATCCGTTGGGCTCATACTCTCCCCTCCTCGGGTCATCCTGCAGAGTCTTAGAGGGAGATACTGGTGGCCCACGCTAGCTAAGGATATGAGATTTCATGTCTCCTCCTGCTCAGTGTGCGCTCAGAGCAAGGCTCCTCGGCACTTGTCTAGAGGGAAGTTACACGATCCTGGTCATTGTGGATCGGTTTTCTAAGTCCTGTCGTCTCATCCCATTGCCCAGTCTCCCTACGGCCCTGCAGACTGCGAAGGCCTTGTTTACCCATGTCTTCCGGCACTATGGGGTGCCTGAGGACATTGTTTCTGATCGGGGCCCCCAATTCACGTCCAGAGTATGGATGGCGTTTATGGAGAGACTGGGGGTCTCGGTCAGCTTAACCTCGGGTTTTCACCCTGAGAGTAATGGGCAGGTGGAGTGCGTAAACCAGGATGTGGGCAGGTTTCTGAGGTCATATTGCCGGGACCGGCCTGGTGAGTGGACGAGGTATGCTCCTTGGGCTGAGCTTGCTCAGAACTCCCTACGCCACTCCTCAACGAACATTTCCCCTTTTGAGTGTGTGTTAGGTTACCAGCCGGTCCTGGCCCCATGGCATCAAAGCCAGACCGAGGCTTCTGCTGTTGAGGAATGGGTACAGCGCTCCAACGACACCTGGAAAGCCATCCAGGAATCACTAAGGTTAGCGGGAGAACGGCAGAAGAGGAGCGCTGACCAGCACCGCAGTGAGGCCCCAATGTTTGCACCGGGGGACAGGGTCTGGCTCTCGACCCGAAACCTGCCCCTCCGCCTGCCCTGTCGGAAGCTGGGGCCGCAGTGTGTGGGGCCGTTCAAAGTCCTGAGGAGAATAAACGAGGTGTGTTACAGGTTACAACTTCCTAGGTATTACCGTATTAACCCCTCGTTTCATGTGTCTCTCCTCAGGCCGGTGGTGGGTGGGCCCCTGCAAGAAGGTGAGATGCCTGAGGTCCCTCCGCCCCCTCTGGACATCGAGGGGTCCCCGGCGTACACAGTACGTGGCTTTCTGGATTCGAGATGCCGGGTGAGGGGCCTACATTACCTCGTGGACTGGGAGGGGTACGGTACGGAGGAGAGATGCTGGGTTCCGGTGGGGGATATTTTGGACCCTTCTCTCCTGAGAGATTTCCACCGCCTCCACCCGGATCGCCCGGCGCCTCGTCCTCTGTGTCGTCCTCAAGGCCGTTGGCGGCGCGGGAGGGGGGGAGTACTATCACGACTTCCGCCGAATTTGGCTCCCCTGCCTGTTCGGGCGGTGCTCAGCGGTCGTCGTCACCGTCCTAATAGCCGCTACCGATCCCTTTTTCGTTTGTCTGTTGGTTTTGTCTTATTAGTTTCACCTGTGTGTATTTTGGTTTAATTAGCTTCCCTATATGTAGTAGTTTGACCCACCCTTGTTTTGTGGGGGATTGTCTTAATGTTATGTGTGTGCATGTTAGGTCGTGGTGTATTTTATTTTCTTTACTTGACACCCTGTGGTTTTGGGTTGTCCTGTATAGTGTCCTGCGCCCTGTATTGTGTTGGGCTTATTATTTTGGTGTGCAAGAGTAAAGCACTTTACTCCATTACTCTCTCTCTCTCTGCGTCTGATTCCTGCACCCACCTAGTCCGCATGACAATGGGCAGAAAACCCAATTCATCTCCATCGTTCATTGACGTTGATGGGTCATTTATAACAAAACGTTTCGATTTTGCCAATCTATTCAATGACTATTTCATTAGTAAAGTGAAATGACAACATTGAACAGTGAACCATCATATTTTTATTTAAAATATATAATAATGAGAGAGAACGATTGCTGTTTTGAATTTGGTCAAGTTAACGTGGGAAAAGCTATTGTTATCCATCAATAATGATAAGCCACCAGGAATAGACACCCTTTTGGTAAACGATTGAGAATGGTAGTACACTGTATTGCCACCCATATTTGCTATATCTTTAACTGGAGACTAAAGGAGTGTGTGTGTCCACAGGCGTGGAAGGAAGCTAATGTAATTCCACTGCCTAAAAACAGTAAAGCACCCTTTGCTGGCTCTACCATCTACCTAATCAGTTTTCTGCCTGCTCGTAGTAAACTGATGCTGAGAATTGTGTTTGAACAAATACAATGTTATTTTTCAGAGAACAAGTTAACTACTGACTTTCAGCATGCATATAGAGAAGGACACTCAACTTGTACTGCATTGACTCAGATGACATATGATTGGTTAAAAGAAATGTATGATAAGGTGATAGTCAGAGTTTTATTGTTAGATTGTTAGATTTCAATGCATCCTTTGATGTTATTGATCATACACTGAACAAAAAATATTAACACAAGATGTAAAGTCTTGGTCCCATGTTTCATGAGCTGAAATAAAAGATCCCCAAAATGTTCCATACGCACAAAACACATGTTTTCTCTCAAATGTTGATATGGACAGGTATAAGCTAAGGCCAATGAACACAATTGCATTTTATCTATGGTAATTTGTTATGCACACAAAAACTGTGACATGATCCTCAGGCCCATTGTCACCCATTGTTTTATTAAGGTATCTGTGACCAACAGATGCATTTCTGTATTCCCATTCACCTGAAATCCATAGATTTGGGCCAAATGTATTTTTCTAAAATGACGGGATTTCCTCATATGAACTGTAACTCTCTGTAACATTTTTGCATGTTGCATTTATTTTGTTCAGTATGAACTGCTATTGAAGCAACTCACTTACTTTGGCTTTACATCACCTCCCATTACATGGTTGGAGAGTAATTTTTTCCAATAGAACCCAGAGAGGGTTCTTGAATGAAAGCTTCAATAACATCAGTGAGGTGTCCCTGGGGGGCTATGCCTTCGGCCGTTACTGTTCTCTATTTTTACAAATGATTTACAACTGGTCTTACATAAAGCTAGAATGACTATGTATGTGGATGATTCCACACTCTACATGTCAACACCCAAAGCCAGTGAGCTCACTGAAATTCTAAATATGAAATAAATAAAAATAATTTTAAAAAATTAGTTTTTTTCACCTTTATTTAACCAGTTAGGCTAGTTGAGAACAAGTTCTCATTTGCAACTGCGACCTGGCCATGATAAAGCATAGCAGTGTGAACAGACAACACAGAGTTACACATGGAGTAAACAATTAACAAGTCAATAACACAGTAGAAAAAAGGAGAGTCTATATACATTGTGTGCAAAAGGCATGAGGAGGTAGGCGAATAAATACAATTTTGCAGATTAACACTGGAGTGATAAATGATCAGATGGTCATGTACAGGTAGAGATATTGGTGTGCAAAAGAGCAGAAAAGTAAATAAATATAAACAGTATGGGGATGAGGTAGGTAAAATTGGGTGGGCTATTTAGACTATGTACAGCTGCAGCGATCGGTTAGCTGCTCAGATAGCAGATGTTTGAAGTTGGTGAGGGAGATAAAAGTCTAAAATAAGGAGTTATAGTCAGTATCAGAATGAGTGATTCATAATAACCTGGCCTTAAATACATCTAAAACTAAAAGCATTGTCTTTGGTTCAAAACATTCTCTAAGACCTAAACCTCAACTGGAGTTGTGTATAATGTGTGTGACCGCTGAGCAAGTTGAGGAAGCTAAACTCCTAGGTATAACATTGGATGGTCAGTTATCACAGTCAAGTCACATTGACAAAGTTATTGTGAAGATGGGGAGGGGTATGTCTGTTATAAAAAGATCTGCATTTTTTACAAAAAAAATCTGTTACTTGTTGTTCAGGCTCTGGTATCATCCCATCTTGATTACTGTCTAGTAATATGGTCAAGTGCAGGAAAGAAAGACCTAGCAAAGCTGCAGCTAGCTCAAAACAGAGCAGCACACCTTGGCCTTAACTTCACACATGGAACAAATATCAACAGCATGCATGCCAGTCTTTCCTGGTTGATGGTTGACGAAAGAGTAACTGATTCTCCTAGTTTTTATGAGAAATATTACTGTAATGAAAATTCCAGATTGTTTGCGTAAGCAAATAATATTAAGCTCAGACACCAATACGTACCCCACCAGACATTCCATGAGGGGTCTCTTCACAGTCCTCATGTCCAAAACAAATTTACAGTGTTATACAGAGCCATGATCGCATGGAACTCCCTTCCATCTTCAATTACTCAAGAAAACCGCAAAATTACCTTTAAAAAAAGATGAAACCACATCTAATGGAACAATGGGGACTGGAAGGACACAAACAGACACACATACTTTTTATTGTTGTTTGTATTATTATAATACAGTATTTTGGGGGTTATTGTTTGTATATCATTTATGGCTTCCCAGTGGTGCAGTGGTCTAAGACACTGCATCTCAGTACTAGAGGCATCACTACAGAGCCCGGTTCAATCCCGGGCTGTATCACAGCTGGCCGTGATTGGGAGTCCAATAGGGCAGTGCACAATTGGCCCAGCGTCGTCTGGGTTAGGGGAGGGTTTGGCCGGGGTAGGCAGTCATTGTAAAATAAGAATCTGTTCTTCACTGACTTGCCTAGTTATATTAAATGTATTTTCCATTTTTGTGACTGTTCTTGTCTATCAGTGCACCTGCCTCTGCAAAATCTAATTAAGATCCAAAGAAACAAACAAACTGGATAATTACATGTGGCTGGGGTGGGTGTGCTCTCATACTCAAGCTCTGAATAACATGGAGAGATGACAGATACACAGGAAAAGTAATTATGGTTATGTTACCTGGAGGGGTGTGGAGGAGGATCTATTTTACCTTGCACTTATTGGAGATTGAATTATGTTCCAAGCAGTTTGATTTAGTTTTGTAGATAGGAGGGACTTATTTGAGACACTTTTCACTTTTCAGTCTTTAGTAATAATGTTATGTCAACATGACATTTACTTTCATGGTGTATTTGAATTGGCAAGACAGCATATTAATAGGGGTTACAAACTGTCCCAGCTTTTGTTCATATGTATAATACAAATATGTGAAAAGGATATCCTGTGAAACTCTAATAGTTGCTCAGAATTCAATGGGTGTTCAGAAATAGAATGAGTTCCCTCTCACTGAACCCCTGAATCCCTCTCACTGAGAGGATAGGCAGCCAGCAGACAGAGCTCCTTGTGAGGACAGCGAGTGTGCTCTTCTCTGCCCAGGCTTCTCTCCTGTCTAAGAATGGCTTCAAGCTGCTGCATACAAACTTTAGAGGACTTTTTTGTAGATTCTGTATTATTGACTGAGCCTTTCCTCAATGCAATGATAAAATGGCAAGCTAAACCTTGGCTCGAGCACCAAGAGGATGGCATCGAAAAGAAGTGTGATCTTTTAATCCGCACTTCATTTCCATAAAGACTGAGAATCGTGTGTTGGGATTGGGAATAAATAAATAAATGAATACAATAGGTGCTGCCCATTCATCGGGCTTTGTGATGCAATTATTTAGGATGAAAGGTATTTTTATTGATTTGAGCAGCTGCATAAAACCAAGCACTCGAGGTGTTTACACGTGGGGTTTTTACTAAAAAGAGCGTGTTATTGATGGTAGACAAAGATATTGTTGTTAAGATCTAAGAGAGGATTCAAGATGTGTAACATAAAAATAGTGCTAACAACACATCTGGAATATGTTATTATTACCATAACAATACATTATTACTACCCAAACATATCACAAGGATTGAGAGGTAAGTTAGCTGATGGTTAAGGTAACACTGAGGTAACACCGGGAAGGTCCTGGGAGGAAGGACGTGGAGAGGAAACAAGATCTTCACTCACTCTTCTAATTAGGAGAAGCAGAATCCCAATTGAATTTCCTCATTATCAGCAGGTCCAACAAAACTCTGGGGTACTGATGATGATGACATTTTGAGTCATTGATATTCCTTAAAAAGATTTCAGTTAGCTTACGGGTATTCTTCAACATAAATGTGCAAAACTACGTCACAATGCTGTAGCCACCTTGGGGAATACGGATAAAAAGTAATCTGGTTGATAGCCCATTCACTGCTCAATAGGGACGCATTGGAACGCAGAGCTTTCAAAAGATGAGTCACTTCCAGATTGGATTTTTCTCAGGCTTTCGCCTGCAATATCAGTTCTGTTATACTCACAGACAATATTTTTACAGTTTTGGAAACTTTAGAGTGTTTTCTATCCTAAGCTGCCAATTATTTGTATAGTCTAGCATCTTGTCCTGACAAAATATCCCGTTTCCTACGGGAACGTTATTCTTCCAAAAATTAAAATACTGCCCCCTAGTCACAAAAGGTTAAGGTGTTTTGCCGTGTTATTACGTTTCTGTGATGGAAATTAACTCACAGAGGTGGTACTGTATCACAAACGTTCAAAGAGCTATACAAGCATTCAGGTTTTATTTAAATGTTTACTTAGCATAACTATTCCCTTATCATTTGAACAATACAGATGTCCTCCCTTTCTTGTTTCCTTCCGATGAGCAAAAACATACAACATACATTCCGAGTAGGAGTACCTGTAAAATGTAAGGCAACATCCAAAAGGATTTGTATGACTGGGTGATTAAAAAGCAGTGAGGCCTTCCCCTCGGGGTAGCAGAGAACTGCCCCACAGGGCACCATTTTACACTTGATTACTGTAAGTTAATGCTTTTCTATGAGAGGAATAGTATAGTTCATTTCACCCACAGTACAGTAAAGTAAATTGGTGCACATTAGGTGGTGGGCAGACACATCCAGTGTAGAGATAGCAGGTGCAATAAAATATTATACTGTATTAAAAAAGTGACAGTTGTGGAAGAAAAGGACATACAGATCATCCTGAATTAGCAGTCAAATCATGTATGACACAATAATACATTACCTGAATTGCAATGTCATAAGCATTGTACATTGCAGAATACAATATAAATATTTTCTCTGCTAAACTAAAACATAATATATGGGTATCCAATACCTACCTATCTTGATACAGAGCAATGCCATAGGGTAATCAATTCAGACATGATTCATTTACTTAAAGGAGGAAGTGATGTAGTAAGCATTTAACAGCTCTGATGAACACCTAATGAATATTTTGAAGAATCCTTCATTCATTGCTTGCTTAGTAAATCTGTAATTACTATATATAAATCTGAGGTGTATCATCATACAAATCCACTGATCATTCACATCACATACTCATGTCATGATAATTCACATGTCATTAGACATTTGAGAGCTTGAGACTGTACGTATCTGCAAAAAGATGATTAAAAGATGTAGTTTGAATGATGTCAGGAATTTTTACATTGTATCATTTTTAACTTATTAACATGAATTTTGGTATTTAGAGTATTATATAGGTAGAGAACATTGAACAGAACAATGCTGTGTCAATAGTTTTCACACATATTTTGACAAAAATGCAGACAACCTTATAGTCCCAAACTCTCGCAATGTCAATTAATGGAGACATCTAAAATTATCTGTCCGTAGTGAATATACCAGACCACTCCACTGCTCTGAAACCAACAATATCCACAAACCAATACAAAAGACCTCAGGTCTTAGCATTGTCCATGTTCTGTTGAGCAAATATATTGGATGTGGTTGTGGTGGAGCATAGTACAGTGCCATCAGACAGTATTCATACCATTTTTCTCTCACACACACACCTACACACAATCTCACAAACACCATAGAAGTAAAACATCTATATAGTATATGTCAATAGGCAAGTGTACATTTTGTGTTTCTTTCACACTTTAAACCATGACCATAACCTTCAGCTTCAGTTATTGAAAAATGTTAACAGCGATCTGTGTCATTTCATTGGCCATAAAATGAATATAGTCCACTAGGTGTGGCCACAGGGCTGAAGAGAGGATTGATAGTATTAGACTCCAATGTCATAGTGGAGTCCAAGATAAAGCGAATGTAACTGAAGATCGTCAGTGACCAGCCTCACCAATCATGGCCAACGTAAACCACAGTAGTTCAGAGTGTCCATAAAAATAGAGTTAAAAATTAAATTTAAAAATGGTGTACATCAAACAGACCCCAAATTAAAAATGTATATACACAAGTATTGATGGACAGGATCGTGTCTAACTAGCTAACTAGCTAGTAACATTGGTATCCAAAATGACCTAAAGGCTGCCAAACTACAATGTAGGCTATATATTGTCAATTGAGGAGCAGCAAGTTCAAAGCCTTATTAAAATGACAGTGATTGTCTTTGATTAAGAAACTAAACCAGATCCAATGGAAGTTGAAAGAGCAGTAACAACAACAGAAACGAGTTATGTGCTTCTTCTAACATACCTACTATAGCTTGCAAGCTTTAGCATAGGATTGTTTCACAAGAAATAGATCGATAGATGGCCATAGATGTATGTAGCCTAGTGTCCACACGGTCACTAGAACTAACGTTACTCACATAATACAGGCAGGTGAGAAGTCATCCCAATTCAGGCATTCAAAGTATTTCAGACATCCAATGTATGAGGTGTGGGGAGAAGGACTAAACTTCTTAAGGAATTTTGAAAAAATGGGCCTTGCCGTTAAAGAGTCGTGGAGTCGGGCAGGATAAACAGCCCAAAGCGGATTCCCTTCTTGTACAGAGTGGATGTCATTGAATGCGGCCCGTTTCTTCCCCCAGCTAGAACTGAAATCCTGGTAGATCTTGATCTTGTGGCCTTGGAAAGTGATGCCACCATGTTCCCTTGCCACCGAAGGATGATCTCCTTTTCTTTGTATCGATGGAACCGCACTATGATGGGACACGGTCGGCCACCTGGGCGAGGTTTTGGTGAAAGGCTGCGGTGGGCTCTATCGAGTTCAGGGAGATTGGGAAAAGCCTTATCACCCAAAACTTCATTGAACAGCCCCACCATGTACTGGGTTTGATATCCTGTCTCAGATTCCTCTGGCAGTCCAATCACGCGGATATTCTGGCATTTTGAATGCGAAATCAAATCTTCCACTTGTAGCTGCAGAGACTTGTTGACGGCGGCCACATCGTCAAGCCTGGTTTCCAGCGTAGTGAGTTGGTCGCTGTGGCCCGAGAACCCTGCCTCAACTTCAGCCAGTGTGGAAGTGTGAGATGCCACAGAACTCCGGATGGTTTCCACGGTTGCCTGAATTGGAGTCTCGTGAGTGAAAATATACGAAGATCATCAAAGGTAAACGTTTAATTTGATTGCTTTTCTGATTTTTTTGTAATATTTGACTGTTGCGCTATGCTATTCAGCGGTTGCTGACGAAAATGATCACGCGACAGGGATGGGTAGCGTTAAGAAGTTAAAGAAGAAAGGGTCTAAACCATCTGACCCAGATGTTTTTTTGGGGTCAAGTTTAAGTAGCTCCTTTAGCACCTCGGACTCAGTGACTGCCTGCAGGGGGATTTTGAAATTATGCTTTACAGCGAAAGCAATCCAAGCGTTTGTGTAAGTTTATCGATAGCCTAGCATAGCATTATGTACACTTAGCATCAGGAAGCTTGGTCACAAAAATCAAAAAAGCAATCAAACTAACAGTCTACCTTTGATGATCTTCGGCTATTTTCACTCAAGAGACTCCCAGTTACACAACAAATGTTCCTTTTGTTCCATAAAGATTATTTTTATACCCATAATACCTCCATTTGTTTGTTGCGATATGTTCAGAAATCGACAGGAAAGAGCGGTCACAACAAAGCAGACGGAAATTCCAAATAGTCTTCATAATGTCCACAGAAACATGTCAAACGTTTTTTATAATCATTCCTCAGGTAGTTTTTAAAATATATATTTGATAATATATCAACCGAGTGTGTAGGTTTTTCAATAACAGAGGGAGGAACAATGGTGGCTCCACTTACGCAATTTTTCAAAATAAAAGCCTGAAACTATGTCTAAAGACTGTTGACACCTTAGGGAAGCCAGAGAAAAAGGAATCTGGTTCATATCCCTTTAAATGGAGGATAAGCATGCATAGGAACAGAAGGGTTTCATAATAAGAGGCACTTCCTGATTGAATTTTCCTCAGGGCTTCGCCTGCAATATTAGTTATGTTATACTCACAGACAATATTTTGACAGTTTTAGAAACTTTAGAGTGTATTCTATCCTAATCTGTCAAATATATGCATATTCAAGCATCTGGTCCTGAGAAATAGGCCGTTTACTTTGGGAATGTTATTTTTTCAAACATAAAAATAATGCCCCCTAGCTTCAAGAGGTTTAAGGTTCCTGCCCCTATAATCGCCAAGCAAATCTCTGACCTTTTAAACCTGTCTCTCCTCTCTGTGAAGGTTACCATTGCTTGGAAGGCAGCCCCAGTTCATCCTCTAATTAAAGGGGGAGATCAAGCTGATCCTAACCTTTATAGGAGACTCTGTGAATCAGGCATTCATGGTCGAATTGCTGCAAAGAAACCACTACTAAATGACACCAATAAGAAGAAGAGACTTGCTTGGGCCAAGAAACATGAGCAATGGACATTAGACTGGTGGAAATATGTCCTTTGGTCTGGGGTCCAAATTGAAGATTTTTGGTTCCAACCGCCGTGTCTTTGTGAGATGCGGTGTGGGTGAACGGATGATCTCCGCATGTGTCAGCGGGCATTGTGCCCGGCCCGCCACAGGAGTCGCTGGTGGGTGATGGGGCAAGAATATCCCAGCCGGCCAAACCCTCCCCCAACCCAGACGCTTGGCCAATTGTGCGCTGCCCCATGGGGTCCCCTGGTCGCGGTCTGTATCCAATCTATTTCTGATGTCCATCCGGTTTGATTTCTATGTGCCATATCTTTCAATCTGTGCTCTTTCACAAAAATTCTTAACCCATATCCGATTCACGGACACAGTATTTTAAGGACACAGTTTTATTAGTTATCTTGTTATTTTTTGTTGTTATTAGTCCAAACCTTCAGCTCTGTTCCAACACTCCCATCTATCTCTTTTAACACCATCCCTATTGGATTTCTATTTGCCATATATTTTCAACTGTGCTTTGATGTTTCACAAAAGTTCTGAACCTTTCTATTCTCATTGTTTCTACAGATTGTAAATTGAAAATATTTTTTTTAGCTAAAAGTATTATTATATTTTTGATCGATTGATTATGACTTTTTAGATCACCCATTAGTGCTATCTGCAGGGTTAGCTCCAGGTAAATTGGGCAGTAGTCATTTAGGCAGGTTGGATTCACTTTCTTGGGCACAGAAACTATGGTGGTCTGCTTGAAACATGCAGAAATTACAGACTCGGTCATGGAGAGGTTAAAAATATCAGTGAAGACCCAAGTTCGTCTACAAGGACAAGTTCTGGCCTGGTTTAGATCGTATCTGTCGGAAAAATATCAGTTTGTCTCTGTGAATGGTTTGTCCTCTGACAAATCAACTGTAAATTTCAGTGTTCCTCAAGGTTCCGTTTTAGGACCACTATTGTTTTCACTATATATTTTACCTCTTGGGGATGTTATTCAAAAACATAATGTTAACTTTCACTGCTATGCGGATGACACACAGCTGTACATTTCAATGAAACATGGTGAAGCCCCAAAATTGCCCGCTAGAAGCCTGTGTTTCAGACATAAGGAAGTGGATGGCTGCAAACGTTCTACTTTTAAACTTGGACAAAACAGAGATGCTTGTTCTAGGTCCCAAGAAACAAAGAGATCTTCTGTTCAATCTGATAATTAATCCTGATGGTTGTACAGTCGTCTCAAATAAAACTGTGAAGGACATCGGCATTACTCTGGACCCTGATCTCTCTTTTGACGAACATATGTCGTGGAAATTTCCTCTATTTACCAAATCATGAGCGCAAACCACACACAAGTCAGAGTTACTCATCAAAGTCCATCTTTAATTATATGCGCTCTATCACAACCCTGTGACTCTCAGATCAATTCAGTGTCTATCAATGAGTTCTCTGAGAGCCCCCTATACATTGCAACTGAGATCCTTTAATAGCAAAGAACACACATAGTCAGACAGCATAGACATAATACATCGTTTAGCTTTGTCTCCTTACTCAAACCCAGAACCATAAACCAATCCTCCATATCAACAGGCATATATCAAATCCATCCTATCTTGACAAGATCACAGAGACACAATGACTGGTACACAGACATTGTGGAGCCAAGAGATACACGCTTGACCTCTCCCCTCTCTCTAGCCCAAACAACTTAGTCTTGACATAGAACAGATACTGCAAACCCTGCCACAGTATTATACAACAAATAACATTCTGATGAGAAGTAATTTACAAACATATCATGAATATAAAACATCTTACCTATGTTACCACCTAATTCTGATTATTCTCCAACACATATCAAGACTGTTTCAAGGACAACTTTTTTGTAACATTGCAAAAATCAGAAACTTTCTACCCAAAAATGATGCAGAAAAATGTATCCATGCTTTTGTTACTTCTAGGTTAGACTACTGCAATGCTCTACTTTCCGGCTACCTGGATAAAGCGCTAAATAAACTTCAGTTAGTGCTAATTACGGCTGCTAGAATCCTGACTAGAACCAAATAATTTGATCATCTTACTCCAGTGCTAGCCTCCCTACACTGGCTTCCTGTCAAGGCAAAGGCTGATTTCAAAGTTTTACTGCTAACCTACAAAGCATGACATGGGCTTGCTCCTACCTATCTCTCTGATTTGGTCCTGCCGTACATACCTACACGTCCTCTACGGTCACAAGACGCAGGTTTCCTAAGCTAATTGTCCCTAGAATTTCTAAGCAAACAGCTGGAGGCAGGGCTTTCTCCTGTAGAGCTCCATTTTTATGAAATGGTCTGCCTACCCATGTGAGATACGCAAACTCGGTCTCAACCTTTAAGTCTTTACTGAAGACTCATCTCTTCAGTGGGTCATATGATTGAGTGTAGTCTGGCCCAGGAGTGTGAAGGTGAACGGAAAGGCTCTGGAGCAACAAACCGCCCTTGCTGTCTCTGCCTGGCCGGTTCCCGTCTTTCCACTGGGATTGTCTGCCTCTAACCCTATTACAGGGGCTGAGTCACCAGCTTATTGGCACTCTTTCATGCCGTCCCTAGGAGGGATCCGACACTTGAGTGGGTTGAGTCACTGATGTGATCTTCCTGTCTGGGTTGGCACCCCCCCCTTGGGTTGTGCCGTGGCGGAGATCTTTGTGGGCTATACTCTGCCTTGTCTTGGTGGTTGAAGATATCCCTCTAGTGGTGTGGGGGCTGTGCTTTGACAAAGTGGGTGGGGTTATATCCTTCCTGTTTGGCCCTGCCCGGGGGTATCATCGGATGGGGCCACAGTATCTCCTGACCCCTCCTGTCTCAGCCTCCAGTATTTATGCTGCAGTAGTTTGTGTCGGGGGCCTAGGGTCAGTTTGTTATATCTGGAGTACTTCTCCTGTCTTATCCGGTATCCTGTGTCAATTTAAGTATGCTCTCTGTAATTCTCTCTTTCTCTCTTTCTTTCTCTCTCTCGGAGGACTTGAGCCCTAGGACCATGCCTCAGGACTACCTGACATGATGCCTCCTTGCTGTCCCCAGTCCACCTGGCTGCTGCTCCAGTTTCAACTGTTCTGCCTGTGATTATTATTATTTGACCATGCTGGTCATTCGAGAACATTTGAACATCTTGGCCATGTTCTGTTATAATCTCCACCCGGCACAGCCAGAAGAGGACTGGCCACCTCTCATAGCCTGGTTCCTCTCTAGGTTTCTTCCTTGGTTTTGGCCTTTCTATGGAGTCGTTCCTAGCCACTGTGCTTCTACACCTGCATTGCTTGCTGTTTGAGGTTTTAGGCTGGGTTTCTGTACAGCACTTTGAGATGTCAGCTGATGTACAAAGGGCTATATAAATACATTTGATTTGATTTGAAGACACTTGCCAGTTGGTCTGCACAGGCTCTGTGTACATGTCCTGGTATTCTGTCTGTCCCGTGGACTTGTGAATGCTGATTTGTTTAAAGGTCTTGCTCACATCGGCTACGGAGAGGAATAGCTGGTGCTCTCCTGCATGCTTCAGTGCTGCTTGCCTAGAAGGGAGCATTAAACTGAATTTTGCCTGTCTGGTAGGCTTGTGCGACTGGGCAGCTTGCGGCTGGGTTTCCCTTTGTAGTCGGTAATACTTTGCAAGCTCTGCCACATCTGACGAGTGTCAGAGCCGCTGTAGTAGGATTCAATCTTAGTCCTGTATTAAAGCTTTGCCTGTTTTATGGTTCGTCTGAGTGCGTAGCATGATTTCTTATAAGCATCCGGATTAGTGTCTCGCTCCTTGAAAGCAGCAGCTCTACAGTTTAGCTCAGTTGCCTGTAATCCATGGCTTCTGGTTGCGATATGAACGTATGGTCATTGTCGGGATGACGTCAATGATGTACTTATTGATGAAGCCAGTGACTGCGGAACATATTCCTGTCTGCGCTACCAAAACAGTCCTGTAGTGTAGCATCCTGACCACGTCCGTATTGACCACTTACGTATTGTGCGAGTCACTTGTACTTCCTGCTTTAGTGTTTGCTTGTAAGCAGGAATCAGGAGGATATAATTATGGTCAGATTTTCCAAATGGAGGGTGAGGGAGCGCTTTCTACGTGTCTTTGTGTGTGGAGTAAAGGTGTTCTGGAGTTTGTTTTCCTTTGGTTGCACGTGTGTTATGCTGGTAGGAATGAGGTAAAACTGATTTAAGTTTGTGTGAGTTAAAGTCCCCGGACATGAGGAGCGCCGCTTCTGGATAAACATTTTCTTGTTTGCTTATGGCCTGAACATCTCATTGAGTGTGGTCTTAGTACCACTGTCGGTTTGTGGTGGTAAATAGAAGGCTACGAAAAATATTGATGAATAGTCTCTTGGTAGATTGTGTGGTCTACAGATTATCATGAGGTACTCTACCTCAGGCGAGCAATACCTCAAGACTACCATCATTTTAGACATTCCGGCTGTTACTGACAAATAGACACACACCCCTCATCTTACCGGACGTAGCTGTTCTGTTCTACCGATGAACATAAAACCCAGGCAACTGTATTTCATCCGTGACACATAAGATATTACAGTTTTTGATGTCCCGTTTGTAGTATAGTCTCGAACGGAGCTCATCTCGTTCATTCTCCAGTGATTGCACGTTGGCCAATAGAACGGATGGTAGAGGCGGGTTACCCACTTGCCGACGAATTCTTACAATGCACCCTGATCTGTATTTCCTTTTATTCTTCATCCGAATGACTGGGATTTGGGCCTTGTCTGGGAGCAGCATTATATCCTTCTCATCAGACTCATTAAAGAAAAAATATTCATCCAGTTCGAGGTGGTCTTTAAAGTCATAAGAGACTGTAGCATCAACATTATGTACAAAATATGTTACAAACAATACAAAAAACACACAAAATAGCACAATTGGTTAGGAGCCCGTAAAACGGCAGCCATCCCCTCTGCGCCATTCTATTCTTAATTCACAGACTACCGCAATGAGTTAAATTTTAAGATATTCATCACTGTCCTTACATTTTTAATAACTCATCCATACTAACTGTAAGTTGACCTCCGGTTGTCCTCCAATACCCCTCCCACAAAAACAAAAAACTATAAAGAAAATGCATTTATCGTAAAAAAGTTTAAACCAAACATGACCCCCTTTGGAGCTTGCATCGTTAGTCTTGCTCCCAGCATGAGTCCATGTTGCACTTGCCAACTCCTACACAAAAAGGAATAAAATAAATAAATTATAACACTCTCCTAATACAATTACAAAATCCTGGACAACAAGATACCTTAATAAAACACAAAAATCATAAAGAAGGGGGGACCTAGATTAATCATGCAAGCAAAATTATATAAAATGTGTATGATTATGAAGACAGATAAGAATATTAAAGTATTGAGCTAAGCTGTACTCCACAGTGTGGTATTAATACATTTTGAATTTACAAAGAAAAAGTAAATAGTCCTATTTACAAACCCACAATTCTGTCTAAATGACAAAAACCAAACAACATGTTGTTGTTGATAAGCCATGGTCAAATTACTGTAGATGACAAAATATTTGAATAACTTTGAATACTGTAATAGTTGTTACATGTAATAAAAGGAAAAAACTCAACTATAACAATGAATGCCATGAAGAATGGTATTTATGTACGGTAGTTGGTTATGGATCTCACAATGAATTAGCATGGCATTAATGACAGCCATAGATGTTATCCTCCAGATAGTTATGGCCACTCCATCCCTGTCCTCAGTCTGGGTGTTTAATGGAAGCCTAATGATGTGGAAAACCATTAGTCACATCACTTGACCTTGATCCCTGACCCCTGATCTTCTTCTGCACATTTCTGTACAGAACCTCTTCACGCCTTGTCAGATAAAAGCACCAGCAACATGTGTCTGTGTGTGTGTGTCTCAATGTGTGTTTTACAGTGTGTGTGAGTGTGTGCGTGGGTGTGTGTTTGGGCATCATCAACAGTGTGAGACAAAGTTCTCCACCATGCAGCAATCCTCTCTCTTTTTCTTTCTCATTCAGCTGTAGGACCTGAAATGTAACGGCAGATCTCCTCTTCGTCTGAAGAGGAGTAAGGATCGGACCAAGATGCAGCATGGTAAGTGTCCATAATGTTTTTAATAAAGACAAATGAACACTCGAACAAAAACAATAAACGATAACGGAACGATAAATGAAATCTACAAAAACCGAAACAGAACGGTTTGGCGACAAACACTCACACGGAAACAAACACCCACAAGCCAACAGTGAAACCCAGGCTACCTAAGTATGATTCTCAATCAGAGAAAAATAACGACACCTGCCCCTGAATGAGAACCATACTAGGCCGAAACAGAAACCAAACATAGAAAAACAAACAGACTGCCAACCCCAACTCACGCCCTGACCATACTAAATAAAGGTCAGAATGTAACAGTACCCCCCCACCCAAAGGTGCGGACCGCAAAACCTGAACCTATAGGGGAGGGTCTGAGTGGGGGTTCGACCGCGATGGCGGCTCTGGCGCAGGACGTGGAACCCACAGTTTTTGTCCGCCTCCTCAACTGCCCCCGTGGCTTCTTATGAGCGGCGACCCTCGCGGCCGACCTTGACTGGCCACGTGTCCCGAATGGACGGGAGACTCCGGCAGCGCCGGACAGGCGGGAGACTCCGGCAGCGCCAGACAGGCGGGAGACTCCAGCAGCGCCAGACAGGCGGGAGACTCCGGCGGCTCCTGGCTGGCTGACGGCTCCGGCGGCTCCTGGCTGGCTGTCGGCTCCGGCGGCTCCTGGCTGGCTGACGGCTCCGGCGGCTCCTGGCTGGCTGACGGCTCCGGTGGCTCTGGCGGCTCCTGGCTGGCTGGTGGCTCTGGCGGCTCCTGGCTGGCTGACGGCTCTGGCGGCTCCTTCGGCTCCTGGCTGGCGGGAGACTCTGGCGGCTCAGGACAGACGGGAGACTCTGGCAGCTCAGGACAGACGGGAGACTCTGGCAGCTCAGGACAGACGGGAGACTCTGGCGGCTCAGGACAGACGGGAGACTCTGGCGGCTCAGGACAGACGGGAGACTCTGGCGGCTCAGGATTGGCGGGAACACCTGTAGGCAGAAGACGAAGAGACAGCCTAGTGCGGGGGGCTGCCACCGGAGGGCTGGTGCATGGAGCTGGCACTGGATAGACAGGACCGTGAAGACACACTGGAGCTCTTGAGCACCGAGCCTGCCCAACCTTACCTGGTGGAATGCTCCCGGTAGCCAGGCGAGTGCGGCGAGGTGGAACAGCCCACTGGGCTGTGCTGGCGAACCGGGGACACCATGCGTAAGGCTGGTGCCATGTACGCCGGCCCGAGGAGACGCACTGGAGACCAGATGCGTAAAGCCGGCTTCATGGCACCTGGCTCGATGCCGACTCTAGCCCGGGCGATACGAGGAGCTGGAATGTACCGCTCCGGGCTATGCACACGCACTGGGGAGACTGTGCGCCCCACCGCATAACACGGTGCCCGCCCGGTCCCTCTCTCTCTCCGGTAAGCACGGGAAGTTGGCGCAGGTCTCCTACCTGGCTTTACCACACTCTCCGTGTGCTCCCTCCCAATATATTTTTGGGGCTGCCTCTCGGGCTTCCAGCTGCACTGCCGTGCTGCCTCCTCATACCAGCGCCTCTCTGCCTTCGCTGCCTCCAGCTCTTCCTTGGGACGGCAATATTCCCCTGGCTGTGCCCAGGGTCCTTTCCCGTCCATAATCCCCTCCTAACTCCAGGAGTCGCTGCTGCTGCTGCTGCCCGTTACCACGCTGCTTGGTCCTTTTGTGGTGGGTGTTTCTGTAACGGGATTCCTCCTCTTCTAAGGAGGAGAAGCGAGAAGGATTAGAGGACCAATGCGCAGCGTGGTTAGTGTCCATAATGTTTTTAATAAAGACAAATGAACACTCGAAAAAACAATAAACGATAACGTGAAATCTACAACAACCGAAACAGTACTGTGTGGTGACAAACACTCACACGGAAACAAACACCCAAAAACCAACAGTGAAACCCAGGCTACCTAAGTCTGATTGTCAATCAGAGACAACTAACGACACCTGCCTCTGATTGAGAACCATACTAGGCCGAAACAGAAACCAAACATAGAAAAATAAACAGACTGCCCACCCCAACTCACGCCCTGACCATACTAAATAAAGACAAGACAAAGGAAATAAAGGTCAGAACGTGACATGAACTTTCATCCTGGACCATTGAGTGGATTCAGTAGCTCATCTAGGAAAATAAAAAAAATATGCACATCCAATTCATCAGTTCGTTTTTTTAACCTGTTGCGTCGAGCAATCCCGTATCCGGGAGCGTAATTATAGCCTCAAGCTCGATACCATAACGCAATGTTAACCATTCATGAAAATCGCAAATGAAATTAAATAAATATATTGGCTCACAAGCAAAGCCTTTTGTTAACAACACTGTCATCTCTGTTTTTCAAAATATACCTTTGAAGAACTTCAGTTATTCCAAAAATATTATTTGTGTAGGAGAAATCACTCTGTTTTGTTCATCACGTTTGACTAAGAAAAAAAAAGAAAATTCAGTCATTACAACGCCGAACTTTTTTCCAAATTAACTCCATAATATCGACAGAAACATGGCAAACGTTGTTTAGAATCAATCCTCAAGGTGTTTTTCACATATCTATTCGATGATAAGTCATTCGTGGCAGTTTGGTTTCTCCTCTGAAGCAAATGGTAAAATACACACAGCTGGAGATTGCGCAATAATTGCAACGGAGGACACCAAGCAGGGCACCTGGTAACTGTAGTCTCTTATGGTCAATCTTCCAATGATGTGCCTACAAATACGTCACAATGCTGCAGACACCTTGGGGAAACGACAGAAAATGTAGGCTCATTCCTTACGCATTCACAGCCATATAAGGAGACATTGGAACAAAGCGCATTTAAAATCTGGAGCATTTCCTGTTTGAAATTTCATCTTGGTTTCGCCTGTAGCATCAGTTCTGTGGCACTCACAGACAATATCTTTGCAGTTTTGGAAACGTCAGAGTGTTTTCTTTCCAGAGCTCTCAATTAATGCATAGTCGTGCATCTTTTTGTGACAAAATATCTTGTTTAAAACAGGAACGCACCCCCTATATCGAAGAAGATAAGGTACTATACTTGTTGAATGTATTATGTAACAATTGAGGAAGAGGGGAAATGACCTGTCACTTTACGCTAACCACTAATGGTGCTCAAGGCATTATGGAAATTTCCAGCAAAGAGACTAGAGAGACGATTGTATATTGAGACATCAGCTGCAGTCACTGTCTCCCACAGACTTGGCTCATGAGCTTGGTGATTGTCCCTGTGGGGACAGTCCCTGTGGGGGTTGTTATGCATAAGACAATATAAGCATGTACTTTCTTTCTCCCAACATTTCTTTATGCATAACTCATGCAGTCAGGTCTTCCGGGTTGGAGCGAGTGGTCGCATCGGCACTTCGCTCCAGCGGGTAGTATAACTTTTTCATTACATTTCATTATATTTCATTATAGCACAACGGTTTGATTTGTCTAATCTTAGCAATTTCTTCTCAGCTAGCTACATAGCCGTCTTTGTATCAAAGATAATTGCGTAATTATCGTATTTTGCCGTCCTAACGTAGTCTTCACTAGCCAGCTAGCTAACGTCCACTGATTAGCTGCACTGGGAAAACTATTACACTCAACTGAACGACTTGATTAGTGTAGTGTTAGCTAGCTACATAGCTGTCTTTGCTGTCTTCGTATCTTCGTATCCAAGATAATTGTGTTGTTTAGGTTTAGAGTGTGTAGTCTTAGAGTGATTATCTTAATTTACCGAGGTTAGCTAGCCAGCTATTTGTCGTCCTTAACGTAGGAGACTCTGCTAGCTAGCCAACAGCTAGCCAACGCTAGCCAACGTCTTCTGAATAGAACTCAACAACCCGGTCGCATTCACAGGTAGTATCACATTTTCACTTCATTTCATTACAGTACAACGGTTTGATTTGTTTGATCGTAGCTAGCTACATAGCTAGCTACATAGCCGTCTTTGTATCAAAGATAATTGTGTAGTCTAGAGCGATTTTCTAGGTTAGCTAGCCAGCCATTGTCGTTCTTTTAACGCAACGTAACATAAACAACACTGCTAGCTAGCCAGCTAGCCCCCGAATAGCAACACTGCAGAAACTATTACACTCAACGGAACGACTTGATTAGTGTAGTGTCAACAACGCACCCACTGCCAGCTAGCCTACTTCAGCAGTACTGTATCATTTTAATCATTTTAGTCAATAAGATTCTTGCTACGTAGCTTAACTTTCTGAACATTCGAGACGTGTAGTCCACTTGTCATTCCAATCTCCTTTGCATTAGCGTAGCCTATTCTGTAGCCTGTCAACTATGTGTCTGTTTATCCCTGTTCTCTCCTCTCTGCACAGACCATACAAACGCTCCACACCGCGTGGCCGCGGCCACCCTACTCTGGTGGTCCCAGCGCGCACGACCCACGTGGAGTTCCAGGTCTCCGGTAGCCTCTGGAACTGCCAATCTGCGGTCAACAAGGCAGAGTTCATCTCAGCCTATGCCTCCCTCCAGTCCCTCGACTTCTTGGCACTGACGGAAACATGGATCACCACAGACAACACTGCTACTCCTACTGCTCTCTCTTCGTCCGCCCACGTGTTCTCGCACACCCCGAGAGCTTCTGGTCAGCGGGGTGGTGGCACCGGGATCCTCATCTCTCCCAAGTGGTCATTCTCTCTTTCTCCCCTTACCCATCTGTCTATCGCCTCCTTTGAATTCCATGCTGTCACAGTTACCAGCCCTTTCAAGCTTAACATCCTTATCATTTATCGCCCTCCAGGTTCCCTCGGAGAGTTCATCAATGAGCTTGATGCCTTGATAAGCTCCTTTCCTGAGGACGGCTCACCTCTCACAGTTCTGGGCGACTTTAACCTCCCCACGTCTACCTTTGACTCTTTCCTCTCTGCCTCCTTCTTTCCACTCCTCTCCTCTTTTGACCTCACCCTCTTACCTTCCCCCTACTCACAAGGCAGGCAATACGCTCGACCTCATCTTTACTAGATGCTGTTCTTCCACTAACCTCATTGCAACTCCCCTCCAAGTCTCCGACCACTACCTTGTATCCTTTTCCCTCTCACTCTCATCCAACACCTCCCACACTGCCCCTACTCGGATGGTATCGCGCCGTCCCAACCTTCACTCTCTCTCCCCCGCTACTCTCTCCTCTTCCATCCTATCATCTCTTCCCTCCGCTCAAACCTTCTCCAACCTATCTCCTGATTCTGCCTCCTCAACCCTCCTCTCCTCCCTCTCTGCATCCTTTGACTCTCTATGTCCCCTATCCTCCAGGCCGGCTCGGTCCTCCCCTCCCGCTCCGTGGCTCGATGACTCATTGCGAGCTCACAGAACAGGGCTCCGGGCAGCCGAGCAGAAATGGAGGAAAACTCGCCTCCCTGCGGACCTGGCATCCTTTCACTCCCTCCTCTCTACATTTTCCTCCTCTGTCTCTGCTGCTAAAGCCACTTTCTACCACGCTAAATTCCAAGCATCTGCCTCTAACCCTAGCAAGCTCTTTGCCACCTTCTCCTCCCTCCTGAATCCTCCTCCCCCCCCCCCCTCCTCCCTCTCTGCAGATGACTTCGTCAACCATTTTGAAAAGAAGGTCGACGACATCCGATCCTCGTTTGCTAAGTCAAACGACACCGCTGGTTCTGCTCACACTGCCCTACCCTGTGCTCTGACCTCTTTCTCCCCTCTCTCTCCAGATGAAATCTCGCGTCTTGTGACGGCCGGCCGCCCAACAACCTGCCCGCTTGACCCTATCCCCTCCTCTCTTCTCCAGACCATTTCCGGAGACCTTCTCCCTTACCTCACCTCGCTCATCAACTCATCCCTGACCGCTGGCTACGTCCCTTCCGTCTTCAAGAGAGCGAGAGTTGCACCCCTTCTGAAAAAACCTACACTCGATCCCTCCGATGTCAACAATTACAGACCAGTATCCCTTCTTTCTTTTCTCTCCAAAACTCTTGAACGTGCCGTCCTTGGCCAGCTCTCCCGCTATCTCTCTCTGAATGACCTTCTTGATCCAAATCAGTCAGGTTTCAAGACTAGTCATTCAACTGAGACTGCTCTCCTCTGTATCACGGAGGCGCTCCGCACTGCTAAAGCTAACTCTCTCTCCTCTGCTCTCATCCTTCTAGATCTATCGGCTGCCTTCGATACTGTGAACCATCAGATCCTCCTCTCCACCCTCTCCGAGTTGGGCATTTCCGGCGCGGCCCATGCTTGGATTGCGTCCTACCTGACAGGCCGCTCCTACCAGGTGGCGTGGCGAGAATCTGTCTCCTCACCACGCGCTCTCACCACTGGCGTCCCCCAGGGCTCTGTTCTTGGCCCTCTCCTATTCTCGCTATACACCAAGTCACTTGGCTCTGTCATAACCTCACATGGTCTCTCCTATCATTGCTATGCAGACGACACACAATTAATCTTCTCCTTTCCCCCTTCTGACGACCAGGTGGCGAATCGCATCTCCGCATGTCTGGCAGACATATCAGTGTGGATGACGGATCACCACCTCAAGCTGAACCTCGGCAAGACGGAGCTGCTCTTCCTCCCGGGGAAGGACTGCCCATTCCATGATCTCGCCATCACGGTTGACAACTCCATTGTGTCCTCCTCCCAGAGCGCCAAGAACCTTGGCGTGATCCTGGACAACACCCTGTCGTTCTCAACCAACATCAAGGCGGTGGCCCGTTCCTGTAGGTTCATGCTCTACAACATCCGCAGAGTACGACCCTGCCTCACACAGGAAGCGGCGCAGGTCCTAATCCAGGCACTTGTCATCTCCCGTCTGGATTACTGCAACTCGCTGTTGGCTGGGCTCCCTGCCTGTGCCATTAAACCCCTTCAACTCATCCAGAACGCCGCAGCCCGTCTGGTGTTCAACCTTCCCAAGTTCTCTCACGTCACCCCACTCCTCCGTTCTCTCCACTGGCTTCCAGTTGAAGCTCGCATCCGCTACAAGACCATGGTGCTTGCCTACGGAGCTGTGAGGGGAACGGCACCTCAGTACCTCCAGGCTCTGATCAGGCCCTACACCCAAACAAGGGCACTGCGTTCACCCACCTCTGGCCTGCTCGCCTCCCTACCACTGAGGAAGTACAGCTCCCGCTCAGCCCAGTCAAAACTGTTCGCTGCGCTGGCCCCCCAATGGTGGAACAAACTCCCTCACGACGCCAGGACAGCGGAGTCAATCACCACCTTCCGGAGACACCTGAAACCCCACCTCTTTAAGGAATACCTAGGATAGGATAAGTAATCCCTCTCATCCCCCCTTTAAGATTTAGATGCACTATTGTAAAGTGACTGTTCCACTGGATGTCATAAGGTGAATGCACCAATTTGTAAGTCGCTCTGGATAAGAGCGTCTGCTAAATGACTTAAATGTAAATGTAATGTAATACTTAACATTTAATTGCAAACAATTCTTAGATACTTGGCTTCAGAATGTTGCCTGGCTACCCAAACTCCTTGCTCCGGCCGAACAGTACGCCACTCCGACGGATGTTAGTTTATCTCCACAATGAGTCTGGATCTGAGTACCTCCTTGATGATTTCTAGAACGCAAACGCATTCTAACCGTTCTGATTGTTCCCAGAAACCGATGAGTTGGGCCAGAGCCAGAACACATGGGTAAAGAGGCCTTTTAGAAAATGTGTCATTGGCTTTTATACTCTGATTGGTTAGAGATGATCCAATTGCCGATTAATATGTTTTGTACAACACCCCTCATTTTGATGAGAACAAAAACAACTTGTTAAGCCTATGGGTTCCCCTACAGGAACTACACCCCCCGTTCAGCTGAAACGGTGGCGCAGGGAATGCAAAAATATTCTTAGAAATATTTAACCTCCACACATTAACAAGTCCAATACCTCAAATGAAAGATAAACACCTTGTTCATCTACCCAGCGTGTCAGATTTTTTAAATGTTTTACGGTGAAAACACAGTATATATTTGTTAGACCACCACTAAAACAAAGAAAAAACGTGGCCATTTTGTACAACAAAAGATAAAATGACAAAAGCAGGATTTAAAAAAAAAATTCACTAAGCTCTTGAAAATCTTCATCAGATGACAGTCATATGACAAGTTACAAAGTACATTTATGTTTTGTTCGATAATATTCATTTTATATCCATAAATCTCGGTTTACATTGACGCCATGTTCAGATAATTCTCCAAAATGTCCAGAGGAATTATAGAAAGCTACGCCAGATAACAGAAATACTCATCATAAACTTTGACTAAAGATACATGTTCTACATATAATTAAAAAGATACACTGGTTCTTAATGCAACCGCTGTGTCACATTTTTTTTTACATTATGGAAAAAGCCTAACATTGCAATAACCTGAGACGGCGCTCAGACGTAACAATATTTCTCCGCTATGTTGGAGTCAACAGAAATACAAAATTACAACATAAATATTCCCTTACCTTTGATGATCTTCCATCAGAATGTAGTGCAAGGAGTCCTAGTTCAACAATAAATCATTTTGTTTCATAATGTTCAATTCTAGTGTCCATGTAGCAGCATTTTTTAGCAGCTACCACTTTCAGCTCAAATGCCCAAAAAATGACTTCTGGTCCAGGATAATTTTGCATCAAAACTTCCAAATTACATATTACAGGTCGACGAAACTGGTCAAACTAAGTGCAGAATCAATCTTCAGGATGTTATAATCATACAAATCGAATAGCATTCCAACCAGGCCATCCTAGTTCATCTGGGGCTGATTGGAACAGACGAAGCACTCCAACGCATACGCGCCTTCAAGCACCTGAATCTTTTGTGACATTTTCCTTCCCATTAGGTCAAAGTTCACAGCAAATGCTCCATTACACTTTCTACTGAATGAGGACATCTAGTGGAAGACACAGGAAGTGTTTCCAGATCCATAACTTGTTGGGAAGGGAGGGGGCGATGACGTCAAAGGCAAGATTGCCTGCCCTGTGAGTTCTGTTATACTCACAGACGTAAGTCGCTCTGGATAAGAGCGTCTGCTAAATGACTTAAATGTAATGTAATGTAATAATTCAAACAGTTTTAGAAACTTAAGAGTGTTTTCTATCCAATATTAATTATAATATGCATATATTAGCAATTTAGGACAGATTTTGATGCCGTTCACTATGGGCACACAATTCATCCAAAGGGGAAATACTCCCTCTATCTCTAACAGGTTTTGAAGATGTCAGTCTTAGACTGAAGTATGTAGCAAACATAGAGCTGTGGAAGAATTAACTTTGAGCATCAGGCAATTCAGAATGATGTTTCACAATTAACATGATCAATTAGCTGTGTGTCACTTTCATCCTATACAACTCAATCTATTATCTTAAGGAAATAACTCAGCAAGTTAATATCTCACAATTGCCCAGTAAACCAACACCTTTCATGTTGGTAGTAATTTGTTTAGACAAAAGGGAATTAAATTGATTTACTCAGTTAATTGTTAATTTAAGTGGCCAATCCCAAAGGTCTATTCAGCATATGGCTTTGGTTACATGCTAACCACAGACAACATTCTGTACGGGAACACATGTTCAGCTCAAACATCAGTGTTAGCATAATGTGATTTCTCTCAAAACAAGGCTACACGACTAAGACATCCGTACAGTTCAATTTCAGTTGCAAAATGATTGTCTTGATGATAATGTCTTAGATTTTAAACTATTGTAGGTTATGAAGACGTGATATATGCTTCAGTTACTAAACTGAAGGCATACAGTATGTGTTGAAAGATCTCACTGTGGATCATGAAAACACTGGCATTATCACTGTTCTACTTTGAATCTCACCAGCTGAGACTCTGTAGCATTAGGTACGTTAAGGCAACATCATATTTCTATGTAGACATAACCAATTAATCAGATCATATTATATGTCATATTTTTTTGTAGGCCCAGACAAAAACAGGAGTAGATATTATATCTGCTTCAAGTGTTATGTTTCATTAAGGCTAATTCCACAGGGAAAATCCTGCGGTGGTCCTTCAGTGTTCCCATATCGACTACAGATGTCAGATCTTAACTTGATCACTGATATGTCATTTGAATTGTCCTGCTGCATCAGGAAATTCAAATGAGTCTTGGTGATTTTGATAAATTCTCTTATAATGAGAAGTTGACTTTGTTTCCATGTGTGGCGGGCACGTCATTGTTGGGATCAAGGCTTGCTATCAAAATCATCCGCTCGCTCGCTCAAACGCTAGGCCCTAGGTCCTATTACTGCAACATTTAAATGTACAAAAATGTACCTGAAATGCATCCATATGCATCAATAACCATCATGTTATATAGCTTCCAACATGCAGCGGTACAGTAGGCTACGCATAAACTATAGTCTACTGTAGCCTATCAAGACTAATTGCCCAAATAGGCCTATAATATCAGACATAAAGACAAGATAAAATTGAGAATGATGAGGTAGCCCACGGAATGGAGCGCACTGTTTCATGAAAGCCAATGATTTTTTAGATCTATAGTATATATAATAGAGAAAGAGGACGTCTTAAGGTTTTTAGCGAGCCTGTGGTTACAAATCAATTGTCAAAATTGAACTCATTTGTGGCCTGTCGTGGTCTAGTGGTTAGCATTCACATCAGGCCTACTGTCTCAGTGTGGGTTCGATTCCGCCCATGCCCTTATGGCATAACTACCTCAACCCCCCCCCCGACTGTCTGGATTTAGTTGCACATTTCAAATATGGACAGTCCAGGGATATTTTACCCCCAATCTTGATCAGAGATGACCATACCAGACACTTTTATTTGAAAGACATTTGTATTTAATGGATACCGAAATTGGAAACTAATAAAATAACAGTAGGCAACACCAACATTAGTTTCCATTCACACAGTAGATTTGCCATGGTAAGTTAGGAAAAAATATATTTCAATTGTACCTAATGCTTGTCAAATAGATACATCGCCCTTAGTCTCCCATCTGGACTACAGCAACTCGCTGATGGCTGGGCTCCCCGCTTGTGCCATCAAACCCCTGCAACATATACAGAACGCTGCAGCCCGCATGGTGATCAATCTTCCCAAGTTCTCTCATGTTACCCCGCTCCTCCGCACACTCCACTGGCTTCCATTCGAAGCTCACATCCAATAGAAGACCAAGGTAATTGCCTACAGAGCAGCAAGAAGAACTGCCCCTCTCTAGCTTCAGACTATGCTCAAACCCTACACCCCAACCCGAGCACTCCATTCTGCCACCTATGGTCTCTTGGCCCTCCCAACCCTATGGGATGGCAGCTCCCGCTCAGCCCAGTCCAAGCTCTTCTCTGTCCTGGCTCCCAAATAGTGGAACCAGTTTCCACCTGAAGCTAGGACAGCAGAGTTTCTGCCCATGTTCCAAAAACATATGAAAGACTACCTCTTCAAAGAGTATCTTAAATAAGGCCTCTGAAGTTTTGAATTTCCACCTCAAAAGCCTCAGCATGAAGAGTTTATTTTCTATTTCTTTGTTTGTTTTTTCTTTCAATTGTGGAATAAGTTAGCATAGCATCTATCGTTACTTGCTAGGTCTGTGCATGTTCTGTGAAACCATTCATTCTGCCTAATGCTGTAACAGCGTGAGTGACTGGTTGTCGGGAAGTCAGGCGCAGGAGAGCAGAGATGGGTGATAACAGGAAAACTTTAATATACACCCTGGCCCAAATGCACAGGCGAGGCAGCACAAAGCACAACCACGGTAACATGAACCGGATTAAACAAAACAAACAAACCTAGGTTAGGAAAAAATATATTTCAATTGTACCTAATGCTTGTCAAATAGATACATCGCCCTTAGTCTCCCATCTGGACTACAGCAACGCACTGATGGCTGGGCTATTATTATTATATTATATATAAACAAACCTAGCGCAAGCCAGCCTGTAGCGTAACACCCTACACAAAGAACAATTCCACACACAGACATGGGGGAAACAGAGGGTAAAATACATTTAGTCTGATGAGGGAATTTGAACCAGGTGTGTGGGAAAACAAGACGATGGCTAGAAGACTGGTGATGTCGAACCTCCGAACGCCGCCCGAAACAAGGAGAGGGAACGACTTTGGCGGAAGTTGTGACAAATGCTTGCCTTGAACATACTGTATAGTAAAACGATTGATAAAAAACCTGATCTAACCCTTACAAATATGTCAATTTATTATAATCCACATAAGAATTCCCACAAAACGTGCTTTAGCCTGCACATAGCCTACATAGGCTACTTGAACTGAAGCCTACAATTTACAATGTATGTACAGTACTATATTGTATAGGGCTGCCTGCGTGGCGCAGGTGTCTAAGGCACTGCATCTCAGTGCTAGAGGCGTCACTACAGACCCAGGTTTTGATTAGGAGTCCCATAGTGTGGTGCACAATTGGCCCGGTGTAGTCAGGGTTTGGCCGGGGTAGGCCATCATTGTAAATAAGAATTTGTTCTTAACTGACTTGCCTAGTTAAATAAAATATAAGCAACAAACACTGCTTCTAGGTGCCCCGTGGCGGCATGTCTAAATAATCAATATTCATTCAAATCCTCCTGCTGCAGAATGATTTTCCTTCTGTGACGAAATTGGTCAGATTAAGTTACGACATCTGTATGAAACTTGATTGGGCTGGATGAGATCTATCTCTTACCCAAGGTAATATTTTGGTGATTTTCTAAACTGTATGACTTCATATATATTTTTCTCACAGTATAACTACTGAGTTTCTAAACCAAAAAGACCGGACCGGGTTTGGGGTTTGAGAAGTCAATAAGAGAGGTGAAAAAACGTCCTTCGTTTCCTCGAAATCTAAAGGCACAACCAACATTCGAGCCAATGTCTTAAATAGTTGAACATGTTATCATTACAAACTCCTGACTCCTCCTAATTTTTATTTTAGTCAAAAACAACTTTTTATCGAAGGAGTTCCTTTGATTTGACAGTCTGCACACGTGCAGTTCGGCTCAAGACAACCGTTAGACCCGAAGACGTTTTTCTGAGCATGAGCTCAGCTAGCCAAAGTCACAATGACATCACTATTCTCTGTTTATTATCACATAGTCACTTTTAATCTACCTACAGGTACATATTACCTCAATTACTTCTACTAACCTGCACATTGACTCTGTACCAGTACCCCCTGTATATAGCCTTGTTAATGCTATTTTATTTTTGCTCTTTAATTATTTTGTTATTTTTCTATTTTAATCTTTTTTTCATTTTTATTGTTTACCTCAGGTTATTTAGTAAATACTTTTTTTCATAAAACTGCATTGTTGGTTAAGGTATTGTAAGGGATTGTAAGTAAGCATTTCCCTTGTTTTAAGCATTTCCCACATGCGCCGATTACCTGTTGTAATCGGCGCATTGATGAATGAAATCTCATTTTATTTTATTTAGAAAGTAAAACATTTCCTGAAAACACATTTGTCTAAGAATAATATACCAATACAAAAAATGTCCTAGACAAATGTAAGTGTACCACCCCTCTATTCCATCCCAAATCCATGCACATCTTATATCATCTTGAATATAAACACGCCATGCCAGATTGACCCAGAGATTGAAATGGTAGTATACGATGGCTGTAGATGGGAAATCAATGGGTTGATAAATGCACTGCGGCCAAAGCCATCTACTGTAGCAACATTTTCAGTTTACTACTTGGTGTTGGCTTTTTCATCCACCTTAGGCGACAGGCTATAATAATCATATTCCCATCTCTACTCAATCTATCTCGCAGAGTCTAAATCTGCCTGTGCTCATGTTATTTCCTTGGTATTTCACTCATATTGTGATTCTGCTATTTTTCCAGTTGCAGATGGCTTTTTGTTGGGTTGCGATATATATAATTACTTAATAAAACACAATTTGTAAGTCGCTCTGGATAAGAGCGTCTGCTAAATGACTTAAATGTAAATGTAAATGTCAAAATCTACAGAGGCTGGGACATAAATGGCATGGTTGGACTGTAGGAGGGAATTTATATTCTCAAGTTGAGATCATCATTGCAATGTCCTATTTGTTCATGGAGTGAGATATAGAGGAAGCTTGGCAGGACTCTGGCTACAGTATATTGTTTACCTTTACTGTATTAGTTGATGCAGAGTCCACAAAATAACATGGACTGTACTGCAAGATTGGACTGCAATTTGACATGCTATTGGAATACTGTAAGCATACAGTTTTGTTTTAAGTTTGTTTAATCAATGGTTAAACAGAAAAGTGAGAGTTTTCACATTGTCTCATCAATAATTGTATAGGCAGGAACAGACCTGTTACTTTCTTATTGCAGCACACTGTATTTAGCGACTGTTCATTAGTTCGATGCAAAACAGATTTTCAAATAGACCACACCCCCCCATCACTCTCCATTTAGTGATGTTTACAGCCACTTACCACCTTATCATCTCATCTCCCCCGGCTGTTGGTGCATATCTCTGTCACTCCTCTCCTCCACCCAGACATTCACCCTCTCTCTCTTTCTCTGTTTGTCAGACACTCAAATCAAATCAAATCAAATTTTATTTGTCACATACACATGGTTAGCAGATGTTAATGCGAGTGTAGCGAAATGCTTGTGCTTCTAGTTCCGACAATGCAGTGATAACCAACAAGTAATCTAACTAACAATTCCAAAACTACTGTCTTATACACAGTGTAAGGGGATAAGGAATATGTACATACGGATATATGAATGAGTGATGGTACAGAGCAGCATACAGTAGATGGTATCGAGTACAGTATATACATATGAGATGAGTGTGTAGACAAAGTAAACAAAGTGGCATAGTTAAAGTGGCTAGTGATACATGTATTACATAAGGATGCAGTCGATGATGTAGAGTACAGTATATACATATGCATATGAGATGAATAATGTAGGGTAAGTAACATTATATAAGGTAGCATTGTTTAAAGTGGCTAGTGATATATTTACATAATTTCCCATCAATTCCCATTATTAAAATGGCTGGAGTTGGGTCAGTGTCAATGACAGTGTGTTGGCAGCAGCCACTCAATGTTAGTGGTGGCTGTTTAACAGTCTGATGGCCTTGAGATAGAAGCTGTTTTTCAGTCTCTCGGTCCCAGCTTTGATGCACCTGTACTGACCTCGCCTTCTGGATGATAGCGGGGTGAACAGGCAGTGGCTCCGGTGGTTGATGTCCTTGATGATCTTTATGGCCTTCCTGTAACATCGGGTGGTGTAGGTGTCCTGGAGGGCAGGCAGTTTGCCCCCTGTGATGCGTTGTGCAGTCCTCACTACCCTCTGGAGAGCCTTACGGTTGAGGGCGGAGCAGTTGCCGTACCAGGCGGTGATACAGCCCGCCAGGATGCTCTCGTTTGTGCATCTGTAGAAGTATGTGAGTGCTTTTGGTGACAAGCCTGTGATGTGTACGCCGAGGAACTTAAAACTAGCTACCCTCTCCACTACTGTTCCATCGATGTGGATAGGGGGGTGTTCCCTCTGCTGTTTCCTGAAGTCCACAATCATCTCCTTAGTTTTGTTGACGTTGAGTGTGAGGTTATTTTCCTGACACCACACTCCGAGGGCCCTCACCTCCTCCCTGTAGGCCGTCTCGTCGTTGTTGGTAATCAAGCCTACCACTGTTGTGTCGTCCGCAAACTTGATGATTGAGTTGGAGGCGTGCGTGGCCACGCAGTCGTGGGTGAACAGGGAGTACAGGAGAGGCTTCAGAACGCACCCTTGTGGGGCCCCCGTGTTGAGGATCAGCGGGGAGGAGATGTTGTTGCCTACCCTCACCACCTGGGCGCGGCCCGTCAGGAAGTCCAGTACCCAGTTGCACAGGGCGGGGTCGAGACCCAGGGTTTCGAGCTTGATGACGAGCTTGGAGGGTACTATGGTGTTGAATGCCGAGCTGTAGTCGATGAACAGCATTCTCACATAGGTATTCCTCTTGTCCAGGTGGGTTAGGGCAGTGTGCAGTGTGGTTGAGATTGCATCGTCTGTGGACCTATTTGGGCGGTAAGCAAATTGGAGTGGGTCTAGGGTGTCAGGTAGGGTGGAGGTGATATGGTCCTTGACTAGTCTCTCAAAGCACTTCATGATGACGGAAGTGAGTGCTACGGGGCGGTAGTCGTTTAGCTCAGTTACCTTAGCTTTCTTGGGAACAGGAACAATGGTGGCCCTCTTGAAGCATGTGGGAACAGCAGACTGGTATAGGGATTGATTGAATATGTCCGTAAACACACCGGCCAGCTGGTCTGCGCATGCTCTGAGGGCGCGGCTGGGGATGCCGTCTGGGCCTGCAGCCTTGCGAGGGTTAACACGTTTAAATGTCTTACTCACCTCGGCTGCAGTGAAGGAGCTCCCCCAATGGCACACCATCTACATGCCTCTCCTCCCTTCCCTTTGGGCATCTTATGATTCCCTGGGTGATAGACTACCGTAGCAGGCTACTCTTCAGTTGAAATGAAGCTAAAGTTGATATGCAGTACCCAGCATAATTGTTTGGATAGTGAAGCATTTTTTCTGCTTTTGGCTCTGAAATCAAACAATGACTATGAGGTTGAAGTGAAGATTGTCAGCTTTTTCCATATCGGGTGAACCGTTTAGAAATTAAAGCCCTTTTTGTGAATAGTCCACCTGATTTTAGGGGAGCAAAAGTACTGGGACATATTCACTTATGTGCATTAAAGTAGTAAAAAGTTAGTTATTTGGTCCAATATTCATAGCACACAATGAGGACGGTGGTTCTTCCTTTAAAAGTTGCGTCATACTGCAGCACAGCTTGGGGAGTGCCGCAGAAATCTATGGCACGTTATTTAAGTGTCTGCCAATGTTTCCATTGATGCTAGTTAAGGCTAGTTTGAGCACCAGAGGACATCTTTGAGAAGTTAAGTTATTGAAATGACATGGAGCTGTAGACCTAAGTGTCCTGTTTACTGTAGCTGTTTTAGCGTAACTTACTTATTAGCATAAAGGCTTACTCCAATATAAAGTATATCAATCAATCATTCATTCATTTGTGCGTGTCGTCACACAGCATACAAGTCATCCATGTCTTTAAAATACATTAAAGCATTTTAGTTATGAAATTAGATTGAATATTTAAACATCGAATAGACCTCACCATGTTGCGTGAAGCGATTAAATTCAGGCATGCATTTGACTGTTTTTAATATCAGGAGAATATGGCACTGTACAACGTGACCGGTCAGTTGTATATCAAGCTTGTGACTCTACAAATTTGTTGGATGCATTTGCTGTTTGTTTGGGTTGTTTTTCAGATTAGTTTTGGCCCAATAGAAATTAATGGAACATAATATTTTTACATTAATGTGGACGATTTATGTGGATAATCCTGAATGAATCGTGAATAATGATGAGTGTATTGTCCCAATACTTTTGCTCCCGTAAAATGGGGGGACGTTGTACAAAAATAACTGTAATTTCTAAATGGTTCAACATATATGGATGAAAATACCCTCAAATTGCAGCTGACAGTCTGTACTTAAATTTTTATTTCAAATCCAAACTTTTGGAGTATAGAGCCAAAGGAAGGAAAAATGCTTCACTGTCCCAATAACTCCAAAGGGCACTGTATGCTTTAACTATGCCAACTTTTTATTATCGTATATTGAATAAATGAAAATAAGAAGTGGCAGAGTGGTTCATATTTATGACATGTGTTTGGTTTTAATCCGAAATGTACATTTAGGTGTGTACCTTTCTTTTCAAACCTTCAGACAGCTTATAGTATTTTGCCTCCACACTTGTTAAAGGTTACTGGTCAATAGTGGGAGTAATGCAATGTGTAATATGTTACGGACCAACACTTCCAAAGATCAAGACAAACGTACACATTAAAGTATCCACCTATTCAACACAATCAGCTCTGTTGCGCTGATAACGAGACATGAGTCAACTGCTGGTTAGAAAAGAGCAGAGTATATAATTTAGTAACCGTGCTAACCAAACATAGTATTCGATTTTCCCAGCTCAATAAGCCAGGTTTACTTTAATGGTCTGCCTGTTTTTCTCAGGAAGGAAAACACCTCTAAATCGAACTGTTTGCAAGTGTATCTATGGGTACAGTATGTACAACCTTTCTATTGGGCAGTATCTCAATAGGAAAGTTAGTTGCAAGGGTCAAAACATGTATTTGAAAGCCATATTGTTTTTGCACATTCCTATTCTGGTTTAATTCCGCATTTTCAAACGTTATTTAACCTCGAGATTCACACGATTGCAAAGTGCAGGTCCCCTGGATGGTTGATGGTTTGCCATTACCAAAATGATTCACAGCAATAATTTCCTTGTGCTCAGCCATGAAAGAAAATAATTTGGTTGAGAAGTGAAAAAGTGAGAATTATATCTCTGTGAGGACTGTAGGACCACAATAATGAGAATTTGAGGACTTAAAGTTGTTACAGTAAATAAATAGTCCTTTAAGAACAGGAAGAGTGAAGGCACTCAGCAGGGACCAGGCTCATCATTCACCGTTTAAGGTGTAGTTCAATAAAACAAATCTCCTAATGTGAAAAATAAATCATACAGTTTCATGTTTCATACAATATTCCAATAAACACGCACTGGATGCAACCCAGGCAGGAGTGGGTTGCTGCGTGATACGGATATGGATATCCTAGACATAGCCTCATCACCCTCTGAGAGCCGGAAAGTAGTGCCATAACAACAAGGACTATCACAACAACTAAAGCGTCACATAACGTGTGACAACAACATAATAACTTCTTCGAGATAGGGGGCGCTCTTTTAATTTTGGGATAAAAAACGTTCCCGTTTTAAACAAGATATTTTGTCACAAAAAGATGCTCGACTATGCATGTAATTGACTGTTTTGGAAATAAAAAACTCTGACGTTTCCAAAACTGCAAAGATATTATCTGTGAATGCCCCAGAACTAATGCTACAGGTGAAACCAAGATGAAATTTCATACAGGAAATGGTATTTGGTAGCATTTCCTTGAAATGGCTTAACTAAGGTCAAACTTTTCAGGTTGCCTCCCACAAGCTTTCCACAATAAGTTGGGTGAGTTTTTGCTCATTCCTCCTGACAGAGCTGGTGTAACTGAGTCAGGTTTGTAGGCCTACTTGCTCGCACACACTTTTTCAGTTCTGCCCAAACATTTTCTATCGGATTGAGGTCAGGGTTTTGTGATGGCCACACCTTGACTTTGTTGTCCTTAAGCCATTTTGTCACAACTTTGGAAGTATGCTTGGGGTCAATGTCCATTTGGAAGATCAATTTGCAACCAAGCTTTAACTTCCTGACCGATGTCTTGAGATGTTGCTTCAATATATCCGCATCATTTTCCTTCCTCACACCTTGTGAAGTGCACCAGACCCTCCTGCAGCAAAGCACCCCCACAACATGATGCTGCCAACCCCGTGCTTCAGGGTTGGGATTGTGTTCTTTGGCTTGCAAGCCTCCCCCTTTTCCTCCAAACATAACTATGGTCATTATGGCCAAACAGTTCTATTTTTGATTCATGAGACCAGAGGACATTTTTCCAAAAAGTACGATCTTTGTCCCCATGTTTAGTTGCAACCGTAGTCTGGCTTTTTAATGGCGGTTTTGGAGCTGTGGCTTCTTCCTTGCTGAGCGGAATTTCAGGTTATGTCAATATAGGATTCGTTTTACTGTGGATATATATACTTTTGTTTTGAGGAAGAAGAAGGATGAGTACAACCCCAAGAACACCATCCCAACCGTGAAGCATGGAGGTGGAAACATCATTCTTTGGGGATGCTTTTCTGCAAAGGGGACATGACGACTGCACCGTATTGAGGGGAGGATGGATGGGGCCATGTAATGCGAGAACTTGGCCAACAACCTCCTTCCCTCAGTAAGAGCATTAAAGATGGGTCGTGGCTGGGTCTTCCAGCATGACAACGATCTGAAACACACAGCCAGGGCAACTAAGGAGTGGCTCCGTAAGAAGTATCTCAGGGTCCTGGAGTGGTCAAGCCAGTCTCCAGAGCTGAACACAATAGAAAATCTTTGAAGGGAGCTGGAAGTCTGTATTGCCCCGCGACAGCCCCAAAACCTGAAGGATCTGGAGAAGGCCTGTATGGAGGAGTGGGCCAAAATCCCTGCTGCAGTGTGTATAAACCTGGTCAAGAACTACAGGAAACATATGATCTCTGTAATTGGAAACAAAAGTTTCCGTACCAAATATTAAGTTCTGCTTTTCTGATGTATCAAATAGTGTACCTATGATAAAAAATTAGACCTCTACGTGCTTTGTAAGTAGGAAAACCTGCAAAATCGGCAGTGTATCAAATACTTGTTCTCCCAACTGTATATATACCGAAATGTTTAAAATCCATAATATTTATGATTATTTATTTGAAATGTGCGCCCCCCAGTTTCACCGGAAGTTGTCCCGTTAGCGGGACACCGATCCTTAATTAATGACTCCAACCCAAGTGTATGTAAACTTCCGACTTCAACTGTAATTATTTAGGCCATTTGCGATGAGAATCGAAATTGAGCTCAGGTAGATCCTGTTTCCATTGATCATCCTTGAGATGTTTCTATAACCTGATTGGAGTCCACCTGTGGTAAATTCAATTGATTGGACATGATTTGGAAAGCGACACACCTGTCTATATAAGGTCCCACAGTTGACAGTGCATGTCAGATCAAAAACCAAGCCATGAGGTTGAAGGAATTGTCCATAGAGCTCCGAGACAGGATTGTGTCGATGCACAGATCTGGGAAAGGATACCAAAAACATTCTGCAGCATTGAAGGTCAACCAAGAACACAGCGGCCTCTATCATTCTTAAATGGAAGAAGTTTGGAACCACCAAGACTCTCTCTAGAGCTGGCCATAGAGCTCCATAGTTCCTCCAAGGAAATGATCCCTTCAAGCAAGACAACCTTCTCTGCAGCACTCCACCAATCAGGTGTATATGGTAGAGTGGCCAGATTGGAAGCCACTCCTCAGCAAAATGTACAAGACAGCCCGCTTTGTGTTTGACAAAAGGCACTTGAAGCACTCAGACCATGAAAAAAAGATGATCTGGTCTGATGAAACTAAGATCTAACATGTGGCAGGGTCTACAGTCAATCACGGATTACAAAAAGAAAACCAGCCCCGTCGCGGACCAGGATGTCTTGCTCCCAGGCAGACTAAACAACATCTTTGCTCGCTTTGAGGACAATACAGTGCCACTGACACGGCCCGCTACCAAAATCTGCGGACTCTCCTTCACTGCAGCCAACGTGAGTAAAACATTTAAATGTGTTAACCCTCGCAAGGTTGCAGGCCCAGACGGCATCCCCAGCCACGTCCTCAGAGCATGCGCAGACCAGCTGGCTGGTGTGTTTACGGACATATTCAATCAATCCTTTTCCCACTCTGCTGTTCCCACATGCTTCAAGAGGGCCACCATTGTTCCTGTTCCCAAGAAAGCTAAGGTAACCAAGCTAAACGACTACCGCCCCATAGAACTAATTTCCGTCATCATGAAGTGCTTTGAGAGACTAGTCAAGGACCATATCGCCTCAACCCTACCTGACACTCTAGACCCACTCCAATTTGCTTACCACCCCAATAGGTCCACAGACGACGCAATCGCAACCACACTGCACACTGCCTTAACCCATCTGGACAAGAGGAATACCTATGTGAGAATGCTGTTCATCGTCTATAGCTCAGCATTTAACACCATAGTACACTCCAAACTCGTCATCAATCTTGAGACCCTGGGTCTTGACTCCACCCTGTGCAACTGGGTACTGGACTTCCTGACGGGCCACCCACCAGGTGGTGAGGGTAGGTAACAACATCTCCACCCCGCTGACTCTCAACACTGGGGCCACCCAAGAGTGCGTTCTGAGCCCTCTCCTTTACTCCCTGTTCACCCAAAACTGCGTGGCCATGCACGCCTCCAACTCAATCATCAAGTTTGCGGACAACACTACAGTGGTAGGCTTGATTACCAACAACGAAGAGATGGCCTACAGGGAGGAGGTGATGGCCCTCGGAGTGTGGTGTCAGGAAAATAACCACACACGCAACGTCAACAAAACAAAGGAGATGATTGTGGACTTCAGGAAACAGCAGAGGGAGCACCCCCCTATCCACATCGACGGGACAGTAGTGGAGAGGGTAGAAAGTTTTAAGTCCCTCGGCGTACACATCACGGACAAACTGAATTGGTCCACACACACAGACAGCATTGTGAAGAAGGCACAGGAAGGCCATGAAGATCATCAAGTACAACAAGCAGCCGAGCCACTGCCTGTTCACCCCGCTATCATCCAAAAGGCGAGGTCAGTACAGGTGCATCAAAGCAGAGCCCGAGAGACTGAAAAAAAGCTTCCATCTCAAGGCCATCAGACTGTTAAACAGCCACCACTGACATTGAATGGCTGCTGCCAACATACTGACTCAACTCCAGCCACTTTAATAATGGAAATTGATGTAAAAATGTATCACTAGCCACTTTAAACAATGCCACTTAATATAATGTGTACATACCCTACATTACGAATCTCATATGTATATGTATATACTGTACTCTATATCATCTACTGCATCTTGCCATCTTTATGTAATACATGTATCACTAGCCACTTTAAACTATGCCACTTATGTTTACATACCCTACATGAACTCATCTCATATGTATATACTGTACTCGATACCATCTACGGCATCATGCCTATGCCGTTCTGTACCATCACTCATTCATATATCTTTATGTACATATTCTTTATCCCTTTACACTTGTGTGTATAAGGTAGTAGTTGTGGAATTGTTAGGTTAGATTACTCGTTGGTTATTACTGCATTGTCGGAACTAGAAGCACAAGCATTTCACTACACTCGCATTAACATCTGCTAACCATGTGTATGTGACAAATAAAATGTGATTTGATTTGATTTGATTTTTTTTATTTAACATATACTGAGTATACCAGACATTAGGTACATCTTTCTAATATTGAGTTGCATCCCTCCCTCCTTTTATCCTCAGAGCAGCTTCAATTCATCGCGGTATGGACTCTACAAGGTGTCGAAAGCGTTCCACAGGGATGCTGGCCCATGTTGACTCCAATGCTTCCCACAGTTGTGTCAAGTTGGCTGGATGTCATTGGGTGGTAGACAATTCTTGATATACACAGGAAACTGTTGAGTGTGAAAAACCCAGAAATGTTGCAGCTCTTCACACAAACCAGTGCACCTGGCACCTACTACCATTCTTCCACATACAAAATGAATGTCTCAATTGTCTCAAGGCTTAGAAATTCTTCTTTAAGCTGTCTCCTCCCCTTCATCAACTCTGACAGAAGTGGATTTTACAAATTACATCAATAAGGGATCATAGCTTTCACCTGGATTTATCTGGCTCGATTCACCTGGTCAGTCTATGTCATGGACAGAGCAGGTATCCTTAATGTTTTGTATACTCAGTGTATGTTCTCTACAACAACACACAATTATACTGTAATGCAGAAGAAGGAAAATAGCAAGGAAGGAGGAAAGATAAACACAGAAGACTAACACTGGGCCTGTAAAACACCATTACAGGTAGAAGACATGCGAACCCCCATCTCATTAAAAGCTGCCAGATTCTCTGTAATCCTAGAATTGACCATTAAAATGATTAAAGTGGGAATAAGGCAGCAGGCAGTTATAGCCCTCAGATTGCTAACAGCCTTAGAGTAGAGTGGTGTACAGTAGCCTACACACCTTCCCCTTTGCCGGGGAACAATCTGTGAATCCATATTGACACCTCGTATGATCTTTGTCCTCACTTACCTTGTTGTGAAAGTCAGCAGTTGAGTAGTGTTGGTAAGGCTGTTTATTTTTGTAAGATTTGACCATAATAGAACACAATATATATTTTGTTATGTGCTGCCTATATTATATAATAAAATGTTCTTCCACGTAGTTAATTAAAAAACGTATTCGGGATCGGTGTCCCTTCCACAGGACAGTTGAGCTAACATAGGCTAATTCCATTAGCATGAGGTTGTAAGTAACAAGAACATTTCCCAGGACATAGACATATCTGATATTGGCAGAAGGCTTAATTTCTTGTTAATCTAACTGCACTGTCCAATTTACAGTAACTATTACAGTGAAAGAATGCCA
The DNA here is from genome assembly GCF_021184085.1 of Oncorhynchus gorbuscha. NCBI lineage: Eukaryota > Metazoa > Chordata > Actinopteri > Salmoniformes > Salmonidae > Oncorhynchus > Oncorhynchus gorbuscha. The sequence goes on from NC_060174.1 coordinate 24,400,806, forward strand.
TGCTATTGTTTGAGGAGAGTGCACCATTTTGAACATGAAAAGTTATTGATAAACAAATTAGGCACATTTGGGCAGTCTTGATACAACATTTTGAACAGAAATACAATGGTTCATTGGATCAGTCTAACACAGAGTGCACATATACTGATGCCATCTAGTGGCCAAAATATAAATTGCAACTGGGCTGGAATAATATCTTATGGCCTTTCTCTTGCATTTCAAAGATGATGGTACACAAAAAGAAATACAAAAGAATGGTTGTTTTTTTCTTTGTATTATCTTTTACCAGATCTATTTAGGCAAAAATGGAAAAAAAGGGGTAATCCTTAAGAGGTTTTTAACTCTCAGGATTCTGGAACGAGCAGACTGTTACCTTGTATAATGGCAGACTACCTTGTGTAATGGGAAGCAGTTCAATACCAAGTTGAAAATGTGTATTCACAGATAACTTTTTTCACATCTTCCTTTAATCATGGTTTCAGATTTGCTATGCACCATGGCCTCGATCCGTGCCAACAAACATGTTAATTAATTAATAGCATCAACTTGGTTACACCTCCCACTGAGTGAGATGCGGTATGCGGTATGATTCCGAGAATCATAAGAACATAATTCATTGCCAATATGGAATGCCATACACACAATGTTGTTGTCTCTCCCACCTTTAGAAAACGAAACTGATGGATAGCAAATGGTCAAAAAAAAAACTATGTAAATGGAACCACACCAGATTTTACAATTGATCATTTTAGAATACTAATTGCATAATTTTGTGGGTCCAAATCAACATGCGCTAACTGTAGACTTTGTGATAATGATGGTTATCCATACATGTAAATCTGTGGACATAAAATGAAAAATCATTGTAAAAGTGATTAGACCTGGCCATTTACTCTGGTAATGGTGTAATGCCTGTTAACACTGTTTTCACTTTCAGATGACTAAAGAGCACAGAGCCGTGCACAGAACTGTCAGGCAGCTGGTGAAATTGACGTTCATAATTCATATCTCAATATTCATAATATACTAACTTGAAAACATTTATCACAAATTGTAAGCAAGCTAGTTACTGTGTCTCCTAAAGACATGATTGACATCAGAATAAAGGGTAGGCTATCAGCTGATGTTGACAAAAAAAATACTGATTGTGATTTATTTAATTTTAAATGCTCTTAAATAATAACTTCATAATATAGCCTAATATTCATTGTCTTCTAACTCAGGGTTTCCCAACCTTTGTCTTTGGGACACCAAAGGGTGCACGTTTTGGTTTTTGTCCTAGCACTACACAGCTGATTTCAAATAATCAACTCATCATCAAGCTTTGATCATTTGAATCAGCTGTGTAGTGTTAGGGCAAAAACCAAAACGTTCACCCCTTTCCAAAGACCGAGTTTGGGAAATACTGTAATGGAACTCATGATATATGTGGCTTGTGATGATATTTTAGTTTATGCTGGTTAGCTAGAGTCTAGACCAGTGGTTCCCAAACTGTGGGGCGTGTGAGGGGTCAGCAGCCCTCAAAAAAAAAAAAATGTGTTATAAAAAACATAGTAACTTAGTCCTGCTTTAAACTTACTCTTGAAAGTTGGAACAGTAGAACGCACAAGGTTCAATTTAAAAATTGGGTAGTGCATTATCAGTTTTCCTCTTGTCATGTCAGTCATTGCATTTTATTTAATTTTTATTTAACCTTTATACCTTAGAGAGCTATTTATAACTTGTCAGAAATGCCCAGATCAACTAGCCCATGTCAGCAAATGGTTTTTAGATTTTGTTGTTGTTTGAGTCACTCAAATATCACACGAATAGACATTAAAAAATGTATGGAATTGCAAGAAAATGGCTTTAAAAGTGCAACATTTTCTCTGCAACCCATGACAAAATGTGTAGAATTGCAGGAAATAAGCTTAAAACTTGTTAAATGTTCTATCCGCCAACAAGAGGTGTGAACAGTTTGCATCATGACGGGGGGCGCGGAATGTTCCCAAATGCTGGAAAGGAGGCCTGAGTGTAAAAGTAGAAAAGAGGCTCTTACAGAAGTTGCACACATGGAACATTTTTTAAGCCTTGACTTTAATAGGTGTGTGGAGACACACATTGTACAATATGAGGAGGAAATGGTTGCACAGTTCACTTGCCAGCAATGGCCAATGCGCTTGTGCCAAAAGCCTAACGCTCTTTGTTTACTTTGTAAAACAATGTTCGCTCAATGGGTCTATTTTTTTTTTTTTTTTTTTCGTAGTCTACAGCAGATTAGTCTTCTCTTTTCAGCAGGAGCCATTTGCTTCCCAACCTGTGTTTTGCTGTGATTGTACTGTACTTAAACACCTTGAGCTGCAGTTAGTAGTCAGCCCCCCAGAGTGTTGTATAAGTTAATTGCTATTTTCAGTTTAGATTAGGTGTTTATGACACAAAACAAAAACGTTCCTACTCCCAATACAGTTGACAAACAATTCCACATTGTCTCTGCGTGTGGCAGTTATGCTACAGAAGAAAATGAGGATTTCAGTAGAACTCAATCCCAACATGGCATGATGGCAGACATCCTGAGGTGCTGTGCAATTGAAATGCTGCCTATGGATTTCTAATCATGTGCCTGAGTACCTTTTGGGACGCAGGTTTAAGTATTGTGTTCTCTGTCATCATGTCTTGTATTTTTATCAATTTTCTGCTCCACTTTCCAGTCCCCACAGGAGGCCATACTGGGAAACTGAGAAGAAGTGGAGAGGCCATGTGAAGTGTGGGGGGGTATCAAATCTTTAGATGATTTTATTTAAACTCTTCAGAGAGGGAGCTAGCTTCAGCTGTATGAGCCTAATGGTGGGCTAATGTTTACAGAATGCAGTAGTGGAATACATGATTTTGTGTTCCAGTTAAATTACAATTCCACCCCCAAATTGTTGTGCTAGTCAGCACTCAAGTTTTCAAGATATGTAACTTTCAAAATACAGAAATCCTCTCTGTATGCTGTATCATACGGGGAGGATTTGTTTTATTTTGAAAGTTACATATCTTGAAAACTTTAGTGCTGACAAGTAAAACATTTTGGGACTATAACAATTGACTAATGAAACAAATACCAAAATATAGTTTTGGGGTGGAGTTTTCCTTTAATGTTGCAGGAAGATGTTTTGTCTAGCCTTCTCTCCTCCTCATCCATCTTTACTACACATATAGGATCATGTGATGTTGTGATACCAGGGAGGGAGGGAGGGCTATTCAGTGGAAAAATAAGTAGTATGCATTTGATATCTAATGATGAGTGGGGTCTTCTTCTCTCCTCATCCCTCCCAAATCCCCAGCTCCCACAACACACAATGTCCCAAATGGTACCCTGTTCTGTATAAGGTTCCATTTGGGATGCATACAACGTATCAATTGAGAGGTATCAGGTATTAATCTGAGAGCAGTGGCTCATGCAGCCCCCCAATGACATCATAACATGAGCTCTTAGACTGGATGGAAATCTGATTTGACCTCATAAAATTTTCAAAGCCTTATCTGTGACTTGTGGAAGAATTCTGAACATGATGATGGTGATCGTGAGAAAAATGTTGTAAATTTTCGGGAAAGAGGCCTCAGAGGAGGCAAGGGGGATGGTGGGGGGTAGGTGTTGGGGAGGGGAGTGATGGGCTGGCTACATATGCAGCAGCAGTTGGCTGAGGAGTGCTCTAGATTGAAATGGTAGAAAAGAGATGTCAAGTGTGAGAGGGATGTGGAGTACCTTTTCTCATGTATAATTGATGCCTTATCTGTGTCCCGTTCCCCAATGAGCTGCTCTAACTGATAAGACTGACAGCTCTGATGTGCTCAGCAGTAGCCACCCGACAGCTGCACAGGTCTCAAATTGGATGACATTACACTCTGATTACCACATTGGGACACAGGGGACAACTGTGACACCCTGCCTCCTCAACAATGTTGGCTACCACCATTGAATGTGAAGATTTGAAAAATAGACACAGATTGAAATATACTTGAATTAATTTTTTCAGACTTCCATATCCCATTGGACAGGACAGTGTGGAGACTGGAGAGCCACGGTCTTACTACTTCCAGAAAGCACACAGTTGTTTGGTACTGAATAAATGCATGCTGCTCTGCTATGGTAATTGAGCAGCCTCTGCGCTCTTCTTTGAAGTTCAAACTCCTCTGTACTCTACCCAGTTAACATTTACAGGCTTTGCTAATTATCACTCTGGTGACTGGTGATGACTCGGGTGACTGGTGTGTAATGTACATAACCTGTGTGCCGCGGGCAAATCCTAAGTTTTACATGTTTACTTGACCAACTTTCCCAGTTACCTGTGCGCTCACCCAACTGCCTGAGGCTAACTTAACATAATTAAACATGAAGAGCAGTGTGTTCACTCCACTTAAGTACTGCATCATGTAATGTAATCTCAATATGCAATGCGATGTGTTGTCATTTAGTCTGGTCATTTCATAAGGTAAATGTATCTCCTTATAATTAGACTGAACAAAAATATAAACACAACAGATAAGGTGTTGGTCCCATGTTTCATGAGCTGAAATAAAAGATTTCAGCACATTTTCCATAAGCACAAAAAAACGTTCTATCAAATTTTGTGCAGACATTTGTTTACATCCCTGTTAGTGAGCATAATTCATCCACCTGACAGGTGTGGCATATCAAGAAGCTGATTAAACAGCATGATCATTACACAGATGCCCCTTGTGCTGGAGACAATAAAAGGCCATTCTAAAATGTTGTAAAGGCATTCAGAGGAAGAAGGTGAGGACCTAAGCGCAGCGTTGTACGTGTTCGTCATGTTTATTCGAAACTGAACACTAAAATGCAAAAACAACAAAGAGACAACCGAAACAGCTCCGTCAGGTGCAACACACACTAAACAGAAATGAACTACCCACAAAACCCATGTGGGCAAGAACTACCAAAGTATGGTTCTCAATCAGAGACAACGATAGACAGCTGCCTCTGATTGGGAACCATACCAGGCCAAACACAGAAATACAAAACATAGAACAAAACATAAAATGCACACCTCAACTCACGCCCTGACCAAACCAAAATAGAGACATAAAAAAGGAACTAAGGTCGGGACGTGACAAATGTGCAGTTTTGTCACACAACACAATGCCACAGATATCTCAAGTTGTGAGGGAGCATGCAATTGGCATGCTGACAGCAGGAATGTCCACAAGAGCTGTTGCCAGAGAATTTAATGTTAATTTCTTTACCATAAGCAGCCTCCAACATCGTTTTAGAGAATTTAGCAGTACGTCCAACCGGCCTTACAACCGCAGACCACATGTATGGCCTCATGTAGGCGAGCGGTTTGCTGATGTCAACGAGTTCCCCATGGTGGCGTGGGGTTATAGTATGGACAGGCATAAAGCTACTGGCAATGAACACAATTGTATTTTATTTGACTGCACAGAAATACCGTGACAAGATCCTGAGGCCCATTATGAGGTCCATTTTTTAAGGTATCTGTGACCAACATATGTATATCTGTATTCCCAGTCATGTGAAATCCTGAGGTTAGGGCCTAATGAATTTATTAAAATGTAATGATTTCCTCATATGAACTGTAACTCAGTAAAATCTTTGAAAATGTTGCATTTTGCATTTATATTTTTCTTCAGTGTAATGTACAGTATCTTGACAGTATACCTGATTAATAAATAACAACTATAAACTGGGTGGTTCAAGCCCTGAATACTGATTGGCTTACAGCCGTGGTATATGTGACCGTATACCACGGATATGACCAAACATTTATTATTACTGCTCTAATTATGTTGGAAACCAGTTTATGGTAGCAATAAGGTGCCTCGGGGGGTTGTGGTATATTACCAATATACCAAAGCTAATGGCTGTGTCCAGGCAGTCTGCGTTGCGTCGAGCATATGTACTGTCCTTAGCCGTGGTATGTTGGCCATATACCACACCTCCTTGGGCCTATATCATTACACTACCCTAAAGTCATTGCACCCTCTTAGAATAAACTAAAATATGTTGTAATGTATGTTCCAACATATTATTTACATGGATCTTATCAGCTATTTAATTATCTTAACCAGAGCTTGAGTGCTGTGTGGGGATGTTGATTCTAGATTGTAACTTCAAATTTTCACCCTCAGTATGACAAATATAGTAAGTGATTACATAATTATTCATATTTATAGAGGAAACACAGCTAAAACACTATTATTTTGGAGATGACTTCCAAGTCCATATACAGTATAGCACCAACATACCATTTGTTATGTTGTTAATTGCCCAAGAACCACCTTCTTTGACATCAAGTCACTGCATGGCATGGAATATAATCCAAGAAAATCTATTGACTCGTTTTTTTAAACACTGACACCTTGGAATAAACTTTCAAATCTAGGACAGTATATAAAATTCATGACACACTAAAATGGCTCTATCTTTTCAGAGTTTTGTTTATCATGTCACTTATTGCATTTAAACATGTTTATCTAGAGAAAACGTGTATGTGATATCATGTATGAAAGTACATCAATATACATGTTAAGGTAATGCTTTAATGTAATGCAACACTGATTAACTATGAATCGCTGTTCCTCATTCTGTTCTAGATATGAAATCTTGATGAAATCCCTGGTGTTTAATAGGATCTGCAGTCCTGGTGACAGAGGCCCCCAGTAAACCTCCAACAGGGGCTCCAGGTTGTCCATTACAGGAGTGGTTAAGGTAATGGTATAATCACTGTCACATATGTTTGAATTGCCTTGTGCAAAAGTCAAGCCCAGGGCCCCTGCTAATGTAAATATTTTGGCTGCCAAAAATGCTGATGGTGTAAATAAAAGTGCCAGTCCCTTCAGTACCGCATCACGAGGCTGTAATATTTCACCTCGGAGAGGCAGCAGACAGGAGCAGCAATGAAAGGTATTGGCTGGAATGAGAATAAAGTCTTATACATGATGGAAAGGGGCTTCACTGTACATTTTTACCTGTAAGGACATAAAAACGTCTACCTCAGAAATCTATTTACTTCAATTGAAATAGGATATCGATAACAGATAGATCTTCCTATTGAAAGGCTGTCCCAATAAGAAATGATTTTGTCATGCCTGTATGAAGACGGATTTGTTAGGGTGAGAAATGTCCTACATTTGACCAAATCTCACAGGTAAAATCTCACAAATCTCTTCCTCCTTCAACACTGTACAGTATAATCTGTCAACATATGAGCTGACAGTTCAGTACAATTCAGTACAGTGCCTTCAGAAAATATTCACACCCCTTGAGTTTTCCACATTTTGTTGTGCTACAGCCTGAATTTCAAATTGATAAAATTGAAATGTATTTTGTCACTGGCCTACACACAACACCCCATAATATCAAAGTGTAATTATGTTATTCTTAATTTGACAAATTAATAAAAATGTAAAGCTAAAAGGTATTGAGTCAATAAGTATTCAACCCCTTTGTTATGATGTAAAACATTAATAAATCCTGCAGTCAAATTACCTAGTGGGCTCATGGGTGGAATGTTATAATTTCATAATTCATAAACTGTTGTTGTTTTTTTTATGGAGAAAATCTGATGTTTCTATGTCAAACGGCTTTGTTTATATTTCAGTCTTCTGTGATGTATATAAAGTGTCATATAAGTACACAAACTCAAAATTGAATACATTTCAACTCTATATCTGACATGGTACAGATGTCTTATTTTTTTATTAAATCCCATAACCATGTGTGTGAGGTGTATACTTTTGTTTCAAAGTAGATTAGAACAACCAAGAAACACTGTGTGACCCTGATTTATCCCACTGCAGTAAAAGGTTAACAAGTCACATAATAAGTTGCATAACAGTGCATAACAATCTTTTTTTTATGACTTTCTCATCTCTGTAGTCGAGCAGTGAATTTCAAACACAGATTCAACCACAAAGATCATGGAGGTTTTTTAATGCCTTGCGAAGAAGGGCACCTATTGGCAAATTGGTTAAAAGAAGCAGACACTGAATATAAAAAAATATATATATATTGAACCTTTATTTAACTAGGCAAGTCCATTAAGAACAAATTATTATTTACAATGGCTACCCACCCCAGCCAAACTGTGGCGGGCCAATTATGCACCACCCTATGGGACTCCCAATCACGGCTGGCTGTCATACAGCCTGGAATCGAACCAGGGTCTGTAGTGACACCTCTAGCACTGAGATGCAGTGCCTTAGACTGCTGCGCCACTCGTGAGCCTTCTGAGCATGGTGAAGTTATTAGTTACACGTTGGATGGTGTATCAATTCACAAAGTCACTGCAAAGATACAGGTGTCCTTCCTAACTCAGTTGCCGGAGAGGAAGGAAACCACTCAGGGATTTTATCATGAGGCCAATGGTGATTTAAACAGTTACAGAGTTTAATGGCTGTGATAGGAGAAAACTGAGGATGGATCAACAACACTGTAGTTACTCCACAACACTAACCTAATTGACAGAGTGAAAAGAAGGAAGCCTGTATAGAATAAAATTATTCCAAAACATACATCCTGTTTGCAACAAGACACTAAAAGAATACTGCAAAAAAATGTGGCAAAGCAATTAACTTTTGTCCTGAAAACAAAGTGTTATGTTTGGGGCAAAACCAATACAACACATTACTGAGTACCACTCTCCATATTTTCAGGCATAATGTGGTGGGTGCATCATGTTATGTGTATGCTTGTAATCGTTAACGACAGGGGAGTTTTTCAGGATAAATAATGTAGTAACAAAAAAGTGTTATTAAACAAAGCAAAATATATTTTATATTTGAGAATCTTCAAATAGCCACCCTTGGCCTTGATGACAGCTTTGCACACTCTTGGCAGCTTCACCCGGAATGCTTTTCCAACCGTCCTGAAGGAGTTCCCACATATGCTGAGTACATGTTGACTGCTTTTCATCCCAAACCATCTCAATTTGGTTGAGGTCAGGGGATTGTGGAGGCCAGGCCATCTGATGCAGCACTCCATCACACTCCTTCATGGTAAAATAGCCCTTACACAGCCTGGAGGTGTGTTGGGTCATTGTCTTGTTGAAAAACAAATGAGTCCGACTAAGTCCAAACCAGATTGGATGGCATATCGCTGCAGAACGCTGTGGTAGCCATGCTGGTTAAGTGTGCCTTGAATTCTTAACCTCTTGCTCCTACCTGACACGCAGGCATCCCATCTAGACATATGGAAATGCAAATACGCTACGCTAAATGCTAATAGCACTTGTTAAAACTCAAAGTTCATTAAAATACACATGCAGGGTACTGAATTAAAGCTACACTCGTTGTGAATCCAGGCAACAAGTCAGATTTTTTAAATGCTTTTCGGCGAAAGCATGAGAAGCTATTATCCGATAGCATGTAACACCCCAAAAGACCCGCAGGGGACATAAACAAAATAATTAGCATAGTCGGCGCTACACAAAACGCACAAATAAAATATAAAACATTCATTACCTTTGACCATCTTCTTTGTTGGCACTCCTAGATGTCCCATAAACATCACTATTGGGTCTTTTTTTAAATTAAATCGGTCCATATATAGCCTAGATATCGACCTATGAAGACTGTGATCAACTAAAAAAATAGCGTTTTATAACGTAACGTCATTTTTAAAATTAAAAAAGTTGACGATAAACTTTCACAAAACACTTCAAAATACTTTTGTAATGCAACTTTAGGTATTAGTAAACATTAATAAGCGATCAAATTGATCACGAGGCGATGTATATTCTATAGCTGTACGTCTGGAAATAATCTCTGGGTAAATCTCAACCAAAATATCCGGAACAGCGCTGCCTTGTGTCTGTTTGACCAAGTAACAAATCGTAGGCAAATGACAAGACTGTTGACATCGTGTGGAAGCTGTAGGTATTGCAACCTCAGCCCCATTTAATGTTGATCACGTTTAACAATGGGTTGAAGTGGTGCATGGATATATTTTCCCATTTTCAGTGATCAGATTTTCCTGCACTTTTCGATGAAACGCACGTTCTGTTATAGTCACAGCCGTGATTTAACCAGTTTTATAAACATCTGAGTGTTTTCTATCCACACATACTAATCATATGCATATACTATATTCCTGGCATGAGTAGCAGGGCGCTGAAATGTTGCGCTATTTTTAACAGAATGTTCGAAAAAGTAGGGGTAGGGTAGGTTAATCAATCACAGAGTGTCACCAGCAAAGCACCCCCACACCATAACACTTCCCCCTCCATGCTTTATGGTGGGAAATACACATGCAGAGATCATCCGTTTACCCTCACCAAGGCACACAAAGACAGAGGTTGGAACCAAAAATCTCCAATTTGGACACCAGACCAAAGCACAAATTTCCACCTGTCTCATGTCCATTGCTCGTGTTTCTTGGCCCAAGCAAGTCTCTTCTTATTATTGGTGTCCTTTAGTGGTTTCTTTGCAGCATTTTGACCATGAAGACCTGATTCACAGTCTCCTCTGAACAGTTGATTTTGAGATGTGTCTGTTACTTGAACTCTGAAATTTCTGAGGCTGGTACTGTAACTGAGATTAACTTATCCTTATGCAGAGGTAACACTGGGTCTTCTATTCCTGTGGCGGTTCCTATGAGAGCCAGTTTCATCATAGCGCTTGATGGTTTTTGTGACTGTGCTTGACATTTTCCATATTGACTGACCTTCATGACTATAAGTAATGGACTGTCGTTTCTCTTTGCTTATTTGAGCTGTTCTTGCCATAATATGGACTTGGTCTTTTACGAAATAGGGCTATATTCTGTATACTACCCTACCTTGTCACGACACAACTAATTGGCTCAAACACATTAAGAAGGAAAGAAATTCCATAAGTTAACATTTAAGAATGCAGACCTGTTAATTGAAATGCATTCCAGGTGACTACCTCAGGAAGATGGTTGAGGGAATGCCAAGAGTGTGCAATGCTGTCAAGGTGGCTATTTGATGAATCTCAAATATATTTTGATTTGTTTACCACTTTTTTGGTTACTACATGATTCCTTGTGTTATTTCATAGTTTTATAATTTTTTATTTATTTTTACTATTGTATACATTTTTGAATAATAGTGAAAAACCCTTGAATGAGAAGGTGTTCTAAAAACTTAAGAGGAGAGGAGGACCAAGAGGAGAGGAGGACCAAGATGCAGCGTGATGATAATCCATATTTAATGGGATACTTAAACACCGAACAAAAACAATAAACCGACAGAAAGGACCGAAGACGAAATAGTCCCGTAACGTGACCACTAACACATAGGAACACTGGAAACAGGAACAATCACCCACAAAATACCCACAGAATATGGCTGCCTAAATATGGTTCCCAATCAGAGACTACGATAGACAGCTGCCTCTAATTGAGAACCAATCTAGGCAACCATAGACGTACAAAAACACCTAGATAGGAAAACACCCCCCAAAACATACAAAACCCCTAGACAAGCAAAAAACACATACATCACCCATGTCACACCCTGATCTAACTAAAATAACAAAGAAAACAAAGGTCAAGTTGTGACACTTAGGTAGGTGTTCACGTCCTGATCTGTTTCACCTGTCCCTGTGACTGTCTCCACCCCCTCCAGATGTCACTTATTTTCCCCAGTGTATTTATCCCTGTGTTGCCTGTCTCTCTGTGCCAGTTCATCTTGTATGTTTAATCAAGTCAACCAGCATGGTTTTCCCCGCATTCCTTTTCTATTTTATTTTGCTAGTCTTCCCGGTTTTTACCACTGCCTGACTCTAGACTACTTTCCCGCCTGCCTGATCATCCTGCATGCCCTGACCTTGAATCTGCCTGCCCCTCAGTACCTATTGGACTCTGAACTGGTTTTGACCTTTTGCCTGTACAAAACCATTCTCTTGCCTACTCGTTTTTGGATTAATAAACATTGTAAGACTCCAACCATCTGCATCTGGGTCTCGCCTTGTGCCTTGATATAGTGTATGTAAATGAGATATTTCTGTAATTCATTTTCAAATAATATACAAACATTTCTAAAAAGATGTGTTCACTTCGTCATTATGGAGTATTGTGTGTAGATGAAATGATCAATTTAATCAATTTTTAATTCAGGTTTTAACACAAAATGTGGAACAAGTCAATGGGTATGAGATATTTCTGAAGACACTCTATGTACTCTGCTTTTCTTTTTTAACGCACACACAACATGAATTAGAATAAGAGCAATTTGGAATAATTTGTTTGGAATTTGAGCTTGCAGGGTATAAATAATATATCTGACCGGCTCAAACAGCCATTACAATCTCATCACCAGACACTCTGGCTGGGTTGAGGTTAGACATTTTCCAATTTTTCATTTTTGCTCACTAAGCCTGCAGGTTCAGGCTGAGATGTGGCATGAAAGATGTTTAATACATTTCTAGTTTTCAACCAAACTGCAAGCTTAAAATCTCTCTTCCCTGAAGTCTGGCTGAATGCTGCTTAGATCTGGCTAAAATACTCTGAAACTCCTGACGAAATCTCTATGTAGAAACTTATTTTGTGGTTTGATGAGGAGATTAGGCTTTTGGCTTCATTTATTTTTCAATTAAGCGCCATTTTTGATTTCGCTCTAAAACATGGCCTTCTGACTTTCACTACTGTTTATGATTTTTCTAAATTGAACTGTGAAAGCCTATGAAATATTGCTTCAGCTGCCATCAGCTTTCATGAAATGCCAGACAACAAGCAGAAGGGTTACAGGGAGCAATGGATAAATCTTACCCAACACCTCAGTCAGTGTTTATCAAACTTGGCAGACTGGGTAATATCGGCAGGTGTGTGGAGGCTAGCTGAGCGCATTCTCTTCAAACAAAGAAAAAATTAACTAATAAAGACAGGATTGAGACGATCAATTCACAGACAGACACATGTCAGAACAGAAGCTGCAGTGTTTACACCTTGTGTCCACTCAGTGAACCGTTGCACGTCAAATAAAATTAAAGTTTATTGATCGTGTACATGGATTTTCAGATGTAATCGCAGGTGCAGCGAAATGCTTATATTTCTAACTCCAACAGTGTAGTTATATCTAGCCATAAAAAATAAACAAACACATAATCCAGAAAAATTCAAAATAAGTATTTATATAGGATTAGCCATGACTAGAATACACTATATACATATATACTGAGTGTACGAAACATCAGGAACACCTGCTCTTTTCATGACATAGAATAACCAGTTGAATCCAGGTGAAAGCTATAATCCTTATAAATGTCACCAGTTAAATTCACTTCAATCAATCAGTTTTTAAGCCTTGAGAGAATTGACACATGGATTGTGTATGTGTCCCATTCAGAGGGGGAATGGACAAGACAAAAGATATCAATGCGTTTGAACGGCATTCCCATTTTAAGAGTTTGTCAAAATCTCTCTTCCCAGACAGTTTTTAGAGTTTGTCAGTTTTAGAGTTTGTGAAAAACTGCAACATTGCTGGGTTTTTCCCAATCAACACTGTGTATCAAGTGTTGTATTTATTTTTATTTCACCTTTATTTAACCAGGTAGGCTAGTTGAGAACAAGTTCTCATTTGCAACTGCGACCTGGCCATGATAAAGCATAGCAGTGTGAACAGACAACAACACAGAGTTACACATGGAGTAAACAATTAACAAGTCAATAACACAGTAGAAAAAAAGAGAGTCTATATACATTGTGTGCAAAAGGCATGAGGAGGTAGGCGAATAATTACAATTTTGCAGATTAACACTGGAGTGATAAATGATCAGATGGTCATGTACAGGTAGAGATATTGGTGTGCAAAAGAGCAGAAAAGTAAATAAATATAAACAGTATGGGGATGAGGTAGGTAAAATTGGGTGGGCTATTTACCGATAGACTATGTACGGCTGCAGCGATCGGTTAGCTGCTCAGATAGCAGATGTTTGAAGTTGGTGAGGGAGATAAAAGTCTCCAACTTCAGCGATTTTTGCAATTCGTTCCAGTCACAGGCAGCAGAGAACTGGAATGAAAGGCGGCCAAATGAGGTGTTGGCTTTAGGGATGATCAGTGAGATACACCTGCTGGATCGCGTGCTACGGGTGGGTGTTGCCATCGTTACCAATGATCCACCATACAAAGGACATCCAGCCACCTTGACACAACGTTGGGAAGCATTGTAGTCAACATGGGCCAGTATCCATTTGGAACGCTTTTGACACCTCGAATTGAGGCTGTTCTGAGGGCAAAAAGGGATGTAACTCATTATTAGTAAGTTGTTGGCTGACATAGTCACAAAATCAATGTGGCCATTACCCATGCTTTGTTATGTTTCTGAACAGTCAGATAGCTAGAGTAGCAACAATGACCGGAAGCTGCCACGTGGGGAATCGTAGGTGGCTCGTTTCAGCTAGTTTTATATTTTTCTTGATACCATGTCTTGTTTTGAGGTGTTTTGACTGACATCATGTCAATGCTAATGTGACTAAAATTCACCAGCTACCTAACCAACAACTGTAACAATGTACATTCAGTGTACAAAACATTAGGACACATTCCTAACATTTTGTACATAACGTGGGTGATACAGCATGTAAACATTTTTACTCTGGCTCCTGAGTGGCACAGTGGTCTTAGGCAATACATCTCAGTGCTAGAGCCATCACTACAGACACCCTGGTGCAAATTCAGGCTGTATTCACAACTGGCTGTGATTGGGAGTCCCATAGGGTGGTGCACAATTGGCCTGGTGTCGTCCGGGTTTGGCCGATATAGGACATCATTGTAAATAAGAATTTGTTCTGAGACAAGTGACAAGTGACAAGTGACCAATGACTCTATGTACATAAGGCAGCTGTCTCTAGGGTGCAGGGTAGAGTATGGTGGGTAGCTGATACAAAAAGTGACTCAGGTTCAGGGCAGAGTACTGTGCAGAGGCCAGCTAGTGGTGACTGTTTGATGGCCTGAAGATAGAAGCTGTTTCTCAGTCCCAGCTTCGATGCACCTGTACTGTCTCCACCTGCTAGATGGTAGCGGAGTTAACAGGCCGTGGCTGAGGTCCTTGATGATCTTCCTGTCCTTCCTGTGAGACTGGTTGCTGTAGATATCCCGGAGGGCAGGCAGAAATCCTCCGGTGATGCCTTGGGCTGACCGCACCACCCTCTGGAAAGTCCTGTGATTGTGAACTGTGCAATTGCTGTACCAGGCGGTGATACAACCCAGCAGGATGCTCTTAATAGGGAATCTGTAGAAGTTTGTGAGGGTCTTAGGGGCCTAGCTGAATTTCTTCAGCCTCCTGAGGTCCTCTTATAGAGTCTCAGCGTTGTCATTCTGGTATATAAAAACAACACATTTTCAACCCTCATGTGACTTTACAAGTTTAGTTTCTTTTGTTTCCTTAACTCTGTGAGAACCACCATAACACAAGCAAAAATGGCCATGGGGTTCGATCCCACCGCTTCTGTTTAGGCAATTATATACAGTGTATGAATCATCATACATGAAATCCATTCTTGATCCTTTCAGGCTGCTGTCCCTTGCACTCTATGAAGAGCAGAAAAAACTGCATGTTTACTTTTGTGCAGCAGATGTCAGAAGGCTGGATCAATGTGGCCCAGTATGAGACCGTGCTGCTCCTTGCTCAGATGTCCCACCCTGCGATCGATGGAGATTAGCTACCAGTGCAGTGGGTGAAGCAACAGATATCTCCCCGGAGAATAAAACAGGAGTGTGCCCCCTGTGCCACGAGACATGGGTTTTAAGAAGCAGGAGCCATCCTTTCATTTAGATGTCGATATGGATGGAAGGACTACATGTGTCCTCTTATCCCACCCTCCATCCCTCCCTCCCTGACTGCAGCTATGGTGCTGACCTCCCTGGCTCCCCCTCTCTATCATCCCCATGCCCAGAGGGCCTGGCTAGTGTTCATCATCCTCCCTGCCCCTAAACAACATACAGAGAGCAGACCGTATCTGGGATCCGCAGTAAAGAAGACATCAGGAAGAAGCTGATCTTTACTGGGGAGAAGGGAGCACCTCTGAGGATTGGGAGATGTAGAGGGTCGGACAGCAACTACCTGTACATGACCATCTGATCATTTATCACTCCAGTGTTAATCTGCAAAATTGTAATAATTCGCCTACCTCCTCATGCCTTTTGCACCCAATGTATATAGACTCCCCTTTTTTTCCTACTGTGTTATTGACTTGTTAATTGTTTACTCCATGTGTAACTCTGTGTTGTCTGTTCATTCTGCTATGCTTTATCTTGGCCAGGTCGCAGTTGCAAATGATAACTTGTTCTCAACTAGCCTACCTGGTTGAATAAAGGTGAAGAAAAAACTAGGGAAATCTGCAATTGGGACACTTCAAGAGAAATCATGATCAAAGTCCCAAAACTCAGAAGATATTCTGTAAGACTAAACCAACAGGAACATTTCCACACTGGATATCTTGGTGCAGCTAATACATTTGTCACACAAATGAATACATCACTGCATTGTATTGACGCTCTGGACAGAGTAAAACATTGACATCATAAGGTCAATGATTTGTACAATAAAACAACTTTGATGTGCTGTTGTTGACCATATTATTTACCTTTCACATTGCAGTTACAAAAACATAATTTGGAAAGGTACTGAAACTTGAAGCCTATAGGTGAAATCACTGTAATAAATGACCCCACTGTAATGTTCACCATACAACTTATCCATCATCTTATCCATCTGATGAATTGTCATAGGGAATGAGGGAAGCGATTAAAGACTTTGGACACTGCCCATGACCTTTGGAGGAAGGGAAATGCCTGCTGTAGCAGAGCATGTCCCCGTGTTTCTCTAAGATAACAAACTCATAATAACCTGTCTTCCCCTGAGGCTTTCAGGTCTGCCTGCTCCCTGGGGTATGTGTTTGATAAATGTGACGTTTGGGTTTAGAGGATATTATACTCCCACTGAGCAAAATATGTGCATTGACTTGGATATATGGAAACATATTAAAGGTCTGATATGTCAATAGTGTTGTGAGTAATGTTTGCAAGTGGTGCCTGACGATACTATCGCGTGTTATGTGTAGGTACATTGTAACTGTAACAACAGAGTGCACTGGAAAACGTTATGTTCCTGAATTCTATGAACAATATAGTAGAAACCTATTAGTTTTGTTCTGTGAAGAGGGACGCCAGCTAGCCTCCTTGGAGATCCTCAGGACCCAGAAAAATGCATGATGGTTTTACTGGATTCTCTTCCTGGCAGTTTCAGCCAGTATCGATCAGACAAGCCCAGATACCTCAGGCTCCTCACTGAGTACCCAGAAAACCCCTCTCTGGAGTCTCTCTCTCTCTCTTTTTCTGTATCTCTCTCTTTCACTGTCGCTCTCGATCTCCCATCTCTCTCTTTCTTTGTGTAAGGCAAGAAGACCTGACCCATGTAACATAAGGAACCCAGTGAAAACAAGGTTTATGTAGGTGGCCTCACTAACAGTATTGGATGTTGTGCAGAAGAAAACAATGACAGACAGAGAATCTGATGACTGTCTGGCGGTACTAAAAGAAGCTGTTAGCATGCCATAAGACTTCTTGTTTTCATACAATATTGATCTCAGGCACCATGACACATTAGGAGGCAATAATTGCAAATGATTAAGTACAAAGTGACCATTTAATGGGAACAAATTGTTTACATCTCCCTTTGGAGTCTCTGGCCTCTTCCTTAATGTGGATATTCATGCAATAATTACCGCAGAGGTCTAACGAGATACACAGTGATTTTGTAAAATGATTATAGGGCTGATTTACTGATCTCTTGAATTAAACATACCTTGAGTTACCCCTGTGGTGAAAAATCTATTGAAGCCATAGCTAGACACTCTACGGTCAGAGATGTACATTTAGAAAATTAGGTCAATGTATCAAACCATAACAACAAGTCCATTACTTTCAGAGAAAAAATAATAGGCACCAGAGACGGGTTGGCTGACAACATCACGAAAACGATGTGGCCGGAAGCTGTGCATTGTTATGATTCTGAACAGTCAAAAAGCTAACAACAATGACAAGAAGCTGCCATGTGGGGAATCATAGTTGGCTCGTTTCAGCTAGTTTTATCTCTTTCTTTATACCATGTCTTGTTTTAAGGTGTTTTGACTGATTTCATATCAGTGCTAATATGGCTAGAAATTCACTAGCTACCGAACCAACAACTGTAACAAAGTACACAGTGCACAAAACATTAGGAATACCTTCTCTTTCCATGACATACTGACCAGGTGAAAGCTATGATCCCGTATTGATGTTACCTGTTAAAATACACTTCAATCAGTGTAGATGAAGGGGAGGAGACAGGTTAAAGAAGGTTTTTTAAGCCTTGAGACAATTGAGACATGGATTGTGTATGTGACATTGTGCCTTTCAGAGGGTGAATGAGCAAGACAAAAAACTTAAGTGCCTTTGAATGGGGTATGGTAGTAGGTACCAGGCACATCGGTTTGAGTATGTCAAGAACTTCAACAAGAATGGTCCACCACACAAAGAACATCCAGCCAACTTGACACAACTACGGGAAGCATTGGAGTCAACATGAGCCAGCATCCCTGTGAAACGCTTGTGACACCTTGTAGTCCATGCCCCGTCGAATTGAAGATGCAAAATGGGGTGCAGCTTAACATTAGGAAATGTTCCTAATGTTTTGTGCACTCAGTGTATTTGAAAGACAATAAGTGCTCATTGTGCAAATGTATTTATGTTTTCAATGAATATAGTCTACATATTGTCAACAATCTCAGACAATCACGATTGTTTGCCCCATGGTTGTGCACACATCGGTTTTGTTGCTAAACAACCAACCCGTCTATGGTTTTCAGTGATTAGGAATAAAGGGAGGAATTGGAGAATAACACATGCATGTGCTGTGGGCTGGCCTCTCTCAGGTGGCAGATGTGTAATCCCTTGGAGTGTCTGGCAGCACCTGCTCTGTGGCAGAGCCATGAATGTTCAGCATTAAAAGGAGCATTAAAGCCAGGTGTAAAAAGCCAACTTTTCTGAAATGTTAATGGGTCCTCAGTTTATGCATCTTTACCAAATTATACAAAGTTGGTGGCTCCGCATAGTACAAGGAACATTCCGGCCACCTCAATAAATAATTTAATTCCAGAACAATAGCCTCTTTACTTCTGAAACAGCTGTCACTGATCTATTAATTAGATGCTTTGATGTTGGCTGTGCCACATGCAACTTGGGGGGAGGTGGAGGAAAGAGACGCTAGCTTCTTCATACCTCTTGACACAGTGGAGATAAATCATGTACGATGTCTTGAACTGTGTCATCGAAAATGATGATAGCACTGTATATTAAAGATTTCACTGGATTTATGTTGTATTTACACTGAAATGGCTATTTTAACAACAGTGCATTAAAATGTAGGCAACCTACGCAAATCAAGGAGCACCTGCATTGTGTTAAGAAATGTGCATTTGGAAAGTATTCAGATCCCCCTTTTCCACATTTTGTTACATTACAGACTTATTCTAAAAAGTATAAAATCATTGTTTCCCCTCATCAGTCTACACACAATGACAAAGCAAACACATGTTTTCATTGATTTTTGCACATTTATAAAGAAGAAAAAAAAGAAATACCTTATTTACATAAGTAACAGAGCCTTTGTTATGAGACATGAAATTGAGCTCAGGTGCATCCCGTTTCTAATGATCATCCTTGAGATGTTTCTACAACATGATTGGAGTCCACCTTGGTAAATTCAATTGATTGTACATTATTTGGAAAGGTACACACCTGTCTATATAAGGTTCCACAGTTGACAGTGCATGTCAGAACTCAAACCAAGCCAAGTGGTCGAATTAATTGTCCGTAGAGCTCCGAGACAGCATTGTGTCAATAGACAGATCTGGGGAAAGGTACCAAAACATTTCTGCAGCATTGAAAGTCCCCAAGAACACAGTGGCCTTAATCAATCTTAATTGGAAAAAGTTTGGAACCACCAAGACTCTTCCTAGAGGTGGCTGCCCTGGCCAAACTGAGCAATCGAGTGGAGAAGGGCCTTGGTCAGGGAGGTAATCAAGACCATGATGGTCACTATGACAGAGCTCTAGAGTTCCTCTGAGGAGATGGGAGAACCTTCCAGAAGGACAACCATCTCTGCAGCACTCCAACAATCAGGCCTTTATGGTAGAGTGGCTAGACAGAAGCTACTGCTCAGTAAAAGGCACATGACAGCCCGCTTGGAGTTTGCCAAAAGGCAGCTTAAGACTCTTAGACCATGAGAAACAAGATTCTCTGGGCTGATGAAACCAAGATTGAAGTCTTTGGCCTGACTGCCAAACGTCACGTCTGGATGCTTGGCATTCAGGCCAAAAGCCTGGCACCAGTGAAGCATGGTGGTGGCAGCATCATGTTGTGGGGATGTTTTTCAGCGGCATGGACTAGGAGACTAGTCAGGATTGAGGGAAAGATGAACAGAGCAAAGTACAGAGAGATCCTTGATGAAAACCTTCTCCAGGGCACTCAGGACATCAGACTGGGGTGGATATTCACCTTTCAACAAGAAAACGACCCTAAGCACACAGTCAAGGCAATGCAGGAGAGGCCCTGCCAGAGCCCGGACATGAACTGGATCGAACATCTCTGGAGAGACCTGAAAATAGCTGTGCAGCTACGCTCCCCTTCCAACCTGACAGAGTTTGAGTGGATCTGGAGAGAAGAATGGGAGAAACCTCCCAAATACAGATGTGCCAAGCTTGTAGAATTATACCCAAAAACACTCAAGGCTGTATATCTCTGCCAAACGTGCTTCAACAAAGTACTGAGTAAAGGGTCTGAATACTTATGTAAAAGTGATTTTTCTGTTTTTTTATTTGTAATAAATTTGCAGAAATTTCTAAATTTCTTTAGACACTGTGTTAACTAACCTCCAGGTGAGCTTCAATGCCATACAACTCTCCTTCCGTGGCCTCCAACTGCTCTTAAGTGCAAATAAAACTAAATGCATGCTATTCAACCGATCATTGCCCGCACCTGCCCGCCCATCCAGCATCACTACTCTGGACGGCTCTGACTACAAATACCTAGTTGTCTTGCTAGACTGTAAACTCTCCTTCCAGACATACATTAAGCATCTCCAATCTCCAATTAAAACATTTAAACTAGAATCGGCTTCCTATTTCACAACAAAGCTTCCTTCACTCATGCTGCCAAACATACCCTCGTAAAACTGACCATCCTACCGATCCTTGGCTTCGGCGATGTCATCTATAAAATAGCCTCCAACACTCTACTCAGCAAACTGGATGTAGTCTATTACAGTGCCATCCGTTTTGTCACCAAAGCCCCATATACTACCCACCACTGCGACCTGTACGCTCTCGTTGGCTGGTCCTCGCTTCATACTCGTCGCCAAACCCACTGGCTCCAGGTCATCTACAAGTCTCTGCTAGGTAAAGCCCCGCCTTATCTCAGCTCACTGGTCACCATAGCAGCACCCACCCATAGCATGCGCTCCAGCAGGTACAGTATATCTCACTAGACACACCCAAAGCCAATTCCTCTTCGGCCGCCTTTCCTTCCAGTTCTCTACTGTATTATTGACTGTATGTTTGTTTATTCCATGTGTAACTCTGTGTTGTTGTATATGTCAAACTGTTTGCTTTATTCTTGGCCAGGTCGCAGTTGTAAATGAGAACTTGTTCACTGGCTACAGACTATCTACAAGTCTCTGCTAGGTAAAGCCCCGCCCTATCTCAGCTCACTGGTCACCATAGCAGCACCCACTCGTAGCACACGCTCCAGCAGGTATATCTCACTGGTCACCCCCAAAGCCAATTCCTCCTTTGGTCGCCTTTCCTTCCAGTTCTCTGCTGCCACTGACTGGAATGAATTGCAAAAATCACTGAAAATCAAATCAAATCAAATCCAATTTTACTTGTCACATACACATGGTTAGCAGATGTTAGTGCGAGTGTAGTGAAATGATTGTGCTTCTAGGTCCGACAATGCAGTAATAACCAACTATTAATCTAGCTAACAATTCCAAAACTACTACCTTATAGACACAAGTGTAAGGGGATAAAGAATATGTACATAAAGATATATGAATGAGTGATGGTACAGAGCGGCATAGGCAAGATACAGTAGATGGTATTGAGTGAAGTATATACATATGAGATGAGTATGTAAACAAAGTGGCATAGTTAAAGTGGCTAGTGATACATGTATTACATAAGGATGCAGTAGATGATATAGAGTACAGTATATACGTATACATATGAGATGAATAATGTAGGGTATGTAAACATTATATTAGGTAGCATTGTTTAAAGTGGCTAGTGATATATTTTACATCATTTCCCATCAATTCCCATTATTAAAGTGGCTGGAGTTGAGTCAGTGTGTTGGCAGTAGCCACTCAATGTTAGTGGTGGCTGTTTAACAGTCTGATGGTCTTGAGATAGAAGCTGTTTTTCAGTCTCTCGGTCCCAGCTTTGATGCACCTGTACTGACCTCGCCTTCTGGATGATAGCGGGGTGAACAGGCAGTGGCTCGGGTGGTTGCTGT
The DNA here is from genome assembly GCF_021184085.1 of Oncorhynchus gorbuscha. NCBI lineage: Eukaryota > Metazoa > Chordata > Actinopteri > Salmoniformes > Salmonidae > Oncorhynchus > Oncorhynchus gorbuscha. The sequence continues at coordinate 24,423,322 of NC_060174.1, forward strand.
CCTTGATGATCTTTATGGCCTTCCTGTAACATCGGGTGGTGTAGGTGTCCTGGAGGGCAGGTAGTTTGCCCCTGGTGATGCGTTTTGCAGACCTCACTACCCTCTGGAGAGCCTTGCCGTACCAGGCGGTGATACAGAAGTTGCCGTACCAGGCGGTGATACAGACCGACAGGATGCTCTCGATTGTGCATCTGTAGAAGTTTGTGAGTGCTTTTGGCGACAAGCCAAATTTCTTCAGCCTCCTGAGGTTGAAGAGGCGCTGCTGCGCCTTCTTCACGATGCTGTCTGTGTGGGTGGACCAATTCAGTGAGGGAAGCTGGAGATTCCCATCTCCCTCACTAGCTTTAAGAACCATCTGTCAGAGCCTCTCACAGATCACTTTACCTGTTCATAGCCCATCTGTATACAACCCATCTATTTACCTCATTTCCATACTGTATTTATTTATTTTGCTCCTTTTGCACCACAGTATCTCCACTTGCACATCCACCTTTTGCACATTTACCATTCCAGTGTATAATTGCCATATTGTAATTACTTCGCCACCATGGCCTATTTATTGCCTTAACTCCCTTATTTGACCTTATTTGCACTCACTGTATATAGACATTTATTTTTTATTTTTTATACTGTATTATTGACTGTATGTATTGTTCATTCCATGTGTAACTGTGTTGTTGTGTGTCGAACTGCTATGCTTTATCTTGGCTAGGTCGCAGTTGAAAATGAGAACTTGTTCTCAACTAGCTTACCTGGTTAAATAAAGGTGAAATAAAAAATAAAAAAAGCATGTTTTTGCTTTTTTCAATATGAGGGGAAAAAACAATTTAATCTATTTTAGAATGAGGCTGAAACAACAAAATGTGGGGTCTGAATAATGCACACATGCTCCTGTTCTACTGCACGTGCAATGATGTCAGAGGGGAAAAACTGTGCCTTGTTTTAATACTGCAAATACACGTGGCAGATCAACATTAAGGATTCAAGCTTTAAAGGTTGAGTAAGATGTTTTAGAAGCTTGCAGCGTACATTACAGCTGCAAATCCCAATAAAACCACATCACATTTTGAAGTTTACTTTCCTTCTCTTGTCTAACTAGCCTACAATATCTTGAATCTAGTTAAATAAAGCTTAAATTGAAAAAAAATACAATTTTCTTTTGTGGTTCAGAGTACAGTAGTATTTAGTTACATAGCGCAAATGTTTGCTAGCAAGATTCTCACCCTGGCTTTAGCCACAACCTTCTTAAATTCCTTGGCCCAGTGGGAGGTGCTTGTTTGTCTGGGCAAGTCCCTCAGAAGGGAGGCAATGTTGGCATGGTCATGGCTAAAGGTTTATTGTTTATGTCAAAGTGATGTCACACTCTGGCTCTGAACTCAGACTTCAAACAAACCCAAACAGTCGATAGCCACAGTTTTAAGCTAGTTATTCTGGTTAGCTGAAAACAACAGCCGGGCGCTAATTACATTCTTTATAAGAAAGTGATATTTATTTTGGTGGGCGTGGGTGAAAAAACATCTAATATTGGTCACCATCTGGACATGCCAAATAGCTATTGGTAACCTACTGGCCTTGGGATGCACAACAATGCTCTCCCGCAGAATGGCAGGGAAGTAGCTAACGTCACCCTAGCAATACCCACCCGTAGCACACGCTCCAGCAGGTATATTTCACTGGTCATCCCCAAAGCCAACACCCCCTTTGGCTGCCTTTCCTTCCAGTTCCCTGCTAAGAATGACTAACAAATTGCAAAAAAAAAAAAAAAAAAAAAAAAAAAAAAAAATCACTGAAGTTGGAGACTTATATCTCCCTCGCTAACTTTAAGTGTCAGCTGTCAGAGGAGCTTACAAATCGCTGCAGCTGTACACAGACCATCTGTAAATAGCCCATCCAACCAACTACCTTCCTCATCCCATTTTGTTTCTTTTGCACACCAGTATTTCTACTTGCTCATCCTCATTTGCACATATCACTCCAGTGTAAATTGCTAAATTGTAATTATTTTTCCACTATTGGCCTATTTGTTGCCTTACCTACTTCATTCATTTGCACACACTGTATACAGATTTTTCTATTGTGTTATTGACTCTACGTTTGTTTATCCCATGTGCAATTCTGTGTTTTTGTCGCACTGCTTTTCTTTATCTTGTCCAGGTCGCAATTGTAAATGAGAACTTGTTCGCAACTGGCCGACCTAGTTAAAGGTGAAATAAAAATGTAAATAATGTTTTTTTTAAAATTATGTTAGATACGAAAAAAATTAATACAATTACTTTGTAATTGAATGATTCTGAACCCTCTCCGAATTCCCAACTTCGGCACACAAGCAATGTTCCCTAGAAAAATGTCAGCATCGAGTACATTTCAGGTCTGCTGAGAGCAAACTTGAATGTTGTGAAAATTCTGTGCAACTTTCGGGTGGCATTTATTGTGAACACTGAGGCTGTACCCGCTTTAAGTTAGTTTTAACAGTGGTCAAGTAGGCTACTGTGGCTATTTGGTCATAATGTAGGCATACCAGAGTGGCCTACCATCAAAGCAATGGAGAAAATGCATAGCATAACATTTTAACATAGAAATAGCTGTTATTGGTGCTGTACCGCAGCGCCAACTGTGCCACCAGAGACTCTGGGTTCGCGCCCAGTCTTTGTCGTAACCGACCGTGATCAGGAGGTCCGTGGGGCGACGCACGGCCTAGCATCGTCCGTGTTCGGGAGGGCTTGGCCGGTAGGGATATTCTTGTCTCATCGCGCACAAGCGACTCCTGTGGCGGGACAGGCGGAGTGCACGCTAACCAAGGTTGCCAGGTGCACGGTGTTTCCTCCGACACATTGGTGCGGCTGGCTTCTGGGTTGGATGCGCGTCGTTTTAAGAAGCAGTGCGGCTTGGTTGGGTTGTGTATCGGAGGACGCATGACTTTCAACCTTAGTCTCTCCCGAGCCCTTACGGGAGTTGTAGCGATGAGACAAGATAGTAGCTACTAACAATTGGATACCACGAAATTGGGGAGAAAAAGGGGTCAAATTCAACAAAAAAAAAAAAAGGAGAAATGGCTGTTCTATTTTTCAGCCTAAAGTAGCAGTCAATATGTGGTGTTCAATGTAGGCCTAAATTCCATGCAGGCCTCAACATTAATTATTGCAACACCTCTTAGAACTACTCCTCCCAGATCCGGGAGAATTGTCATAAACTGACTCACGTTCTTTCAAAATCGAACCCAGAAGCAGACCAGGACAAGGAGAGTAGGAAGAAGGTGAGTATTTATTTACAAGTGAATGTAAATGTGTAGATATATCCAGGTGGCGTAGCAGGCAGCGGTGGTGAGTTGATGGGAGTAAATAGGTGGATCCAATGGGGTAGCGGAATCCTCCGACGACCAGGCAGGAATGGCGGAAATGATCCGGGTGAGTAACTGAAGACAGAACAAACCGGAGGTAAGTTTAAGGCATGCAATACGTAAAAAACAACAAAACAAATTCTATCCAACTTGAGGCTGATACTATGGCACAACATACTGTTCATGGCTAACGATCCGGCAAAGAATGGATGGCAGGTCCGGTCTGCTTATGAAGAGGAGAGATGATGATCAGGACCAGGTGTGCAGATAGCTGATGGGATACAGGTGCGGGTAATCAGAACTCCCAACTGGCTACATTGCCCGGCAACCAGACAGGGTGCGTTCCAGGACGCCGGAAAAAACACTCCAGGACAGAACACAGGCAAAAAACAGACTCAGGAAACGGGATTCGTGACACTGACACTAATTAGCATAACGCAACGGACAAAAAATATTACTAGAAAATATTCATATTCATGAAATCACAAGTGTAACATAGTGAAACACAGCTTAGCCTTTTGTTAATCACCCTGTCATCTCAGAGTTTGAAATTATGCTTTACAGCCAAAGCAAGACAAGCGTTTGTGTAAGTTTATCGATAGCCTAGCATAGCATTATGTCCAGCTAGCCTGTTGGTACTAGGGGGCAGTATTTTCATTTTTGAAAAAAAAATGTTCCCGTATTAAATGGGATATTTTGTCAGGACAAGATGCTAGAATATGCATATAATTGCTTTGGATAGAAAACAGCTTTGGATAGAAAACACGTTTCCAAAACTGTAAAGATATTGTCTGTGAGTATAACAGAACTGATGTTGCAGGCGAAAGCCTGAGAAAAATCCAATCCGGAAGTGCCCCAGGTTTTGAAAGCGCTGCGTTCCAATTCAGTCCCTATTCAGCTGTGAATGTGCCATCAACGAGCTAACGCTTTCTACATATTCCCCAAGGTGTCTACAGCATTGCGACGTAGTTTTACGCATTTCTGTTGAAGAATAGCCGTAGGCGGCCACATTGCGTAAGTGGTCACATGGTGGCTCCGAGAGAGATTCTCGCGTAAAATACAGAGGTAGCGATTACTCCAATCGGTCCTACTGAAAAACGAATTGTCCCGACGGATATATTATCAAATAGATATTAGAAAAACACCTTGAGGCTTGATTATGAACAACATTTGCCATGTTTCTGTCAATATTATGGAGCTTATATCTTACATCTTACATCTTACATCTTATATCTCAAGGCCATCAGACTGTTAAACAGCCACCACTAACATTGAGTGGCTGCTGCCATACATGTAAAAAATGTATCACTAGCCACTTTAAACAATGCCACTTTATATAATGTTTACATACCCTACATTACGCATCTCATATTTGTATGTATGTACTGTACTCGATACCATCTACCGCATCTTGCCTATGCCGTTCTGTACCATCCCTCATTCATATATATTTATGTACATATTCTTCATCCCTTTACACTTGTGTGTATAAGGTAGCTGTTGTGAAATTGTTAGGTTAGATTATTCGTTTGTTATTACTGCATTGTCAGAAGTAGAAGCACAAGCATTTCGCTACACTTGCATTAACTTCTGCTAACCATGTGTATGTGTCACATTCAAGCATGTTGTTTTTCCCACATCTTTTGCTCTCTGCGCCTGACTCCACACCTCTTCACTCATTTACCGTAACAGAAGCCCGCACCTCGATATGGAGTCAGCAGGAGCAGCGACCACTCCTCTTCCCACTATGGAGGAGAGAGTCCATCATCACACATCCATCCTCCATCGCCTAGGATCAGCGATGGATCAGATGATGGAGAGGATGGATCGTTGGGAGAGGAATGGTTTCCCTACTACCCCACCGACCCTCCCACCAGCAACTCTACCATCTCCCCCATCTGGATCCGGTTCCAGCGCTCTGCACATGACGCCTCCGAGGAATTACGATGGAGCAGCGACAGGGTGCCAGGGATTCCTGCTGCAATTAGACCTCTACCTGGCCACCGTTCGACCGGCCCCCTCGGAGGAGGAGAGAGTAGGGGTCCTCATCACCTGCCTGACCGGTAGAGCCCTGGAGTGGGCTAATGCGGTCTGGAACGGGCCCGACTCGGCGAAAGACAACTACCCGGAGTTCATCCGCCGTTTCAGGGCCGTGTTCGATCACCCTCCAGAGGGTCGTGCGACGGGTGAGAGATTGTTCCATCTGAGACAGGGGACGAGGAGCGCGCAGGACTTCGCGTTGGAGTTCCGGACCTTGGCTGCGGGAGCAGTGTGGAACGACAGGGCCCTGATAGACCATTACAGGTGTAGCCTGAGAGAGGACGTCCGTAGGGAGCTGGCCTGTCGGGATACTACACTTGGCCTGGATGGACTGATAGACCTGTCGATCCGGTTGGACCATCTGCTAGCTGCTCGTGGACGTTCTGAAAGGGTTCTGTCAGTTTTACCTCCTGATCCTCCTGCCCCTATCCCGATGGAGCTAGGAGGTACCACGTCAAGGGAGATCGGAGGAGGAAGCTCCTCCTGTACCAGTTGTGGCCGGAGAGGGCACACATCTGGTCGGTGCTGGAGGAATTCATCTGGGAATCATGAGGGCAGGCAGAACACTCATCGGTCACCCCAGGTGAGTAAGCACCACACTCTCCCAGAGTTTCCTGTTGGTCACATGTTCCTATTAATTTGTTTCCTAAATTATTCTCCTTCTCTCCAGCATAAGGCACTGGTAGATTCAGGCGCAGCTGGAAACTTTATAGATCGCGGACTCGCTCAGAGGTTGAGGATTCCGTTAGTAAAAGTAAACCCCCCTTTTCCCGTGCACTCTTTAGATAGTCGACCATTAGGGTCAGGGCTGGTGAAGAGAGCCACAATTTTGTTGGAGATGATTACGCAGGGGAATCACAAGGAGCAAATTAGTTTGTTCCTTATCGATTCACCTGCGTTTCCAGTTGTTCTGGGGATTCCCTGACTAGCTATTCATAATCCTACGATTTGGTGGAAACAGGGATCTCTACAGGGGTGGTCTGATGAGTGTTCAGGCAGGTGTGTAGGGGTTTCCATCGGTGCTACAACGGTGGAGAGTCCAGACCAGGTTTCCACCGTGCGCATTCCAGCTGAGTATGACGATTTGGCTATCGTTTTCAGTAAAAAGAAAGCGACCCAATTACCACCCCATAGGCAGGGGGATTGCGTGATAAATCTCCAGGTTAACGCTGCACTCCCCAGGAGTCATGTGTATCCTTTGTCCCAGGAGGAGAAGGTGGCTATGGAAAATTATATCAACGAGGCTCTGGGACAGGGGTACATTCAGCCCTCCATGTCACCTGTCTCTTCGAGTTTCTTTTTTGTGAAGAAAAAAGATGGTCGTCTGCGTCCGTGTATTGATTATAGAGGTCTATAGATTTCATCACAGTGGGTTTTAGTTACCCACTACCTCTCATTGCTACGGTAGTGGAATCATTTCACTGAGCGCAGTTCTTCACTAAACTGGATCTCAGGAGTGCTTATAATTTGGTGCGTATTCGGGAGGGAGATGAGTGGAAAACTGCATTTAGCACTACGTCGGGCCATTATGAGTACCTCGTCATGCCATATGGTTTAAAGTATGCTGCAGCTATATTTCAATCCTTCGTGGATGAACTACTCAGAGACCTGCATGGACAGGGTGTAGGGGTTTATATTGACGATATTTGGATCTACTCCGCTACACGCTCTGCGCATGTATCTCTTGTGCGCAAGGTTCTTAGGCGACTGCTGGAGCATGACCTGTATGTGAAGGCGGAGAAATGTGAGTTTTCCAAACAATCAGTTTCCTTCCTGGGTTATCGCATTTCCAGCTCTGGTTTGGTAATGGAGGGTGACCGCGTTAAGGCCGTGCGTAATTGGCCGACTACGACCACGGTAAAGGAGGTGCAGCGGTTCTTGGGATTTGCCAAATACTACCGGAGGTTTATCCGGGGTTTTGTTCAGGTAGCTGCCCCTATTACCTCACTGCTGAAGGGGCGGGCCGGTGCGTTTACAGTGGTCAGCAGAGGCGAACGGAGCTGTTCATAAGTTGAAGGCGATGTTTACTAAGGCGCCGGTGTTGGCACATCCGGACCCTTCTTTGGCATTTATAGTAGAGGTGGACGCATCCGAGGCTGGGGTTGGAGCGGTGCTCTCACAGCGTTCGGGTGTGCCACCGAAGCTCCGCCCCTGTGCCTTTTTTTCTAAGAAACTCGGGCCAGCGGAGCGGAATTATGATGTGGGGGATAGGGAGTTGTTGGCTATGGTTAAGGCCCTGAAGGTGTGGAGACACTGGCTTGAGGGGGCTAAGCACCCTTTCCTTATCTGGACTGACCATCGTAACCTGGATTATATCCGATCAGCTAGGAGACTGAATCCTCGTCAGGCAAGGTGGGCCATGTTTTTCACCAGATTTCGTTTCACTATCTCATATAGACCAGGTTCCCTCAACACTAAGGCTGACGCACTGTCAAGACTCTATGACACTGAGGACAGGTCCATCGATCCTACTCCCATCATTCCGGCAGCTAAGCTGGTGGCACCGGTATTATGGGATGTGGACGTGGACATCGAGCGGGCGCTAAGGGGGGAACCTACGCCTCCACAGTGTCCGGAGGGTCGTAGGTACGTGCCGCTGGCTGTTCGTGATCAATTGATTCGATGGGCTCATTGTCTACCCTCGTCGGGTCACCCAGGTATTTATAGGACAGTGAGAGGTCTTGAGAGGAAGTACTGGTGGCCCACTTTGAGGAGGGATGCGCGATTCTATGTTTCCTCCTGTTCGGTGTGCGCCCAGAGTAAAGGCTCCTAGACACCTGCCAAGAGGTAAATTACAACCTCTTCCCGTTCCACAACGGCCGTGGACCCATATTTCGGTGGATTTTCTTACTGACCTCCCCCCCTCTCAGGGTAACACTACTATCCTGGTCGTTGTGGATCGGTTCTCTAAGTCCTGCCGTCTTATCCCATTGCCCGGTCTCCCTACGGCCCTACAGACTGCGGAAGCTCTTTTCACCCATGTCTTCCGGCACTACGGGGTGCCAGAGGATATAGTTTCTGATCGGGGCCCCCAATTTATCTCCCGTGTTTGGAGGGCATTTATGGAACGTCTGGGGGTCTCGGTCAGCCTTACCTCAGGGTATCACCCGGAGAGTAATGGTCAGGTGGAGAGAGTTAACCAGGAGGTGGGTAGGTTTCTGCGGTCGTATTGCCAGGACCGGCCAGGCGAGTGGGCGAGATATATTCCCTGGGCAGAAATAGCCCAGAATTCACTAAGCCACTCTTCTACCAACATGTCACCATTTGAGTGCGTGTTGGGGTACCAGCCGGTCCTGGCACCGTGGCATCAGAGCCAGACTGAGGCTCCTGCGGTGGAGGAGTGGGTACAGCGCTCTAAGGAGACCTGGAGGGCAGTCCAAGACTCATTACGCCAAGCGAGTATAAGGCAGAAGAAGAGCGCTGACCGTCACCGCAGTGAGGCCCCCGTGTTTGCACCTGGGGACAGGGTCTGGCTCTCGACCCGAAACCTGCCTCTCCGCTTGCCCTGCCGGAAGCTGGGTCCGCAGTGTATAGGGCCATTTAACGTCCTGAGGAGAATAAATGAGGTTTGTTATCGATTATTACTTCCTTCGTATTATCGTATTAACCCCTCATTTCATGTGTCTCTTCTCAGGCCGGTGGTAGCTGGTCCCATGCAGGAAAATGAGGTACCGGAGGTTCCTCCACCCCCTCTGGACATCGAGGGGTCCCCGGCGTACAAGGAAACGAGCTATTATGGACTCGAGACGCCGGGTGAGAGGGTTGCAGTACCTCGTCGACTGGGAGGGGTACGGTCCGGAGGAGAGGTGCTGGGTTCCGGTGAGGGATATTCTAGACCCATCCATGTTGCGTGAATTCCATCGCCTCCGTCCGGATCGCCCAGCACCTCGGCCTCCGGGTCGTCCCCGAGGCCGGCATCGGCGCGCTGCGGGAGCTGCACGTCAGGAGGGGGGTACTGTCACAAATATTACCGAAGGTGACTCCCCTTCTTGTTCGGGTGGCGCTCGGCGGTCGTCATCGCCGGTCTACTAGCTATCGCCGATCCATTGTTCTGTGTTCGTTTAGTTTTGTCTAATTGGTAGCACCTGTTTCTAGTTTGATTGTTAGGATAGGGTTATATATAGTCTGTTTAGCCCGCTTCTGTTTCGTGCGGGCTTGTTCGTCTGTTTTGTTGTTTGAGTGTATTTTTGTTGGCATTTGGGTTTCACGCTGTCCCTTTATATTTCTGTTCATTTGTGTTTCCACTTTTGTACATGTTATGTTTCCGGGACATTCAAGCGTGTTGTTTTTCCCACATCTTTTGCTCTCTGCGCCTGACTCCACACCTCTTCACTCATTTACCGTAACAGTATGTGACAAATAAAATTAGATTTGTCCTTCAGACAAGGTGGTGACTGAAAAGGTTGTGTTGTTTGATGCAAGAAACCACCTTACAAAATACAATGCATCATTATTCCCATACCGTTCTTACAGAGAATCAGACAAATTATGCTACCCTCTGCCTATTGGCTACTTAGCTTATTCAAGCTTGTCTCAAAATAGAACACTGCCCCTGTAATACAAAAAAAGCTCTTTACCTGACTGGCTTTTCAAAGATGTCTCGAAATGACCGCGTTTTGTGCTCTTGTAGGAAACAATCAATCACCCACTGCTGACTAAAACTTATCTATAACTGAGCTGATAACTTACTAACTATCAAAGGATATGAATAAATGTATAAATGTGCACATACATGTAGCTCTCACTTTGACCTCAAAACAAGCCATCTACTCATGACCACTGATGTTGTAAAAACAGTCCAGATCAAAGTGAATGGCGATGGGACAAGACTGTACCTACCAATTGAATATTACGAAATGTGGGTAGGTAGTACCAAAAAAAAAAGAATAATCATTTCACAGATCCATATATGGTAATTGTCTATTTGCATATAGGCCTACCGAAGCTTTAATTGGTTATGGCGCACCGGTCTGTGTAGAATATTCGCCTGAGTAGTGCCTGTCAATGCAATATAATCCGAAGCGTTCTGTCAATCTCATGCTTTTCTGCGCGCACTGATATTTCTTTAGCGAATGTACTCATTTTAGTGGTAACATTGCAGAGAAGTTTCAAACTCTCCAGGGAGAGTTTCTTTTTCATTTTATCGTTGACCCCTTGGCATAGCGGGACAAATTCCCATGATTCTATGCTAGAATCGGGTCGAACAATTAGCGTGACAGCTAAAATGGCTTTCAAAAAATAACGTCAGCTAATAGGGAGAAGTATCTAACAAATAAACTACCTTATGTCATTCACTAATTATAAACTATTTCTATTTAATTGTAATTTGGGTACATTTGTGGATGAAAATGTAACTTACTCAACCTTTAACTGGAAGGAAAGGTGGAATGGTTTTCTTCTATACTTCAGTTATATTCAGGTTGTCTAACATTGGAAAATCACAAATAAAACTCAAGAAATATTGATGTATTTTCAGGATAATGATGTTCAGCTTGATATAAATTGTGTCATTGCTATGAATCGATCATTGCTAAAATACCTTCCCCACATGCAATCTAAATGAGCCTGCAGTGATTATGCTGTACTGTGCACATTTAACCTTTATTTAACTAGCAAGTCAAATTTAGCAAGTCAGTTAAGAACAAATTCTTATTTTCCAATGACAGCCTACCTATAAAGCACCCCCACCAAACCCTCCCCTAACCCGGACGATGCTGGGACAATTGTGCGCCGGCCTATGGGACTCCCGATCGCAGCCAGTTGTGATACAGCCCAGGGTCGAACACGAGTCTGTAGTGATGGCTCTTGCACTGCGATGCAGTGCCTTAGACCTCTGCTCCACTCGGGGACCAAATACTGTAGGGAGGTCAGTCACTTACCATTGCGAATCCTCTCAAAGACTTGCCATTTCAACCAACGATATTATTCATTAGTCATCCAGTTCAATCTATGCATTTCTTAGTAAACCATTTTTGCAACATTTTGACTCATAACATTTTTATTTCTAAGCAAATATACACCATTAAGAGCCAGAAAAGGCATTTGATAGGCCAATATGAAAATGACGGGGACATTTCAGAGTGGAAGGCTATTTTGATGGCCTGGTGAGAAGGTTTAATAACAGAGGTGTCAGGATTTGGCCAGGGTTGTTCCGGTTTTTGGTCACTAGATGCCCCCATTGTGCCTTTTGACCTTTTCTTTCCCTTGATCCCCATTATTATTTGCACCTGTGCCTCGTTTCCCCTGATTGTATTTAAACCCTTTGTTTTACTCAGTTCTTTGCTTTGTGTTTGTATGTTAGCACCCAGCCCTAGTACTCTGTGAACTCTTGTTGATTCCGGTGGACTCTCTTGTGGAATTCTGTTTTTTGTTCTTGTTTGTTTGTTTTTAAGTATCTTTTGAGCTATACCTTCCACCTTGTGGATTTACCTTTTTGTCTTGGAGGATTACCTTTGTTCTTGTGGAATTCCTTTTGAGGTTGTGGAGTTGCATGTTTTCCTGAAGAACTTCATTTTTTACTTCATTAAATACACCGTCTCAAGTACTGCTGTGTCTGCCTCATCTTCTGGGTTCAGCTGACTATTCGTGGCTCAGTTGGTTTAGTGACTGTTTCTCACTCCGGAGACCCGGGTTCATAACCGGGTCCTGACAAGAGGTGGGTAGGATGAAGTCAGTCTGAATCCAAGGCACTATTTTTGTCCTCAAATGCAAAAACGTTTTTGTAATTTCCCAGCCTCATTTATGTGGTGCCTCAAGTGGTGTCTGACCTCTTTGCAGTCAAAGTAAAAACCAGTCAAAAGAGGAACAGTCTGACATGTATTGAGGCATGGTGATCCCTGGCATAATCTGTTAATTTCAATAGATCATATGACTTTTAAATTGAACAAACCAACACCAAGCGCTTTAAATAATACAGCATGTCAAAACCTTGCTGTCATAAACCTGTATATCATGCCAAGGCACATGCCCTGGTGCCTTTGTATTAAAATGAGAAAGGATTTTTTTCTCATAGAGGAGAGGAGTTGAAAAGGCTAGGTCATCAGACAGGAATGACAGACATTATCTCATTTGGAATCTGCTGGCAGAGAGCATGAGAGCACGTCAAGCTAGCTCTTCCCTCAAGACCATCTCACACTGTTTTAATTACAGACACGGGTACAACTATCTGCATGCAAATTCAATCTCCATTAAGGCCCTGTCTTCTGCTTTACCCCTGGGTCAGTGGCACGCATTGGCAGTGGAGGGATCTCTTCAGAAATAAAGAGTTATTTTCCAAAAAGCTATATCCACCAATTTTTCACATTTGTGTTTTTTCATCAGAAATGATTGCTTATGGGTACCTTTATGTGTGGGTAAAATGTGACTATTCTCAGATATTTATTCATAGGATTTTAGATGTGTATGAAAATGTATATATTTTTACAAAACACTATATGTGATGCCTTTAATGCTCGCTTCGAGGCAAGCAACACTGAAGCATGCACGAGAGCACCAACTGTTCTGGATGAATGTGTGATAATGCTCTCGGAAGCCGATGTGAGCAAGACCTTTAAACAGGTCAACATTCCCAAAGCCGCGGGGCCAGATGGATTACCAGGATGTGTACTCAAAACATGCAAGGACCAACTGGCAAGTGTCTCCACTGACACGTTCAACCTCTCCCTGACTGAGTCTGTATTGCCTACATGTTTCAAGCAGACCACCATAGTCCCTGTGCCCAAGAAAGCGAAGGTATCCTGCCTAAATGACTACTGCCCTGTAGCACTCACATCTGTAGCCATGAAGTGCTTTGAAAGGCTGGTCATGGCTCACACCTATGTGAGAATGCTGTTCACGTCACCCCGCTCCTCCGCTCTCTCCACTGGCTTCCAGTTGAAGCTCGCATCCGCTACAAGACCATGGTGCTTGCCTACGGAGCTGTGAGGGGAACGGCACCTCAGTACCTCCAGGCTCTGATCAGGCCCTACACCCAAACAAGGGCACTGCGTTCATCCACCTCTGGCCTGCTCGTCTCCCTACCACTGAGGAAGTACAGTTCCCGCTCAGCCCAGTCAAAACTGTTCGCTGCTCTGGCCCCCCAATGGTGGAACAAACTCCCTCACGACGCCAGGACAGCGGAGTCAATCACCACCTTCCGGAGACACCTGAAACCCCACCTCTTTAAGGAATACCTAGGATAGGATAAGTAATCCTTCTCACCCCTCCCCCTTTAAGATTTAGATGCACTATTGTAAAGTGACTGTTCCACTGGATGTCATAAGGTGAATGCACCAATTTGTAAGTCGCTCTGGATAAGAGCGTCTGCTAAATGACTTAAATGTAAATGTACATCAATAGCATCCTCCTGGACACCCACTCCAATTTGCATACTGCAACAACAGGTCCACAGATGACACAATCTCAATCACACTCCACACTGCCCTTTCCCACCTGGACAAAAGGAACACCTATGTGAGAATGCTGTTCATTGACTACAGCTCAGCGTTCAACACCATAGTGCCCACGAAGCTCATCACTAAGCTAAGGACCTGGGACTAAACACCTCCCTCTGCAACTGGATCCTGGACTTCCTGACAGGCTGCCCCCAGGTGGTAAGGGTAGGCAACATCATGTCTGCCACGCTGATCCTCAACACTAGGGCCCCTCAGGGGTGGGTACTTAGTCCCCTCCTGTACTCCCTGTTCACCCACGACTGCATGGTCAAACACAACTCCAACACCATCATTAAGTTTCCTGACGACACAACAGTGGTAGGTCTCTATAGGGAGGTGGTCAGAGACCTGGCCGTGTGGTGCCAGGACAACAACCTCTCCCTCAATGTGAGCAAGACAAAGGAGCTGATCGTGGACGAGAGGAAAAGGAGGACCGAACAGGTCCTAATTAACATCAACAGGGCTATAGTGGAGCGGGTACTATCGAGAGTTTCAAGGTCCTTGGTGCCCACATCAGCAACGATCTATCATGGTCCAAACACACCAAGACAGTCATGAAGAGAGCACAACAGAACCTTTTCCATGGGTCCCCAGAAGTTCTACAGCTGCACCATCGAGAGTATCCTGACCGGTTGCATCACCACCTGGTATGACAACTGCTTGGCAGTTAACAGTAAGGCGCTACACAGGGTGTGCGTACAGCCCAGTACATCACTGGGATCAAGCTTCCTGCTATCCAGGACCTATATAATAGGCGGTGTCAGAGGAAAGCCCATAAAATTGTCAGAGAATCCACTCACCTAAGTTATAGACTGTTTTCTCTGCTACCGCATGGCAAGCGGTACCAGAGCACCAAGTCTAGGACCAAAAGGCTCCTTAATAGCTTCTACCCCCAATCCATAATACTGGTGAACAATTAATCAAATGGCCACCGGGCTACTACATTGACCCCCCTACATTTGTTTTGTACACAGCTGCTACTCGCTGTTATTTATCTAAACAAATGCAGAACTAAGAACAGATATAGCCCTTGGATCACTCCAGACCTGACTGCCCTTGACCAGCACAAAAACATCCTGTGGCGTACCACCATTGATAAAAGACAGTACTGTGCAGCCATATTCAACGACCTGGCCAAGGCTTTCGACTCCGTCAATCACCACATTCTTATTGGCAGACTCAATAGGCTTGGTTTTTCTAATGACTGCCTCACCTGGTAATACTTTGCAGTCAGAGTTCAGTGTGTCAAATCGGAGGGCATGTTGTACGGCCCTCTGGCAGTCTCTATGGGGGTACCACAGGGTTCAATTCTCGGGCCGACTCTTTTCTCTGTATATATCAATGATGACGCTCTTGCTGCGGGCGATTCCCTGATTCACCTCTACGCAGACGACACCATTCTGTATACTTCTGGCCCTTCCTTGGACACTGTGCTAACTAACCTCCAAATGAGCTTCAATGCTATACAACACTCCTTCCGTTGCCTCCAACAGCTCTTAAACGCTAGTAAAACTAAGTGTATGCTTTTCAACCGTTCGCTGCCCGCACCCGCCATGCTTCTTACAAAGCCACTCCTTCGTTGCCCGGGTGATGTATTTGGGATCATTGTCATGCTGAAAGACCCAGCCACGTTTCATATTCAATGCCCTTGCTGGTGGAAGGAGGTTTTCACTCAAAATCTCACGATACATGGCCCCATTCATTCTTTCCTTTACACGGATCAGTCGTCCTGGTCCCTTTGCAGAAAAACAGCCCCAAAGCATGATGTTTCCACCCCCATGCTTCACAGTAGGAATGGTGTTCTTTGGATGCAACTCAGCATTCTTTGTCCTCCAAACACGATGAGTTGAGTTTTTACCAAAAAGTTCTATTTTGGTTTCATCTGACCATTTGACATTCTCCCAATCTTCTTCTGAATCATCCAAATGCTCTCTAGCAAACTTCAGACGGGCCTGGACATGTACTGGCTTAAGCAGGGGGACAGGTCTGGCACTGCAGGATTTGAGTCCCTGGCGGCGTAGTGTGTTACTGATGGTAGGCTTTGTTACTTTGGTCCCAGCTCTCTGCAGGGATTTTTGCTCACCCTTCTTGTGATCATTTTGACCCCACGGGGTGAGATCTTGCGTGGAGCCCCAAATCGAGGGAGATTATCAGTTCTCAGGTATGTCTTCCATTTCCTAATAATTGCTCCCACAGTTGATTTCTTCAAACCAAGCTGCTTACCTATTGCAGATTCAGTCTTCCCAGCCTTTTGCAGGTCTACAATTTTGTTTCTGGTGTCCTTTGACAGCTCTTTCGTCTTGGCCATAGTGGAGTTTGGAGTGTGACTGTTTGAGGTTGTAGACAGGTGTCTTTTATACTGATAACAAGTTCAAACTGGTGCCATTAATACAGGTAACGAGTGGAAGACAGAGGAGCCTCTTAAAGAAGGTCTGTGAGAGCCAGAAATCTTGCTTGTTTGTAGGAGACCAAAGACTTATTTTCCACCATAATTTGCAAATAAATTAATTTAAAATCCTACAATGTGATTTTCTGGATTTTTTTTCTCATTTTGTCTGTCATAGTTGAAGTGTATCTATGATGAAAATTACAGGCCTCTCATCTTTTTAAGTGGGAGAACTTGCACAATTGGTGGCTGACTAAATACGTTTTTGCCCCACTGTATAGTGTTTTGGAATTAAACTCTTTAAATAGATTTACAGCTATCAATCACACTCTTTAATGGGGAAAGGGTGCGTGAAAAAGACAAGTAAAGACAGAGTGGGAAAGGGAAAAATAGGGACCTTGTTTTGATCATAACAATAATGTGCTGTAGTCCTGGAAGTGAGTTGCTGATTGTCATTGAATAGGGATAAAAGCTACAGACAATTTATGTGTATTCAGAAACTCTACCAGAGTTAACGTGCTGCCTGAATGACTCAACCCATGGAGTCAAATTATTTGACTCCACACTACTCATTATACATTGCATTTATAGCACTGGATTTGACTTTAATAAGTTGTCAAATCCAGTGTACTAATTACACTGTATAATGAGTAGTGTACAGACCTCCCAAGGAGACATAGGAACAGCAGCCCACTATGATGTCAGACTGAGAGTTGTGAGACTGCAGAGTATGAAGAGTGGCTGAGGTTGGCTGGCACACAAGCAGGCTGGCGGGGTGGTAAGCAGGACGGAGTACACTTGCCCTCTCTGCTGGGGTTGTGGCTGAGGAGGTTATCAAGGTCCTGCAGGTGGAGGAGAAAGGAGAATAGACAGTGTGGGAGCCAGCCCAAGAGACACCCAGCCAGAACTAGCAGTGGAGGCAGCGTGATTTCCTGGCCTGGGATATATGAGTGTGATGACAGCTGAGGCTATATCATGCTCCAGCCTGCTGGGAAGAATACGACTGAATTATTCCCCTCGAGGTCAGACTAATGGTGGTCAGATGGGTGGAGAGGGGTCGACTGAGAACTGGACTAAACTACACATGGGTAATCAACAGATGATGAGGATGGTGATGATGATTTATGCATTTCCCACTTCAATACGTGATACAGCATGAATGTACCATCATCAATATACCTACACAACTCAAAGGTTGGGAACATAGAATATCATCTTTAACATGTAACACTAATCATGACTGCTGCTTTCATAACACATTTATCACATAATAACAAATACAAAATCACGAGATTGGAGTTTTGTGGTTTTGATTTATTTATAGAATAGGTCTACATAAATCATTGTTGGATACATACTTAATTACAGCTGTTTTTAGTTTATAGATGATAAGTAAACAGAACACAATGGATTAAAGATGACTTACAAACAGAGGAACCATGAGATAACTTCACACCTTTTCCCCCTGATCACTCTGACAGGGGTTGGACACACCGAGAGATAGAGAGAGAAATACTAAAGAGAAATAGCAGAATCAGCACTTAGCTAAAACTTCTCATGTGAAAAATACATTACCAATGATGCCAGAGGGCGTCACAAAGTTATTATTTCAACCGTACATAGCTTGATGGAAATGAAAACACAAAGTACTCGTCACACAGAGATAGAGAGACATTTCCATAAACCCTTGACTCAATTCCTCCAGTCACAACTCCTCAGGTAATCCCAGGTGGAGAAATAGCCGCACAGGGAACAACACTCTTATACAGTAGTTATGGCAACATACAACTGCTTCAAACATTTAAATATTGCACCATATTTCATAGGAAATATTTACTGGAAGATAAATATATTATTAAGATCAAGAAGCTATGGAAAAGTGTTGGTGTGTACAGTATAGTAGCGTATGAAGCCTACTACATGGATAGTATAACGTATAGTTTTTTTATTCATTTTTATTGTATTTTTGCTCTTTTATACAATGTATCTGATATAGTTTGTTTCATCAGATGGAGAGTTGTATCTCCAACTCTAATCAATACTATAATCGTATCCCCATGGTTGGGTGACCTCAGTTATGCATTGCCAGTGATGTAAAAACATTGTACATAACACTGTAATATATTTCTCTCCCAACAACATTTATCGGAAGTGGGATTCATCATATTGTTCATGGGAAACTGAGTCCTGTCACGTCTCTCTTAGTTTGATCTACCTTTCCTCATTTGCCCTCCAGCTAATGCCTCATTTCTAGAGGTTGGCAGGAACCCTGATGGGTTGGCACTGAGACTGCCACAGCATGTCACCCAGCAGACACACATGTATCTAGACAGGCTGGACAGACTGATTGAGGTGGTCTGCTCTGCTTTGCTTTGTTAGAGAGTAAAAGTGATGATGGAATCAGTGAAGCTGTGCCATGGTGTTCAGATGAGATGGTATACTGTGCTGTCTGTGTCTGGACTTGTCCTGATGCTCACAACCTCTCAGACAGGTTTAGCTGGCTTCAAAGCAGAAAGCATTGTGCCGTGCACGCTGACGGCTTTGTAGGGTTTCCTGGATAGGCTCCTTTGTGGATGAAAGCCCTGCTACCGCTAGGGGGGAGAGGCATTTTGTTCTGAGTGAAATGTAAAATGTGGAGCTTTGCTATGTTCTCTCTGCCTAATAAAATCAATCAAACGCTTGGCAGCCTTAGTCTGATCAGTACAAAAGGTGGGACTAGAAATGACAGAGTGGATGACACACTGTGTCCGCTCAGCAGAGGCAGTAGACCCATGTACAAACTAATAACACACACACACACACACACACACACACACACACACACACACACACACACACACACACACACACACACACACACACACACACACACACACACACACACACACACACACACACACACACACACACACACACACACACACACACACACACACACACACACACACACACACACACACACTGAGATCTAGATTACAAAGTACCATTTCCCATGGAATATGAAATCACTCACACTATATACCAGGGATCATCAACTAGATTCTCCTTGAGCGGTTGGTCAGGGGGCCAGAACATAATTACAAATCATTTGTAAACTGCAAATTGACCACAAGAAGCCCAAACGGATATAGTATTGTACTAAAACAGAATAATTTCAAACCTCTCTATTAAAGCTTGGAAATACTTTGGAACAGATATCCAAAATTAAAATAACTTGGGGGGAGGCAAATAACATCACCTGCCGCCAGTTGGGAAACCCTGCTATATCCCCTAAACTTGAACATTCTATAGCCGTGTATATCATACCCACAGAACATACCCACAGAACCAACCTAAATACCATATTGTGATGAAAATGCATGGACGTGTATCAGAAGGAAGTATAGTTATGGTGTATAAAAGAAAGAGAGTTAGGTTTTCAAAATGTCATGCAATGAGGCTAACAGTGTCTGATCTGAATGTGTCAGAGTCTCCATCTCTCGCTCTCTCTCTGCCTGTCTGGTCCTTCTGTCCCTGCTGGGAGCTTCTAACCAGGCTTGTCTGCATGGTGTCAGTGCAGGTGCCTGCCTCTGAGGACGGCCACCCTCTATCTCCTCAGCACAGATGCTAATGGAGAATCAGGAAGCATGCTATTTACCACCATACTGTACTTCATCCTTATTCTGAAACATTACAGCAGTGTCTGCCACTCCCTTAATCCAACACACGTTAATAAAATGCTCTCATCATCAACAAACAGTGAGTGTGCTACGAAATGTGGACGTTCTTTTATGGCTTTGGCCTACTTGTGATATTTTGCAGCAATGTAAACTCAGCAAAAAAGAAACGTCCTTTCACTGTCAACTGCGTTTATTTTCAGCAAACTTAACTTGTAAATATTTGTATGAACATAGGATTCAACTACTGAGACGTAAACTGAACAAGTTCCACAGACATGTGACTAACAGAAATGGAACCTCTCAGACGGGGGGGGGGGGGGTCAAAAGTAACAGTCAGTATCTGGTGTGGCCACCAGCTGCATTAAGTACTGCAGTGCATCTCCTCCTCATGGACTGCATCATATTTGCCAGATCTTGCTGTGAGATGTTACCGCACTCTTCCACCAAGGCACCTGCTTGTTCCCGGACATTTCTGGGGGGAATGGCCCTAGCCCTCACCCTCCAATCTAACAGGTCCCAGACGTGCTCTATGGGATTGAGATCCGGGCTCTTCGCTGGCCATGGCAGAACACGGACATTCCTGTCTTGCAGGAAATCACGCACAGAACGAGCAGTATGGCTGGTGGCATTGTCATGCTGGAGGGTCATGTCAGGATGAGCCTGCAGGAAGGGTACCACATGAGGGAGGAGGATGTCTTCCCTGTAACGCACTGCATTGAGATTGTCTTCAATGACAACAAGCTCCAGAGTACAGGCCTCGGCGTAACGCTCATTCCTTTGACGATAAACGCAAATCCGACCATCACCCATGGTGAGACAAAACAGCGACTCATCAGTAAAGAGCACTTTTTGCCAGTCCTGTCTGGTCCAGCGATGGTTGGTTTTTGCCCATAGGCAACGTTGTTGCCGGTGATTTCTGGTGAGGACCTGCCTTACAACAGGCCTACAAGCCCTCAGTCCAGCCTCTCTTAGCCTATTGCGAACAGTCTGAGCACTGATGGAGGGATTGTGCGTTCCTGGTGTAACACGGGTAGTTGTTGTTGCCATCCTGTACCTGTCCCTCAGGTGTGATGTTCGGATGTACCGATCCTGTGCAGGTGTTGTTACACGTGGTCTGCCACTGCGAGGATGATCAGCTGTCCGTCCTGTCTCCTTTTAGCTCTGTCTTAGGCGTCTTACAGTACGGACATTGCAATTTATTACCCTGGCCACATCTGCAGTCCTCATGCCTCCTTGCAGCATGCCTAAGGCACATTCACGCAGATGAGCAGGGACCCTGGGAATCTTTCTTTTGGTGTTTTTCAGAGTCAGTAGAAAGGCCTTTAAGTTTTCAAAACTGTGACCTTAATTGCTTACCGTCTGTAGGCTGTTTTTTTCTTAATGACCGTTCCACAGATGCATGTTCATTGTTTATGGTTCATTGAACATGCATGGGAAACAGTGTTTAAACCATTTACAATGAAGATCTGTGAGTTTATTTGGATTTTTACGAATTATCTTTGAAAGACAGGGTCCTGAAAAAGGGACGTTTCTTTTTTTGCTGAGTTTATATTCAACAGACCTCCCACTGTTCCTGTGAATTGAGGGTTTTGTGGATGGGTAGAGAGAAATTGTATCTATCTGGGATTTAGTTACATCTAGTGGCCTCACTACGACTGAGATGAGGAAGTTTAATGAAACCTCCATTGCTATCAGCTCCAAGCAGGAAGCAGCTCAGTGCAGCTTGAGTGTAAAAGGTCAAACACTATGTGCCCTGCCTAAGATCCCTAGCCATATCCTCTCCCAATAGTCTACAATAGCACATCTAGTCTACGACAACAAGAGACTACAGGCATCGTAAGATAATGAAAAAAAACAGTGACTTACTTCTCAAAACAAACTTGAATATTTAGCGATGGCAACACTGTGAGCTGAAGTGGGGGTTAGTTTTATCTTTGATCCTGCTGTTGCAGCCCATGAATTGACACAATAATCAGAGATTGTTAGATTCTTGAAACAGCCAGACGCTCCTCTCACAGTAGGTATTGCATTTAGAAGTTAAACTTCAAAGCTGCGCTTAGTGCGGGGCCGACTGTTAAGCAAATAAATTAAAGCTGAAGACCATTTAAATAAAGACACTCCTGGTTGTAATCATACTGAAAACACGAAGGTCCTCTGCAAGCTGACTAACAGAGAAAGACGACTGAATAATAGATTGAAGACACAGTAAAGCAGGTTTTAAAATCTCTCTCTCCCCTTCTCTCTCTGCTCTGACTGACACTCATTGTTCTGTGGTGTAATAGCTTTACATCCTCTCTCTGTGGTGGAAAAAACAGAGAAACTATTGGCCCTGTAGTCAACAGAGAGAGAGGCAGAGCCCTAAACACAGCTATTGGCACTGGCCCTCTGGCCCAACCCTTCCCACTGGAGCAGCCAGCCAGGAAGAGGCAGGGGAGGAGAGGTGGGCTGGATCAGTGTTTGTTCAGTGCTTCCATTCCAGCACTCCAACATCACCTCCCACTCAGTGAGCACAAACAACATCTCCCAGAGATAGGTACATACACGCACGCACACAGAGAGAGGGAGAGGGCAGAGCACAGGATAGCCATAAAATTTTGCGAATGTAGTTCTTGTAATTTCTTATATCTCTTCGGAACAGTTCTATGCCAGAATGTGGAGCCCAGCGAGGTATATGGCTCGGAAAATGTACCTGACGCTGTACTCCTAATTATCCCGAAATTATGAAAGTTGAAAACGAGAAGTTTGGAATACTGCACATTTTTTGTTAAACTGATGTTGTCGTCAGAATGATAGGCTAGCTATAACAGCCCATTGGATTCCATGAAAATGTGACGCCTAGCGTTTGGGTGAGTAACTACCAGAAGTGTTGTGGAATCCAATGGGTTGCCTTAGTATTAGCTAGCATGCTGACGAAAACAGATGTTTCATTAAAAACTAGCAGTATATAAATCTTTTCAATGTCTCATTTTGGATAAAACATTTTTTTAAACCTTTATTTAACCAGGCAAGTCAGTTAAGAACAAATTCTTATTTTCAATGACAGCCTAGGAACAGTGGGTTAACTGCCTGTTCAGGGGCAGAACAACAGATTTGTACCTTGTCAGCTCAGGGGTTTGAACTTGCAACCTTCCGGTTACTAGTCCAACGGTCTAACCACTAGGCTACCCTGCCGCCCCTGGGATAATTAGGTGTACAGCACCATCTCCCATCCTTGGAATTTGGTATGTTTTCTGAGCGATATATCATGCCGGCCTCATTGTGTCCTGATCAGCCTGCCATTCCGACCTTACAGGGAAGATGTACTTACAGCGACCGTAAGGTCGTAATCTTTAGACCTTACGGTCGCTGTAAGTACATCTTCCCTAAGCACAGGGGGGATGCGAGGCAAGGAGGTAGGTGAATGGGAGGGTGGCCAGTGCAGTCAGAGCCGTGGATTGGAGGGCTGGAGATGCTTTTTGCATTCCAATGAGACTCCATCAGAAAATGTTCAGCATCAAGGTTAATCTAGATGTCAAAGTCTGCTGACAGTGGAGGAGATTGCTCCTGGGTGACATCCTGTCTGAAGTCTTAACGCTGCAGTCAATTTCATCCCTCCCTCCAGGAATTGGAGTCAGGCTTGCCATTTTTGTGGACGTATGCATCACTGTATATGGCAGGATTTTCTCGTGTTTTGTCATTGTATGATGCATGTGGTATCAATGCTGTGTCTGAATGCATCTAGGACAACAGTCAGATCAACTGGGATTGGCTAATTCTTTCAAACAAGCTCGGCCCAAAAAAACACAACATGCAAAGTCAAGGTAAATCAGTACAAAACTGCTTGTGAGACAACTGTCATAGTTATATATCATAGGACTAACATCTGACAGAAAATGGCATCACACAATCTTATTTGAACTTTTCTTCAAAATACCTATCTTCTGAACCTGTACGGTTTTACTGAAGTCTCCAAGATAAAAGAGCTAACTGCTGGTTTCTAGTCTCATAAATGAAGAGGTGTTTCTAAAATCAGACACATAATGTTTTATTAAATGCTTTTGAAGGGAAGTCAAAAAATATGAATTATGTAGGGAAGCAGAGAGAGGATAACTACCTGTTGTTGGTTGGATGGCTGTTCTGCAACACCAGCACTTATGCTGACTCCATAGCGCATAAGATATTCATCCTGTCCACAATTCAGTAACATTACCTTATTGAAAATTATGAACGTAGCAGCAAAACTTGATAAGCTGGCAACAAGAAAGTATCTTAGACTATGTTTCTGGTGTAAGCTTGCAGTTCCAGCTGATTGTATGGGGACTATTGGAGACAGGCAGGCAGGCCGTGTGTGCGTCTGTGGTGTAAGCAGCCTAGCTCCACAAGCCCCTGGGTTATGAAGTGCTCAAAGAGAGCTCATTTCAACTGCAATGTTCCGCTTTTCTGCTTCCCACCTCACTCCTCCCTCCTCCCCATCATGATTAAGGTCTTAAACCCCTCATCAATCGTCAGCCTCTTCACTGCAGAAGCTCTAACAGGACAGCCTGCTCTGTTCTTCTCTGTTCTGCTCTCCTATCTGCTCTGTTCTGCTCTCCTATCTGCTCTGTTCTGCTCTCCTATCTGCTCTGTTCTGCTCTCCTATCTGCTCTGTTCTGCTCTGGCCAATAGACAGCACTATGCATTGCCACCGGAAGATGTTTGGAGGTGGGGATGTTGCCATTTTTACCCTGTTCGCGCTACAGACAGTTGTCTCGGTCCGCTAATAGAGGACTAATAAAGGCCCAGTGTCCCTCCGATGTCAACAACTACAGACCAGTATCCCTTCTTTCTTTTCTCTCCAAAACTCTTGAACGTGCCGTCCTTGGTCAGCTCTCCCGCTATCTCTCTCAGAATGACCTTCTTGATCCAAATCAGTCAGGTTTCAAGACTAGTCATTCAACTGAGACTGCTCTTCTCTGTATCACGGAGGCGCTCCGCACCGCTAAAGCTAACTCTCTCTCCTCTGCTCTCATCCTTCTAGACCTATCGGCTGCCTTCGATACTGTGAACCATCAGATCCTCCTCTCCACCCTCTCCGAGTTGGGCATCTCCGGCGCGGCCCACGCTTGGATTGCGTCCTACCTGACAGGTCGCTCCTACCAGGTGGCGTGGCGAGAATCTGTCTCCTCACCACGCGCTCTCACCACTGGTGTCCCCCAGGGCTCTGTTCTAGGCCCTCTCCTATTCTCGCTATACACCAAGTCACTTGGCTCTGTCATAACCTCACATGGTCTCTCCTATCATTGCTATGCAGACGACACACAATTAATCTTCTCCTTTCCCCCTTCTGATGACCAGGTGGCGAATCACATCTCTGCATGTCTGGCAGACATATCAGTGTGGATGACGGATCACCACCTCAAGCTGAACTTCGGCAAGACGGAGCTGCTCTTCCTCCCGGGGAAGGACTGCCCGTTCCATGATCTCGCCATCACGGTTGACAACTCCATTGTGTCCTCCTCCCAGAGCGCTAAGAACCTTGGCGTGATCCTGGACAACACCCTGTCGTTCTCAACTAACATCAAGGCGGTGGCCCGTTCCTGTAGGTTCATGCTCTACAACATCCGCAGAGTACGACCCTGCCTCACACAGGAAGCGGCGCAGGTCCTAATCCAGGCACTTGTCATCTCCCGTCTGGATTACTGCAACTCGCTGTTGGCTGGGCTCCCTGCCTGTGCCATTAAACCCCTACAACTCATCCAGAACGCCGCAGCCCGTCTAGTGTTCAACCTTCCCAAGTTCTCTCACGTCACCCCGCTCCTCCGCTCTCTCCACTGGCTTCCAGTTGAAGCTCGCATCCGCTACAAGACCATGGTGCTTGCCTACGGAGCTGTGAGGGGAACGGCACCTCAGTACCTCCAGGCTCTGATCAGGCCCTACACCCAAATAAGGGCACTGCGTTCATCCACCTCTGGCCTGTTCGCCTCCCTACCACTGAGGAAGTACAGTTCCCGCTCAGCCCAGTCAAAACTGTTCGCTGCTCTGGCTCCCCAATGGTGGAACAAACTCCCTCACGACGCCAGGACAGCGGAGTCAATCACCACCTTCCGGAGACACCTGAAACCCCACCTCTTTAAGGAATACCTAGGATAGGATAAAGTAATCCTTCTCACCCCCCCTTAAAAGATTTAGATGCACTATTGTAAAGTGGCTGTTCCACTGGATGTCATAAGGTGAATGCACCAATTTGTAAGTCGCTCTGGATAAGAGCGTCTGCTAAATGACTTAAATGTAATAAGAGGGCTATGAGGGGCTATAAGAAGGCTATGATGGGGCTATAAGGAGACTATCAGGGGGCCATCAGGGGACTATCAGGGGGCTTCGAGGGGACTATCAGGGGGCTATGAGGAGACTATCAGGGGACAATCAGGGGGCTATGAGTGGGCTATCAGGGGGCTATGAGGGGACTATCAGGGGGCTATGAGTGGGCTATCAGGGGGCTATGAGGGGACTATCAGGGGGATATGAGGAGACTATCAGGGGACAATCAGGGGGATATGAGTGGGCTATCAGGGGGCTATGAGGGGACAATCAGGGGGATATGAGGGGACTATCAGGGGACAATCAGGGGGATATGAGGAGACTATCAGGGGACAATCAGGGGGCTATGAGGAGACTATCAGGGGACAATCAGGGGGATATGAGGAGACTATCAGGGGACAATCAGGGGGATATGAGGAGACTATCAGGGGACAATCAGGGGGATATGAGGAGACTATCAGGGGACAATCAGGGGGCTATGAGTGGGCTATCAGGGGGCTATGAGGGGACTATCAGGGGGCTATGAGTGGGCTATCAGGGGGCTATGAGGGGACTATCAGGGGGCTATGAGGGGACTATCAGGGGCTATGAGGAGACTATCAGGGGACTATCAGGGGGCTATGAGTGGACTATCAGGGGGCTGTCAGGGGACTATCAGGGGGCTGTCAGGGGAATATGAGGAGACTTTCAGGGGACTATCAGGGGGATATGAGTGGACTATCAGGGGGCATTGAGTGGACTATCAGGGGGCTGTCAGGGGGATATGAGGAGACTATCAGGGGGCTATGAGGGGACTATCAGGGGGCTAGGAGTGGACTATCAGGGGCTGTCAGGGGATATGGGTGGACTATCAGGGGGCTATGAGTGGACTATCAGGGGCTGTCAGGGGACTATCAGGGGGCTATGAGTGGACTATCAGGGGACTATCAGGGGGATATGAGGAGACTATCAGGGGACAATCAGGGGGATATGAGTGGGCTATCAGGGGGCTATGAGGGGACAATCAGGGGGATATGAGGGGACTATCAGGGGGATATGAGGAGACAATCAGGGGACAATCAGGGGGATATGAGGAGACTATCAGGGGACAATCAGGGGGCTATGAGTGGGCTATCAAGGGGCTGTCAGGGGATATAAGTGGGCTATCAGGGGGCTACGAGGGGACTATCAGGGGGCTATGAGGAGACTATCAGGGGACAATCAGGGGGATATGAGGAGACTATCAGGGGACAATCAGGGGGCTATGAGGAGACTATCAGGGGACAATCAGGGGGATATGAGGAGACTATCAGGGGACAATCAGGGGGATATGAGGAGACTATCAGGGGACAATCAGGGGGCTATGAGTGGGCTATCAAGGGGCTGTCAGGGGATATGAGTGGGCTATCAGGGGGCTACGAGGGGACTATCAGGGGGGGGCTATGAGGAGACTATCAGGGGACAATCAGGGGGATATGAGGAGACTATCAGGGGACAATCAGGGGGATATGAGTGGACTATCAGGGGGGGCTGTCAGGGGACTATCAGGGGGCTGTCAGGGGAATATGAGGAGACTTTCAGGGGACTATCAGGGGGATATGAGTGGACTATCAGGGGGCATTGAGTGGACTATCAGGGGGCTATGAGTGGACTATCAGGGGGCTGTCAGGGGACTATCAGGGGGCTGTCAGGGGAATATGAGGAGACTTTCAGGGGACTATCAGGGGGCTATGAGTGGACTATCAGGGGGCTGTCAGGGGATATGAGTGGACTATCAGGGGGCTATGAGTGGACTATCAGGGGGCTATGAGTGGACTATCAGGGGGCTGTCAGGGGGATATGAGGAGACTATCAGGGAGCTATGAGGGGACTATCAGGGGGCTAGGAGTGGACTATCAGGGGGCTGTCAGGGGATATGGGTGGACTATCAGGGGGCTATGAGTGGACTATCAGGGGCTGTCAGGGGACTATCAGGGGGCTATGAGTGGACTATCAGGGGGCTGTCAGGGGACTATCAGGGGGCTATGAGTGGACTATCAGGGGGCTGTCAGGGGGATATGAGGAGACTATCAGAGGGCTATGAGTGGACTATCAGGGGGCTGTCAGGGGGATATGAGGAGACTATCAGGGGGCTATGAGTTGTAACACCAATGCCTAAATGTTCCTTTCCTCATAGTTTTCAATCTAGTGTTGTGCAGACTGTTGATAAACATGTCTCTGAGTCTGTTGGTTCCTATAGGATCTTTTTGCAACATCCTCAGAAGTGACATGTGTCTGTTTCCTTCCAATTAGGACCTAATACGGCATGAATGGCCTCTGTGCACTCCATTTCATGAGTAAAAGTCACCCTATATTTTTTTCTTTAAATTATAACAAGTTTTTAAAGTGTGCCTCTATTTGAGTCTGTGCTGGATTTGTGCACTCAGCCATGGAGGAGGTGTTCGGAAAGGAAGAGGGCAGAGTTGTTAACTAGCTGAGATTCAATCATAGGAAGGAGCAGGATAGGGTTGTGTGGAGTACTACCAGGGGAAATCTCCTCGTTTACTTTGCCTGAGAGATCAGGATGCATGCAGGTGCATTGTGAAGTTATTGAATGCAGACAGTCAGTCAATGTAGACAGTCAGTCAATGCAGACAGTAGGCAGCAGCAGGCCTGAAGACAGACAGGAATATTAAAAGAAGTGGCATCTTATCGCACATAACCATGTCGGAGTCACACCACTGTCGTGGAAAGCTTCTGCAATCCCCCCTCCGTGCTCTGTCATACAGAGACAACTACTGGATTTTTCAAAATATGAAGAGAAGGAATTAACATAAGAGACCAGATTACAAATGTTCCAGTCCCTTTCCATTCCTATAGTCGGATGCACCTCGGAAACTTTGCAGATGTGAACTCAGAGATTAAGGCGAAGAAGAGTTTTTGCGATGTTGTGATGAGTAGGCAGAAAATGGAAACGCTTCTTTTGAAGTACTTGCAAAAAAAGATGAGAAAACGTTGAGTATGTCGCCCTTCTAACATGAAGGAACTTTTCATTGAAATAAAAGTACATTATATGTACGTTTTGACCAGAGAATTTATATTGAAGCTTTTAAAATACATTTTTGTTGAAGTAGACAAATGATTGTGTACATAAATGTTAATATGAAAATGATCACAAAATAATATCTCTCCTTGTTAAAGAAAATGCAGATAGGCAAAACATGGTGCCAGTATGGCTGAGCATTGAATAATTATGGATGTATCATTGGGGTGTTATTGAGACCAAACACAACCTTGAATGATTCACATTACTCAGCAAAAGCAGAAGCAGCTAGAGAGAGAGAGGAGAGAGGGAGAGAGAGCACTTTCTCCCGAAGCCCCAGTGTTTGTCATCACAGTGCAATGTTTCAAACAGCCCCCATAGCTACAGAGTGCTCTATCACTACTACTTAATGAATAATCCACGTCACTGTGTTTTTGCCAAGTTTGCTATTGTTTAACATTGGGAGAGCTGTGGAACATAAAGGATCGTTTGCTTAATGGAACATTGTGCACATTGAGAGAAGAAAACATTCTCAAGCCTGCATTCGATGAATGCTTTAACTTGAATCTAAGTGTTTAGAGTATGGAAAATGAGAGGAAGGTACTGCACTAATGTATAGTGTTACGATGTGTATAATGTCCAGTAGTGCATTGCCTATTGTATAAACTGACAGAATTGAAACATCAGGGTGATGACTATTTGAAGGCAGTTGAATAACATTATTCACAACCTGGAAAACAAGATAAAGTGTAGTACAATGTCATAAAAATGTACTTTTTAGGAGACAGCAACTGACAGATAATAATGCAATATCATAGCTATAGCTCTTTTCTCTGGCAAGATGTACTGTACATGAGATACATGACTATTACTAGAATACACTGAAAGAACAAAACAATGAGCTGGGATGAGAGGGAGTGGGGGCCTATGTAAGATCTTCATAATCACTTTCTACTTTACTGTATGCTTCTTGCTGAAAGTCTGTCCTGATTACTCTACTGAGTCTAAATCCTCTTTATGTCACATCCTAACATCCTGACTCACAATGTCACATTATAATCACATGTTCAAAATGATAAGCCTAAATAAAGTAGATGAAATTCATTAAAACCAACAGAAATAACATAGTAACAAAAAATGAAAGATTATCAAAATATCTATAGAATGCACTCACCATAACAACACATCAAGAAACTAAAATAGTCTAAATAGGAAATGAAATAAGTTAACATATTTTTTTGTGACATAGAAATGTACAGTATATACATTCAATTTTAAATTAAGATGTCTGTGTTGATTGGTGGCTCTGTCTTTTCTATGAGTTCACGTCTCATTGAAAAGCTGTTTCCCATCAGTAACTAATCACCTCGTTGGATCTAGATTCAGAAGATAGATCCAGCCAATCAGAGTGCAGTAAGGCCTACTTTAATAAGTCCCTGCCAATTGTCTGACTTGCCAATATCAAGCAGTCATCTCCAACATGTGACATACTGTACCTTTAGCGAGAAACATGGCAGATATCCACACTTTGAAAATAAAAATAAATTAAAAATATATATAATATATATTTATAAAAGGAAAAAGAAAATCACCTGGGGAGTTTGATCTTCTGTCAAGATGGCAGGATCCCAAAAGCAAAACAAATTTCCAGGGTTTTCAGCTTTTTTAAATTTAATTTGTTTGGTCGTTTTTTTGGTCGTTTTCTTCCTGTTTTTTTGTTGTTTTTTTGTGATACTTTAAGTTGGCTGTTTTTACGAAAAACTTGAAGTATGTCCTCTTCATATAGTATACAGCAACTGTACATTTTTGAATGCAGGTAAACAAAATGTAAAAGTGCTTTTTTTTAAGACTGTTATCCAGTGTATCGAAAGGAGTAGCAGGCACTTAAGTCCATCCCCATTTTGTAGGTGTTTGCCAGTGGAGCAATAAGGTACTCGTTGCTTGAGTTATTCCTGGGTTTTTATTCATCTGTTGGGTAGAGACAGACAACAAAACAGACAGATCGACAAAACTCAACATACACTAGCCCAGGATGTCCAGGTAGACAGGTGTGGCTTTTCCCAAGGCATAAAGGATTTTCTGGATGTCCTTGATGTTCAGCCTCTGCTGGGGCTCCCTCTGCCAGCAACCCAACATGATGTCATACACCTCCTTGGGACAAGCTCGTGGCCTCTCCAGAACCCGTCCTTGCGTAATACACTCGATGACCTGGGGTAGGAGAATGAGAGCGATAGAGAGAGAGATTGGGGTCACTCATTACAACCCAATTTTGAGCATTATACTGTTTGTCAAAAGCATAACAAGCCATTTACAGGCAGAATGAGTTTTTGCTTAATCACCGTTGTTAGCACCCCTGAGGGTATGACACCACACTATTTGTACAGCAGTAATTATATGAGTGCAATGTCAAGGTCATAAAGCAGGTTTCAAAGTATGAGGTTTTGTAGTACACATAAACAAACAAACTTGCAGTGTAGTCAGCGTAGTGTAGTTCATGCAATATCCCTGCGTCAGACATGCCTGTTAGGGACATGCAGAGTAGGGTTGAATATTTTCTCTGTATTTTACAAATGTTCCCTCGCAAAAATAAATCCCTTTTTTTCCTGGGTAACCCAATATTTCCCATCAAAACTGGAAGTGTCATTATAAAGCATATAAAGCATATAAATATGTCTGAATTTGATTCGAGCATTTATTGTTTTGAAACTTCAAGCCTGATGCTACCTGAGCTTGATGAGCCATACATTAAAGACATTTTATGAGCCCAAGCCCAAAAAAGTCCAACTGATGGTGTCATTATCCATTATTATATACAGTGCCTTGCGAAAGAATTCGGCCACCTTGAACTTTGCGACCTTTTGCCACATTTCAGGCTTCAAACATAAAGATATAAAACTGTATTTTTTTGTGAAAAATCAACAACAAGTGGGACACAATCATGAAGTGGAACGACATTTATTGGATATTTCAAACTTTTTTAACAAATCAAAAACTGAAAAATTGGGCGTGCAAAATTATTCAGCCCCTTTACTTTCAGTGCAGCAAACTCTCTCCAGAAGTTCAGTGAGTATCTCTGAATGATCCAATGTTGACCTAAATGACTAATGATGATAAATACAATCCACCTGTGTGTAATCAAGTCTCCGTATAAATGCACCTGCACTGTGATAGTCTCAGAGGTCCGTTAAAAGCGCAAAGAGCATCATGATGAACAAGGAACACACCAGGCAGGTCCGAGATACTGTTGTGAAGAAGTTTAAAGCCGGATTTGGAAACAAAAAAATTCTGAAGCTTTAAACATCCCAAGGAGTACTGTGCAAGCGATAATATTGAAATGGAAGGAGTATCAGACCACTGCAAATCTATCAAGCCCTGGCCGTCCCTCTAAACTTTCAGCTCATACAAGGAGAAGACTGATCAGAGATGCAGCCAAGAGGCCCATGATCACTCTGGATGAACTGCAGAGATCTACAGCTGAGGTGGGAGAGTCTGTCCATAGGACAACAATCAGTCGTATATTGCACAAATCTGGCCTTTATGGAAGAGTGGCAAGAAGAAAGCCATTTCTTAAAGATATCCATAAAAAGTGTTGTTTAAACTTTGCCACAAGCCACCTGGGAGACACACCAAACATGTGGAAGAAGGTGCTCTGGTCAGATGAAACCAAAATTGAACTTTTTGGCAACAATGCAAAACGTTATGTTTGGCGTAAAAGCAACACAGCTCATCACCCTTACACACCATCCCCACTGTCAAACATGGTGGTGGCAGCATCATGGTTTGGGCCTGCTTTTCTTCAGCAGGGACAGGGAAGATGGTTAAAATTGATGGGAAGATGGATGGAGCCAAATACAGGACCATTCTGGAAGAAAACCTGATGGAGTCTGCAAAAGACCTGAGACTGGGACGGAAATTTGTCTTCCAAAAAGACAATGATCCAAAACATAAAGCAAAATCTACAATGGAATGTTTCAAAAATAAACATATCCAGGTGTTAGAATGGCCAAGTCAAAGTCCAGACCTGAATCCAATCGATAATCTGTCGAAAGAACTGAAAACTGCTGTTCACAAATGCTCTCCATCCAACCTCACTGAGCTCGAGCTGTTTTGCAAGGAGGAATGGGAAACAATTTCAGTCTCTCGATGTGCAAAACTGATAGGGACATACCCCAAGCGACTTACAGCTGTAATCGCAGCAAAAGGTGGCGCTACAAAGTATTAACTTAAGGGGGCTGAATAATTCTGCACGCCCAATTTTTCAGTTTTTGATTTGTTAAAAAAGTTTGAAATATCCAATAAATGTCGTTCCACTTCAAGATTGTGTCCCACTTGTTGTTGATTCTTCACAAAAAAATACAGTTTTATATCTTTATGTTTGAAGCCTGAAATGTGGCAAAAGTTCTTAAAGTTCAAGGGGGCCGAATAGTTTCGCAAGGCACTGTATAGGCTACAGCACATTACGAACAAGTTACATCAGGAAAACAGATAAGCCCATTAATGTAGCTATGCTCTCTTGGGTAAATAAACAATACAAGCTCCAGTAGGCTAATCTTTTTGAGGGTGGACTGTATTACTGTACTGCATTACTGTACTGTATTACTGTACTGTATTGTATTATGTCGTATTATTTGTCTGAAATGATGCTCATTATTCAAACTGTCAAGCTGAGAGAGAACATGCAATGATGGTGCAGGACATGCGGCCTTCAAAGTTACAATTATAGGATAGCAAATCTGGTTGAATTTGGAAATATTATAGGGCCTATTTTACATTTTTACAATTAGTAGGCTGACGCATATCTTTCATAATATTTCCCCTAATGTTGTGCGACATGCGTATTAGCCTACTTCCTATTTCTCTTTCTATTGTTGCTTCATTCCTTCCTCACTTTCAACAATTCAATGAAATACATT
This sequence comes from Oncorhynchus gorbuscha, assembly GCF_021184085.1. Lineage (NCBI taxonomy): Eukaryota > Metazoa > Chordata > Actinopteri > Salmoniformes > Salmonidae > Oncorhynchus > Oncorhynchus gorbuscha. The sequence continues at coordinate 24,457,366 of NC_060174.1, forward strand.
TTGATGTCCTTATCTTCATCATTGTAATGACATGCTTGAATAATTTCGGACTAGACTAAGATGCAGACTGCCTTCACTTCTCTTCACGAAGATTGAATGGTTATGGGTGACAGGTGTAAATAAATAACTGATTCAGCCTACCACCATCAAGCATTCTCTCTTCCCCTCTTGAGTTCTATTGGCTGCTGTACTTAACATTCAGCCAACAAGAGCTTGCATCCCTCTTCGAATAATCTATTAGTAGTTTTCCAGCAAGCTATTCTAGGTTAGCTTTTCGCGGGGCTCTACGAGCTAAGGAGTGTTTTAAGGCCAGCGGTGCACAGGTGCGTATCGCACAAGAGACAGAGGCACTTGCATAACCCATCATTCATTAGATATATGGCTAATACTGCATCAAATGTATTACGTGAAAGGGTATGATAAGATGTCTATATGAAAATAATGATCTATTTTGGATGCAATTTGAATGGAATTTATGGAGAGATAGAAAGACCGCGAGAGGGTCGGCTGATTTAAAGCAACTAAACGCAAAAAAGAAACGTCTGCTCACTGTCATCTGCGTTTATTTTCAGTAAACTTAACATGTGTAAATATTTGTATGAACATAACAAGAGTCAACAACTGAGACAAAAACTGAACAAGTTCCACTGACATGTGACTAACAGAAATGAAATAATGTGTCCCTGAACAAAGGGGGGTGGTCAAAATTAAAAGTAACAGTCAGTATCTGATGTGGCCACCAGCTACATTAAGTACTGCAGTGCATCTCCTCCTCATGGACTGCACCAGATTTGCCAGTCCTTGTTGTGAGATGTTACCCACTCTTCCACCAAGGCACCTGCAAGTTCCCGGACATTTCTGGGGGGGAATGGCCCTAGCCCTCACCCTCCGATCCAACAGGTCCCAGACGTGCTCAATAGGATTGAGATCCGGGCTCTTTGCTGGCCATGGCAGAACACTGACATTCCTGTCTTGAAGGAAATTACGCACAGAAAGAGCAGTATGGCTGGTGGCATTGTCATGCTGGAGGGTCATGTCAGGATGAGCCTGCAGGAGGATGTCTTCCCTGTAATGCACAGTGTTGAGATTGCCTGCAATGACAACAAGCTCAGTCCGATGATGCTGTGACACAACACAACCGAGACCTGTACTCTGGAGCGGGATCGATTTGGAGGTGGACCCTCCACCTCCAAATCGATCCCGCTCCAGAGTACAGGTCTCGCTTGTAATGCTCATTCCTTTGACGATAAACGCGAAACCGACCATCATCCCTGGTGAGACAAAACCGCGACTCGTCAGTGAAGAGCACTTTTTTGCCAGTCCTGTCTGGTCCAGCGACGGTGGGTTTGTGCCCATAGGCGACGTTGTTGCTGGTGATGTCTGGTGAAGACCTGCCTTACAACATGCCTACAAGCCCTCAGTCCAGCATCTCTTTGCCTATTGCGAACAGTCTGAGCACTGATGGAGGGATTGTGCGTTCCTGGTGTAACTCGGGCAGTTGTTGTTGCCATCCTGTACCAGTCCCGCAGGTGTGATGTTCAGATGTACCAATTCTGTGCGGGTGTTGTTACACGTGGTCTGCCACTGCGAGGACGATCAGCTGTCCGTCCTGTAGCGCTGTCTTAGGCGTCTCACAGTACGGACGTTGCAATTTATTGCCCTGGCCACATCTGCAGTACTCATGCCTCCTTGCAATATACCTAAGGCACGTTCACGCAGATGAGCAGGGATCCTGGTGTTTTTCAGTCAGAAGAAAGGCCTTTTTTGTATCCTAAGTTTTCATAACTGTGACCTTAATTGCCTACCTTCTGTAAGCTGTTAGAGTCTTAATGACCGTCCCACAGGTGCATGTTCATTAATTGTTTATGGTTAATTGAACAAGCATGGAAAACAGTGTTTAAACCCTTTACAATGAACATCTGTGAAGTTATTTGGATTTTAAGGAATTATCTTTGAAAGACAGGGTCCTGAAAAAGGGACGTTTCATTTTTTGCTGAGGAGGCCATAGAGAAGACAGATTTCATGTATATATTTTAACAGTTCCATTTCACGTCATGCTGTTCATATAAATAATTTATTATAATTTACCGGTTTCTCACATTTATTTATCCCGGGAAATGTGAGTGGGTTTGGGCAGGAAATCTCGGTTACCTCATTTCCCGGTATTCAACCCTAATGCAGAGAGTTTGGCCGCTGCAGTTTCTGAATTATAATGAATTATAATTTACATGACACTTCAACATTATCTGGCAGACATGTTAGCTCCCCTTTAACATTATATGGGGAATATTAAAACTTTGTGTAAATTGTATAAATTGTATAAAACCAAATGTCTAGAATGCACATTATGATGCATTTACATGACACTACAACATTATATGGCAGCCATGTTAGCTCCATAGAGGTCTTATTCAATTAATGAGTATTCTAATTCCTAATTCTATGGTTCATTCCCCATGAACATTACACGGGGAATATTTAAACATTGCAACTGAATGTTCTAGAATAAGAACATTCAACATTCTTAAAGTTGGCCTAATTCTCTAAATATATGGCTCTGGGGACATGTTTCATTTCACAGGTGATCCCTTTGGGCTAGGGGGGAAATTGGGTTTCTATGAGTTGTATTGATCTGTGTTTGTTCGGTGTGTTCTGTTGAATGGCTATGAGAATAACTGCCTCACGTTCCCATCCACAGACACACACACAAAGGAAGCTGGACATGAACAATCATAACCAATTAATCCACTCTGTGCAGTTCAAACAGGTCAAGGATGATAATGTGATTGCCATGCTAGTGAAGCACACCTGTGAGTTTTATGTTATGTTATTGATGTTGTCATGTTATTTAGCTTTGCTGCTCATTTTGATTGGATAGTAGGTGTGTTTATTGGTACATATCATATTGAGACCTGTGTAGCTAAAAATAGCACCACTTCAAGGTAGGGTTAAACATATCAACTCCAGTAAGTATGGTAACTTTGTTCTGCTGTCTGTGTTTATTTTAGGAGCATTTTGAGAGGCTGTGTTGTCGTCAGCGTGATGCTCTGTCTGCACAACTGCAGCCAAAAGGCTCTTTCCACAGACGCTCGTTGAGTCAGTGAGTCACCACAGCCCCCCGTCTGCAGCCCAGACCGGGCACATTTACATTCACAGCACATTCACATAATTCACATTTATAAAATACTTCTGTCTGGGGCTCTGGTTATGGTTTCTATACCTATGGCTGGCTTCAGGATTGATTCATAATGCTACTTTTCAGGTCTCAACGTAATGGGACAAGCAAATATATAAACAATGGCTCTGTCAGACTGTACATGCTGACGTTTGGCTGGAACTTGGGGCATTGTTGTTCTGACATTTTAATTATCATGCCTTTTAAAAAAATGGTGGAATTGGTTTGGTGGACTATTGAACTCACAAATGAGTATAGTCCTTCATAGCTTCTGTCAATGTCAACAGTGTGATGTCTTTATGGTGGTTGGTTGAGAGGAATTTCAGTGGCACAGTGACTGTCTGCACATCATCACTACTTCTATGTTCTGTAGATAGAAAGCCTGGTGTAAAATGGCTGTTGCTCACCTCACATGCCATCCCTTATCTTTTATATCTATGGTGGCTATAAGACTTATGCGTGTGTTTGTGTGTAAATGGGAGTAATTTAATTTCAACACTCTCAGCTCACTCTAACACACTAACAGTTGCTGCTCTCTTGTCATCTTTGTTTAAGTCTTAATTGATTTCTCTTCTGGTCCAATATTGAGCCCAAAGGCCACTCTAAGAATAGGCCAATTAGCCTCTCCCACACTGCACCATTCTAGGGATTAGTAAGAGCGTTATGAATCACTGGCCCTGATTATCCACTGATGTGGTTTTAGTACGAGTGTGACTGTTGGATGGTAGTCTTTGCCGAGGAAGCAACAACTGTCGAATGCACATTATTGCATTGTGTGGTTATTTTGCTTATTTTCATTTCTGTTTTTCAGAAAAAGAGCAGAATACAAAAGATGGGTGTGCTACAGTACCTCGTTGTTGGCCAGTTGAAACCATGGCTGCTTCCCGTAGGTGAAGATCTCCCAGAGGATGACACCGAAGCTCCACACGTCGCTCTCTGTGGTGAACTTCCTATACATTATGCTCTCAGGGGGCATCCAGCGGATGGGCAGCATGGTGTGGCCTCCCACCTGTCAGAGAGAGAGAGAGAGAGAGAGATAGAGAGACATGGAGGGAGAGAGAGAGATAGAAAGACAGAGGGGGAGATATGGAGGGAGAGAGAGAGATAGAAAGACAGAGGGAGAGATATGGAGGGAGAGAGCGAGAGGGAGAGATATGGAGGGAGAGAAAGAGAGCAAGAGAGAGAGAGATATGGAGAGAGAGAGAGAGAGAGAGAGAGAGAGAGAGAGAGAGAGAGAGAGAGAGAGAGAGAGAGAGAGAGAGAGAGAGAGAGAGAGAGAGAGAGAGAGAGAGAGAGAGAGAGAGAGAGAGAGAGAGAGAGAGAGAGAGAGAGAGAGAGAACAACAGATATCAGCACAGTGTTATGGACCTGGGCTAACTGGATTTAAAACAACTGGAAAAGAAAACAATTGTACATGTCAAAGAAAATGACATATTCACCAAAAGGCATGCAGAAGACACATTTTGAATACTTCTAGATGGTCTTTTCTAGTTTATTTTATTTATTCATTTATTTATTTTTAACTTGTATTTTTCTTATAAAATATTTGAGAAGAAGGGAAACCTACACAGCCCTGTAACACAGAAGATGAAGAAGAGTCAAATGAGGCTCAGCTGGGAGGAGGAAGAGAAGATGGAGCCAAGAGAGGGAAGGAAAAAGGATCCATTAAAAGAAGTTTGACAGCTTCAAGCCATGCAGCAACATAAATGGTCTTCCCTTCAGCCTTCCCTTCCCACTGACAGATATTAATCCATTAAAACAATGAGTCATTCATTATCTGTGCCCTCGTCTTTAACTCAACTGGATTGTTTCTAAATCTTTTTCCTAATCATGTCAATTACACTGTGTATAATCACATCCGTGGAAGGGTTGAACAAAGAGTGCCATTTCAATAGGGGATGTCTGATTATTGTTACTTTCAACTCTTAAGTGGTAGCTGCATATTAATTACAGTGCTCATTGGCACTGAACTCACTATGGGTCAATGTATTGACTGAGCATGTGAATACAAAGAAGTTAACATTACATTACATTCCCACATTGCTGTTACTGTAGCTATAAAGGACCAGTCTACCATGTCTGCCATCGATAATAACATCAATTTCCTTCAGGTAATTATGTATTGTTGGTTTATCTTTGTTAAATTTGGCCCACTGAACATTATAATAAGTTGTTCTGTTTTACATCTCCAATATACTCACCCCTTCCTTCTCCCCCTCCTCCTCCTCCTCCTCCTTGTCCGCCTGCTCTGCTTTTTTAAGATTTATGACGGTTTATTAATGAGATTATGGTAAAATGTCTGCTGGACCACGTCCCATAAAGCCTGTGTGAATATGGAACCCTAACGCCACTACCACACTCTACTGATCTTCTTCCAAGCTGAAAAGAGAAAAAGGCTGTTTCAAAAATCAAATGTATTCATGTTCAATCATATAAATGAACCACATCTAATTATAAATAAGGGGGATGCAGATTTCAAATGTGTGTCTGTACTGTGCAGAAAAGAGTATCCGATAGTAAAATGTGAAGCCAAAGCAGTTCTAAGAGTTTTAATACGTTCCAGGACTATTAGAGAAAGGGGTATTTGTCTATCATACAATACACACACTACAACCCCAATGTTCACTGTAACATCAACTTAAATAGTCTTACCTTGAAACTCCACCATTGCCATATCTCTACCCTACTATCCCATCTCCTGATACATCCCCAGCTCTACCTCATTACCAATACTTGACAGGGAACATGTCGGAATGCCCGGGGAAGTACCTCCTCCTACATACTACATTTGTAAGGGACTCTGAAGTGAATTGGTTTCCCTGCTGCAATGACCTGGCACCCTTTCCATTCATTGACTCTTTATGTGGACAGATTGTTCCTCACCAGACTAATGTTGTTGGCACTACATGAGTAGGTACACCGCTCCCTAATGCAGGCTGGTGTCCAAAACTTAGAGAGAGTAGAACAGGAGGATGATCCAAATTCACATATCGTTTTTGAAAACTTACCACGGTTCTATGATATTTGCATAATTCATAGAATGACAGATCTGTGTTTGTTATGCTGGCTCGGTCTGTCTTAGGGGACTGGGTCTGCTTCTCGGAGGCAGAGTATTTGTGAACTTGTTCATGTGTTTGTGTGTGTGTGCTGGGAGATTAAATGAATTGATTGAATTTCAATTCATCTTAATGGCTTCTCCCTGGCAAGCACCTTCCTCAATTCAGTCTGGGGTTGAACGGAGGACCGTGGAAGCATATAGATCAGAGTGTGGGCTTCCCTTGGAGCAGAATTCAAACTGGCATGGTGAAAACAAAAACTCCACCACAATCTCAAAGCATAGCACAATTAGCATATAGTGAGACATTTAAATATTGCTAATATACTGACGATAACATATGCATTGATTGAAGCAACTGTCAATACATTTTCCATACTGTCCATCAATGTTGTTGTTAGAGTCTAAAGGCAAATTAAGCATAATAACGAATCTGCTATATACCTTTCCTAACTTGGAACATTGTCATTGGATTGTTGGATTAACATTACAGCTTGCGTCAAAGTGGCTGTTGAGGGGGTGTAATGTAATTACAGACCCAGTATAGTTAGTTATCCAGCGACCAGGTATTCAGTATTGATTATTTATAATAATACCACATATAGCCTGCAGAATGCACTCCTCTGTGATGTGATATCAAGTTGTCATTGTCCACTCCTTAGTTCACAAACACAGTGCCATACCTGCAGACTGAGAACCAACAACTAATTTGGCATTGGGGAGCCCAGGCATCACTTTCATTATACAGATGGGGGCTGTCAGATATGCTGCCTGTGAGAACCCAGCTCAGACCGTGCTTTTCCTTACTGTGTCATATCCCTGGAGGGCAGTTTTCTTGGTTGGTTCTCCTTGAGGAGAGGAGAGGAGCGGATGTCAATATGTGACCAGTGTCAGGGAGATGTGTTCCTGGCTGCCACCCCGATTTATAATCACTTAACAAAAGGAAATGTGTCCAATGCAGTTACGACCTCCTAATCTCTCTGTCAGTGGACCATACACCAGGCCTGTTCTGGCAGAGATGCCCAGGCCTAAAATGGCCAAGGCCCACAGTCCATTGCCAGACCAGCATACCAATAGGGGGCAGTCCAGCAGTCCTGTTAGTAGTCTGATGGTGAATCAGACATCTCTCTCTCACAGGCTACTCCACTGATGACCATCTGTACCTGTATGTCTATGATGTTGAGATTTTCTTACTATAACTTACTCGTGTTAGTATCTAAAAGGAGAAAAGCAACATGAAAGTGGTTGCAGTAAAGAACAGAAGTGGTTGGAACAGTAATTACACAATGAAAGTCAAGCATATTGCCTTAATTTACATCACTTCCTGGTCTCTATGACACCTTATGGAGACATGTATTTTACTGAGCTGTGTGTTGCAAAGAGAAATCAGCTATTAGAGGTACCACTTAGGAAAAGTAGCCTGCAGAATACATTAAGTGGGAGGAGACTCAATGGACTGTTTGACATTTACTGCAAATGTAACATATTTTCCACAATGGCAATTATAGTCTGTATCTAGTGAAAATCCGATGTACCACAGTAATAATCCCTTTGTGATGTCTGCACAGCTTCAGCAAGTCCATTATCAACTGGGACAAGAGCTCTATATTCAGTCTGGTCACCGTGTCTCAGAGACAACAAACAAAAGAATACAGCAAGAATGGTTCTGCCCTACACCTGACACATGTTTACCAATAGGGTCGTTCCACCAATTGAGTACCTTTTGGGTAGTGTAACTCGGTGAAGTTCACCTAATTTTAACATTCTGTCATAAAGAGCACACGTTCAACTTAATAAACATGTTTTACCTTCTCAAGAGATTAAATTAAAAAAGGACCATTAAGAGCTACTATTAAGTGCCAAATGAAGTAACACGTTTAAACTTAACAGGGTTGACGATTTGATCTTAAATCAGCCACAAATCCACCTGTGACAGGAGGAATAAAGCTTGTTGTGTACAGTCTCAATTGAATACAAGCTTCACAAAACATTTCTAGACTGTCTATCTATGTGTAACACCAGAAAATGGCCAAAAAGAGTGGGATCAGCTCACCCGCCTTTACATTATGAATTGACGACTATGATTTGACTATTATGATTTGACTATTTTTAAGATGACTTTAGCAAGTCATACTAAAATTCAGATTTATAGAATTTTCCATGTGGTCTACATTAAAGGACACTTCACTTAATATAACAGGCTTTTAAATTAAATATTGGTGCACAAATTCAACTAAAATCTCAAAGGGACGCAAAAGGCCCTCTATTCTTGGAACGACCCAATAGACATCATTATATTGAGCATGCATCACTTTTCTTGTACATTTCCTAGAATTAGTAAAGGTAAAGAGTTCAGGCATCTATAAAGGAAAATATAACACACAATCATGAGGAATGGAGGCGAATGCAGAGTGAACACCACACCTTCCAGCCCACTGTGTCAAAACACCACCTGTTCACTAAAGCAAAAACACTGAGGTTGTCGCCGAAAGACATCTTTAGGTTAGCTTGATTATGAAGGTACTTACAAATACATGAACAATATGGAACAAATATTTTATTATGCAACATACATACTGTAGGTGCTTACCCGGTAGTAATCCGTGCTGTAGATGTCCCTGGACATTCCAAAGTCACCAATCTTAACCAGCAGGCCGTTGCCCACCAGGCAGTTCCGAGTGGCTAAGTCGCGGTGCACAAAGTGCTGGGAGGCCAGGTACATCATCCCTGCGGCAATCTGAGTGGCAATGTGCAGCATCTGAGACAGGCCCAGCTCCCCATTGGTCTGCAGCGACTGTCCGTCAACCAGGATCAATGCATCAGGCCCATGAGCTCTGTGGATGGAGAAATAAGGGAGGGAGGGACAGAGGGAGAATCTTATCTCAATCACCATATTCTTACTCCACATTACATTTTATAATGGATTTTAGCTCAGCATAGTATATGACAGTGGTATGTTCTTCAGTTGTAATAGATTGGACATGAGATTCATGGTGTTTTACATTCAAACTTTAATTGAGACAGGGACAGGGGCCGAGTCATTACCGTACCAGGGCCACTAGGTGCAAAACCAACAAGAGCTCTTCTGTATTAATGAATGCAGAACAATTGAATGGAAATGCTATAACTGTCATGACATTTGCATGTATAAAGCCATCAGCAAGCAGCAGACGTCTATCTACTCTGCCTCTGCTATTGAGCACCAATGTTCCCTGCCACTGCCAAGCATCCAGGGGCTCAATAACATCCAATCATAAAGGAGATCAGCTGTCTCATTTGAATTCTGAGTCCCAGCTTCCCTAGTCCGTGGAGGCTCAGTCAACAGACAGCCGTTACACACAGCATTTTGTGGTTTTACCCTAACAGGTTATCTCTACTTAATCTACAGTGTAGTGAATAGGAAGTCGCTGCTGCTGGTACTGGGTGACAGGTCTAGTGGAAAACAACAAAAACATTGTATTTCCCCTCCTGTTTCTTCTACGCTACAACATTTCTCTGAGGGGAAGCCATCCATCAATCACAGCCTGATGCTTGTGGTGAAACCTGCAGGGTTGTGGCTGTTCTACTACACTACATGTAGAAATGATGAGGAAATAGACAGGAACTGGTTTCATCTTTGGAAATGATCACATATATTATATTGCTGGCCAAAGTATTTATTGTATGACGTTAACTCTAATACTGAGGATAGTTATTCAGGTTAGCGTAATGTGGACCAGCACAGTACATCACTAGTGGGGTGCAGTCAGCCTGCCATTAATTGTCTATAGACACTTGTGGTTGGTAAACAGGGGGAGATGCTTCCACACATGTTTCAATTAAGCTGAGTAAACTTCCACAGTTCCAAAAACACATATAAAGTATGTTTCTCTCAGTTGACAGTTTTTATAACTCATAGGCTACACCAAAGACACATTTATAGACATAAGAGTTGAGCACGTCTTGTTTATCCCACACGTCACTGCTTTATTCAACTGAGTAAACTTAGCAATTCCAACAGCACACATCAGAAAAGTCTGGGCTACAGCACCCAAAGACAGAACTGAGTAAGAGTTGAGCACGTCAAATCTATTCTACACGTCACTGCTTTATTCAGCTGAAAAATCTTTAACATCCAACAACACTCACCAGAAAAGTATTTCTCAGTTGGCAGCTTATATTACTCCAAATACTAATTTACCCAAAATTAGGAAGAGTTGAGCATATCTTACTGTGCATTTAGTTGACACAACTTACCTGAGGAACTTATTGAGGTCTCCGTGCTTCATGTACTCAAAGACCATTATAAGGGGGTCTCCATCCACACACACACCGTAGAACTTGACAATGTGCTCGTGCTGCAGGTTGGTCAATAGTTCCGCCTCCCTCTGGAAATCTTTTCTCGCTGCAAGGGTGGGGTCCTTCAGCGTCTGAGAAAATACAAGGGTGGAGTCCTTCAGGGTCTGAGGAGTACAAGGGTTTCTTTTAACTGCTTAGCAAAGTATGATACTGTTGCAACACCTTTATTAGACTGAGGAAATAGAGAGGACAAGTGAAATAGACCTTAGAAAATTGACCTTAGACATTGCCACTAGTCGACTACCCTATGGTATTCTACCCTGCACCTTAGACATTGCCACTAGTCGACTACCCTATGGTATTCTACCCTGCACCTTAGACATTGCCACTAGTCGACTACCCTATGGTATTCTACCCTGCACCTTAGACATTGCCACTAGTCGACTACCCTATGGTATTCTACCCTGCACCTTAGACATTGCCACTAGTCGACTACCCTATGGTATTCTACCCTGCACCTTAGACATTGCCACTAGTCGACTACCCTATGGTATTCTACCCTGCACCTTAGACATTGCCACTAGTCGACTACCCTATGGTATTCTACCCTGCACCTTAGACATTGCCACTAGTCCACTACCCTATGGTATTCTACCCTGCACCTTAGACATTGCCACTAGTCCACTACCCTATGGTATTCTACCCTGCACCTTAGACACCACTGCTGCCCTATGTACAGAGTCATTGAACACAGGTAAAAAATAACGTTTACATACTGTTTTACACACTTTATCTGTATATGCTGTATTCCAGTCATGATTCATCCTATATAACTACTGCTGTACACATGTTCTATTCATATAGTGCCCATACATTCTATACACATCATTATATACAGTTGAAGTCGGAAGTTAACACACACCTTACATAAATACATTGAAACTCAGTTTTTCACAATAACTGACATTTAATCAGAGTAAAAATTCCATGTCTTAGGTAAGTTAGGATCACCAATTTATTTTATCAATGTGAAATGTCAGAATAATAGTAGAAAGAATTATTTATTTCAGCTTTTATTTCTTTCATCACATTCCCAGTGGGTCAGAAGCTTACATACTCTCAATAAGTATTTGGTAGAATTGCCTTTAAATTGTTTAACTTGGGACAAACATTTCGGTTAGGCTTCCACAAGTTTCCCAAAAAAGGTTTGGTGAATTTTGGCCCATTCCTCCAGACAGAGCTGGTGTAACTGAGTCTGGTTTGTAGGCCTCCTTGCTCACACATGCTTTTTCAGTTCTGCCCACACATTTTCTATAGGATTGAGGTCAGGGCTTTGTGATGGCCACTCCAATACCTTGACTTTGTTGTCCTTAAGCCATTGTGCCAGAACTTTGTAAATATGCTTGGGGTCATTGTCCATTTGGAAGACCCATTTTGCGACCAAGCTTCAACTTCCTGACTGATGTCTTGAGATGTTGCTTCAATATATCCACATAATTTTACATCCTCATGATGCAATCTATTTTGTGAAGGGCACCAGCCCCTCCTGCAGCAATGCATCCCACAACATGATGCTGCAACCCCCATGCTTCATGTTTGGGATGTGCTTTTCGGCTTGCAAGCATCCCCCTTTTTCCTCCAAACATAACGACGGTCAATATAGCCAAACAGTTATATTTTTGTTTCATCAGACCATAGGACATTTCTCCAAAAAGTATGAGTTTTGTCCCCATGTGCAGTTGCAAACCGTAGTTTGGCTTTTTTATGGAGGTTTTGGAGCAGTGGCTTCTTCCTTGCTTAGCGGCCATTCAGGTTATGTCGATATAGGCCTCGTTTTACTGGGGACAGTGATACTATTTTACCTGCTTCCTCCAGCATCTTCACAAGGTCCTTTGCTGTTGTTCTCGGATTTGTTTGCACTTTTTGCACCAAAGTACGTTGATCTCTAGGAGACAGAACGTGTCTCCTTCCTGAGCGGTATGACGGCTGCGTGATCCCATAGTGTTTTCCAGAAAATGATGTCATGGAAATTTCCAAGCTGTTTAAAGGCACAGTCAACTTAGTGTATGTAAACATCTGAACCACTGGAATTGTGATACAGTGAATTATAAGTGAAATAATCTGTCTGTAAACAATTGTTGGAAAATTACTTGTGTCATGCACAAAGTAGATGCCCTAACCGATTTGCCAAAACTACAGTTAGTGAACAAGAAATTTGTGGAGTAGTTGGAAAACAAGTTTAAATGACGCCAACCTAAGTGTATGTAAACTCCCGACATCAAGTGTATATACAGTATATAGAGTATATAAACACATACATATTTATTTATATATATTTTTTCCACCTTTATTTAACCAGGTAGACTAGTTGAGAACAAGTTCTCATTTACAACTGCGACCTGGCCAAGAATAAAGCAAACAGTTTGACATATACTACAACACAGAGTTACACATGGAATAAACAAACATACAGTCAATAATACAGTAGAGAACTGGAAGGAAAGGCGGCTGAAGGAGGAATTGGCTTTGGGTGTGTCTAGTGAGATATACTGTACCTGCTGGAGCGCATGCTATGGGTGAGTGCTGCTATGGTGACCAGTGAGCTGAGATAAGGCGGGGCTTTACCTAGCAGAGACTTGTAGATGACCTGGAGCCAGTGGGTTTGGCGACGAGTATGAAGCGAGGGCCAGCCAACGAGAGCGTACAGGTCGCAGTGGTGGGTAGTATATGGGGCTTTGGTGACAAAATGGATGGCACTGTGATAGACTGCATCCAATTTGTTGAGTAGAGTGTTGGAGGCTATTTTGTAAATTTCATCGCCGATGTCGAGGATCGGTAGGATGGTGAGTTTTACGAGGGTATGTTTAGCAGCATGAGTGAAGGATGCTTTGTTGTGAAATAGGAAGCCGATTCTAGATTTAATTATGGATTGGAGATGCTTAATGTGAGTCTGGAAGGAGAGTTTACAGTCTAACCAGAAACCTAGGTATTTGTGGTTGTCCACATATTCTAAGTCAGAACCATCTGGAGTATTGATGCTGGACGGGCGGGCAGGTGCAGGCAGCAATTGGTTGAAGAGCATGCATTTAGTTTTACTTGCATTTAAGAGCAGTTGGAGGCAACAGAAGGAGAGTTGTATGGTATTGATGCTGGTCTGGAGGTTAGTTAACACAGTGTCCAAAGCAGGGCCAGAAGTATACAGAATGGTGTCGTCTGCGTAGAGGTGGATCAGACAATCACCAGCAGCAAGAGCGACATCATTGATGTATACAGAGAAGAGAGTCGGCCTGAGAATTGAACCCTGTGGCACCCCCATAGAGACTGCCAGAAGTCCAGACAACCGGCCCTCCGATTTGACACACTGAACTCTATCAGAGAAGTAGTTGGTGAACCAGGTGAGGCAGTCATTTGAGAAACCAAGGCTGATGAGTCTACCGATAGGAATGTGGTGATTGACAGAGTCGAAAGCCTTGGCCAGGTCGATGAATATGGCTGCACAGTAATGTCTCTTATCGATGGCCGTTATGATGTTGTTTAGGGCCTAGTGCGTGGCTGAGGTGCACCAGCTCTGAAACCAGATTGCATAGCGGAGAAGGTACGGTGGGATTTGAAATGGTCGGTAACAAACACACCAAGACAGTCGTGAAGAGGGCACGACAAACGCCTATTCCCCTCAGGAAACTAAAAAGATTTGGCATTTGTCCTGAGATCCTCAAAAGGTTCTACAGCTGCAACATCGAGAGCATCCTGACCGGTTGCATCACTTCCTGGTACGGCAATTGCTCGGCCTCCGACCGCAAGGCACTTCAGAGGGTAGTGCGTACGGCCCAGTACATCACTGGGGCAAAGCTGCCTGCCATCCAGGACCTCTACACCAGGTGGTGTCAGAGGAAGGCCCTAAAAATTGTCAAAGATCACAGCCACCCCAGTCATAGACTGTTCTCTCTACTACCGCATGGCAAGCGTAACCGGAGTGCCAAGTCTAGGACAAATAGGTTTTTACCCCCAAGCCATAAGACTCCTGAACAGGTAACCAAATGGTTACCCAGACTATATGCATTGTGTGCCTCCCCCAACCCCTCTATTACGCTGCTGCTACTCTCTGTTAATCTCATATGCATAGTCACTTTAACTATATATTCATATACATACTACCTCAATTGGCCCGACCAACCAGTGCTCCC